>NW_025999827.1:0-1200000 GCF_019419815.1 Pyrus x bretschneideri | reverse complement strand
ACCTAGTGGTGCAGAATCCTCTCATAAATTGATGAGTACTAGTAGCGTATTGAAAATGATGTACACATGTCAATCATGCTAGTTACCTCCTCACCCACCAATTTATAATGATTCTTAATCCAAAAATTAAAAATAGAAAAGAACAAAACGAAATCTCTAGAGACACACCAAACTTAACCCCCAAGTCACCAAGACCTTTCACTTCTCCTATTGATATACAAAACCAATGACAGCACCCCCACACCACCACCACCACACCTCCCCCCAACAACAAAAACAACAAAACCCTAGATTTCCATAATCTTGACAAGCACGAAACAAAGCAATTAAAGAAAAAAGCACTTATTGAAAATGCAAGCGAATTTGGTTGGTTAGAGACAGAGAGAGAGAGATAAAGAGGGGAGAGAGAAAGAGCCAATTGTAATTGACTACATTATAGAGCACAGTCAAGTGAGTCGACACCTTCTTACCCCTAATATTAAGGCATTGCCCGCCACGGATTCACACTTGCAATTTCCCCTGAAAATTGTATTTCTTTTGTCCTTCTCTCTTCCTTCAAATCCGCACTCACTCTCTCACTCTCTCTCTGCTTTCTTGCTCTCTCTAGGGTTTTCCGGTTCTTTCGATGCCATGAGGTCGTCGTACCCTCGCTCTACTTTCCGGCAACCTCAGCCCTCGGAAATTCCCCGCCGTTTGCCTCCCCGGCGACCCAATTACCCGCGCAACAACTTCTACCACCAACGCCTTCCTCCCTGCCGCGCAAGCTTCATCGTCGAGCTTCTCTCCGACCACCGGAGCCTCCGTAAGCATGAAATCGACGCTGTGATCGCTAACTGCAAGTCCAGGCCCGAAGGCGTTGAGGTTTCTCCCGCCAATCGCATCGTCGCCTCCTTGTTCTACACGCAATGGGTCGACGCGCTCGAAGCCCTCGTTTATTTTTGGGAGTCCCGGCTGGACCAGGTTCATGATCTCACTCCCAAGTTGAACCGGATCGTCTCTGTTCCCTCCGATCTCGACGAGCTCCGGGAGAGGCTGAAAGCCCTGTTCGCCGGCCGGATTAAGAAATTGATGGACGGAGAGGCGCTGAAGAAGTGGGAAGCGAAGAGGGTCTGGTTGTGCAACGACAACGAGCGAGTTTCGAAGTTGCTTCGTGGGCATAACAATCTGCGGAGTTTCAGCGAGTTGAATGAGGCGATGAAGAGGAACAGGAGCGAAATTCAATTGGTTGAGAGCCGGATTAGGGAGTTCAAGTCCGCCATGAATTGCTTGCTTGATTATCTTGAGGAGAAGGGGGCGGAGGAAACTGGTGAAGAATGCGTGAAAGTGTTCAAATTTTCGAGTGAAGATTATGATTGGAGTCAAATTCAGAGCTTAATTGTTCGGGAATGCAGCAGGCTCGAAGAAGGGTTGCCCATTTACGCATATCGGCAGCAAATTCTTCAGCAAATTCTTAGCCAGCAGGTACAATGTGGTTAAATTTGGCTGTGTAGTTGTTTTCCGTCTTCGGTTTTATGTTTGATTTTGGTTTTGATTAGTAATCTCTCTTAGTGTTACTCAATTTTCAACATTCTTGATTGTCAACGGTACATGTTTTTCTAAAGGCTCAATTGCATTTGTTGGGAGTGAACTTTATGATTGTGAAAACTAATGCTCAAGCATGTACTAAATATTCCTGAATAGTTTAAAAATATGCCTTTTTTAATACAAAAAATTGATGCTTTTCTGCATTGTAGGTTATTTGTTTATTTGTTTGTTTTAAGCAATAATTAATTATTTAAGCTCAAATTTAGGTACTTTAGACATCTTACATAGGTTTCTATTTAGAATTTAGATTTTCCCCTTTGTCTATCTTTCTAACTTCAATCTGCACAGGTCATGGTGTTGATTGGAGAGACTGGCTCAGGGAAGAGTACGCAGATGGTGCAGTATCTTGCTGATTCTGGAATTGCTGCTGAGCAATCCATTGTATGCACTCAGCCTCGTAAGATTGCTGCCATGTCGTTATCGCAAAGAGTTAGAGAAGAAAGTAGTGGGTGTTACGGAGGAAACTCAGTATCATGCAATTCAACATTTTTGTCAGGGCAGGGGTTGGTTTCTAAGGTTACATTTATGACAGATCACTGTTTACTGCAGCACTACATGAATGATACGAATATGTCAGGTATTTCTTGTATCATAGTTGATGAGGCTCATGAAAGGAGCTTGAATACTGATCTCCTGTTGGCATGTTTAAAAGATTTACTTGGTCGAAGGTCTAGTTTACGACTTATTATAATGTCAGCAACAGTTGATGCCAATGTGGTGTCCGACTATTTTTATGGTTGTGGAATATTTTCTGTAACGGGGAGGAGCTTTCCTGTAGATGTTAGATATGTACCGTGTTTCAGCGAAGGAACTTCTAGTGATGCTTCCTATGTTTCTGATGTGCTGAGGGTAGCAGCAGATGTACACAGGAAAGAGAAAGAGGGGACGATTCTCGCCTTTTTGACTTCCCAGTTGGAAGTAGAATGGTGCTGTGAGAAGTTTATAGCACCTGGTGCAATTGCATTGCCATTGCATGGAAAACTTTCTTTTGAAGACCAATTTAATGTTTTCAAAAACTACCCTGGAAAAAGGAAAATTATATTCGCCACTAATCTGGCTGAGACATCACTGACAATTCCCGGGGTAAAGTATGTGATTGATTCTGGTATGGCTAAAGAAAGCAAATTTGAACCAGGAAGTGGCATGAATGTTCTCAGAGTTTGTATGATCAGCCAGAGTTCTGCTAATCAAAGAAGTGGCCGTGCTGGAAGAACTGAACCAGGAGTATGTTATAGACTTTACTCAGAATATGACTTTGAGGCTATGCCTCCTTGTCAGGAACCTGAGATCCGCAGAGTTCATCTTGGTGTTGCAGTTCTGAGGATTCTGGCTTTAGGCATCAAGAATTTACAAGACTTTAAATTTATCGATGCACCTTCTTCTGAAGCTGTTGACTTGGCTATCAGGAACCTTGTTCAGTTGGGAGCTGTTATGCACAAGGATGATGTTTTTGAGTTAACTCAGGAAGGTCGGTGCTTGGTTAAGTTGGGTGTTGAACCTCGGCTTGGTAAATTAATTCTTGGTTGTTGTGACCTTAACTTGCGTATCGAGGGTCTTGTTCTTGCAGCTGTGATGGCAAATTCCAGTAGCATATTTTGTAGAGTTGGTAATGACGAAGAAAAGATTAGATCAGACTGCATTAAGGTGAAATTTTGTCATCGTGATGGTGACCTCTTTACCCTTCTCTCTGTGTACAAGAAATGGGATTCCTTGTCTCGAGACAAGAGAAACACATGGTGCTGGGAAAACAGCATCAATGCAAAAACTATGAGGAGATGCCAAGACACAGTGATGGAATTGGAATCTTGCCTTAAACATGAACTCAACATGATAATTTCTGGTACCTGGCGTTGGGATCCACATGAATCAACTGGTTGTGATAAACATTTGAAAAAGGTTATACTATCTTCCCTTGCAGATAATGTTGCAATGTTCTCAGGTTATGATCAACTTGGTTATGAAGTGGCATTAACTGGGCAGCATGTTAGACTGCATCCTTCGTGTTCATTGCTAGTATTCGGGGAGAAACCTAGTTGGGTAGTTTTTGGTGAAATTCTGTCGGTTTCTAATCAGTATTTGGTGTGTGTCACCTCCTTTGATATCAACTCTCTGTCTACGCTTTATCTTCCTCCTTTGTTTGATGTATCTAAGATGGAAAGTCGAAAGCTTCAGCTGAAAATGTTGACTGGTTTTGGCATTACTGTCCTTAAAAGATTTTGTGGGAAGGGCAACAATTATCTGCTTCATCTCGTGTCACGTATTAGGACAATTTGCGAGGATGAACTTATCAACATCAAAGTCGATTACTGTCAGAATGAGATTATGTTGTTTGCCACTTCACATAACATGGATAGGGTTGAAAGCTTTATAAATGATGCCTTGGAGCGTGAACAAAAATGGATGTGTAATGAATGCTTGGAGAAATGCTTATATCACAGTTCAGGCGTGTTGCCTCCTGTAGCATTGTTTGGAGCTGGTGCTGAGATCAAACATCTGGAGCTTCAAAAAAGGTGTTTGACTTTTGATGTATTTCATTCAAAGCTGGACTCTGAAGATGATAAGGAGTTACTTAGTGAGCTTGAAAAGTCTATCTCTGGCAGTATATGTGCTATTCACAAGTTCACCAGCACTGGGCAGGAAAATTTTGACAAAGGAAAGGGGGTGAGGGTAACATTTCAAACTCCTGAAGCGGCTCAAAAAGCAGCTGAGCTAAACGATTCTGAATTTAATGGCTCCATACTGAAGGTTATTCCTTCGCAGGTAGGTGGTGATCATAAAATGTTTTCATTCCCCGCTGTTAGAGCTAAGGTTTATTGGCCTCGTAGGCTAAGCAAGGGGTCTGCAATTGTTAAATGCCACATGAATGACACCCATCCCATGATTGATGACTTTTCTAACCTTGAAGTTGGAGGAAAAGTAATTCGCTGTGAGATTGGCAAAAGAGACACAGATGCTATCATGATATATGGACTAAGCAAAGATCTTTCTGAGGCTGAAATTTTAAATGTGTTGAGGACTGCTACAAGTAGGCGAATCCTTGATTTTTTCCTGCTGAGAGGAGATGCTGTAGGAAATCCGTCATGTAGTTCTTGTGAAGAAGCACTCTTAAAAGAAATATCACACTTTATGCCTAAGAGGTATTCCCACAATAGCTGCAGTGTTCAGGTTTTCGAGCCTGAACCAAAGAATGTTTTCATGAGAGCTTTGATTACTTTTGACGGAAGATTACATTTGGAAGCGGCGAGAGCTTTAGAAGAATTAGAAGGGAAAGTACTGCCTGGGTTCCTTCCATGGCAAAAGATGAAGTGCCAACAGTTATTTCATAGCTCTCTATCCTGTCCTGCCCCTGTCTATCTTGTGATTAAGAAGCAGCTGGATGGTTTACTCTCAAGTTTTATGCATCTAAATGGTACCGTTTCTTATCCAAGCTATTTATCTGTGGTTGCAAGTATATTGGCATTTTCTTCTACTAGTTTAGTGTCACACCCTTTTTTTTTCATTTTAATTCATCCTTCATGTCTTGTTGGGATTTTTGTAGTTATATTTTTGGCTGTTTTTTGAATATCCTGGAAACAAAATGTAACTGCTGCATTATGATAAAAACCATTCTGAAGAACTTGGTTCTTGCACTGACTGAGTCTTGTCATTCTTCTTAAAGCATATTAATTTTCATAATTATATGGGAATATTTACAATCTAATGCACTCTTCAGCTATATCTTGTCAATTATATTGTTATTTTGGTCACTCGTTTTATACTACCGATGGCTAAAACTAAGCACAATAGGTCTGTTTTCTTAGACATATGTGGGTGTTTGACCGTCTTTTATTTTTGTGTTGTTTACAGGTGTAGAATGCAATTTGGATAGAAATTCTAATGGTTCCTACCGAGTGAAGATATCTGCCAATGCTACAAAAATTGTTGCAGACCTGAGAAGACGTGTGGAGGAGCTTGTGAAAGGGAAGACTATCGACCACGCCAGCCTTACGCCAGCAGTTTTACAGATCCTTTTCTCCAGAGATGGCATCAGTCTAATGCATGCACTCCAGCGAGAGACAGGAACTTATATTCTTTTTGACAGACGTAGCCTTAGTGTACAGGTCTTTGGTTCTTCAGGCCAAGTTGGTGTGGTCGAGAAGAAATTGGTCGACGCCCTTTTAACCCTCCACGACAATAAGCTGCTTGAGGTCCGGCTTCAAGGTAATGCCTTGCCTCCTGAGTTGATGAAAGAGGTTGTTAACAGGTTTGGGCCAGACCTCCGGGGGCTCAAAGAGAAGGTCCCAGGGGCTGATTTTAGTCTAAATGTTCGCCGTCAAGTAATTTCCATCCATGGAAGCAAGGATGTGAAGCAGAAAGTAGAAGAGAGTATTTACGAGATTGTACAGATGTCAGGTAGTTCAACTCAGAGGTTTAAGACTGATGTTGATTGCCCCATATGTATGTGTGAGATTGAAGATGAATACCGGCTTGAGGACTGCAGTCATTTATTTTGCCGCTCGTGTTTAGTGGAGCAGTGTGAGTCAGCAATTAAAAACCAAGATAGTTTCCCAATGTTTTGTGCACACAAGGGTTGCAGGTCTCTTATTTTGTTCAGTGATCTGAAATCTCTATTACCAAGTGAGAAGCTGGAGGAGCTATTTAGATCTTCATTGGGGGCATTTGTTGCGTCAAGTGGGGGCATCTACAGGTTTTGCCCGTCTCCCGACTGCTCTTCTGTGTATCAGGTGGCTGCTCCGGGAACAGACGGTGAACCATTTGTTTGTGGTGCATGTTATGCCGAGACATGTACTAGGTGCCATTTAGAACATCATCCATACCTCTCATGTGAGCAGTACCGAGAGTTCAAGGAAGACCCAGATTCATCGTTGAAGAAGTGGTGCAAAGGAAAAGAACATGTGAAGAGCTGCCCGGTTTGCAGGTATACAATTGAGAAGATAGATGGGTGCAACCATATAGAATGTCGGTGTGGGAAGCATATTTGTTGGGTCTGTTTGGAGTATTTTGGAACGAGCGACGAATGCTATACCCATTTGAGGACTATTCACCTGGCCATCATTTGAATATGAAGCGCTCATGATGTTTACTTATCAGTTGGCTTATATTATTGTTGCATGATATGAAATAGGTAACATAGACAGAGTATAGCAAGTAGTAGCGTCTTTTCTATTTATAGCTTCTTCCCAGCACAGCGTTGCCGAGACATGTACAGCTGGCAGCGTTGCCGAGACATGTACAGCTGGTTGGGCTTTTCTCTGTGTAAACTGTAAAGGGCTTTTCTCTGTGTAAACTGTAAAGCGCTTTTTCTCTGTAAGTTCCTTTAACCAGCTGAGTGAATTCTAGCCAAGCTTTTCGGTGTTCTCATCCAGTCTGGATAATTAAGAAATGAGGAGCTCTGATCAGATCATTGATCCAATTTTGTGCTTGATTTTAACCATGACCTGGAAACGGATCGGAAACTCTAATAAGCTCTTTTATTTAGTAATTTTGAACTGTGCTAGGGTCAGTCGCTCAAGCGCGAGTGTACAGTTCTTAACCATTGATCTATGTAGGTCGACATTGCATCAATGGTTAGGTGTTGCTGCATTCGCGTATTCGGCAACTGCCCTTGGGACCATGGCGAAGTGCAAAGTGGGTCCTATACTCAATGGGACCACTAAATCAGAAACATATTATCCCAAAGAATCTCGTTCGAAATAGACCTGTGTTTTCAGTTTACAAGGTGCTTGTTCATATATATATATATATATATACATATACATATATACACCTATATATTTTCCAGTACGAAAATGAAATTTCAGTACAAGAATCTGCATCCGAATGCGAATCCTACGCCGGCGATGCCGAAACAAAGCGCCAAAGCTACAACCCAAGTGATGCCATCCCTATCATCGTCTCCTTTTGATCTGCCACAACCACAACTTGCCGGAATATTCTCTTCCTCCGCCCAATGTGACTGCAACCTTGAAACTTGAAGCTCAAGCAACCTCACCCATTGCTTGTAAGCAAACAACTCTTTAGCCTCCGCAAGCAAGGCATTAGAGAGATGGTCTTTTTCCTTCTCCAACCTCTCAGACTTGTTCTCCGCCTCTCTTGCCCTCGTCTGCGACAGCCTCAACGCCTTCAGCAGCTCCAGTTTCTCATTCTCGCCGTCAATTTGGTTACCATCCGTGTCACACTGATCATCCGTGTGATCATCATTATGGCGATCCGAGTTCACGCTGCAAACCCTTTTCATGGATGACACAACAGTTTGACCCGAACCCGTAAAGAGTTTCGAGGGTGGAGGAAGATCGCAGTTCTGTATGAGGTGTAAGCCAGCAGTCTTGTGAGAAACAGCAGTTAGACCCAGAAACATTTCGTTCCCGTCAACAGCTTTAGGATTCAACTTTGTGTTATTAGATATCCACCCAGCCATTGATGTGTGTGATTGATCAGAAATTGAAAACTGCTTAATTTGTTGAGGATTGAAAATGTACACAGAAAGAAAATTGGAAATTTGGTGGGTGTGGTGGTGGGGTGGTTGGGAAACACAAGGAGGGGGAGGGAGAGAGGGAGGGAGTAGTGTGCCTTCAAGAAATGGGGTGTTAGGAATTAGGATTTGGCAAAACAAAAGCTACGAGGATTGAATACAAACGTAATTGTTGGTCATTGCGTTTAGTACAAAGGTTGGAAAAATTCCTTGCTTGCTTTGCTTGTTTGATTAGCTTTACACACAAACAATACGTTATACAATTTGGTGGTGGGGAGAGAGATTCCCCCACCTAGACAATCACTTTGCAACTATAATTTTATCTTAACTACCCAATATAAAAGGGGATTATGAAAAATTCAATGCACCAATATCGCAATGCTTGTAATTAACCTTTTAACTAACATATCGAAGACTTTTAACCTACTTTTTACAAGATAAAAATTGTCTCTACAGAATGCCTGGTCTTTTTAAAGTGAAATGATAGCAGTTTTACTACTACAAATATTTTGGATATGTTAGGGCCTAAAAACGTCACTTAAAAGCCCAATCGTTGTGCAAGTGTCGCAAACCGAGCTTAAATCTATGCATAAAGTACGAAATGAAGAGCATGCATATTTATGATCATGCCATATCAATAAAATAATAGTCTATTAGATGCCCATCTCATACAACTCATGTATATTTTTCATGCTAAGCTGTATGATAATATTAATACATTAATTCGAGTCACGCAAAGCAGGCGACATGTTTAAATGAGCTCAAGCCACTTAAGGGGGCTTGTCGAGTGCTTAGGAAAGACAAATATGCATTGTGTTGTTGTGATGGAAAGCACCAAGTCAATGACAAACTGGAAAGTCCAGCAACTTAGGGGCTCCCTACCTTAACAGACTTTTGATGCACAAGCTGCCAAAAAGAATTGAAAGATACGAGTTTTCTCTCAAATTTTATTATACCTATATTTTCTTTCAAATAACTATGCATAAAGATTAGCTACCCTTTTCTATGGGTTTATGCTTCAGATGTCTACCCTCAAGCAAAATGAATTCAGCAACTCGGGGGCTCTATGCCGGTAAAGAAAAAAAAATTTCATAATGCCCAGTTCACTTTTCCACAGCAAGATCCAAGGACATTATCATCCTCGGATCCCTTTTCATTTTTCGTTCACATGCTTCAGGTTTCTTTTCGAGACATCGACACCACCATGCCATTGTCCATGCTCAATATTCCCGTGACATCGCTAGAGTCCAAGCCAGCTCTACTAGAGCCTCTGCCTACTACGTTCCACCATCCAATTTGAATGAGCAAGATTCCTTGGTACCTACAATTTATAATGCCCGTGCTAGCATAATAACTTTTTATTAGCATGCACCACTAAATCGCCGAACCATATTGAGTATAAAGATGGGGGGGGGGGGGGGGGGGGGGGGGGGAACGTCACTGTTGAGCATAATGGTGCATACGTATGCCGGAAAGGAATCCACAAACAACTCATAATAATTGTGGAACTATAAGGGACATGGGGGATACTTTTTCCATCCCCTCATGTACTAGCCTACAAGCAAAATGTCGTGCTCAACTACCATCAATTATCAAAGCCAAGCAAACTCTGCTAATTTATCATAGTTAAGCACAGAGGCGTCAGAAAGAGAAGGAGGAACAACCACAACGATGGCAAACTCCAACTCAAGCCACCATGCCATTGTCAAAGTTGTCATGCAGGCCACCTCTCATGCAGCCATAACATCCATATCACTGCTACCAACAACTCCCTTGAGCTTAGCTCCGTACGGAAGATAAGCACTCTTTTAACCCATGCTATTTTTTGTATATTGCTTTTCTATTCCTTAAATCAATTAGAAAGTCAAATGCATATTTTATAAACTCCCGGTTTCACACTTATACCATGTCAACTGATAATTTTGATATTTACATGTTACTCATGCATATCGTGACTTAGGAATAGGGATGGGCAAAATACTCATGGATTTAGGTAATCGCGGTTACCCGTTTATTTAAAGTTCACGGTTACGGTTATAGGTAACCGTTTAGATGAACAAACAGTTATGGGTATAATCATTTATCCATGAAATTTAAATGGGGCGGTTATGGGTATTACTCGCGGTTATAACCGGTATCCATCGGTTATGGGTATTACCTGTGGTTACAACGGGTATCCATTTACCCATTTAATTTAATATAAAGGATATCCATTTACCCATTTATTTTGGAGCTTTGAATTTTCTGCAGTTATAACAGGTATCCATTTACAAAATAATCGATGCTCACATGATTATTGTGTGTTCGGACTAATGAAATGAAATGGTTTTCTTAAATCATGTTTCAGTTGCCATTGATGCTATTAGGAACGGGGAATGAAATGGTTATTGTGTGTTTACGAATCATGTTTCAACTTCTGAAAATGCTTACAAGGGAATCCTAACTGATCTTCCAAAGCCTGGAGGTGGCAGTTATAATGGGTATTCATCGAAATATTTTGGAGCTTTGAATCATTTAGTATTCGAGATAATGACTACTTTTTGTTTTTAGAAGCTTTACTTTGTAATCATATGGATTATAATTAAAGACTTGCTTGGGTGTAGCAGAAAAATGTTGTTATTTCAATTATTGGAATTGTATGAGGACTTAAATGAGTAATGCTGGAAGCTTTCCCCAACAATTAAAACTTCACTCATCAGCTAAAACTTTATTCAGCAATGCTGGAAGCTTTCCCCAACAATTAAATGAGTAATTAAAACTTAAATGAGTAATGCTGGAAGCTTTCCCCAACAATTAAAGCTTTCCCCAACAGCTAAAACTTTATTCAGCAATGCTGGAAGCTTTCCCCAACAATTAAAACCTCACTCATCAGTGCCAGAAGCGTTCCCTAGCAGCAACTAAAACTTCATTCAGTAGTACCAGAAGCTTTCCCTAGCAATTGAAACTTCATTCACCAGCGCCGGAAGCTTCCCCCGGCAACTAAAACTTCATTCAGCAGTGCCTGAAGCTTCTTCTTGTAGCTACATGTCTCTTCCATCAAAGCCAAATTTTGATTCCTTTCACATGCTCATGCATGCAATGCTGTAAAAGACAATGAAATTTCAAGTTCAAGTACAACAAGAAAATTGTCATGCAAAATCAAGCTTGGAAGCTAGCAACGGTTTGAACTATTCCTTATAACATGAACTTGGGGGCTGGTTATCTAATGTTTGTGGGACCATGATTTTCCAGGGGAGGAAGGCGGATCAAAATACAAATACCTTGAAAGTCTGGTCATGGACTCAATAGCTCTAAGCGGGGCTAAACTAACGGATCAGTAGTGTCACCATCATCCTGTTTTGTAGCAAAGGGTGAAGTCCAAACAACTTCACTGATATTGACCACGTTTGTTCCGTAAGACACGGGAATATGATCCAGCATGGAATCAGCCAGGTTCCTGTATTGTTGTAGTTCCAACAATCTAGGAATTGCGTGTGCCGCAAGCAAGCATACTTCGAAGAGGATGCAATATCTCCTCGTAGATATCCTCTAGGATTCTCCCAGCTTAATATAGAATTCAATCCTAAAAAAATCTCTCTCCCGACTAGTGCAACCGGCTTGCCCATGTCTCCATCATTCCTAGGGCAAGCAACAAACTTCTGGAGACGACAGCCACCCCATGAAACAATGAGGTCCCAGTGAACCGGCCTCATCCATCCATGGAACAGATTTGGGAGGCCTTGACAAACATCAACGATTATGTTGACAAGCTACAGAAAACTCTCGTGGCCTCTCGGGCAAAGAGCCATGCTAACTTTGTGGACATCGAAAAACGGATGAAGAATTTAAAGAACTCCAGTGGGACTACCCCCCAAACTCAGATTCCTGCTTCTAAATATGGTAACATAAGTATCATAAACCCTGAGGGAGAGGTCATCATGTCGACCACTACTTCGACCCTAACAGATATCGGTGATCCGAGTAAAGGCTCGTCGCGCGATGAGGAAATCACTTACGTCACCTCCGCAAGAAAGCTCCGAATCCCACAAGATTCCCATCCTCTGAACACTACAGGGGCACAAGTTCATTGGCCTGAAACCCATGATGGTTTACAGAAAGTCCATTTAAGAGAATTCTCTTTTTCAACCAAAGAGAGTTGATTTACTCTTCTGCCATTTTCAAGTTTAATAAGTTGAATAAAAAGTTGAATTTGCAAAGGGATTATAACTTAATTGGTTAAGAGCATTTTTTCTTGTATTTGGTTCGTATTTGAATCCTCCAACCCGTGCTTTACATGAATTTAGTGTAAATTAATATATCGTTGTAGAAACAAGAAAAATGATAAACACATATGCTTTTCTCCTTTCACACACCCTTATTTAATCATATTCGTTGTTTCTACGTAATTTATCCACTTTGATGACTAGAAATATAGAGAAATGTAAAGAGATTAAAAATACTAATCAGCTCAAACAAATAAATAAACTGCAGGATCATTGAATAATATCACTCCCTATGCAGTCTTTTTATTTTCCCTCTCACTTAAATTTTACACTACTACAATATATGCTATCACCGGCAGAGAACAAACCGACGAGAAATCAAATTTCTGTCGAAAATTTGGCACAAATCCGACATTAAACAATGTAATGTCGCTTTTCAATAGCGACACTATTGCTAGCGTCGCGAAAGGGCTTCAGTGTCGCTTTTTGAGCTTAATCCACCACTACACAGTGTCGCTTTAAAGCGACACTAACTTTAACGTCGGTTTAAAGCGACGCATACTTACACGTGCATCAGCTATTTAATTATAAAGTATGCAGTCTACTGTCGCTTTAAAGCGACATTATATTAAAATTAAATAAATAAAATATTCCTTAAACCGACGTTAGATAACAATTAAATAAATAAAATATAAAATCTAGTAACGGTCTTAACCGACACTATATTTGTTAATAATAATAAAAATAGATGGACAACTGCATGCAATTTTAATTAATTCCAACTAAAGTAAATTATATAATCAAAATTATAAATTTTAAGATCTAAATAAACATTAATGAAAATAAATAACAAAAACAATAGTGCCAAACTGTACATCTAACATTTCACATAAAATCCAAAAAGTCGTCCGTCGTAACAAACATTAAATCCGACATTACAAACATAACATTAAAAAACAAAAAGATAGACCAATTATACTGTCGTATTTAACCGACAAGAAAAAGAACCAATTAAACTACCCAACCGAATCTGCGCCTGAACGTCGTCCAGATCCTTCTGCTTGAGAACCTTCTCCTTGAGATCCTCCTCCTTGAGATCCTCCATCTGATCCAAAAATCCTCGACAAGTCCACATCAAATCCAACACCTGCAAGCATTCCAGAAAATCCCCCAACTGGAACTTCAGGAAAAGATCCACTAGGAGCAGCCATCTCAGGTCGATATACTGGCACTTGATAAGGTGGCTGCTGCATGTATGGCATGGGCGGCTGCTGCATGTATGGCATGGGCTGCGCAGGCATCGGATACACAGGATATGGAGGTTGCTGATTATGGCCAATATACGGATATGCAGGGGGAGGCTGACTTTGGCCCGACTGTTGAGGAGGTTGACTGTGGCCTGATTGTTGGGTTCCCGGGCTATACGGTGGTTGTGGCTGAAATCTTTGAAAAAACCATGCAAACAACTGATTTTGCTTGTTCTCTAGGTCCGAAATCCGTTTATTATTATTTTCGTCCCTCATTTTCAACTCATTATTTTGAGTCATCAGCAACGCCATTGAACTCTTAGATGATCTCCTGGAGGAAATTGATGTAGAAGATGAAGAAGATGCATAAGACACCATATCAGGAGTCACACCATGACCGTATCCTCTGACTCTATTATACCTCTCAGGACCCATAGTATCAACATAAACTTGGGTCCTAAGATCTTCATTATCGTCTTGGCCCGACTCAATCAATGTTTGCAGGTTGCTCTCCATTGTTGACTTGCATTACAATTTTTAAAAACAAAAATTCAATCGTAAAACAAAAAAATAAGATATAGATAATAAATACTAATAAAATCAAATACTAACACGAAAAAATCAATTACCCCTGTACGCTCCGATGTTTCATCAATCCATGTTTTATCTTTTCGTGTATGACATTCACGAAAAAAGGTTACAGGATCTGCTTCTTTCCCATGCTTCTTCCACTTTATCAAAAATAAAATTTCATACAAACAAATTAAGCAAACCTCATACTAAAAATAAATATAATTATTTAAAATTAATCATCTCTTCAAAATGTACAATCCATACATATTCTTCCCGCACTCTTGCAAAGGATTTTGTACCAGTAGTATGGTTCATTGATTTCAATCCCCGATTAATCTTATTTTTTTCAGCAACCTCCTGAAAAAAAACGAACGAAAAAAAAAAAGATTATATTAGGCAACTTTAAAGTTATAACGAAATAAATCGTGTAAGGTTTACCTTTGTTTTGTCTCTATTCCAATATGCCAACAAATCATCCCACTGGGCAGGAATCACATCAGGAGGAGGCTCGCTGCGCACCTCTTCTGCTCTTTTAGTATAATACTTTTTTTTTAACTTATTTCTAAACTCTTTGTGCGCATGCTCTGCAATCTTAAGCGTCATATGACGGATCAAAGGCATTTTTACTATATCTGCATCTTCAAAAAAAATATTTCCGTACATACATAAAAACAAAAAACAAAAAAAATCACGCTAGTCAAATATTATTACAATCATTGACCTATTCTTCTATTTTCAACTAAAAATAAAAACATCTATATATACCTTTATTCTATTCCAGAAAGCTTCCTTATCTTCTTCCGTAACCTTACGCCAATCTTTCTCCAACGGCAGATTTCTATAGTCCCTAACCTCCGCTGCTACATGTTTTGAAAAAGCACTAGCATTATCACTAATGCATTTTCCGGACGAATCAAACGAACAAAGCTGTTTCGTCCATTTAGGAATTGAGGGTCCACGCCTCCGTTGAGATGTACCTTGTTAATACAAACACACAATTAAAAACCAGGAAACAAATGTATATTTTCAGTTTAGCAATAATAATAGTTCAAACACACACACAAAAAAATAAAAATAAAAACTGAGATTAATAACAATTCAAAAAAGAACCAGCATCACCCTCGTCCTCTTCCAAGTGACGTTCTTCAGAACGTTGATCTTCACGAGAACTATCCATAGCAAAATTTAATGGAAGGAGAAGGAATATGGCTGAAATGGGGGAAAGAGACGAGAGACAGAAGTGGAACGAATATGGCTGAAGTGGGGGATAGAGATGAGAGACAGGAGTGGGGAAGTGGGGGATAGAAAGGAGAGACAGAAGTGGGAGGAGAGACAGAAGTGGGGAAGTGGGGGATAGAGACGAGAGACAGAAGTGGGGAAGCGGGTGGGGAAGTGGGGGATAGAGACGAGATAGGAAATCAAGAAGATTAAATGTGGATAATTGCATAGCGTCGAAATATGAACACTTTGCGTCGGTTAAAACCGACACAAGGTCTGACTTTGACAGAAAGCCTACACAGACCTGACATACTTTGGGCAGAAAGCTACAGACCTGACATACTTTGGGCTTGACATACTTTGGGCAGAAAGCCTGACATAATTTTCAGACCATTGCGTCGGTTAAAACCGACGTTATGTGGCATAGTGTCGAAATAAGGACCCATTGCGTCGAAATAAGGACCCATTGCGTCGAAATAAGGACCCATTGTGTCGCTTAAAACCGACACTATGTCTTATAGCTTTTGACTGAGGACAGTGCCGTCTGACTCAACCATCATTATAGGCTGACATACTATGTCAGTAGCGTCGAAATTAGGCCACATTGCGTCGAAATAAGAACAAATTTGTGTAGTGTCTCTGACAGAAAATCCATTGTAGCAGATACTCTCGAAATTGTATAATTTTGCGTCGGTTAAAGCCACTATAAGCATAATTTGATATGATAATGACTGACAAAGTCTTCCAACCCATTCCCCCGTGCAAAAAAACCAGGAAAATTCCCGCCCAACATAAAAAAAAAAGTTTTAAGTTACAAAAAAAAAAAGAACAAGGATAAAAATAGAAACAAAAAAATTAAAAAATTTTAATCCAAAATTAAAAAGTAATCAGTTATGTTATCTCATATAATATTTTAATAAATAAATTTATTAAGTTGAATCAATTTTTTTGCACTGTAATTGTTATTTTAATTTGTTTTTATTTTGATAATTTTTTGTTGTTATTTACTAGAATGGATTAGATGAACATAATTTGAGTTGTTTTGAGAAAATGGAATGAATAATATTTATAAGCATTTATGTTAAATTAACAATATTAAATATAACATAAACTTATAATATTTAGTAATATAACATTTGGTAACATTTCTCAAAAGTTTAACTTTGATAACATTTGGTTGTTATTTACTATAATGGATTAGATGACTTTGATAACATTTAATTTGTTGTTATTTTGATAACTTTGATAACATTTGGTTGTTATTTACTATAATGGATTAGATGAGCATTTCTCAAAAGTTTAAACCTTGCCAATGTAACTCAAAGCTTGCATTTTATTCTTTTTACAAAATCATCAATTTTCATTGATCATCACACTTTCATTAAGTATAACGTAAGATTTTGTGGTATCCACTAGTATAAATATTTTAATTTGAAGATCGAATTCATTCATTGTATTCATATAGGTTCAAGGAGTGTAGCTGCAAAAAATCATCAAAATCGGACTTAAAATAACCGTTAAATCGTCATTTTTCGTTGATAACCGTCGAAATCTTTTGTCCCGTTACTTCATCCCAGAATGTTTGTTTTTTGCGATTTTTTTCGTATACGATCTCGAATTATATACAAACATGTTTGACGGTTGGATCGTTGAAATTAGTTTCGTAGAATTCGTATAATAATTATATATATAATTATTATAATTTTTAGGGGTGTAAAATTGTTAAATTAATATATAATTATATATAATTATTATAGTTTTTAAATTAATATATATAATTATATAAAACTGTTAAATTAATATATAATTATTATAGTTTTTAAATTAATATATATAATTATATATAATAATAATTATAATTATTATAGTCTTTAGGGGTGTAAAACTGTTAAATTAATATATAATTATTATAGTTTTTAAGTTAATATATATAATTATTATAGTTTTTAAAACTGTTAAATTATATATAATTATTACATATGATTCACAACATTGCGTCGAAATATGATAATAATGCGTCGCATAAAACCGACGTAAGGTTAACGTTGCGTCGGTTTAGGCTAAGGTTGCGTCGGTTAAAACCGACGCTAGGTTAACATTGCGTCGGAATAGGCTAAGGTTGCGTCGGTTAAAACCGACGCTAAGTCTGACACACATGACATTTGCCGTCGGTTAAAAGCGACAGGAAACAAGAAAAAAAAAAAAAAAAAACAGAAATATAATTTTATGATAGGATATCATAGCATACAAAATGAAACAAAGTCTAATTAATACAAAAAATAATTAATATATTTATTCCCTGTCATCATCTGTTAACTCATCGTCGGTATTTGCATGATTAACGAACTCGGTAGGCAACGCTAATGATTCAAGAAAGGGAGTCTCTTCCACGTCAACCCTTGTAAGGAAATTTTCATTATCAAGAATTCGATCATCCAAGTTCGGCATGGCATAATCATCAATAGCATCACTATCCTCTAACACGTCAAATAAATCTCTTGGCTGAGTTCGAACAACTACGTGCCAACCTTTTTCAATCGTGTCCTCCACGTAAAATGCATGTAATGCTTGTGATGCTAGTATGAAAGGATCATCTTTAAATCCCAATTGATTGAAATTCACCATAGTAAATCCATATTGATCAGTCTTCATTCCTCGTGGACTTTCACTATTAACCCATTCGCACTTAAATAACATCACAGCTCGACCTCTATCTCCTGCTTCAGTAGGACCACAATATTTGACCTCGAACATATCTACAACTCTGCCATAACAATTCACTTGCCCAATTGCTCCAGGAACATTTGCAGGTACAAAGACACCACAATTTTGATTCTTATGCTTATCATCCACAGATTTTATACGAAATCTAAATCCATGAACAATGTGACTTTTGTATCTACTCACAACCCTACTAGGATAATTAGCTAGCCAATGCAAGTCTTGAGATATCAATGTGTCATTAGCATCATATCTTGAATTCATCTGTAATAAGTATTAAGATAAAAATTGACACAATAACTATAAACATGTTATAATTAAAATGCAAAACAATAAATAAATAATATGATTGTTATATCAACTCACATGTTGCTTGAACCATTCTGGAAATTCTTTCTTGCTTAGCTCCTTAATTTCTCGCATAGTTAACCTTTCTCGACGATGTTTAGTTTTCAAGAATTCTTCATGTTGCCTACACAATTATGTCCAATTTAGATAATTATTTTTTCAAAGTTAAGAAAACCAATAAAACATTAAGACGTATGATTAAACGTTCTTACCTTCTAAATGGGCTAACCTCATCACAATTATTTAGAATGTATCTATGGCACTGATCAAGAACATTTAGATCGAGCTCCACATTTTCTCCTGAACCCATATAACATCCTTTCGAGTCAAAAATTGATAACCCACCAGATACTCCACGTCCAATACCATCTTCATTTCGGCCTTTACGGGTACGACGAAACTCAACGTCTCTAAGATACATGGAAGAAAATGACAACCACTCATCCACCAAATATGCTTCAGCAATAGAACCTTCAGGACGACCTTTATTACGAACATAGCGCTTAAGTGTTTGCAAATACCTACAATTATAAAACGAAATACAAATTATTATAATTATTAATTAAAGTTATGACTACAATTGTAAAAAAATTATAAAAATTTATTCATTACCGTTCAATTGGATACATCCATCTATATTGAACAGGCCCTGCAAGAGCTGCTTCATCTGCCAAGTGAACTGGGAGGTGCACCATTATATCAAAAAATGCAGGAGGGAATATTTTCTCAAGTTGACATAATGTCAAGGCAATTCTTGAATTCAGTTGCTTAAATCCTTCCTCAGACTCCTTCTTACTACATAACTGTCTGAAAATTGCACTCAACTCTAATAAAACCATAGTAACAGCTTTAAGCAAAACCAGACGTATTGCAAGCGGGAGTAACTGCTGCATTAAAACATGGCAATCATGACTTTTCAACCCATGTATTTTTCGTTCATTCACGTGCACACATCGCGACAGATTTGATGAATATCCATCTGGGACCCGAATAGTAGACAATACTTTACAAAACGCAGTTTTTTCTTCTCTTTTCAATGTGAACAATGCTGGAGGTCGAAATGTTCTATTTCCTTCTCTACGTGGGTGTTGACTATGTCTTATGTTCAAGAATTCAAGATCTGCACGTGCCGCCAATCCATCTTTAGACTTTTCTATATCTAGCAATGTTCCCACCACACTGTCAAATATATTCTTCTCGATATGCATAACATCAAGACTGTGTCTAATCAACAGATGCCTCCAATAAGGTAGTTCATAAAAAATCGATTTCTTCTTCCACTGACTGTTACTACTTGTACTGCTCGAAGCTCTTCTTCTGCGTTGCCCAACTGAAGCATCCTTGTTTGGTTTTCCAAAAGTAAATCTCAATGTAGAAAGTTCTTCGAGACATTGTAAACCAGTCCACTGCCTTGGTGCACTACGATGCTCTCGACGACCATTAAAAGTGATGGTTTGCCTTCGAAACCTATGATTATCTTCAAGAAAACGTCGATGCCCCATATAACAAATCTTGCGACTCGCTGGCAAGTAAATAGATTCTTTATCATGCATGCAATGTGGACAAGCTTTATAACCATGTGTGCTCCATCCTGACAACATTCCATAAGCCGGAAAATCACTTATAGTTCATAACACGGCAGCCTTCATCGTAAAACTTTGGTTGGAATACGCATCATAAGTGGGAATGCCCACCTCCCACAACTCATTCAGCTCGTCAATCAATGGACGCATGTATACATCAATCTCTTTACCAGGACTGCGCGGTCCTGGTATTAACAAAGACAATAACAAATTTGGTTGCTTCATGCACATCCAAGGTGGCAAATTATAAACAGAAAGCACCACAGGCCATGTGCTATGATCATTCCTCATTTTCCCAAAAGGATTAAATCCATCACTGGCTAACCCTAATCGGACATTTCGAATTTCTGACGCAAAATCCGGATATAAATTATCCAAATGCTTCCATGCGGGAGAATCTGAAGGATGTCTCATAAACTCATCCTTAGGACATTCAGTTGCATGCCATCTCATATGTTCAGCCATATGCTTCGACATAAAAAATCGTTGCAATCGTGGTTTTAAAGGAAAATACCACATAACCTTTGCTGCGACCTTTTTCCTCGAGCTATCTTCTGCATTGGTAATTTTATATCTTGATTTACCACAAACTGAGCACACGGTCAAATCTGAAGTATCTTTCCAATAAATCATGCAATCATTGGGACATGCATCAATTTTCACATACGACAGCCCCAAGTCATTTATAAGTTTTTTTGCCTTATAACAGGATTCAGGCAAACAATCCCCTTCAGGCAACATTCTTTTAATTAACTCCAGTAAAGTGGTGAAGATCTCGTCAGGCATTCCCGCTAAACGCTTGATCTGATACAATCTTACAACTGCTTCCAATTTCTTAAACTCCTTACAACCTGGCCACAAATCTTGATCTGCATCTTCAAGCAACTTAAAAAAAGTCTTCACCTCTTCTGGACGCCCTTCCCCAATAGGGGGCTCAGTAGATGGCCCAACACCTTCTTCTGTTAATGGTTGGACAAATACATCATTAAGAAAATCATGCATGCCAATCACCTCATCTCCTGTTTCTTCTTCTCCAATTCCCACATTTTGCTCTCCAATGTTTTGCTCGCCATGATGTCGCCAACAAGCGTTTTTATAATCTTTATCCATATCATACAATATGAGATGTTCAACAATGGTGTTCCTAACAAAAGTATATCGATTACAACATCTTTTGCAAGGACATCTAAACTTATCAGGACCAACACCATTTGCAACTGCTTGATCCAAAAACAAATTAATTCCAGTTGTATACGCTTCAAAATTTCGGGGTATTGTCAACCAACTCTTGTCCATATTTTACCACTTTACGAAGGTAAAATATTACGTTGACACTAAGATGCCTACAATCTTTCAATCCCTATCATGTAGGCATAACTATCAAAATTTTCAATTTCTATCTTTCACCCCTCGAACTCTATCACGATTGCAATCTTTTAATTTTCAACACCTATTATAGTAAAAACAAATTAAAATAACAACAAAAAGTTATCAAAATTATGCTCATCTAATCCATTCTAATAAATAACAACCAAAAGTTATCAAACTTATCAAAATAACAACAAATTCAAATAACAATTAGAGTGCAAAAAAAATTAATTAATATATTCTTATATTCCTAATTATTATAAGTTTAGGTTATATTCTTATATGAAAGGTTATATTCTTATATGAAAGGATATTCTTATATTATAAGTTTAGGTTATATTCTTATGAAAGGTTATATTCTTATATTCTTATATTCCTAAATATTATAAATTTAGGTTATATTCTTATATGAAAGGATATTCTTATATTATAAGTTTAGGTTATATTCTTATGAAAGGTTATATTCTTATATTCTTATATTCCTAAATATTATAAGTTTAGGTTATATTCTTATTAGAGTGCAAAAAAAAAAAAATTAACATAATATATTCTTATATTACTCAATATTATAAATTTATGTTATATTTAATATTGTTAATTTAACATAAATGCTTATAAATATTATTCATTCCATTTTCTCATAACAATTCAAATTATGTTCATCTAATCCATTCTAGTAAATAACAACAAAAAATTATCAAAATAACAACAAATTAAAATAACAATTAGAGTGCAAAAAAAAAAAAATAATAACATAATATATTCTTATATTACTCAATATTATAAGTTTATGTTATATTTAATATTGTTAATTTAACATAAATGCTTATAAATATTATTCATTCCATTTTCTCATAACAATTCAAATTATGTTCATCTAATCCATTCCAGTAAATAACAACAAAAAATTATCAAAATAACAACAAATTAAAATAACAATTAGAGTGCAAAAAAAAAAAAAATTAACATAATATATTCTTATATTACTCAATATTATAAGTTTATGTTATATTTAATATTGTTAATTTAACATAAATGCTTATAAATATTATTCATTCCATTTTCTCATAACAATTCAAATTATGTTCATCTAATCCATTCTAGTAAATAACAACAAAAAATTATCAAAATAACAACAAATTAAAATAACAATTAGAGTGCAAAAAAAAAAAAATAACATAATATATTCTTATATTACTCAATATTATAAGTTTATGTTATATTTAATATTGTTAATTTAACATAAATGCTTATAAATATTATTCATTCCATTTTCTCATAACAATTCAAATTATGTTCATCTAATCCATTCTAGTAAATAACAACAAAAAATTATCAAAATAACAACAAATTAAAATAACAATTAGAGTGCAAAAAAAAAAAAATTAACATAATATATTCTTATATTACTCAATATTATAAGTTTATGTTATATTTAATATTGTTAATTTAACATAAATGCTTATAAATATTATTCATTCCATTTTCTCATAACAATTCAAATTATGTTCATCTAATCCATTCTAGTAAATAACAACAAAAAATTATCAAAATAACAACAAATTAAAATAACAATTAGAGTGACAAAATTAATTAATTCGACTAAATTTTTATTAATTTAACAAAAATAGTAGAATTTTATCTAAGTGCTTAAATTATAATTTTTGAATAAATAAACTTGTGTATTATACAATTTAAAAATTAAAGAAGTTAGTGATACAAACCTAATTTGTTGAAGAATTTCGACGTCAACAATTCTTTATGTACTCAACCAACTCAAATAAATTTCCTACAAAAATAAATTGTAACTAAAAATTAAACATAAGAGGAGAAAATAAAAATATTATAAGCAAGAAAAACTTACTGTTGTGAAGAGGAACAAATGAAGTTTGAAAACCAAAGGAGAAAGCTGAAAGAGAGAGAACACGGGAGACTTTGTAAAAATTGGAAGAACGAATAAGAAAAGTGAAAGAGAAGAAAAAGAAAACACGGGGGAGAGGATATAAAGACGATCAATGTGTCGCTTACAACCGACACTGGTTTTCAAAATATATATGGCGCTCAAAACCGACGCAGGATTTAAAATATTAAAAACAAGAATTAGTGTCGCCTAAAACCGACACCCATAGTTTATGTCGCTTAAAAGCGACACTATTTTATTTAAAGCGACGCCAGTACTTAAAAATATTAAAATATATGTCGGTTATAAGCGACACTAAATTTTTACGTCGGTTTAAAAGCGACATAGAAATTTTATGACGCTTATAAGCGACAGTAAATACGACGTCATCTTCAGTGAGTGTCGCAAATCTCTTTTTCGCCACTATATAATATTAAACCGACGCAACAACTGACACTATTAGGTCCTTTTGTAGTAGTGTTATTTCTTTAGCAACTCCTGTTAACTTTCAATATATTGCATGTCACACCACTTTGGAGAAACAGAGTTGACAGTTGAGGTTACACTACATAAGGTAAAGCTTGATGCTACCTTGCGCTCAAAAGAAAACAACGGTGACAAATAACAAACTCTTAACGACTCAACAACCACTAATCGATCGAACCAAAATAGGATAAGCTTTGATTATTTTTGTACTCAGAAGTTCAATCTTTTCTGCATTAAGGATAACATTTGATTTATTTCCAAAAAGAAAAAGCAGAAAAAAAAAATCTTAAATTAAACTAGATTGGAGCTTGAGGCCTTGAGGGGACCAAGGATTATTCTATCCGAGAGTTAGTTCTTACTTCTTACTAATTGTTCTGAGGGGGAAGAAAACTTGTAATTGATGACTAAACCTGAAGCTACATGTCGTCAATGAGAAAATCTCAATAAATTGGTAGTGTAGTGTAGTCAAGGACCTCTCCCTTCCCAGGATCAATAGTATCTGATCCAGTTGTTAGTGCCTTCTCAACGTCTTTCTCCATTTCCTCTACCTGCAATTAAAATATATGAGACATTTTACATTGTGGAAAAATAGTGTCACCATTCATCAATAATGCACCTACAATGTGAAAAAATGCTTTTGAAAATCCAAAGCAAATTACAATTTTGTAACGCAATAGTAATTAATTATGTGAGCTGATTTTACATTTTTTAGCCTCCCACAATATTTTTATCGATGATTGAATAAATCAAATAAAAACAAAAGATATAATTAAACTGGATGTGTAAGAAGAAAAAAATAGTGTCTTTATCATTTCCCTTAATTATTCACCTTGTGAATGACATCCTTGGCTAGCTCAGCTTTCTTGACTGCCTCGTCAGCAAGATGTTCAATGGACTCCATAGCTTCTCTAAGCTTGGCATCCTCAGGAAGCTTGTCTGTCACTTGCTCAGCAACCTTCTCTACCTCCTCAACTAACTCTTCCACCACCTGTGTCACAGATTTCACTGTTTCTATTACCATGTCCACCTTGCCTAAAACCCCAAAATTTAAATATACTAATTAGAAGCTTAATAATCCAGATAATAATAATAGAAAAGTTAATACGATGGAAAATTAATGATAATTAGGTTTGAAAAAGTACCTTTAAGGGCTAGCAAGGGTCCCCATTTGTGTCTCAAAGAAGGTATTATGATTGTCAACATTAATCCTACAATCTAGTTTTTCCTGCAACGAAGGCCAAAAGCACCCGAGTTAATATGTGTGCCAAGTAAAGTTAATCAAAAGCATCCGCAGTTTAGATTAGTTATAAAGTAAAATATCATTTGTATTTGTATCAAAAAAATAACAACTACGATTCAAATAATGTCCCCAAGAAGATAATGGGGAGTTATGAGCAGGAAGTTGAGCATCTGGTGTGGATTTATTTGACGCATGAGTGACCCCTTAACCACAGCCAGATTTTGTGACAATTTAGAAAAACAATAAGTGGAAGATTTATGCAGAAAAATATATAATACTAGTGAACTGAAGCTTACAAGGTGACTAGTCTCTGATGATGATTTCTTCTGATCAATTGATGACGATCACATGGGATTTTGGTGAATGATGATCTTTGATATGCAAACGTGGTATGGAGTAGTTGGGACTTGTACATGTTAGGGTATCGGAAGCCATTGATGGTTGCCATAGATCAATTCCAAAAGGAGATGTTTCTAATAGAACAAGGAAGAGCAAAGAAAACGAGAACAGACTAGTTTACACGTACATCACCTTTTAGTAGACAAGAAAATCTTCTGTGACGGATATAGATATTCTCAAAGGCACTTTGTATCCCATTCATGAGGGGAAAAAACATTTGATTTTTTTATGTTGGGGACAACGACTTTTGATTTATTTTATTAAATGTAAGGGCCCTCTCGCCATTTTTGACCTCCAACTACATTTTATGATAATTGAGATGGAAATTTTCGAAACTGAATCTGGTCTACTCTAACTCATCATCACTACGCTAACACAATGGCTTTCAATAATCACTGCTTCAATAAATCAAGCAAATTAATCACTATTCTGTGACTTGGAAAAAAAAATTAGACAAAATATAAAAGTGATTGGTAACTTTTTTTTTTTTTTTTTTTTTTTTTTCGAAAGGAGGACAATTGGTGGTAAGCTACGATTATCCATCACTTTTAGGCCCAGAGTGGCTATTGGGAATTTCATTCTGCCCGTGACCACAATTAAACAGACTCACTAACTCGGAACATCGAACAATATGATCTAATAATATTTCATAGAGGTTGAATCTTTCATGTACCAGAGATGCATTTTCACATTGCCCCCATACGAACAACGTTGCAGAGAAAATTTATTGATATGGACGTACAGCACAACATTTAGTAGATAGGCCCCCTTCGTCCATAAGAATTAGGTACGAACAGGGTATATATTCATATCATTTTAATTCCAAAAAAACGAAGGATAAGTCAGCCATATAGGAGAATGATAAGGTGGTTCTCATATTTAATACCCATAACCTTTTTTATTATTATTATTTTTATACTAAATATGATATATTTGCACCAAGGACTCTGTGATTCATGCAAAGTCACCATTAGAATAATTGATAACAAAATCACTATTCATAGAAATTAAACCTACAACTTCTCACGTAGAAATGAAAGAATATTACTAAGCCACGATGTTAAAACCCTACATATCTAAGGATAGCTTAGATTGATTCATGTTCAATCAACTGGTTGGCAAAAAATGGGAAGTTGACCGTCTTGATGGAGGGTCGACCTTAATTACTAAGATTAGTATTATTAAAGACTTGATAGAGCTTAGTGGGCCTACTTTGGTTAGCGGGCCATCATGTATCCCTTGGTTTATGTCTAAGTGGCACCTTACCAAGATTTAAGTGTGTACTAGACCTCGAGTGGAGAGTAAGAATAATGTGTGATTGCTAGTATGAAAATATGAGCCAATGACCATATTGGAAGTATTTTGTAGAACTTGTATGTCTATATGACTAGATATTTGGTCGTCATGTGGAATCAATAGTGTATGTGCTCACAATACAATCATGGGTGTTGATATAGGATGTATGACGTATGTTGTCTGATGTGTGATGATGCGACTGCACCATGTAGTAGTTTGGTACATGGATAGTCCTGCTTGGTCAATCTGCAATGGGGGATCATACACATTCTAGGGATGATCTTGTTTGGTATATTCGAGATGGGTGATTAGTACCTAGTATTATATGAACTAGTCATGCCTAGTTAATCCATAGTAAGAGCCACACTATTAGGCTATGCCTATGGTTTTGCTGGTTAATCCGACTTAGGGGGTGTGATCATGCTTAGTATAGCACGATAGTTGACCACTACCTAGTACTATAGGATACAATACTTCTTGGTTAATCAGCATTAGGAGACCCCACTATTAGATGCATGTCTATGTTCATGCTTGGTTAGTCTACGTTGGGGGACCATAAGCATTCTAGGGGTGTTCATGATGGTATATCCACGGTGGATGACAACTACCTAAGGAATGGTTGTATCTGGTAAATCTGTGTTGGGCAGCCTCTTCCTATTTGAATTCCGTTGAGTTATCTGGAATCCCTTTTCCTATTCAGTTTTGTTGAGTAGTCCGGAATCGTATCTTCATTGGATTCCCTTGAGTGGTTCGAAATCCTTTTTGCTATTCCGTTCCGTTGATAATTGGATTTCAAGTAGGGAAATACAACAAACCTTACGGAGGTTGGCTTTATTAAACTTAGTGAAGTGATATATGATCTTAATGGTTAATCAATGTAGTTAAATGTTAACATTTAGCATCCTTGATTCATTGAATCGATTATTTTTTATTGTGATTATGGAATTGTTGTAAAAAAGAAATATAATGTATATATGGAAGATGAATTGATATGTTGGCCCATCACTCTTATTGGGAAAGGTTTGGAACTCTATGTTTATGGCCAGTTAATGGCATGAGAAATTCAGAGCTAAACAAATGGTGAACTACGAATGGCTTGATCCTGACTTAGGGTATGTAGGCAGCCTAACCTAATTGTTAGATGTAGCCATAAAGTAAAGTAAGGTTACTATGTTGTAGAATCATTAGTTTGTTTTTGGTCATGTCTCGGAAGCGAGACATGGTTGTTGAGCATGTACGCTCAAATGTCATGTATCGATCCTAGACGTATCTCAGGATTTGGCCGTGAGGAAAATCTTTAGGTAGTGTCATGGGTAACTAAGATGAGACTGTACATAAGCGGTTGACTTTGTTGGTTTGAAGTCTTATGTTATTCTTACCTACATTGTTATGGTTTGAACTAAGGTACTGAAAATTTCGAGGACAAAGTTTTTTATATGGAGGAAGGCAGTGAATCCTGTCCCAAATTTCACTATTCACTCGTTCGTATTTTGTATTTTTGAGCAATTTTTTTTTTAATTAATCTTTGGATTTTTTGTTAGTTAGTTAAAGTTTGATATATCATGGTTAGTCATTGAAAATTCATAGACTTCACAAGGTTGCTTTTAGTATTTTTGATAGAGCTCGATTCTACAAACGTGAAGGCAAAAGTTGCTCGTGAAATAGGATTATAACGAAGGAAAAATAAAATCAAAGGTAGGGGTATGTTTGTAAATTGGACCTTTTAAAAAAGGCAGGGGTGTGTTTGCAAAACGCGATAATCTGTTTATTAGTAAACATTAGACGGAGAACATGTTAATTTGAGCATAAAGAGGCTGGTTATATTTGGTTGAATTTATTCTTTGGAGAATCATGAAAAAAAGTTGGGATTCCACTATAAACCACCATAAAATCAATTGGTAATATGGGAAGTAGCTCAACGAGGTGATGGAGTAGCTCAACGAGGTGATGTGGAACGCTTGTAGCCATTTGGCTTCACATGTGGGACAACCTGCAAAGATCAATTTATGTGAATGTTGACATTAGTTCTTTGATTAACTCCTCTGATTAACAGTCTAAATTTTTTCAAGTACTTTTGGTCATGCGAGGTTTGTTCGTTCGGTGCTAGTATATATAAGCTATTTGGGTTCAATGGGAAAATGAGTTGAGGAAAGTACATAAAAATAATCCAAGAGGGACTCCATGATTATTTACTCGTCCATAATCTATTAATGGATTTGGTATATGTATGCACGCCAACACATTTGACAATAGGAAAGTATGAAATAGATCGATGACTTGTTCTTGCTAGCCTACCATGATCAGTTACAAATTTTCTTGAATAATAGCATCTCCAAGATGTAAAGGTTTTGTGTGCAGATTGCGATAGACCTTGTATGATTTCAAGCAGCCTCCTAGAGTGTGGTTTGTGTTTAGGTTTATATTTAACATTGGGCTTTGTGATAATGGAGGCCCAGAGATGCAAAAGCAAATGAAGACTTGCTCGAGCCTAATCAATAAGCTCGAGAGGGGTGGGAAGCCATTTCAGCAAAAGTATAGGCCACATGCCTATGATTGAAGTGATGAGGAGCAGAGAACGCCTCACCACCAGCCAAAAAGCACTTTTTAAGGGTATGGATAGGTAATTAAGTGATGACGCATTGCCTTCCGAAAGATATCAGCTAAAGGCAAAGAGGGGACAATTAGGCCATATTGTCTATAAAAGTAGAGAGAGACACCAGAGACAACGACACTTAACCAACCAATCAAAAGACATCCAAACTCTGCTCTCAAGCCAGTTCGTACCCATAAAACTTTTGTCCAGATCCAGTCCTTTTTAGCTATAGTTCCTTTAGGCAAAACCATCTTTTGTCAAGTTTAAAAGCTCTTCTACCTTCCCTTAGTGTTGATTCCCTTTAGTAAAACCTATTTACTTTTCATCCCTCTCAGTATACAAACCTCTGTAAACCAAAAGAGAAGTCGTTGCAAGAAGTTCAACCTTGCCCGACAAGGTTAAATCTTGCCCGAATCTCTTTTGCTTGTACCTATATATAGTAGATCTATCATTTAATGCATTTTTCTTTATGTATTTAAGCCATTTTCAACAGTTTTACACTTAAAAGTTTCATTTGCGATCGAATCTGGGTAACTTAATGAACCTGTTTTTATTAAAGCAAACTTTAATCAAGGAAATGGTTGAGAAGGCCTTGAACTCCTTTCATCTTGGATATACAATGTTATGAATTAAAAGCCCTTTTTTACAAGGCAAGAAAAAGAACTTAATGCAGACTTAACCCATTTGCGACAATCCTTTGATAAACAAGAAATTTAAATAACTTGTGGCGCAAGTAATCGGCCTAAATCACATCTATTCAACAATCTATTATACAAAGATAACAGTGGCATGCTCAGATCTTTGTTAGTTTTCATTATGAGCCTTAAGCCCTACACCAAAGGCCCCACAAAGGCACCTTTCAAACTAACCATAAACTTGTCTTGCAACACACCAAGTAGCAAGATCTTGCCCAACAGGCAAGAAATAGCCACTTTCTCGGGGAGCTATACAAAGGACCAGATCCAGAAATCTTGCCCAAACATAGTTTGGGCACGCTTGGTGAGACCATTGATAATCTTGTATGCCAAGAAGAAGGAATAAGTGAAATTTCAGGTGGAAAACAGAGTTTGGGTAATCCTCTTGTCCGACAAAAGTAAACATGATAGATCACCCAGAAGATTTTCCTTCACTACAAGGTCCTGCGATTCTAAAGAACCTATCTTCTTCTGAGAAGTCAGGTGGAAAAGTTACTAATGAAGACTTGCAAGCTACCATGGTGCAAGTATTAGGATGTATGGAGAAGATTACTCTGGAGACCAGATGAGAAGTTAACAGACTTTTTCCTTAACAGGAACTCTACAGAGAAAGTTGGAGTTAGAGTACTCTACACTAAGGGATGGCTATGCCAGGGATCCAACCAGAAAAACAAGTCCAAAGAAGGGACCAGTGATTCTTTTGTTCCCCTTACTCGAGGAAAAGAAAGACAAGGGGAAGAAGAATGGGGATGCTAGAACTAATCGGCCAAAGGAAGAAAAGATTCAAGAAACAAGTTTGCCAGACCCTCTACTACTCCCATTAGATAGCAGAGGGCAGATCGAGCTAAAAGGAAGGAAGTTTGAGACGACCCATCAAGTGGGAGCGACAAGTGAGAAAGGTTTACCCATAGCTGTGGGCAAACCCCTACTTTATAGGTTACCATCGTTGGCTAATAAGGGAAGATAAGCACGGTGGAGGCAGCTAGAACCATAGAGGGAGGCTTTCTCAGGCAATGAGCATAACCCAAAGTAGGGGACTTCTTACACCCCACACAACAATGTGGCTAACCAGCAACTCAGAAATAGGTTAGCACAATTAAGAATGATAGTGGTCCACAATGCTTAGCCATAGGCTCGCCCGCAATTCAGGATACCATACTAGAAGCCTTATTTAGAGTACATTGATAAGCAAAATCTTTTCCCTCTCAACTTCAAGATGCCCGCATTCCCAACCTTCAGTGGGGAAAACAGTAATGCGTCTTCCAGATACCACATTTTTAAGTTTTCAAACTATTGTGTGGCATTTGAAGACAACCCTAATTACAAGTTGAGATTGTTTGGAAATTCATTAATAGACTTAGCCTCTTAGTGGTATTCTCTGTTACCCTCTAATTCCATTGCCAACTGAGGGGAAAACAGAGATGGCCTTCCATGAGTAGCTCTACAGAGCCAAAAATGACCAGCAACGATTTGGTGGAGGTAAAGCAGTATGAATATGAGTTTACAAGGGATTTTATGATGAGGTTCAAGAGAACCAGGATGAGGTGCCACTTCCCAATCAATTATGCTAAGCTCATAGCCATTGCCCAAAAGGCTCTAAGGCTACCTTTGAGAAAGAAGTTTTATGATGTACAGTTTAATGAGCTTCAAGAGTTGGTGATTGTAGCTACTAAGTGTGAGAAGTTGCTGACAGAGGAACAGTAAGTGAAGCACTTATCTAAAGTGCCTCATTTCTATAAGAACAAAGCCCCAATACACTAGTTGGAGTTTGAAGGCCTAGAGCTGGGAGAAAATTATAGTAATGTGGGAAAAGGGATTGAGTTGTGTGTTGTAGAGATGACCACTCCTTTCAAACCTTTAATGGTGAAAGGATTAGTCCAGCCTGTCAAGGACCAGAAAATTGTGATGAATGATGGAGGTTTTGTACTTATGAAACCCCCAAAGTACCAGGCTTATTATTTTTATCTAACCAAGGCAGCATACATCTATGAGAAATTAGTGAGGGCTAGGGTGATCTTGCCCGACATCACCAAGAAGATGCCCAAACCAGAAGAACTTAGAGGGAAGAAGTACTGCAAGCTTCATTACACCTTCAATCACTCCATAGCTAATTGTGTGCAGTTCAAGGATTGGATCCAGGATCTCATAATTAAAGCAAAATTGTTATTGGAAAAACCCCAACCCAATATGATGATTGACACAAATCCATTCCTAGAAGCCCCAATCAACATGATCAACCTTAACTTGGTTGAAAAAGGAAAAGCAAAAGCTACCTAGGATATGATTGGAGAGAGAAGGCAAGCTATTAAGCTCACAGAAGGTATTAGAAGGTTGCCCGACAGACCCTATGCAACTATGGTCAGAGGAGTGATTTTATGTAGCAGGTGTCAGTCGAGTGTGAACTCAAGGTACCAGCATCAAGCGCGGTTATTGATCAAGATTTAGTCAAAAGAAGAAAGATGGAGGAACAAGAAACCCGCATAAGTGTTATTTGGGCCAAAAAAAAAGAAACCTCCAAGAATGTGTTCCAGAGATTGGAAGGAGATTTAGAACCTAAGGGCCTATTTTAGGTATTCAGAAACTATGAAGCCTTTGAAGAGGTGGAGAACAAATAAGCAAAGTTGCCAAGGTGGGTGGATGTGAAACCTCCCTAGCCAAGTTACCATAGCAGTGTAAGACAAGGATGGCAAGAGAGAACAATGAACCCAATTTCCCCAGTTACTAAGAAAGATTTAGCCTGACTCGGCCGAGGGTGGCACATAGTTGGGAAAGATGGGAGACCTATTAGAGAGATGAGGGCATCCATGATAAGGAGGGTTCAAAGGCAGATTAAGGCTCATATGAATTCATTGAAAATCCCTACCATTTCAGAATCTTTTGAAAATGTCAAGTTCGAAAAGGTCACCTAAGGGGGAAGAAGACAACTCCAATGAAAAAGTTAGAAAGAGATAGACAGAGCTAATAGTAAAGCTAAAGTGAAGGAGATCATGTACCTCAAAACCCCCATCTAGGGAAGTATAGAATCTTGAGAAGAGCTCAAGAGAGTGTGGTGATGATGCCTACACCAGGCTGGAGTCCATAACGTATCTTGTAATATCCCCAAATTTTTAGGTGGTGACTATGAGTAGATTACTTGTGGCCATTAAAAGTTCTCTTACTTTTAAGACCAAGCTTTGGCTTGAAAAAAAAAAGAAAAAAAAGAAAAGTTGACGTTAGAAAAAAGGAATAAAAGGGGATGGGTTCTAGAAAACCCCTCAATTAGCTGCTTCCCCTTCCAACCAAAAGAAATGAAAGGGTCATCCCTTTTTAGCTCTTGTCAAAAAAGGAAATCCAAGGAAGAGGACTTAGTTTTCCTTGCTTGTGAGGACTAGAACAAGTGAGGATCTTTCCTTTGTCTCCATTTAAGGTATCTATTTCTTACCTTTGGGATCTATTTGATTGTTTTTTGGTTTGTTAACCCATGAATTAGTTTGGGTGGGAGTAGGAAACATGAAGGTATCATAGTCCATGTTATAGTTTTAGACTTGAGCACCAAGTGTTTGATTAAAGTCCCCAATTAATCTTGAATTAGGGTATGTTGTTGGTATTTGTATAAGTGGTGTGTGATGATTTTTCTTACTTATAGATAAGGAAGAGAAGGACAAGGGGACTACGGAACAAGTTGACGAACACCTTGGAAGTTGAATGTCAAGAATTTAGTTTGAGGTAGGGGTGCTTTAACCATAAAAATATTTTGATTTTTCAATTTTACTTGATCAAGGATTGTTGGCATTTGAGCACTATTTAAAGCTTACTTAAAATGTTTTTCTTTTTCGATTATGTGAAAGAAGTGAAGAAAATATTTCTCTATGGTTTGATCTTAATGATTCGAATTCTGTTGCTACAATTTTCGTGAGTTCAAAGTGATTGAAATGATTTTTCAAGATTTGGTCTTGATGTGCATGCCTCTTATTTTACTCTATCGAATTTTGAAGCATCTTGATATGAATGTTCAAATTGTGAAATTGTGAAAGTAGATGGAAAGTAGTATAATACCTGTGCAAATGTGAATGTTGAGAAATGTATGAATGGGCACAATGACCCAAGGTTCCCCGGGGAAAGCTCCATGTGTGGAGGCTGTGAAAATGAGTTACGAAAGTGATAAATACATGTGATATGAATATTGGTCAGGTATATTACGGTTCTTTCCAATATGCTTGTCGCTTGTTTGGGATAAAAGAAATTCTTTGTGATTTGTTGTGCTAGTGATTATTTAAATGGTAATGGCTTTGTTATCTTCATGACAAAAGAAGTGACTTTGAACTTGTGTGTTGTACCGTTGTTATCAAGCTATTGATGCTCCGAAATCTTTGGTTTTCTATCATATGTTATTTTCCACAAACTTTTGAGCATATTTCAGATTTGTTGGATTACGTAGTTGTGAAAATAAGTGGTTTTGAATCACTCTTACTACTTTCGGCATGCATTAGAAATTTTAAATGACTACGAACTTACCCCTACTGGGTATTTTATGTTCACCCCGTTTTTACTAAACATGTACTTTCAGGTGTGTAAAGTCGACTAGTTGAGTTTCAAGTGGCAGCTCTAGTGTGGGCTAGTTGAAGGGAGTCCAGGAGTACAAATCTTTTGGGTGAGCTGCCAAAGTGTTGTATAGTTAGTCTCTGTCTGTAATCGATCCTTTTGTTGTGTAGCAGACTAAGTTGTTGTACATCTCAATAGGTTAGAGTCTCTACTTACCTGGGCTATGAGAACTATGTATATATAATACTACTCATCTTTTGGCTTGTACAGTTTTTTTTGCTGATATACATTTCATCAAATGGCCTATTTATGTTTCCGTGTAAGAAGCTTTGAAGGCCTTTTGTGAACTCATTATAATATGCAAGGTTTTATGAGTGGCTCTTGAAGAACCACTATAAACTTGGTTATGCTTAAAACCGTGGGTATGTATATCCTACGTAGGTGACTTTTTGGCAAGGTTCAGAATTTTACCCTTTGGAATATAGACAGTTTTATTTACAAAGTAATTTGGTGCTGCTGAAATTGTTTTTACAGGAAAACAGCTGCATGCCTATTTTAGTTTTAAATTTTCTTATACTTCTCGAACTTGAAAATCAATGAAATTTTGATACAACTTAGTTTCATGTGTCTACTTTGTATTTGGAAAATTTTCACTTGTTTTGGTTGAACGAGCTATTTTCGGTGAATTTTACGGTTCGGGTCACTTTTGTAGTTTGTATTACCATGAGATCTTTAACTCTATTTCTTTAAATTGACTTTTGTAGTTTGATTTAATGGAATTGTGAAATTTAAATTTTCGTTGTTATCATCTTAAGATGATATTTGTTTTACATCATTGATTAACCACTCTGTTTTAGTTATTTTTCTCAAAATCTTACATCTTTAGTTTTGGGGTGTGACATATCGGTTTTGGGACCATCTCCCCTGAGAGAAGGATACCTCCACCTCCACTGGTAGATACTCTATGTGAAATCCCAAGGGAGTTGCATGATTTTGGTATAGCAAAAGAAGAGGAAGTGCCTGAGTTAATGTTAACCAAGGATGCACAGGCATGGATGGATCAATTTGTTTATCAAATTTGAGGAAAGAAAGAAGAAGAAGTGCCAGGACCCAACAACTTCCATGTAAACATGACTTATGTCTTATCAGCCATGTTCTATGCAAAACCGGATCAACCAGCATCAATGGAGGGTGATTATTTGGCACCATAACCATGATGGCACTTATGAACATTAAGGAAGCTAGGAAAGAAGGATCAAGCTTGGCAAACTTGCCCTACCTTACACGAAAAGAGCTCGAGAGGGTTTATTATGACAAAATGGTGTTCAGCAAGCTAAGTCTAGCCTTAGCAAACCATCTAAAGCCCATACATGCGACAACTCATTTGGAGGGAGTACCCTTTAAGAAGGAATTAATAGATGGTGGGGTAGCAGTCAATGTGCTTCCACTTAAATAAATGGTGAGGCTCTGTAGAAGTGAGGAATATCTTATTCCTACTGATCTCACAGTGTCCAATTTCTTTGGGGCTATCACTAGAACCTATGGGATGTTTCCTTTAGAGGTAGACTTGGGATCCAAGAAAATCATGTTGGCATTCTTTGTGGTGGACAACAGCTCTACCTATGGGGCATTGCTAGGGTGAGATTGGATCTACCAGAGTTTATATGTGCCAACAACCTTACACCAACAAGTTGTTGTCTACCATGAAACCATAACTGAGGAACCAAGATTCTGGGAGATAGTGGAGGCCGAATTACGGCCATTTCTCCCCACAGCCAATGTTTTAGAGGCAAATTTTTACAATCCCAGTGTTGGTATCTTACAATGCTTAAGTGCTGATAAGAATAGCTGCCCCACCAAGGTGACGACCTAAAAGCTCCTAGAGCAAGGATTTTCTCTCACTAAGGGGGAATGGGACATGCCTTATATTGTCCTAGCAAGTTTACATCAAAGAGGTGTTCATTTCATTTCATCAAAGAGGAGGTTACAAAAGATCCTAACCTAGCAAGTTTACATCCCTAGCACCTAATCCTAGAATGATAGGTCTGCATAATGGTGAATATGCAACCAGGCTCTTCTAAAGCGATGTTGTTGTTAGCTAATTGGGCTTCAGAATCCTCCACTTCTTGGTTGACCTTCTTCACCTTTTCAATCTTCTGATATAACTTGCTTGAGAGGGTTATCTGCTCAGCCTTCAATGTAGAAAGTTGCTTCTCCAACTTCTGGATATCAGCAGCAACCACCATGATGTGATCCTCCATGGCTGAGCCCTCCTCCACTAATTATTGTAAGGAGTTGGAGGTTATGAAATGCTTCTCCTTATAACACTTCACTCGGTTGGCTTGCCTCTCAACCCAAAGATGTTGATCCGTTAGAGCCCTAAAGTTCTCAAAGAAGGAGATAAATTACTCATATTGGACTTTTGACATTTGTTGAGCCTTGTACAACTTAGTGAGTGCTTTCTTAACTTCTTGAAGTGCCTTAAGGCTGAAGGAGGCAATGAAGTCCCTCTGCATCCATTCGTTGAACCCTCTATGCAGATCTTAAAGATGTTGAGGCTCGAAAGAGTGCCTTGGAGACCTCAGCTTTGTCTTAATTTGCCCAAACTCCCTGACTAGTTCAGGCAAGGAAGTCATGGTTAGAATAAATGCTAAGGGAAGAGGCATCACTCTAGCACCTCTAAAAGCAGTAGGAGCAGAGGCAACTTCAACAAAAATGGAAGAGGAAGATTCTGGGGTAGCAGCAGCAGCTTTTCTAGGCTAAGGGATATGGATCCCTATGACTCCAGAAGCTTTCGGAGGCCGAGGAAGGGCATCCTTGCTCACTGCTAGCGGGGAAAACTTTCCCGAACCCTCGACAAAAACCTATAGAACCCAGAAAGAAATGAATTAGAAAGCTGGTCTACATCTAAATTGGAGAAATAACAGAAACGAAAAGACTTGTATACCTAAGCTAAACCTTGAGCTTCGGGATAAGATTTTGTTAATGCTGTTGCCTTAAAAGAAGCACGAAGGCTAGCACAAGAAGAAGTTTAGGGAGCCTTAAAGCTAGTCACCTTTGAGACAACTGGTATCTTAGGGACTATGGGCTTCCCAAAAGCTGGTGTTGGTTGGTGTGTGGTCTCGTGCACTAGCGAAGACTACAGAAAACAATACAGATTATAAGTTAACAAAGAAACTTGATGAGAAAATTTAAGGAAAAGCTTAAAGAACAGAACTTACAAATGTGCTATCATCCTCCACATAATGAAGCATCTCCCCAATTATTGGATTGAACTGGGAAGTGGGAGTCACCACCTTGGCTGGAAGAAGAGTAGAAGAAGTATGGGCTAAGGTTTGCTCGACTTAAGGAACTAAAGTACCTCCCCTTGCCTAGACAACAATAGAAATGAATGATTAGCCTTTGAAATTTAGAAAACACAACTTAGCCAGTGTAAAGAGAAGAAAAAAATTGTACCTCTGAGGGATTAGCCCAAGGAGAGAGATACACCAATCAGACTTGGAAGTCCCCTCTGCTCTGGTATCCTATTTCAAGAAAACAACAAAGGCTTAGCAAGGGTATGAAGGAAGGTGAACTTCAAAATCAACTTAATACTCAGAGGTTGAAAAATTATACCTTTAACATTTCAAGGATCTTGGTGAGGACCTCCTTATCTTCTTGTTGCATTCATGTGCCCGACTATGCTTCTTTGGGAGTGAGGACATGTTTCTTAGTAGCTGGAGGCCCTAATTACAAAAGAAAGAAGCAATTAATTCAAAACTCATCAAAATCAGAATTGAAAAATTAAAGAACTAGAACTAAGTTACTTACCAGCACTTTTCTGTTTCTTCCTGCCCGCTTCAATTGGGTGGGCATAGGAAGATTTGGAGGCTTGGGATGTTTGAGCTTTAGTCTTTTTATTCATGGAAGTAACTCTTGGGCTATCCAAGGCAAGTTGAGCTTGAGGCTTCTCCTCAGGCTCAGACTTCGATAACTCCACTGTAGAAGCCCTTGCCCGACAAGAAGCCCTTGTCTCCACTTCGGGCCCAGCCTCAGCCTCTGGTTCACTAAGGAGCTCTGAAATGTCCCCAGTATCCCCAAAAGCATGGTTGGACTCTACTTTTAGCCTTGCTGCCTCCGCAGTAGCCTCTTGAAGGACCAAGGCATTTACAACCTCATTCTCTGGCCTGACACCCACTTACTTAGTGTTGCCTAGGGCTATAAATCAGAAAAAGAAGTTAGCTAACCATAGACTATAAAAACATCATCTAGAAAATAAAGACAGAAGCAAGATGATGTACCTATAAGTAGAAGCTGGTTCTTTTGGTTGATGGCCTCCTTCTAGCTTTCAAACTCATCCTTCTTGGGCAGAGATTTGAAGAAGACTTGCCTGAAGAGTCTATTGTGGGTCTCCTTGATGTCTCCATCGTATTTCTTTGACCACTTGGTCTCCCATCAAGTGGCAAACTGAGGAGTGCACTCGAACTTCAGAGCTATGGGCTTGTGCGCAATCCTAATCATCACCTTCAAGCTGCGCCAAGTTGCCTGAAATGTAACCTCATAGGGAAATGCAATAAGTAGAAGAATGGCACTAAGATGGCATGCTTGAATCCCAGTTGTCTACCACAGAAGTTGGGATGATAGACCTCTAGCCCACGCTCGTACCCTATTTTTTCACTTTGTATTCCCAGGTTAGGTCCATCTGTTGGATGCAGCTGATGAATTTCTCCTTGCACGAGCTGTTAACATCTTCCCCAAAAGAATCCTGAAAGATTTGGTCTGAGAACCATGGGTACCTCCTACGCACAAAGGCACCATCACTCCAAATCTGCCCCAGTTCGACAAATTCTGAAGAAGTAGAGGCATGCGAGAGTAGAATGATTGGTGATAAGAACATCTGCCAAGATTCGGTCTAGAGCCACGCCTTCAGGGAACTCGAGGTTGGTAGCCCAAAACTCAAGGAAGTACCACTAGAGCCAGAACTGTACTATCCAAATAGTTTCATTGATGTTGGTCTCGAATGGTTCGACCTTAGTCATCTCATGGAGAAGGTGATAGAGATGTGCCATGATGAATGGCCCCGTAGCGACATCATCAAAAGAATGCACAGCCTCCACTAGTAGAATCCACTTCAGCTTTACACCCTTTAATTTGTTGGGGAACATATGTTTGCTCAACTAGTAGAGGAGAAAGTACATGTGTTCATGGGTCCTATATGCAGTAAGAGTGGGTGGGCTAAACATCTTATTCGCGAAGGAAATGAAGCCTAAGAATGATGTTCCGTAGCTTTTGAAAGTTAAGGAGTTGTACTTCAAGTGGGTGATTAACTCAGAGGCTTCCAAGCTTTCAGTGGTCAAACAAGAAGGCGAGGACCAGTCGTGTGTGGTATCACACCTGCCCGAGGGACTCAAGCTAAAGACCTGAGCCATGTCCAAGGTAGTAAGAGTTATGGGACTTATTATGAAGTGGAATATATTGGTCTTATTGTTCCAGAAGGGGAGTGCAGTAGCCAGAAGCTCTGGCTTAGATGAGACAGTGACCTTAGTCATCATGATGAGCTCGTAGATGCCATTTTCCATCCATATCTACTTCTAGATGGGCTCGAGCTCATCCACCCACTATGATGGGAAACCCTTTCTAAAATTTCACACTTGGAGGCGGAAATCCTTGCCTCAATGGAATAGGGATTGAGGGTGAACTAATTGGTGGGCATGTTATTCTCCACTGTAATTAGGACTTAGGCAGTCCAGGCAGGCCCCAGAGAGTGCACCTCTTCCTTTTCGAAGAAAATAAACAGGTTCAGGCCAACCTGAAGGAGATGAAGGTCATTGAGCCGATGGCACAGATTGACGATTCCTTCTCCAGACTCACATGCAGTGCAAAGTTTGGGGGCCATAATTGATTTCGAGGAAGAAAATAGAGTGGTTGAAAGCAAAGGGCAAGAAAGGGTTAAGAATGCAAGAGGATCGAGAGTTTTGGGAATTCAGAAAGATGAGTTTGCTAAAGGTGATGGCCGAGGAAATTTAAATGGGGGTTATTAATAAGAAGTTAGTTAACATTGGAGATCGTGGGTTAGTGCAAAGGTTTGTTAAAAAACGGCTGAGTAAATGGCATAAGTCCCCAGTTAAAGAATGCAATTAAATTTAATCATTATCAATGTCTTGGTTAATAGACTGGACAATGACTATAGGGGGCACTGTTTGGGTTTATATTTAACATTGGGCTTTGTGACAATGTTGTCCCAAATATGCAAAAGCAAATGAAGACTTGCCGTAGCCCAGTTGATAGGCCTGAGAAGAGTGGGAAGCCATTTCAGCAAAAACATATGCCATGTGCCTATAATTGAAGTGATGGGGAGCAGAGAATTCCTCACCACTAGCCAAAAAGCACCTTTTAAGGGTATGGATGGGTAATTGAGTGATGACTCATTGCCTCCGAAAGATATCAGCTAAAGGCAAAGAGGGGACAGTCAGGCCAAATTGTCTATAAAAGTAGAGAAGGACACCAGAGACAAGGACACTCAACCAACCAATCAAAAGACATCCAAACTCTGCTCTTAAGCTAGTTCGTACCCAGTAAGCTGAATTTTGTCCAGATCCATTCCTTTTTAGCTATAGTTCACTTAGGAAAAGCCATGTTTTGTCAAGTTTAGAAGCTCTACTACCTTCCCTAAGTGTTGTAGTATCGATTCCCTCTAGTAAAACCTATTTACTTTTCACCCTCTCAGTATACAAAGTTGAATCTTGCCTGAATCTCTTTTGTTTGTACTTATATATAGTAGATCTATCATTTAATTCATTTTCCCTTTTGTATTTAAGTCATTTTCAACTATTTTACACTTAAAAGTTTCATTTGCGACCGAATTTGGGTAACTTAATGAATATGTTTTCATTAAAGCAAACTTTAATCGAGGAAATGGTTGAGAGGGCCCTGAATTAAAAGTCATTATTTACAAGGCAAGAAAAAGAACTTAATGCAGACTTAACCCATCTGCGACATTCTTTGATAAACAAGAAGTTTAAATAACTTGTGGCACAAGTAATTGACCAAAATCATATCTATTCAACAATCTGATATACAAAGATAACAATGGCACGCTCAGATCTTTGTTAGTTTTGATTGTGAGCCTCAACGCCTACACCAAAGACCCCGCAAAGCATCTTCAAACTAACCATAAACTCAACTTGCAACACACCAAGCAGCAAGATCTTACCCGACAGGCAAGAAAAAGCCATTTCCTCGGGGAGCTGTGCGAAGGACTAGGGACTGGTTTGGTATAGCTCCTAGCTTTTTTTAATGCCAGCCTTTTTCAGAATCCCCTCAGTGCCAAACCAGGCCTAGATCTAGAAATTATGCCCGAATAGTTTGGGCGGTTTACAAGTTTAATGAAGAGGTTTGGATAAGGTAACTGCATTGATTATTTATATTGATGACATGATAATGACTAGTGATGACCAGGAATAGGTATAACGACTTCAGACGTACTTAGCTACTGGGTTTGAGATGTAGGAAATAGGTGAACTAAATATTTTCTTAGAAGTGAGGTTGGTCCAAGCATGATATTTTTCTGCCTTAACGGAAATATATTCTTGTTTTATTCGTTAAAACAGGTATGTTACATTGCAAACGTATTGATACTCCGATTGAGCTGATTCAGCGTTTGGGCTTATTTTAGGATCAAGTTCTTACTTATAAGGAACAATGTTAGAGGCTTGTGGGGGGGATTAATTTCTTGTCTCACACTCGCCTTGGCATTGCTTATGCAGTTAGTGTGGTAAGGAAGTTTATGCACTCACATTGTGAGGTACTTGAAGATGGCTCCTGGTAGAGGTTTAATTTTCACTAAGAAAGGTCATTTAGATGTTGAAGAGTATATAAATGCAGATTGGGCGAGTTTTATCACTGACCGACGATCTACATTTGTATACTATATTTTTGTGAGTCGTAGTTTTGTTATTTGTAGAAGCAAGTAACAAAAAGTGGTTGCTAGGTCAAATGCAAGATCTGAGTTTCGTGGTATGTCTCATGGTGTATGTGGATTGTTTTGGTTGAAGAAGTTATTGAGGAATCTTTTATTTAAAACCAAGGGTGCTATGAATCTCCATTGCGATAACAAGGTTGCTATTGAAATTGCTCATAATCCGGTGCAACACAATCGTACAAAAGATGTGGAGATTAATTAGCACTTCATTAAGGAAAAATTGGATAATGGAATTATTGCTTTTTCGTTTGTGGGATTTGAAAATCAACTCGCTGACATGCTTACTAAGGTTATATCTAGTAGTTTGTTTTCTAACTCGCTTGACAAGTTGGACATGCGTGACATCTTTGCTCCAACTTGTGGGATCTGAAAATCAACTCGCTGGCATGCTTACTATGTGTACTATTTTTATTATTGATCTTCCAATGGAGGCAAGTTTTATACAATGGTGAGAGCCACCTCTCTCAAGGAGGGAGTTAGTGGGTATTGGTTGTCTCAAAAAGTTCATAGGCGTTGTAGGCCTATTTTTCTGAACAATTATAAAGGACAGATAGGGAGGGGGTCGGCGGTACAGAGAAAAAAGAGAGAGATTTAATTGTGAGGTGTGTGTTATTCTACCCTATTGTGCCTGTTTTTTATAGTAGTGGGGAAGGTAAATTCCTTACCCCAATTGATTACAACTCTTATGATAATATCTAACCTAAGAGATATGATACAATCTGCTAAAGATATCTCAAATACATTATGATTTACACAATTACATTCCTATATTAAATATGACTGCAAAAATAAGATCATTTCAATGCTTCAAATTTTATGAAGTACAAATAAATGAATAAATTCTTAAATATATAGACTCATAATATAATAACTTGCAAATATTATATGATTAGCATTGATGCTTCCCTAGAATTACATGCTTATTTAAGAGCACTTCCATCGGGGGTGGGATAGGCCGATACACAGCCAAAAAGATGGCACGGCGCCTAAGGAAGTCTCTCCAGCCCAACAGATTGCCTAGCACCCAGCCAAAGCTGGTCTCCAGGCCAGCCCAAAATTAACAGACCTTAGGACAGGCCCATCTGACACCAGCGTGGCGTTGAAGGGCAATTCAATTTTTTTTTTTTTTTTTTTTTTGCACCAAGCGTGTGAAATATAGGCGCACGTGGGCGCAAGTGGCCAACAAGTTTGCAAACAAGGGCTTGCATGCACATCGCACTCAAACCTCAGCCGGGGAGGCCACGTGGCCCGGCCTGCGCCGTTGCATTTCCAACAGCTAGTTTTTCTAGATCGTTGGATTTCCAACCGGTAAAAAAAATTTGAATTTTAGTTTTGATTTGGATCGTCTGATCACAAATCAACGGTCCACGTTTTTCCCCCAACAATTAAAAAAAAAAAGGCCCAACGCTCAAAATTATGACTGTTGGCCACATGGCACCTTATAGGCTGTTGGATTTTAATATTTTTCAAATCCAACGGTCCAGATTAATTAATAATTAAAATTTATGAAAAAATAAAAAAAAATACAGAAAAATATTTTATTTTATTTTTCTATAAATACCTAACCCTCATCTTCCACCTTACACCACATTTCAATATTTTCTACACTTTCTACATTTCAATATTTTCTCACTTTGAGAGAAAAAAATGACTCCGTGGAAGCTCATTGAAGATGTTACGTTGTGTGAATGTTGGGTTCACATAACTCATGACCTGATTACAGGGTAATGAGATGAATAAGCAAGAAATGTGGAGTAAAATTACGAAAGTGTTTTGCGATGTGCACGGAAAAGATGCCATAAGTAGTCAAGGTCTTCAAGGTCGTTGGAAAAAAACTCAACGCATCCTTTACTTGTTGGAAAAAACGCCATCTGCTTCTTGTAATCTGCGCAGTGGGACAAGTTTAGCAGATCATGTGATAATATTTTTATTTATTTACATGTATTCCACCCGCATCAATATTTTAATTTATTTATTTATGTTACACCCACATTTTATAATATTGTCTAATCCCACATTTATAGACACTACAAGCACAAGCTTTCTACAATGCGAAGAACCACAACAATTCATTCAACAAATGGGAATGTTGGGAAATTTTCAAAGATTACCCCAGATACAAAATTGTGGCAACCGGTCTAGAAGTTGTCATGCACAGCATGGGTCTACATAGTTCGTCAGAAGCAGACACGGCCGAACAAGAAGGCAACACATTTGAAGACACAGAAGGGACGACTGAAGAAGTGCCGAAGACCCAACCGACTCGTCAGTCCCTCAGGCCTTAAGGTAAAAAGGCATCAAAGAAAAAAGGTAGTTCTTCCAAAAATGACTACACTAAATATATGGAGGAACTTGCTCGCCAAGGTGAACTGAACATGGCGCGGAAGCGGCTAGAGATAAGGAAAAAGTTGCTGCTATGGTAACAATATTAGCAACTACTGAGAGACATTATGCGGCAGCTGAGAGATAAAGAGAAATAGTTAATCAAGAGTACGAGATGATTAGAGAAGCACTTAATCGAGAAAATGAGGTGCTTAGAGAAGAAAGGATAGCTCAAGCAGATCGTGACATTATGAACAAGTCTCTGGTAGGACTGTTTCCGAATTCAAAATATTTTTGGACATCAGAAAAAAGAGACGTCGCGCAAAGGAGGCGTGCAAGAGATGTGGAAACAAGTCGAGGGGGTTATAGCTACACAAATCCTAGCAACGAAGATCCTAGCACCATATATCCTAGCTCCAAAGACTTTGTATAATTTCGTATTTATTTGTAGTACTTTATTTAGTTTCTTATGTAATTTTTATGTAATTTCATCTTTATTTTTAGTACTTTATGTAATTTCTTATTTATTTTTATTTATAGATGTAATTTCTTTTTTATTATTAGTACTTTGTGTAATTTCTTATTTATTATTAGTACTTTATGTAATTTTTTATTTATTTTTAAAACTTTATGCAATTTCAAATTTATTTTTTGTACTTTATTTAAACACATCAAATAAGATTACATAACCTCACCAAATAAACTAAAAAAAAAAAAAAAAAAAAAAACACCAAATAAAATTACATAAACTTAAAAAAATACACTTTATTCTTCAACCACAAGCTCATTTTAATTATCTTAACTTTCTTGCAATCCTCATTGGTGCTCAATCAAGTTGTTCTGGTGGGTTGCGTGCCATTATGACTCTTGCACATCAGTGTAACGTCCATCCCATTCTAACAGCTTATGTTGCACGGGTCTTCGGTCCGATCATGAGCACAGTAGATACGTGTTCTTGAGTTGTTCATCGGATCCGACTCGTATTCATCAATGGCTTCATAATCATACAAATCTTCCACAATCATGTTATGGAGAATAATACACATCATCATGATGGATCAAAGAGCTTCGGCATCAAACATTCTAGAAGCAGACTTGACAATCGCCCAACGAGCTTGTAGGATACCAAAACAACGATCCACATCCTTCCTACACCCCTCTTGACATTTTGTGAAGTGTTTTTCTTTTTCACTTTGTGGATGTGGCACTGTTTTGACAAACGTTGACCACCTTGGGTACATGCCGTCTGCAAGGTAGTATGGTCCCTCGTATTTATGGCCATTAACCCAATATGTGCATCTCGGTGATTTTCCTTGCAACAATTCGTCGAACACTGGAGATTGGGCAAGGACATTTAGGTCATTCTGAGCTCTTGGAACACCAAAAAAAACATGCCAAATTCATGTATCAAATGAAGCCACCACTTCCAAAATGATACTTTTGGCTCTTTTTCTGTTGCCATAAGCTTCTTGCCACGCACTTGGACAGTTTTTCCAAGTCCTGTGCATGTAGTAGATGCTTCCAATCATGCCAGGGAAGCCTTGCATCTTACCCTTCCTTAGAAGCCTTTGCATGTCCTTGTCATGGGTGTCCGAAGGTACTCATTGGTGTACAGGGCTTCAATTGCAAAGCAAAACCACATCAGGGACTCTAAAATAATTATTTTTCCCATCCCCGCGATCTCATCCACTTGATCTGCAAATGCTCCATATGCAAACATTCGCAAGGCAGCCGTAATTTTTTGCTCAGGAAAAAAACCTAGAACACGAAAAGCATCATCTTTTTGCACAAAGTATGGATCATGATTGCAAATAGCATTCACGCTTTTGTTGAACAAACTTCGTTGCATTCTAAAACGATGTCTAAAAACATGATAAGGGAATAAGCTGTTGGGAATAAAATAATCTTCCAAGAGATCTTTACCTCGTCTTTCCCTTTTTCTATCTAAGTTTGCGGCACATCTGGGTTTGGCTATCTGACCCACAGCTTCCATGACACGACATGAATGTGAGGCCCTTTGCCTTCTATGGTCATCATCCTCATCCTCCTCCATTTCAAAAGCCTCATCTCCACCTCCACCTTCCTCGAGATTGATCAATTCTTTCTGTTATACCAACAATCTTTTTTGCTGCTCCTCAAATTGTTTATGCACTTTCCTTGAAGAAGGCATTGTAAAAAAAACTCAAGATTTGAAAACGATGAAGAAGGATTCTGAGCTAAAAAGAAGGATTGAGTTTGGTGTGAATATGGATGTAGAGATGTAGGGTTTATATGGACAAAAAAAGAAAGGATGAGGCTCTAGACAATGCCATGTGGCACTACATGATTGGTTGAAAATCTTACCAGAAATCTATCCACAAAATAGTACGTTCGGATAATGACACTTGGCATAATAAGATTGGTTGAAAATCTTATCGTAATCTTGGCTAAATTATTGTAAACAGATAGTGACACGTGACACGTCGGGATTGGTTGCAAATCTTAGTGGAAATCTATTCACAAAATAGTACGTTCGGATAATGACACGTGGCGTGACGAAATTGGTTAAAAATCGTATCCGAAATTAAAACTGTTTTATTTATTTATTTATTCTTTTATAAAAAAATTTAAAATATTTTAAATGGACTGAGTGTCAATGCATTTTATAGGAGTGGAAATCGTTTATACCAACACATTTTTAGACTTTGTGCCAGCGCATTTTTTTAAGGATGGAGATGCATTTGGCCTATTACTGTTCATTGGGGTCTATCACTGTTCATTGAGTAGATAAATGCGCTGGGTGCTGGCGCATTTGTGTTAGGGGTAGAAATGCTATAACAAGCAATGCATAAGTCACTTAGTATTATAGTCTAGTAGTATTCCTCTTCACTAATAAGTAAGAGGTATTAAATTCGATTCTAGCTAAAGACGAATTTGAACAACATTATTACTAACTCATTGTGAGACTTAGTCCACTTATCATCCTTTAATATAAATAATAATTTTCGTTCAGAAAAACAAAAAACAAGCAATACATAAAGAAGGCGACTTTATAGTGCGCATATTTAGCATACACAAAAGCAAATTAAATGACAAATCCTAGCTTTTTCCCATGGCTCACATAGTTAATACTCCATCCATTTCATTGAATGAGTCTTTAAAATCTCTTTGACTTTCCACAGTGCCGAAAAGAAACGTAAACTACCGATTAGATGCAAAAGGAAAAGTCATTTCGAAAGCGACATGCTTCAAGGAAGCTACAGCCCTACAAGCAATATTGTGGAAAAAAACTTAGCCTCCCACCCATACCCACCATCTTCTCTCCATCGCAATCCATTCAAACCTCTGTCTGCGGTAGAAACCTAACCCTCCTAACAAAACCCTCCACCAACGTATTGCCTTTGACTCTCGCTGATTCTCGCTTTTTCTGGATCATAAGCAAAAAAAAGGTATGAACTTTTAATCCCCTGTTTTGGATCTCCTCTGTTTTTGCACTGTCTTGTTTTGTTTCAATGGAGTTTGATCACAGAAAAGTCCTAGCACAAACAAATTTGAGTGAGCAATTGGTTTGTTCAATTCCTTGTAATCCACATCTGAACAAAGGGGGTTATTGCTTTCAATCTTGTTTCAAAACCTGCCCTGATGTCTGTAAGAATCTTATAGTCTATGTTGGTGGTGAGCTTGCTCCTCCAATTGTACCATACCCTCCTCTGCCGCCATCTCCTCCGCTGCCACCGCTGAATGACTATGATTATCAGCCCGAATCTGAGCGGAAGCGTCTGATTGAAACGAGTATGACTATCACCGCTTGTATGGTTGGGGCTGCTCTTCTTCTCGCTATTGTTTTCTCACTTGTTAGATTTTATCGCCGCCGCCGTGATCATTCGACGAGGAGGAGTGGTTCTTTCCCGATTTTGTTTGATACCCAACAAGATTTTCTTGATGAAGATCATGGTCCTGTTCTTGATCATCCCATTTGGTACATCCACACTGTTGGTCTCCCACAATCGGTGATTGACTCCATAACCGTCTGCAAGTTTCGAAAAGATGAGGGTTTGATTGAGGGAACTGATTGTTCTGTTTGCTTGAGTGAGTTTGAAGAAGATGAGAGTCTTAGACTTTTGCCCAAATGCAGTCATGCCTTTCACATCCCTTGTATTGATACCTGGTTGAGATCACATAAGAATTGCCCACTTTGCCGTGCTCCGATTGTTTGTGACACTGCTACTGTTCAGGTGAGTGTCCCGGAGTCTGTTTCCAGTGGTTCGGGTTTGCGGGATAGCATTCAGGTGGAGAATTTGGAGGGTGATGAAGGGGTTGGAAGTGTTGGAAGAGGGACTAGTGATGTTGGGGTTGGAGATGATGGGAATTTTTGTGAAACTCGAATTGAGGGAAGAAGCATGGAAAATTCAAGGAAGGTTTTGCCAAATTCCATTGTTCCTGTGCGAATCTGTGATCCAAGAGCATTCAGTGATTTATCTGACAATCGACGTGTTACTGAAGAGGATGTTCAACCAATGAGGAGATCAGGTTCGATGGATTCATTATCTGCTTTGAGAATATATCGTGATGTGGCGAATGTAATTCCCAAAGAAGGAAGTTCGAATTCCCAATCACATGTAAAGAATATGAATTCGGGGATTGTTTCAAAGCATGGCAGTTCAAGTTCCAGCCTATCCAAACTAATGAGAAGCTCTTCAGTTGGGTTTTCTCTGCAGATGGGGCCAATATCAATGAAAAGGCCATTTGCATCTGGCAGGAAGCTTTTTTCATCCAAACATGGAAGGAGTCATAGCTCAATCCTACCCTTGTGAAGATTTGGGTACCCTTTATAATGTCTCAAATTTTGAGTCAGTTTCTAGCAAAATCAAGAAATCAATGGCCTTCTCAACGGCCTCTGCACCCTACCTACGTGAGAAAAACCAGCAAAGTTGGTATAGCGGTGTGTCAATACAAAGGACAGACTGAAGCGGGTTGTACGTTGAAATAAGGATTTTGGTACTGAAATTTCAAGTTTTTTAGGTTCTCAAAGGTTAAGAAAAAAGAAGATATGGACTGCAACAAGTGGTCTCATGTTATTGCTTCTTATAGTGAATTTTCTGTTTTTTTGTTTAAGTACGCATAATGCGTGAAATCTTCAAGACAATATATACATTGTACTACAGAAATTTGTCTTAACTGCTGCTGCTGCTGCTGCTGCAATATAAGCAAATTGCAACTTTGAATTATCCCTCTCGCTTTTGCTACATTACTTCCTCAAGTCTGCTTTTGCAATACTTCTGCATATTTGTCAAATGCCAACCTTTCATAGCCCTTGGCATAAGTCATTCCATAGCATTACGGTATGTAGAGGCACATATATGCTTAGGGAAATCGATTTCTCTTAAATGGTTTTTTAAGTTGATACTGATCGGTTGAAGTTTTTGGATTCCAAAAGCACTTGAAGTGCTTCATGTAAGAAGCACCAGTTATGTTCTTCTTGCAAGAAACACTTCAAGTACTTTTTCAGGGTTCACTTATATAGTTACTTAGGATTGGTTCCAAAAATATTTTTACCAAAAACGCTTTCAACCACTCTTCCCCTATGGGCGAGAGATTTTCAAAGTCCTAACGAAGTTAAATCCCTCTTACATGCATTTGTAATGTTATACAGTGCATTTCAAATCTCTCATCTTAACATTTTATGATCCACCTCGAAGGACTTGAAAATTCCTCGCCAAACAATGCCTTGGGATTCTTAGGTTAATTACAATCCGACGTGCAAGCTTTGGTGCTTCAAGGCAATGGCTGATTCAGGAACTTGATAGAAAAGCATCTGAGCAAGTCTTCAATGGATTAGTTGGGCCTTCTTGGAAGGGTCCACTTTAAATTAATCATGTAAGTAGTATTTTGACTTGGCAAATTGTCCAATGCGAACCGGTCTTTGAGGATCATTTGTGCGGACCAACGTAAATCGTTGGATTTAATCTGTCAAATCAACCAAAGCAAGCTTATAAAACCGGGCCATAAATAAATGCCCAAGGGAACCCGACAACACTTACAAAAATTGAAAGTTTTGCATTTAGTTTGTCAAGTCCTCCTCCGCCCAAAACTCTCACGCGAGCGAATTAAAATTTTTCATTTCAGCTTCACACCCAGCAACGTGTTCGAAACTCAGTCGAAGTTCCCCACTGTTTGTCGTCTTCGGCAGCACCTTACTTCGTTCGAAATTTGTCAAATTGGTTCGACACAAAGGACGTCCTACTTGCTTACTTCAAGTCGAGAGTCCTTGCTTCCTCCAAAATCAATAGTCCTCACTTCCTCCAAAATTGACGTCATACTTCCATTTGTTAACGTCGGGGTGCCCTTAGGCCTACGAAATGGTGTAGGTTGAGGTAAGGGACAAGACCAAGTAAGCCTAAGGCCATCTCTTACCGACCCGGTCAAATGATTAAAGGTAAAAAAATAGTTGGTTTTGACACGAAAACCGTTTTCAACTGAGGGCTAAGCTAAAGTGTTCGTGGGCCCCACCTGGCCAAACATTGGAGAACTGCCTAGCAGGCTGGCCAAGAGCAACCAACCAGCTAGCCCTGTAGCCCAACTTAAACACATGCTACCTAACATCATGCTAACGTCAGGTTACTGTTCGAATTTACTTTTTTTTTTTTTTTTTCATATAGATACCTAAGTGTTGTAGGTCTAATTGATTGAACTATATTTAGGATTAGAGAGGGGAGAGGGCCAACGACAAGAAAGAGAAGAGAGATGTAATTCTAAGGTGTATGTTGTATCACCCTATTGAGCCTTTATTATAGTAGTAGGATAGGTTAAATCCTTACTCTAATAGGATATTAACTACTAAAAGGAATATTCCAAGATATCCCCAGATACACTAGGATTTACACAATCACATTCCTAATCTAATAGGATTGCAACACTCCCCCTTGAGTGTGTAAATACTCAAACAAACTTCGCATCAGGTCTTCAATAGTTGAGGTAGAACAGTTGATGAAGTCGTTAGCACAATGGGCGAATGTGAGTCTCAAATTTAAAGTAAGTATGCACTGGTAGTAAAACTCACAAAATCTTGCTATGGTAAAACCTAAGGTAGGTGAAAACCCATAAACTAAAGAGAAAAGTGAGAAGTATGCATAATGTCTAAAACAAACGTCAAACAGGACGAAAGTAGTGAACTCAACAGAGTATGATCATCCTAGAATGGGTGCCTCATCAAAACCTCGTTAGGTAGCAAAAACTCAGTGAGAAAAATGCTCCTAATCATAGGAAAAAGAGTACATAAAGATCAAGTGAGTATGCTTCAGGATACTCCCTTTGAGTTAAACACAACTTCCAAATGAGAGAACTACAAGCAATTCAACTCAAATAATTTACGCATACTGATTCCTTGGATGAGCTTCTGAAAAGTAGACTTGGGTAATGACTTGGTGAAGAGATCGGCCAGGTTCTCCTGGAAACGGATTTGCTTGACTTCAATGTTCTGATGCTGTTGTTGCTGGTGAGAGTAAAAGAACTTTGGCACTATGTGCTTGGTGTTGTCTCGCTTGATGTATCCCTACTTTAATTGCTTGATACATGATGCATTGTCTTCAAAGATCATCGTAGGAAGGTCAATGATGGTAGTAAGACCACTAGTGCTTCATGCAAGGCAAGAATCTCAACATGGTTTGAAGAAGTTGCAACTAGCGTTTGCTTGGTAGACCTCCAATATATAGCGGTGTCTCCAACTGTAAAGACATAGCCCGTTTGAGAACATGCCTTATGTGGGTCAAACAGATAACCAGCATCTGCATAACCAATGAGGCGATAATCAACCTGAGGACCGAGGAGGCGGCAACTCTTCTCAAGGATTCACGGGTGTAGAATAAGCCCAAATCCGTTGTACCCTTGAGGTAGCAGAAAATGTCTTTAACACCATTCCAGTGTTTGCGTGTAGACGGATTGTTGTATCTAGCCAAAAGATTAATAGCGAAAGAGATGTCGGGTCTAGTGCATTGAGCCAAGTACAATGACGCACCAATTGCACTTAGGTATGGAACTTTAGGCTCCAAAATCTCTTCCTCATCCTTATTGGGACTGAAGGGATCTCGTTTAGCATTTAGAGTCTAAACAACCATAAGAGTACTCGAAGACTTCGCTTTATCCTCATTAAAACGTCGCAACACCTTTGGGTGTAGTTCGATTAATGTACTAAGATTTCATTCTAACAATGCTAGATCTCTCTAAGCCGAGACAATATCGAGTTTTTCCAAGATCCTTCATCTCAAATTTCAATTTTAAGTGAATGACAATTTCCTCAAGCTCTGTGAGAGTTCTGATGAAGTTCATGTCGTCGACATACACTACAACGATCACAAATCCGAAATGTGACTTTTTGATGAACATGCGTGGGCATAGTTCGTTGTTCAAATAACATTGACTTGTCAAATATTCACTCAGACGGTTATACCACATCTGGCCGGATTATTTCAATCCATAGAGTGATCTCCTCAATCTTATCAAGAGGGTGTTCCGTGGTCTAGAACTATTTGAACCAGTCAATGGAATTCCTTCTAGAACTTTCATGTAGATTTCTGTATCTAGATCCCCATAGAGGTACGTGGTTACCACATCCATAAGCTGCATATTCAGTTTTTAAGAAACTACCAAACTAATAAGGTAGCGGAACGTTATGACGTCCATTATGGGGGAATACGTCTCCTCGTAATCAATTCTAGGGCGTTAAGAGAGGCCTTGCGCTATGAGGCATGCTTTATATCGCACTATTTCATTCTTCTCATTACGCTTCCTCACGAAAACCCAATTATAGCCGATGGAGTAGGAGCTACGGGCCCAAACACCTGGTGTTTCGTAAGTGAATCGAGTTCAACCTAGATTGCTTGTTTCCAGTTGATCAATCCATTCTACGTCAACATTCATCAACGGAACGTGGTTCAATGTTATCACTAAGCATAATGTCGGTAGCAATTGTATACGCGAATGCATCATCGACAATCATCTCATTTCGATTCTAAATCTCATCCAATACTGCGTAGTGGACTGAAATCTCGCGATTCTCAAAATGTGGGGTTGTCTCATCTAAAACATGACTGTAATCTAAAATAACCTCATGCATTGGAACAGATGAGTAAGCGGTGGTTGGATTCAAACTAAGGCCACTAGTTTGTGCCGTTTTCCTCTTCTCGGGTCATGAATCTTTTGAACCAGGGGGTCTGCCACACTTTAGGGTAGGAGCAAATGATTGGCTAACCATCAGTGTACCGGGCTGCGTGGAAGGTGCAGTCGCCTCACCTTCGGGACAGTCCAGCCTTTCAAGGTAGTTTTACGGCGTATTTTAAGTATGTTCTTCCTTGTAGGTGCGTTTGTAGCGGGTATATGTGATCTCGTCACATTTGCTAGATCAGTAAAAACATCCGGCATGCTTTGCTCTGAAGATTTAGAATATGATGAACTTCAGTTTCAGACTAAGCAGTACAAGGATCTACATAAGATAAAGTGGGAATAATCCATGATAACTTGCAGCGTTCTACAGGAACGGTAGTGATCTTATTTCTCCTTAACGATGGAAAGGCTGTCTCATCAAAGTGACAATTTGCAAAACATGCGATAAAGATATCTCCTATAAAGGGCTCTAAGTAGTGAATAATTGATAGCGAATCATAATCGACATAGATTCTCATTCTTCTTTAAGGACCCATTTGGTACGTAGTGGCAGTGCTATTAGCACATAGACTGCACATCTAAACACATGTAAATACAAGATGTCAGGCTCGTATTAAGTAATTAACTGTAATGGTGAATGAGGTTGGGTAGTGATGGGCCTTAAGCAGACCAACATAGCTACATGCAATATTGCATGGCCCCAGGCAGATACTAGCAATTCGGTTTGCATAACCAAAGCCCGAGCTATCATTTGAAGGCACTTTAAGAAAGCTTCTGCCATGCTATTTTGGGGTACAGGATGTTCGACTTCAATCCCAACTGACATGCATAGTCGTCAAAAGTTTGTGATGTAAACTCTCCATCATTATCCAATCAAATTGACTTAATTTGATAATCAAGGTGGTGAGCTATAAGCTTAATGATTTTAGCTAGGAGTTTCACAAATGCAGCGTTGCGTGTGGACAATAAGCAAACATGTGACCAACGCGTCAATGCATCAACCAACACCATGAAGTATCTAAATGGTCCGCATGTTAGTTGGATAGGTCTACAAATATCTCATTGAACCTCTGAAGAAACTTAGGCAGGGTCGTGAATAACGTTTGTAGCTGAGGGTTGAATATTTAACCTCCCTATAGAGAATGATTTGCATGGTAGATGGCCAGGATAAGATTTTAGGTGATGCCCATGTGATACTTTAAGGATACAGCACATCATATCTCATTCGGGATGTCCAATTCGATCATGCCAAAGCAGCAGAGTGCTCTGGAACTAGGCATAGGGCCGGCCACATGGCGGGTTTCCACGGATCGAATGTTTGTTATGTACAACCTACTCAGGAGACGTTCTAACTTCTCGTGAATATTCTTTTGGCCATATTCATATGAAGTGATACAAAGAAATTTAGAACCATTCTCTTTAGTGGTTTCAACATGATATTGATTATCTCAAATATCTCTAAAGCTTATCAATGTTCTTCTGGAACATAGAGAATAGAGGGCCTCTTTAATGGTTAATACAGTACTATTAGACAACATTATACGCGTCTTTTCGTATCTTTCTATTAGGTTAGATGGGCCTGAGAGGGGTTTCAAAGGTGCATTTTAGGTACAAAGTAAGTAAAATAGTGTTGCTCATGCAAGATGGTGTGCGTGGTAGCATTATCAGCAAGACAACTAACTTCCCCACTAATCATACCTAGAAATAAATTAATTGAATTGGTCACATGCATAAATATAATTCCATTCATTCAATTAATCAATCGAGAAATAATATCCATAAAAATAATTATCCATAATTCAAAACAAACCAAAACCAAACAAATAATTCCAATGACATAGAAAAATTGTCCAAAAATTAAACCATAAACCTAGAAAAAGAGGGGGTTCAGCCACTAGGAATGTAAAACACCCTAACATGTCTTAGAAAAATAAAACTTTATTCTTCCATAAGAGCGGATGCCTACAGAAAATCTGAAACCTCTATAGTTGTATTAGCATCTTCGAGACGTTCCACATGCACAAAGTTAGTCTCACAACGAGAATAATACTTGGCAATAGCCTTAGGGGTAGCTCGGCATACAAGTGACCAATGATCCTTTGATCCACAGTGGTAGCACATGTCCAGTTTAGTGGAAGTTGATTGAACGCTAGCTTTTCCTTTGTTCTTGAAGTTTAGGGCCTTAAGGACAAGGGGTTAGCGCTTCTGGGTCAAATTTCCTCCTTTGGATGGGCCTCTACTTTATTGACCTTAGGCCCGTGGTGGGGCTTGCCACCCATTTCCACTGCCACAACGGAGTTTTCGTTGGTTGTGGCTGCTAGAATTGGTCTCATGCGCTTTAGGCGGAGCGTTTGAGCCAGTAGGTTAAGCCTGATGATTTTTCATCAAAAGATGGTTCTGCTTTTCAGCGAGAAGTAAAACAGAGATCAAATCCGAAAACTTAATGAACTTATGTGCCATATATTGTTGATATAAGACAATATTGGTGGTATTGAAGGTCGAACATGTATTCTCTAGGAGATCCTCTTCAATTAAGTCCTCTTCACAGAACATAAGTAGTGATTGGATTCTACAAACTTTAGAGTTGTATTCATTCACAGACTTAAAGTCTTGGAAACGTAAATACTTCATATAGGGGTACCTGCAAGAACACAGAATATAATATACAACTAAGTGTAATGAATTTGTGAATTTCTTCAAGAACCCAAGTGTGAGTGCGTCGGGACTACGAAAGATAGTCAACGGTTCAAAGAAAAGAAATAATTTATTTAATCGTTAATTGCCAAAAAGTGAACTTCAGGTCAATAATTTTGGATTAATTGTCAGATTAATGGACTGTTGGTCACTTTAATTAATTCAATAGATCGTAACCATTCAGGTTTGATTGTAGAAGCAAAATCATAACATTCGGGTTAATATTAGCGGGAATGCCAAAAAAAAAAAGCATTAGATTCGAAAAATCAAAGCCCAATATCAGTAGGCTGGTTGCCGTGTACGGTGAAATGCCTTAAAGGGGTTTAATGGGCCACGAGTTGGTTATGGAGCAGCCCAATCATGGCTGCAGGTCATGGGTCTTGTGTCTGGGACAGGCCCAGCAGCAAAGCTGCTGATTTGTGGGCCACAAAAGGTGCTGGTGCACAAGCCTAGCACTGAGCTGGCCTTAGATGAGTGTGCGTAAAGCCCAACAAAAGCTGGATTCATTGTGGGCATGTTCTAGGTAAGCCTAACCACATAGGCTGGCTTGCTGTAGGTTGTAGGTGGGCCAAGAGAGATGGCGAACCCAGCAAGCAAAGCTTGCTGTAAGCTGGCCGGGTCGCGTGCAAGCAAAGCCAATGAGCTGAGACAAGGACAGAGCCCAACAAAGGCTTGCTGGCCTGCTGGAGTGAACTCGGCGCTTCGGGCCCGTGCATAAACCACCCAAAGTCAAGGCCTGGTTGCAATGCAGTGGTAGCAAGTCCATAGGATTACTGCGAAAGGTCCATGGCGTCGAAACGACGCCATCCTAGCTGTGGCATGGATGCAGGCCAGCCATCGTGGCTTAGCAGTGCGGCGTGAAACCGTAGCTCAACCACGAAAAATCCCAATTCTTTAATTTTTCGAATTTCTAGGGTTAAAACCCCTAATTGCTTCTAAATTAATTTCGATACTCTTACTCACAAATTCCACATAGCATAATTGCGTATTGCATGAACAAATATATATATATATATATATATATATATTGACAAAATATATGAACACATATGCAATATAGGGGGTTCATGCACCATGGGGAATGTTTTCATACTTCAAGGTCATTTCAAATATCTTAATTTATTTAACAAAAAAAAGAAAACGAAAAAGAACCTGATTGGCAAAAAACTGATTAAACCTTTGATTGTGTAGAAGAGCCTCCTCCTATGATCCTTCAGTTCCTTAGCTTCTAGCAAGAGAGTGTTGATAACGTGTTGTAGGCCTAATTGACTGAACTGTATTTAGGACTATAAAGGGGAAAGGGTCGGCGGCAAGAAAGAGAGAAGAAAGATGTAATTTTGAGGTGTATGTTGTATCACCCCATTGTGCCTTTATTTATAGTAGTAGTATAGGTTAAATCCTTACCCCTAATAGGATTACAACTCTAATAGGATATTAACTACTAAAGGGAATATTCCAAGATATCCCTAAATACACTAGGATTTACGCAATCACATTCCTAATCTAATAGGACTGCAACACTAAGCCATTTCTACCTTATTTCTCACATCCTTTTCACCATTTCATATTATCTTACCTCATTTTATTTCAATTCTTCACCAATTTTTCACATTCTCTTCATTATATGAAGATATGAAATTTGGAGGCTTATTAATTTAGCGACAAGTGGCACTCAAAATATGTCCGAAAACTTTATTTTAATATGGTAGTTTAATTCAATTAATCATATTAATTCAATTAAAATAATAAATTATTGAGTAGCCCCTTCGGTTGGAGATGGGTTTTTTGTCAAACAAGCTATGTTTTGGCCTATGACCCTTTGGTCCTCTTGGTTGGAGATGGTATAAAATATGGCTTGGCACTATTTGTTAAAAAATAATTTCTTGCAAGGCTATAAGGCTAAACATGGCCTTTTGGCCCTCTTTCAGTTGGAGATGGCCTAAGAAGCCCAAGGTACAAGGGGCTTAAGAGAAAACAATCTTGTGCACGATAACTGATCTTTTATAGGAAGTGAAATACCGACCGCTATAGACATGTGGGCAAACTAACAACTTTATAGCACAAACCTCCAAGAACTAGTTTGCCCGCTAACCATTCTTTGATACCAAACTAACACACCCCAATAACCAACCAGCTATGGCAGAAATGTCTTGGCCGTCACTAAATTGACAATGTAACCACCCTAGAGATGACAAAAAACCATCAACATGAAAGCCATAGTAAGAAAATTAAGATATGAATAAATTCGAACCAAAAGGCTCGTTTATTAATTATTTAAAAACTTTTGCAAGTTCCTACACAACCTCCCCACTTGGGGACATATTTGAGTTTAACCCATTATTATCACATCATTCAGAGCATAAAAGTAGTACAAGCAATAGTAGAACACAACACAAGAGTATGTGTTGTACCATGCATAATCAAAAAGTACGATCATGCATATTGTTACAACTCGAAAAAGATAAAGTAGAAGTAAAGCTACCATACTCCATAGGAGGTTTACACTATTGCTTAGCCCACTCATCTTCCTCAACAATCGCTCTCACTAGGTTCTAAGGGGGATCAAAACAAAGTGTGAGTGGATCATAATCATGTATATAGTTAAAACATTTTGAATATATTAATCCCTGTTTTGAAAAACATATATAATTTAAAATTACATACTAGTATTTACTACCATATATGGTAAATGGAAATCTCAACAAGTTCATCAATCAAAATCATACTCATTTAGTAGTTTAGAAATAAATAGAAATTATGCCCACGCGTTGCTGCAAAATTAGAAATTGTATAAATAAATATGTCCATAAAGATTACAATGCATTCAATCACTCTCACAACCACAATGCACTAATTAAAGATGAATTCAGAACACCAAACACCATGTAACACCCTGCCCCCGAAATATTTATTTTCGGGAAATAATTCCAATGATAGGCCCAATTCAAAATCTTGTTTAATTTGCTACCATTAGACATTATTCCTTAATTAAAATTCCTTAATTACTCCCAAAAGTCTACCACTAAATCTACTTATCAAAAACATACGTTTATATTTTTTTTTTTTGTTTAACACCAATTTCTTATCTTCACTCTAATTCCCAACAAAATATAATACTCGATTATTTAACCTTGTTTATTTTATGGTTGCATCTAACTTCTCATTAGACTGCTTACGTACCATTCGGAGGGATCAAGCCTTTCATAGTTCACATTTCAATAACCAAACCAATTCCGAAAATATTCAATTTATCGAAATATCCAACATTCATGTTAATAATCAAAACACGTCAAATAGATACCACAAACATAATTGGAATAAAGAAATTCGCATAAAAATGCAATGTCAGGTCACTAGCCAGACGTCGCCGTATGCGCCCCACGCGTGGTGGTCGGCTGCCTTGACTCACCGAAAAATTCAACTATTTCCAAAAATTACCAAATTTTACAAGAAAGTAGATCTTGGTGAGGAGAGAAATTTTTATACCTGGGCCGAAGTCCAATTCGGCCGAGAAATACCTGAAATCTGCCTTGATCCATGGGAACCCTAGAATGGGGTGTTCCTTGATTCGTCCTCAAATCGACTCCGACACCCCAACCAATGATTAGGCATTGTTCCTGAGCTCAAGGGATGTATTTTGATGGTGAGGATTGATGGAAATCATTTTACAAATGGCGGATTCCGCCACCAGTGCACCCGTGAGCCCGCCAGTGTTATCTCTTGAATTCGAGGTCAATTCGTGTCAATTTTTGAATGAATATGGAAGAGAAGATGATGTTGAGTTGGTTCCAGGTAGTGGGTGGCTGCAATTTGCCAAAAAAATCACCTGAAAAGGCGTCGAAAATCATGAAAGAGTCGAGTTTGGGTCGCGAGTCGAAAGGGAACCCAGTTTTCCCCTCCTTTTCTCCTTCCCTTCTTTTCCTCCTTTCTTCTCTTCCCACTGGCCCATCCTCTTTCTCTCTCCTCTCCCAATTTGGCCAACTTCCCCTCATTTCTCCTCCCGAAGCTCTTCTCTCCTTTTTTTTCTTCTTTTCCTCCTCTCTCCCGCTACCATCTGGCAACTTCCAAACTCTTTTTTCTTTTTTTCTTTTTTTTTTTTAAGCATCTAATTTTTTTTCGTTTCAACTCCGATTCACAAACAATTTTCGCTCACGCTTTTGTAGGGTTGAGGTCTATCCAATTATATCAAGAATTTGATAAATATATGAGAATAAAATACGTCCTCGTATAATTACGTTAAACGAACTAGGGCCACTTCCATCTTTTTCACTTTTCAATACATTTTACAATGTAAATTATAATAATTTCTGGTAATAAAATTTTAAAATTTCTTAATTAAATTTTTCATAACCATAAATCGATTTATTTCCGATTTCCTTCACATATTCATAATTATGATTATCTAATTCATATATTTAAATTTTCAAGATATTCCATTCAACCCCCATTAAAATAAATCTCGTCCCCGAGATTTCAACCATCAAATAATGGAAAGGAAAATTAGAACTCATCCCACCCTTCCATTTATAGTGAAAAAAATCATATGATTTTATTCAAGCTCAAAATAAATAGATTAGTGAAGAATCATCATGATTCACACACATTTCTCACATTTCCCACGACATTCATTGGTAAAATACTAGAACATCTAGCCACAATCACTATATAAAAAAAAAAATTGGAATTTAAAACCAATCCACAATACCGTTAACATTGAACAAAAACAAACCTCATTCTATAATTTCCTTCATGTCCACAACTAAACTAAATTACCCATAGTAAATTTTAAAAGCCTTGTAAATCTTTCTTTTAATTGTTTCTCTTTTAAATTGCTTCTAAGTCCAGCCACAGATCACATAAATTAGCGACTCACTTCTAGAGCACCATTCACAATTCATTAACCAAAGAAGAGAATTTATATACATGTCACAACTATATTGGCCAACAAAACTAAACCTTATTAATCACATAGCCATGAGAATATTGATTCAGTTTGCGATATGGAATCCAACAACGACAACCAAACCAATCAAATTTGTAATTACAAGTTTTCCCCATCAATTTTTTTTATCAAACGTTAAAAAAATAATAATAAAAAAAAAACACACACACACACACAACTGGGAAATCGTTTATATTAAACAAACTCAAAATCTTATTCCGTAATTTTATTTATGTCCACCAATAATTCAATAAATGAAGAATCTCCACGGTCTTTCCACCATTCAAGTTATAATGGACAAATCATAACCTTAGTTTATGATTTCATTCTAATTTGATAAGTCATCAAGACTCTCATAAATATTAGAATTTCCAACCATAATTATCATTGACAAAACAATGATTTCATCACCTTTTTCTTTGATCCCAATCAGTGACTAGTAGACTGGAAAACTTGTAATATACCTGGCCAATACACATCACACATTATTATCACTTCAACAATCCATTTTCACAGCCCACACATGGGGCTTCTTCCCAGAAACATTGGGTCTTTGTGCCCACTTATCCATTTCTCACATTTCACGGTCATTTCACCCAATTCATCATTCGCAAGGCCACTTTGCCCAATCTCATATCCTTGGGCCCTTTTTGCCCAACCAAACATTCCTCCCATTCCACAGGCGATCATCCCAAATCAACATCCTCGAGCCTTTTTCGCCCAATTCAATATCCATGTACCTTTTCCGCCCTAATCAACATCCATGGGCCCCTTCACCCAATTCATCATCCTTGGCCATTTCCGCCCAAATCAACATTTCTCAATTGCACATGTATAATACGACTTTTCCATCTACTTGTCACAATTCCACAATCATCTTATTATTCAAAATTTTGTAATGCATAACATAATATCAATCAAATTCAAGATTAATCTGAATCTTTAATCAAGCGTGCATATTCAAAGCTATACATAAAATATCACACTTTAAAATTTTCTACTCCTATTCAATTCAATTCACTTCATAGTGACTCACAATATAGGCATTTCACATAAATTCATCATTAGTCAAAGAACTTATGAAATAGTGCAATATCAATACAATTCACAATTCACATCCACAACCAACAATAATATCTCACACTGTAAGATATGATCATTTGCTTTGATACCATTTGTAACACCCCACCCTCGAAATATTTATTTTCGAGAAATAATTCCGATGATAGGTCCAATTCAAAATCTTGTTTAATTTGCTACCATTACACATTATTCCTTAATTAAAATTCCTTAATTACTCCCAAAAGTCTACCACTAAATCTACTTATCAAAAGCATACGTTTATATTTATTTATTTTTTTTTAACACCAATTTCTTATCATCACTCTAATTCCCAACAAATTATAAAACTCGATTATTTAACCTTGTTTATTTTATAGCTACATCTAACTTCTCATTAGACTACTTACATACCCTTCAGATGGATCAAGCCATTCGTAGTTCACATTTCAATAACCAAACCAATTCCGAAAATATTCAATTTATCAAAATATCCAACATTCATGTTAATAATCAATACACATCAAATAGATACCACAAACATAATTGGAATAACAAAATTCGCATAAAAACGCAATGTCGGGTCACTTGCCATGCGCTCTGCGACTTGCCGAAAAATTCAACTATTTCCAAAAATTACCAAATTTACAGGCATGTAGATGCTAGTGAGGAGAGAAATTTTCATACCTAGGTTGAAGTCCAATTCGACTGGGAAACACCTGAAATCAGCCTTGATCCGCCGAAACCCTAGAATTGGGTGTTCCTTGATTGATTCTCAAATTGACTCTGACGCCCCAATCAATGATTGGGCATTGTTCCTGAGCTTAAGGGATATATTTTGATGGTGAGGATCATTTCACAAATGGTGGATTCTGCCATCGTGCACCCCTAAACCTGCCAATGTTTTCTCACGAATTCAAGGTCCATTCGTGTTAATTTTTGAATGAGTATGGAAACGAAGATGATGTTGAGTTGGTTCCAAGTAGTGGGTGGTTGCAATTCGCTGGAAAAATCACCTGAAAAGGCGTCGGAAATCATGGGAGTCAGGTTTGAGTCATAAGTCAAAAGGGAACCCGGTTTTCCCCCTTATTTTCTCCTTCCCCCTTTTCTTCTCTTCCCATTGGCCCATCCTCTTTCTTTCTCCTCTCCCAGTTTGGCCAATTTCCCCTCCTTTCTCCTCCCGAAGCTCCTCTCCCCTTTTTTCTTCTTTTCCTCCTCTCTCCTGCTGCCCTCTGGCAGCTTTCAAATTCCAAGCTTCTAATGTCTTCGTTTCAACTCCGATTCACAAATAGTTTTCACCCATGCTTTCGTAGGGTCGAGCTCTATCCAATTATATCAAGTATTTTGATAAAATATATAAGAATAAAATATGTCATCGTATGATTATGTTAAACCAACTAGGGCCACTTTCATCTTTTTCACTTATCGATACATTTTACAACGTAAATTATAATAATTTCCGGCAATAAAATTTTAAAATTTCTCAATTAAATTTTTCAGAACCACAAATCGATTTATTTTAGATTTCTTTCACATATTCATAATTATGAATATCTAATTCATATATTTAAATTTTCAGGGTATTACACACAATATACAAACACAGGTATTCAATTTAGCTTGATTTACATCATAAAAAGTATGATGTAAATCATCGACGGCATCGGTTCTCCGAGCACTGTAATCCCTGAAGATCTCTTCCACTATTCGCAGACTTGAGCACATCTCTCTGCTCCTCCCTCTCCTTCATCTCACTGAAACGCTCAAGTCGAGCCTTAAACCTGTCTATCAAACCATCAGACTTACGCTTTATACGAAAAACCCATTTATTTGGAAGTACATTCATGGAAGGGTGATAGGGCACAAAGACCATATGCCTACACGTTGGAGGGCATTAAATTCATCTGCCATATCTATGCACCATTCCTAAAATTTATTAGCTTGACTATAGCATGTAGGTTCAGACAAGGCATGAATGGTGGAGGTATGGGCATACTGAGGGTTAGGTTTAGAAATACCATCTTTTGCATATGTAACAATTGGATGGATGGGTGTGGGACTAGGTGGAACTATGTTTGTCGAAGATGATGAGGTAGTGGGTTAGGGAGAGATGTGGCTGATGGTAGAGAGGGTAATAGGTTAGGTGGGGATGTGACTATGGGTGAATTAATGGGAGAAGAAAGTAATGGAGATTGTGTGGTAGATATGGGAGAGGTGAGGTGAGTATCTGGGAAAGTGTTAGAGCGTGTGAGGGAAGTATGGGTTAAAGTAAGGATAGCTGGCGGATTTTGTGATGATTGAAACGTGATTTCAGGAGTCCCAAGGACAATGGGACTATTATCATACAGAGAGGATTGTACGGGAGTAACACTAGGTTTTTCGGTAAATGGAAAACAATTTCATCGAAAACAACATGCTTAGACATAAACACACGACCAGTGCATGGATCAAGACACCTATACCCTAATTAATTGATTTTGAGAATAACCTAAGAAAACACATTTCTTTGAACAAAAATGCAATTTATTTGGCATGTATGGACGTAAATATGGAATGCAAGCACAACCAAAGACCTTAAAAAAATCATAGGATGGTTCTCGTTGAAACAACTTGGTGTATGGAGAAATTAATTTCAAAACTTTAGTAGGTAGGCGATTAATCAAAAAATTAGCAGTATGTAAAGCCTCTGCCCAATAGGTTTAAGGCATGGAGGCATGAGCAAGAAAAGTGAGACCAATTTCAACCAAATGACGGTGTTTACGTTCTGCCATACCATTTTGTTCAGGATGGTGAGGGCATGTATATTGATGATGAATGCCATGATTTTCTAAATAAGATTTGAAATTTTTGTTTATATATTCTCCTCCACCATCCGTTTGAAAAGTTTGAATTTTCTGTTGAAATTTATTCTGCATTTCAGTTTTAAATTTGATAAATGTTGAGAACACATCAGATTTGAGTTTTAAAGGATATAACCATGTATAGCGCGAATAATCATCAATAAAAATCACATAATATCGAAAACCAGAAATTGACAAAGTTGGTGACGTCCATACATCAGAATGAATAAGTTGCAAAGGAAAATGGGAAATGGATGATGGTAAAAATGGCAATTTCTTGCTTTTGCCCAGAGGGCATGAATGATATACAGAATTGAAATGGTGCCTAGTAAGAGGCACTTTACTACTGGAAACTAAATGCTTTAAAATAAATGATGATGGATGATCGAGTCTAGAGTGCCAAATGCAATCTGTTGGAAATGTGCCCTAAAACCAATCATATGATGATACTTTACGGACATTTCAAACTAATGTAGTTTAAATGTAAAGGGCAAAGATTATTGTTTGAGCCGTCTCATATAAATGTTATATGCTTAAACGATAAGTCCAAGGAATATGTGATTGGAAGAATACGATCTAAAGAAGTTAGATTCATGAGACCATTCTTTCGTTGACACATCCTAAACGTTCCTGATCATAGGATTGTCAATTGGGCATTGACAGTCTGTTAAGATCAGTACGTGCTATGTCTTCTCTCAGGGAGAGTGACTAGTCTCGAGTCATTGGTGTGTGTGACATCAAGACAAGTACGTAGGTGCTCAATAGAGAATGAGTTCACTGAACACGATCAACGAAGAGTTCTCATATTCATGTCACATGAGAACTCATGGTTGGGATAATGCAAATTAGTCTTTTGACCTGAGGCATCACAGTTGTCTTGTGGTTAGGTCCTTAATCTTTGATTATGTCAAAGTCACTCCATCAGGAGGGTGTCCATGGCATCGTTGGGGTTAAGCCACTTAGCCATGGAGGCAAGTGAATGCGCAACAAGGGATCTCTAACCTTCAAACTGTTTGAGGGAGAATACTCTATGATATGATTAAGAATCTTTGGCCAAAGTATGAATGAGATTTAGGAATGTGTTCCAAATCACATTCAAGGTAATCATATAAGCACAAGACTCACATTGGATAGTAGACATGAATAAACTATCAAACCAAACAATGTGGTCAAGAGTATTGTATTAGAGAAAGACCGTATTGCATTTGTAATCTTAAGACTGAATAGGTTCTCCACCTCTTCTGATTAGCTTGGGTAACCATGACATGCTGCTAGGCGTCAACCATGGTTTGTGGAAGCCCTAAAAGTGTATTATCACTAACGGGAGAATTGAAAGTAAGTTTCAATTCACAATCGATTAGAAAGAGTTTTAATCGCCCACTGCCTCGCTAAAAGGAACCTAATGGATCGTTCACCGAGTAAGGTAGAGTTTGAAGAAACAACGGAGATGAGTAAGAATAATTAAATGGTTTAATTATTTATCTAAGGCTAGGATTAATTAATATGTTAATTAATCAAACGAATAAGTTCGTTAAAGACCTCGGGTTAGTTTTGGGCCGCAAGGCCCAATGGGATTTGAATGTCAAGCCCATTAACTCAAGTTGTATGACAACTTGAATAAACAAAGGGCTTGAAAGCCCAATAAACCCTATAGGCCGGCCATGTTAGAAGAATAGGGCTTTTGGTCCATTAGGTCACTTATTTGAAGGGACTATATAAAGGACTTTATAGCCTAAAATTCATTAATGGTTATTTTTGGGGAAAGGATGAGAACACAAGCTCTCCTTTCTTTCTAAAATTTCGGCCACCTTGGAGGGATCATCTAGCAATCAAACTCCTCCAAGGTCACTCATTTCTTCTTCATTATGCCTTGTTGATGAATCATTAGAGGTTCTCAATTTTGGGAACTTGGAGAAACCTTTTCATCCATCCAAATCCATGGATCTAAGATGCAAGGAATGAAGGCCCTCTCTTTGGGTGATTAGCCTTTGCTTATGCAAAGAGGAATCTACAAAGGTATTGATTTCTCAACTCACTTTGTTTTGAGTTGAGTCTTGGTTCACCTATCTACTAGGCTTTGAATTTCATGGGTAAATGTTTTGTTTTTAAGTGCATACAAGCATGATTCCGCCTTTAATTGTTAATTGCATGCTATTGATGTTGCTTAAATGAACATGTTTTTCACAAATCTTCCTTCACAATCATCGACCCTAACTCCCATGCATGAAAACTTGTATAAGGATAAACACCAGTGTTACTCCAGCCTAATAAAAAGGTCATCCCCGAGCGGATATCTTAAACACGAAAAAAATTAGGATGAAGGACAAAGAAACAGTCATTGTCAGAAGAAAACTGATTGGTGGATAAAATATTTTGGGAGGCATTGAGACATATAAAGTATTAGAAAAAAGATAGGATCTAGTGGGAGAATGAATGTAGGATGTTATTATGTGAGAGATGTGCAAACCTTAACCACCATTAATACCATTAACTTGATATGTGCATGTGTACTCCTGTGCATTGGTAAGTTGGCCAAGATCATTAGTAATGTGAGTGTTGGCTCCAGAGTCCAGAAGCCAGGTTGTTGGAGCATTAGATGCAGGAGATACACGGCTAGACTGCGCAGCAAGGGCCGTGAGGAGAGCATTAGGAACACAGCCTTCATAAGAAGTATTCATTAAGTTGTAACAATTAATGGCATAGTGCCCATTGCGATGGCAAATCTGACAGCGGAGAGTAGGTCGATCAGTAGAAAAAGGCCCAACACCCAGAAGACCATCATTAGAGCGACCTTGAGGAGAACCAGCAGCAGCATGAAGGCGTGGCTGATGACCACCGCGAGGAGCACCACAGCCTCCTCCACGCGTAAAAGCAGCAGAGGTAGGGACCCTGGCAGCCATGGAAGTCATGGCAGGAACAGAAGTGTCGCCAGACAAAGTGAAGGTGAGATGGCGTGTTTCAGCGCTGAGCAAGAGAGCTTCCAAAGCAGCATAAGCAATAAGAGTCTCGCGGGCATGTATGGAGGCGACAATGTTCTCATATAAGGGACCAACATTATTCAAGATTATAGCAACGAGGTCTATATCAGCCATGGGAGAGCCAGATAAAGCCAACTGATCAGCCAAGGTATTTATTTTGTCCAAATAATCAGCAATACGGAGATCGCCGCGACGAAGATTAAGAAGTTCCCCATAAAGTTGAATAACACGATTATGAAAAGAGGGTGCATACCTGTCCTGGAAAGCTTTCCAAACCTCAGCAGCACTAATGCATTTGACAACAACATGCATAACAGACGGGGAAAGAGAACTAGTGAGCTATGAAAGAACCATCTGATCTTGCTGGATCCACGGTTCTAGAGCGAATTGATGTTGTCAGTAAGCTGACCTTCATCATCCAGAAGGAATGCAGCCAGACAGTGAAAGGTGTCATCTACGAAAGACATCAGACTCCGGCTTCGAAGTAACGGAACGAACTGGGCACGCCACAACGGATAATTATGATGATCAAGTTTTAGAGGAAGAAAGGCAGAAACGTTGAGAAGGGCAACGGAAAAAGCCATTGTTATTTGAGAGAGGTATGTCGTGAGACTAGAAGAAGGATGATACCATATAAGAATTGTGCTCGATACTGAGCTTATATTACTTCAACGTTTATATAGAGCTTTACAAGATAAAGTTTGAGTGAAGAACAAACTCTTCAAAACAAACTAAAAGATAATTACAGAAAATACAAAAGCACAATATTATCATACAATCTGTTGTGAATTCAAAATATTCAAACAGTTAGAGATTTGGATGAACCGATTCCATCGTTATCACTTGTGGTGGTTATGGCAGGAACTGAGGTTTTCAAAGTTGATTTATCAAGAAAGAGGAGGGGAGAGAATCCTAGTCCCATCTGAAGAGGGGTCACATCATTGTCAATTTTATGGGTGGTTCTATCGCCGTAATTGTCTGCCTGCCCAAACGGTTTGCATAAGAGACGTGTTCATTTGGACATAATAATTTCATTTCGTATTAGATGGTTGGACTGAAATGCACAACCTTTTAAATTCAAGGCATATTTAAGATAGATGATAATAATTTTTCATTGAGGGGAAATTTCTTTGTTTTGGTCTTACCATTTTGAGGAGGATTGGAATAAAGAAGTTTTCTTAATGACTAATTCATCTTCTACCCTTTTGTTGAGCACAATTTATTTATGTATTCTTTCAACATACCTTGACAGTTGACAATAGTTACCTTTCCATTCAAATCCAATGCTCTATACCAAACGACACCTAATAACGAGTCAGTTGGAATTTAAGATAATTTTATATAGCGCTCTAAATCTCACCACATTTTCAAGTTTAATTTTGATATCCTCGAATTAAAAGGTTTAATATTGAAATTCTCATATTGACAAGAACAAATCAACTACGAAGTAGCTAGACCTTCCATTTTCAACCTGACCCGTTAACCTGATTCGACCCGACCCGTTAAAATTAGTATTCAGATGAGTGATAAACGTGTCGAGTGATTAATGGGTCAACCCGTTGATCACCCATTAAATAACGGGTCATTTTGGGCGAACCCATGAACCCATTAACACCCATAAGGGAGGAACACAGGTCTGGTGAACGAAGTCGACCATGATTGCTGTGCCGCTGATGTTTTGGGTAATTTTATTTGTGACGTGAGGGAATTGGCGGAAGGAAATGGAAAGGTGGGACTCCTACCGTGGGAGTGGGAGATGCGGCGGATGTAGGCGGGGCCTGAGCTCTTTGTTTGCTTCAAAATTCTCAATTCTTTCCTTTTTTTGCTTTTGGGATTTTGTTTTCTGCATTAGTTTTGCCTCAAATTTTTACATTTACCAGAAAAACAAACATGCAACTCACCTGGGTTCTTAATTTTTTCCATTGATGGTATCTTTTTTGTTCCCAAAGATTATGTGTTTTTGACTTATGAACGAAAGATAAAATTTGAAATATTTTATCTGATTGATGATTATAAATATAAAAGTTGAATTTTTGTTTTGATTTATCCCATTGAATGTGAAATGTGTCAATTTGTTGTTCTGATTATGTATGTATGTTAATGCCATGGTGTTTTATGTTATGAGACAATAGTTGGGCAGGCAGTCATCAACCATGACGGTGACACCACAGATTTGGATCAATGATAGGAACCTAGTGGTTCATGGAAGGACCAATTTGACTGGAGTTCCAGACAACATCGTACTTAGGGGTGTTGAAGAAGCTGTTGTAGGTGTAAAGAATGGTGATGGAGAACTTGTGGGGGTCGTAGCGGTGGATGAGCTTGCCGAGCTCCACCATGGAGATGATGTGATCTATTCCTGCTACTGCGTACAACACTATTACGTCTCCCATGGCGGCTGCTGCTGCTGATTTGTTTGGGTTTGGTGTTTGTGTGTTGTGTTTTCTCTTGAAATTATTTGATTTCATTTGATTTGAAAGAAAAGAAAAGAAAATAAAGAAAAAAAAATTGTTAACGGGTGAAACAGATGCTCCGTTAGTTTAACGGCTTGGGTTTGGGTGACCCATTAGCTTAACGAGTTAGGTTCGGATGATCCGTTAGATTAACGGGTCGGGTTATACCCAACCCGTTTACAGGTGTAGAAGTAGCTATTATATTGTTATTTGTCTTTCCAACGTTGATCCTGAATTCAAAACACCCGACCCGTTTACAGGTCTAGAAGTAGCTATTATATTGTTATTTGTCTTTCGAACGTTGATCCTGAATTCAAAACATCATCCCTTATTTGATAGAAAAGAAGTGAACTAATGCATCTAGTAGAAAAGAAGTTAGGAGTATTTGCAGAAATAATTTTTTTGAATACACATTATTACTTTTATAAGCTACATTAAGACGAGGAGGGAGGGTGCTAGATGCAATGGATTAAAGCAAAAGGTCCTGGTAATTATTTGATAATGATATTGGGATAATTATTGGTCTTTCCCATATAACTCAATTATGAAAAATATTTCATGTATGTCAGACGGTATTTGTACATAGGAGAATGACTAATGACGATGTATGAGGAGCCAACCAGTTTTTTCTTTATAAAATTTGGATGTTTACCATCTTTGTTCAGTAGTCATCATCACAAATTTGTTGGGTCATGAGTGTTAACTTTCAGTTCTCCAATTATTGGTTCCTTACTGATTCATTGTCCTGCCAAATATATGCCTTCAATTTACAAATTATATCTTCCTGTGCCAAATATATGTATTATTCCTTGCTGGATTCGTGCAGATCTGTGAGATATGTTTGCTACATGTATATATTGACATGCAGAAAGCTTTAGGGCTTGCAAAGGCTGCTCATGCCTTGCCTTTGTAGTACTTGACCACACATATATGTGCATATAAATTGCTTTATACTTTATGGCTTTTCACCAATAAAATACTTTAGGGCTTTTCTCATATGTATTTACTTTTTATATATAATGTTGTCTTTGTAGAACTATATCCGTTCATGTTCTTTACTATAAATGAATGTCTTGATGATTTTGAATTTGTGTAATTTTTTGCAAAAATGATCAATGAATTGAAACATAGGTGGTTTAAACCTTTGATAAAAGTTACAAAGGAGAGCCACAAAAATGTGTGTCATCAGATCCCAACTCATATATCCCGCAGGTACTTGTTCTGAACTTCTGGTGAAAACGAATCTCCTTGGGCTAGCTTTCAGGTCATTTTTTTTTCTCTTTGATAAGTTTGGCCGAAATAAAAAAAAAATGTTCAGTGCGGTTCTTTGGATTACATATATGTATGTATGTATGTATGTATATGTGTGTGTGTATGTGTGTATGTATATGTGCGTAGTCCACCGGCTTGCAAGTACTCTCTCTCTCTCTCTCTCTCTCTCTCTATATATATATATATATATAGAGAGAGAGAGAGAGAGAGTGCAAGCCGGTGGACTACGCACAACGTTAAAGTTGTTCTTAATTTAGATCATCGATTACGTAGGATTTTATTTGAATGTATGACCATACATGGATTAACAATTTGCAACATATGTAGTGTTGTACCATATTTAAGCCCATGGGTTATGTAAAAGGGCAGGGAAATTCAAGTCCTGTAAAAGGAATCTCTCACCCTTATTTTAGAGGGTAGCCTCGTTTTCCACATTGTAACCCTGGAGGCACACAGTATTCTCTAAACACAAACTACACCAACGTGTAAGTAATTCAACTTTGGGTGAACCACAACACATCTTGTGTTCTGATGTGTTTGTGTGGTTTTACAGTCGGATCTAAGTTGGTCCACTTTTGTGCATCAACATATAACAACTAACAAGAGAACATTAAGTAGTTGAATTGTACAAGAATAGTCAAGTTGATAATCATCACTTGCCCTCTATTAATAGTACGTACAGAGGAGATGAGATTAATTATGGACACAGAAGACCTGAGAGAAGTAAGGTTTTCTATGGGACACTTTGGATGCAATCCCTAACTATCAATATTCTTTGATTGAAACCTTGTATGTTTTTAGTTTTTTATTAAAGTCCCTGACATTAATGTAATATGTAAGTTACTATAGTTTTTAAATTAAAACTTAAAAATTGAAATTTGTATTTGTTTATATTAATAAGATTTTAAATAAAACCCATAATTTGTAGGATTAAAAGTAATAAAATATAAAGTATACTCTCTATTATATTGTGTGTGTATACTCTCTATTATATTATGTGTGTACACTCTCTATTATATTGTGTGTGTGTGTGTGTATACATATACATATATAGGTACATTCATTAAAATTAACAAAAAAATAATAATTATTGTAAAAAAAAGTATTAAACTTAATAACATTTGTAAATTTCTTCAATCAAACTTAATTATTGTACCAAAACAAAAAATGGGTACATTAACACACCCCGATCGGAGTCGAGGCATGCTGGCCATCACGTGAGGGTGACGCAGCCAAGTGCGCAACAGAAGTGAAATTAATAAGAAAAAAAATGTAAATAAATAAAAACCAAAACTAAACTTATTTAAATAGAGATAATATATAAGTGTGTGAAAGTGCTTTAGTATATAATACACACATATCAGAGCATAGATAAAACGAAAGTGCAGTTGAACTAACTAGGTACTAATTATACAAACATGGAGAAGATCCCTACATTATTTAGTAGTACGTTAGAACCGCCGAGTAGTCCTTGTGAGCCACCAAAGATGAACATCTACTTAGAACCTGGAGGGGCACAAAATAAAAGGGTGAGTGGGCAAAAACAAAGCGTTGGAAAACATATTTAGCTTTATGAACATAATAACCCCTCTCCGTAAAACCCATATAGTTTCCAGAAAATACTACTACGTAGGTACGAAAAACCAATGCACAAGGCTAGGGAAAACTGAAGTATGCCATGTCATAATATTTCAGCACTAAAAGATGTAAGTCAGGTGTGAGACCAATATAAAGTAGTATGCCAGTCGGAGTCACCTAATGTGACCTGTACAACAGGCTGGGTGTAAATAAGTACGCTTAAGTGCTATGATCACATGAAAGCTGTGCGATAGATCGCAGTTCACCTACGAGTCGAAACCATCTATTGTGGTATGTACGACAGGCTAGCACCAAAACTTGAATCCAAGGTGAGCGTGCGGTGTGGGAGGTGAACAATCACGTGAAAGCTGTGCCTTGGTCTCAGGGGGGAGCACTAACACCGGGGTGCAGCATAATAAGCTCTAAATGCATAGCAATATGTAATGCTACAAGACCAATCACATGCTAACTCACATGAAGCTTACCTGAGCTTCCGCAACATCAAATAATATAATTCACAATTCATACTAATGCAACAATATAGTAATAAGCGGTATAAACATGGCATACAAGGCATAAATTCATTTAAAAACGTTTTCTGGAAATCGTAAAGCACATATATATATATATATAGATATAGAAAACAAATGCCCACTCACTGATAAGTAGCAGGATCGTAGCCCCCTTGCTTCGCTTGTCCACACTCGTCCTCGGGGTACGTCTCACCTATATGCGATACAACTATTTTAATGTTAATTCGATAGCACATAAACAAAGCCTAGGATTAATTCCTCATATGTTGCTCAAATAGGGTGTTAGAATATACCAACGTGATCTATTCAACAACACGAACACCCACATATTTTTAGAAAAAAAATTTGGACCTTGGAAACACCACCACACGTCGACCAAGGCACGGTCAGGCGCGCCTCCATACGTGGCCAATGCTAGACGGAATCTAGGAATATTTCATCCAAACTGACGGAATATTCCGTTAATTTAACTGACGGAGTTAACGATGTTACCTGACGACGTCAGAATATTCCGTCAACTTTGACTAAATATTCACTTTCTTCTCCAGTAACCCTTGTCGTCCGCTGTCGCCGACACGCTATCTGTTTCCCCAGTTTCTGAAAATATATCACCAATTTCTGGAAAATTTTCAGATCTTCATAACCTTGTCATTTCTTAACCAAAATCCATGAAATTTATATGGATTTAAAGCCCTTGAAGAGTAGAAAAAGTTCGTACCTCTTAAAAGTCCAAAATCAAACTAAAATCGGCTTGAAAATCCCTCGAAAGTTCGGGCCAAAACTGAAACTTCTCAAACTTACTTGTTCCAACGTCAACTTCACTCCAAACTTACTCTAGGGTCTCCGTGGAGCTGCCTAGATGTTTTATCGAGCCTTAAAGTCTCGTAAGTTGGCCACGATCACGACGACCCAAGAACCACCGATTGGCGTTCAAGAGTCCACGGGTTAAAACTCGTCAAAACCCCAAACAATTGGTACGGCTAAGTTCGTGAAGTCAAGATAAGTTCGATGGTGGTATTTATAAGTTTGATATGTGACGATTTGATGATGGTTGTGCTATGGTGGGTTCCTCGGGTGTAAGAAGAAAAGAGAAGAAAGTGCGAGGAGAGAGGGGGAGAGAGAGAGAGAGAGAGAGAGAGAGAGAGAGAGAAAGAAATATCAGTTCTGATTGGCAGAGAAGAGAGAGAGTAGCTTTTAATTGGTCCAAAAGAAAGAAAATATCTATTGGCTAAGGAGGATAGAAACTAAAATAATTGGTAGACAAGGATAGTAATAAAAATAATATAGAACTACATATACATCCACGTCACTTTGTTATTAAGGGCACAAACGTCAATTTACGTATTCGGGGAGAAAATCACATAGAAAATAGGGACGGGTCGCCACATACATTCTTCAAAACCATAGGGAAAAAAAAGATATTAAACTTTACATTTGTAAATTTCTTCGATTAAACTTAACATGGATACATTCTCAAAATCTACTAAAAAATGTACCCATATAAATTTAAAAATGGATTAAAAAAAATTGAATGGATTTATATTGAAAAATTGGGTTCATTTTATATTAAAAAATGGTAGATTTTACATATAACAAATTGGTACATAGAAGAATGGAAACATTTAAGATTAAAAAAATTGAGAATCTTTTTATAAAAAACTAATGGGTACAAACTTATTATAATTTATTTATTTTTATTTTGGAAATGTTTGAATTGAAAATTAATTAGGAGTTTAATAGAGGTGTGAGTATTAAAATGCTAAATCAATTACTAATTTTTATTTAAAAAAATTATGTAATAAACATGTAAATTCATCATCACATTAATGCTAGAGACTTCAATCAAAATTTAAAAACTAATAAGATCTCAGTCAATGAACAATAATAACTAGGGACCGGATACTAATTTTTCCATTTTCTATTATCTCTTACTAGCTAAACTAATTACAAGCTTAGAACCTAGTTTTAATAAGTCAAAGTTTGTTTTGAACCCTCTTGCTCCTTAACAAAGTGATAATCACCATAATAAGAAAACAAATAAATGGGAAGTGCTTTTACACCCCTGTTTCTTCTCCAAATCCTAATTACTTACTACCTTTATTAAGACTAGCCTTCATGCACGTGCTCACACGAGACATTTTTTGAATCACGGCGTGCTACGTACGACCTACATGTTTTAAATGTATTTATATGCGTAAATTAACAAAAAGAAAGTCAAATATTTGAAGTAAATGAACAATCTTAGATCATGCTAGAAGGAACCCCTCATAAACCAATTAAAGCAGCTGAATTCACATAATAAAATCAGTCTCTATTGAATTTATATTAAGAATAGAGAAAACAATATATAATAAACAACTGATTGAATCACATTATTGCTAACCCATTGTGAGAATAAGCCCACCCCCACCCCCTTAGTGTAGATAATTTCGTTTGTTCAAATAAAAAAAAACAATAATTTGACAACTAATTTAATTACATTATTATCCGCGTGTGAAATACCTTTTTTTATAACCGGCTTTACATGTCTCTTAAGATGTTTTGAACGTGTTTAAAAATAGAAAAAATAACATTTAATGAAAAACTGATTGAATCACATTATTACTAGCCTATTGTGAGGTACTAATTACTTAAAAATAAATTGTACAAAAGAAAATAATTATTAAAAAATACTATTAAAATGATAAAAATGCTCATGCCACATTTGATGCATTATTTTGAGTTGCTTTTGAAATTTTTTGTTTGAGGGGCATTTTTGTCCCCTTGTTTTGGTGAAGCTTGTGACACCAAAAACACTATTCATTGGGCCCTTGGCTTTATACATAAAGATTTGATGTATGATTTATTTTTCAATTTGAGAAATTATATTAACGGATGTAACAACGATCATTTTCGTACTCTCTTTGCCTCCTATGCCTAACAAAGTTACATTCCTACGGTCCATTCAATTTTTCCGAGCCATTACAATGCAGAATGAGAGAAAAGATGTGTTAAATCATCTCCTCACAATTAATGGCAAGCAGATTGATGAGTTGCGTCAACCCAACTTACATAGAAGTAGTCGGGCCATTTTTTTTAATAAAACTTTACAAGTATTTTGTTTGATTTAACCTAGTTTTCATTTATAGTTTTTTTATTTTTATTTTAACTGTTCTCAATTTTTAACATTTATAGCTATAAAAAAGCATAACTCACTCGTACTAAGTTAAGAAACTCAGCAACTAAAAGATACATGTAGTCTAAATATGTAAAAAGTAAAAAAACATGTAGTCTAAAGATATATATATCCTTAACCTATTTAGTAATTACCTAGCAAAAAAAATTTAAAAAAAGAAAAAGAAAGTGGTGATAAATCTACCCCACTATCTTATTTTCCATGTTAAAGAAAACTTATTCACTACTACAAAAGGGGGCTATAGTGTCGGAGGGTGGTGTCGCTTTAATCTAATATAGTAGCGGATTAGGCAGTTGCGACACTAACTGAACATGACGTCGGATTTACTGTCGCTTATAAGCGTTATTAAATGTTTATGTCGCTTTTAAACCGACGTAAACATATATTTTAATAATTTTTAAATACTAGTGTCGCTTTTAAACCGACGTAAACATTATTTTAATAATTTTTAAATACTAGTGTCGCTTTTAAGCGACATAAAGTGTGTATATATATATATATATATTAAATTATATATATATTAAATTAAATTTTATATCCCTAAAAACTATAATAATTATATATATATATATTAAATTAAATTTTAAAAAATTGGTGATCATTGGATTGGCTTAAATATACATACGATTCAATTTCTTAAGTGTTATACATACAAAATAAATAAATTTAAATCTACTTAATATATATATATACACACACACACCATTGAACTTGATTGGATACGAATTCTATGAAACTAATTTCGACAGTTATAAACGAAAAATCACGATTTAACGGTTATTTTAACTCCGATTTTGATGATTTTTTACAGCTACACTCCTGACCCTATATGAATACAATGAATGGATTCGATCTTCAAATTAAAATATTTACACAAGTGGATACCACAAAATCTTATGTTATACTTAATGAAAGTATAAATAAACTCTAAGTGTTAGTCAATCTATTGTTTTGATGGGATACGAATTCTCGGAAACTAATTTCAACGATCCCAACCGTCAAACTTGTTTGCATATGCTTCGAGATCACATCAGCAAAAAATCACAAAAAACAAACATTCAGAGATCAAGTAACGGAACAAAGTTTTTCGACGGTTATAAACGAAAAATCACGATTTAACGGTTATTTTAACTCCGATTTTGATGATTTTTTACAGCTACATTCCTTGACCCTATATGAATAGAATGAATGAATTCGATCTTCAATTTAAAATATTTACACAAGTGGATACCACAAAATCTTATGTTATACTTAATGAAAGTATAAATAAACTCTAAGTGTTAGTCAATCTATTGTTTTGATGGGATACGAATTCTCCAAAACTAATTTCAACGATCCCAACCGTCAAACTTGTTTGCATATGCTTCGAGATCACGTCAGCAAAAAATCACAAAAAACAAACATTCAGAGATCAAGTAACGGGACAAAGCTTTTCGACGGTTATAAACGAAAAATCACGATTTAACGGTTATTTTAACTCCGATTTTGATGATTTTTTACAGCTAAACTCCTTGACCCTATATGAATACAATGAATGAATTCGATCTTCAAATTAAAATATTTACACAAGTAGATACCACAAAATCTTATGTTATACTTAATGAAAGTATAAATAAACTCTAAGTATTAATCAATCTATTGTTTTGATGGGATACGAATTCTCTGAAACTAATTTCAAGGATCCCAACCGTCAAACTTGTTTGCATATGCTTCAAGATCACATCAGCAAAAAATCACAAAAAACAAACATTCAGAGATCAAGTAACGGGACAAAGCTTTTCGACGGTTATAAACGAAAAATCACGATTTAACGGTTATTTTAACTCCGATTTTGATGATTTTTTACAGCTACATTCCTTGACCCTATATGAATAGAATGAATGAATTCGATCTTCAATTTAAAATATTTACACAAGTGGATACCACAAAATCTTATGTTATACTTAATGAAAGTATAAATAAACTCTAAGTGTTAGTCAATCTATTGTTTTGATGGGATACGAATTCTCCGAAACTAATTTCAACGATCCCAACCGTCAAACTTGTTTGCATATGCTTCGAGATCACGTCAGCAAAAAATCACAAAAAACAAACATTCAGAGATCAAGTAACGGGACAAAGCTTTTCGACGGTTATAAACGAAAAATCACGATTTAACGGTTATTTTAACTCCGATTTTGATGATTTTTTACAGCTACATTCCTTGACCCTATATGAATAGAATGAATGAATTCGATCTTCAATTTAAATTAGTTTTTTTAAATATTTTGAAACTCAGTGTCGCTTTTAAGCGACATATTGATTTAAATTAGTTTTTCGTTTTATAACCATCGAAAAGTTCCATAGAATTTGTATCCCATCAAGTTCAATGGTGTGTGTATATATATATATATATTTATTAAGTAGATTTAAATTTATTTATTTTGTATGTATAACACTTAAAGAAATTGAATGGTATGTATATTGAAACTGATCCAACGGTCACCAATTTTTAAAATTTAATTTAATATATATATATATATATAATTATTATAGTTTTTAGGGGTATAAAATTGTTACATTAATATATATAATTATTATAGTATTTTTTAGGGTTATAAAATTAATATATATAAAATTATAGTATTTGAAATATTAGGCGGGAAATTTCCCGCTTGTTTGAATGGATGGAGAGACTTAGTGTCGGTTTTAACCGACGCTAGTGTCATTAAAGCGACGCTATGTGAATTTCAAAAAGTGTGTCAGAAGTTGGCGTCGGTTAAAAGCGACGCTAGTTTCATTAAAGCGACGCAAGTTTCATTAAAGCGACGCTATGTGAATTTCAAAAAGTGTCAGAAGTTTGTGTCGGTTTAAAGCGACGCTAGTTTCATTAAAGCGACGCGAGTTTCATTAAAGCGACACTATGTGAATTTCAAAAAAAGTGTCAGACGTTTGCGTCGGTTTTAACGGATGCAAACTAAGTACCCATATTTAAACCCCTCTCTTTCCCATTTCAACCGTGCTTTCATTTCTCCCCCAATTTCAGACTTTCTTCTTCTCCTTCCCCATTTCATCTGTGCGTCCCCTTCTTCCTCCTTTTCATTTTTTCCTCAACTCCTTCCCCGTTTGCTTTGGATCACCAGTTTGAAGATCAACATTCTGAAGAACTCCAATTCGAGGAGGAAGAGCTTGAAGGTGGTTCATTTTTAAATTATTATGATTATTAATTTTAGTTTCTATTTTGTATTCTAAATAGTTTTATGCTTAAATTGAAAATTTATTTTTGTTTCTTGGTTTTTAATTGTTTTTTTTGTATTTATGCATGTTGGATCTGAAGAGCAAGGACACTGGAAATCGCAGATCCATAATTTTTTAAAGGTATAAAACCTGAGTTTAATCTATAGAGATTAGAGCCTTAATGTTGAAGTAGTAAAGTATTGGAGCACTGATCTGATGGCAAGCATGGCAGCATGGAGTTGCTAGTATTATATATGGCACTATGGAGCTACAAAATATGTGGTCTTCGACAAAGGCAAGCACAGGAAAGCATGGAGGATGAATTTTTGTAAATTATATGGAATGTTAGATGTAAAACATTTGTATATTATGGCACTACTTTTCTTTTGAATTATTTTTATTATTGTTTGTTTTGGCCTAAAATTGAAATTTATTATTTCGATTATATAATTTTTTTGAGTTATAATTATTTGAGAACGAATCCAGAAACAGATTTCGACTTTTTTTTTTAATTATTATTATCAAAGGTGGTGTCGCTTTAAATCGTCACTAGTTTGCATATTTTATTTATTTAATTGTTCTCTAACGTCGCTTTAAACCGTCACTAGTTTGTATATTTTATTTAGTTAATTGTTGACTAGCGTCGCTTTAAACCGACGTTAACATCAGCGTCGCTTTAAACCGACGCTGCGTAGTGGCGGATTAAGCGAACAAAGCGACGCTGAAGCCCTTTAGTGACGGTAGCAATGGCGTCGCTATTCCAATCCGACATTGCAGTGTTTTATGTCGGATTTTTGCCAAATTTCCGACAGAAATCGGGGTTTCTTGTCGGTTTTTGGTCCGCCGGTGATAGCCTATATTGTAGTAGTGATTTTCCACCTGCACTTTAATAAAAATTTTAATACTAATTTTATCCTTTGTAAAATGGCATCTAATGTTAAGGATAGTATTGTAAAAGACTCAGTTGGAGATAAAACTTAGAGTTGGTTAATTTGTTGAGATTGTTGTATTAGGTTGGTTAGTTAGTTGAGATTGTTGTAATAGGTGGCAAGTTAGTTAGAAGGTTAGAGTTATGTGAGAGTGTGGAAGGTTGTATATATACAACAATATTGTAATTTTATGATTCATTCAATGAAATTCATTTTCTTTAACATGGTATCACTCGCCATCTATCCACCGACTTGATCCAATCCATTCTTTCCCTCTCACAACTTCTTCGCTAAGCTTTCTTCCTCCCTAAGCTTCTACGCCAAGCTTTTTCCGCCAAACCCTAACTCTCTCTCATGGCGACCTCAACTTCTCCCTCTTCTGAGTCAGCTACATAGATTCATCTTGATCATCTCTTTAATTCAAGCTCTACTTTCTTTACACCTTTAATCACGATTCAGAATATAGGATCCATGGTGCCAATCAAGCTTACTACAACCAATTATGTCACTTGGAGTGCGCTGTTTACTCCGATCTTCCGTCGTTATAATCTTGCTGGAATTCTTGATGGATCGGTGCCTTGTCCACCTCAATTCATCTCTGATGCTTCTAGAAATCAAGTTTTGAATCTGGCATACGTTTCTTAGTTCAAGAACGATCAGAACATCCTAATCTGGATCAATTCCACGCTTTTTGAATTGATCATTCCTTACACTGTTGAAGTCACCACATCCAGTGAGATTTGGGCAAAATTGGAGTCATGACTCACAACAACCTCTTAATTGTACATCCACGAGCTTCGATCATGTCTGCGCAACACCTCGAAAGGCGATTCCATAGCTGCTTAATATCTTCAACAAATTGAAGAGATCGATGATGCTTTTGCTAATGCTGGTGCTTCAGTTGAATCAAGATCGTGGTGGTGATCGCAATTTCTCTCAAGGTCGTGGTGGTGATCGTAATTTCTCAAATCCTAGAAACTTTCAGGGACGAGGTAATTTGTTATCCAATAACTATCATCCAAATTCATCTTGTAACAACTATCAGTGGTACAATCGTGGTGGTCAATCCAACTTTAATTCCTTTGGAAGAAAGATTTCACGCCAAATTTGTTGTCAATTTCAGCATGATGCAATTAAGTGCCCTCAGCATATGAATCCACATCACTCTAACAATGCTTCTCATTCTACTATAGTTGCAAGCACAAATTCTGCTCAACCTACCTGGATTGTAGACTTTAGTGCTAGCAATCATATGAAAAATTTTTACAACACTCTTCAAAATTGAGGGCCTTACTTCGGACCTAAGCAAGTTTACATTGGAGATGGCAAAGGTTTGCCTATTCTCCACTCTGGTTCCTCTACATTACTTACTCCTGAACATAATTTTCAACTTAGCAATGTGTTACATGTTCCTGATTTGAAACAAAATCTGCTTTCTGCAAATCAGCTTCTTGTTGATAATTGGTGTTCTATGCTTTTTTATCCTTTTCACTTCGCTTTGAAGGATATTTCTTCAGGGAAGATGCTCTAAAGGTCTTGTAAGAGATGGCTTCTATCCATTTCAACCACAGCCTTCCAACACTGTGACCAGCAATCACAATGGTCTTGCTGCTTCTGTTCATGCTTCCAGAGATATATGGCATCAAAGAGTCAGCCATCATTCTCTGAAGATACTAAATAAGTTGGCCACTAAGTCTTGTATTTCAATGTCTAGTAGTTCAAATAAGTCATTTTGTAATGGTTGTGCTTTAAGCAAAAGTTTCATATTGCCATTTGCTTCTGTACCTTGTCATGCAAGTAAGCATTTAGAGCTACTGCACACAAATGTTTTGGGGCCAACATATGTCACTTTTGTGAATCATTTCAAATACTATGTCATCTTTGTAGAGGACTTTACAAAATATTGTTAGTATTATCCTTTGCAATATAAATCAGATGTGTTTCCTACTTTTGTTAAATTCAAAAGTCTTGTTGAGAACTTGTTGCATACCAAAATTGTTGCTCTTGAATTAGATTCTAGTGGGGAATATCTTAGCACTCAATTCTCAAATTTCCTTGTTAAGAATGGTATCAGTCATCAATTAAGTTGCCATCACACTCCTTAACAGAATGGTTTTGCTAAGCGCAAGCATAGACACATAATTGAGACTGCCAGAACACTTTTAACAGTCTCCAAGGTTCCTCACACTTATTGGGATCATGCCTTTTCCATTAGTATGTTTCTTATCAATAGATTGCCTACTGCATCTAGATTGTCTTCATGGGAATGTCTATTCCACAGATCACCTACATATGCTACTTTAAATATTTTTCGGTGTAGTTGTTTTCCATGGTTGCAACCTTATTCTAACTCTAAGTTGGATCCCAAAAGCAAGCACTGTGTGTTCTTAGGTTACAGTCTCAAACACAAAGGTTACAAATGTCTGGATCTCACTACAAACAAGTTATACATTTCAAGAAATGTGATATTTGATGAAGGCATCTTCACAGTGTTCTCATTTCTCAAGAGCATCTTCATCTCCAAATACTATACCCACTTAACTCACATTTAGGCAACCATATATCAGTTATATCATTCCACCTCCACAATCATCTCCATTTCATATCATTCCTAATAGCTCTTCCAAAATAGCTTTTATATCCTCTTCAATACCTCCATCTCACGCAGTCCCTTCTAATACATATCCCATGCAAACCAAGTCCAAATCTGGTATTTACAAACCAAAAGCCTTTTCTACAACAGACCATCCACTCCATTCTCATCTCTCTCATGAATTTGTTCCCACCACCTATCTACAAGCTTCAAAATATCCATATTGGGTTTTGGGCAATGCAGAAGGAGTTTCATGCCCTGCAACATACTGGTACTTGGTCCTTAGCACCTAAACATGATCATCAAAACATTGTGGAATGCAAGTGGGTTTTCAGGATTAAAAAAAAAAAACAAAAAAAACCTGATGGTACCATAAATAGGTACAAAGCTAGCTTAGTTGCCAAAGGTTTTCATCAGCAAGAAGGGCATAATTATACTGAGAGTTTTAGCCCAGTGGCTCAACCTGTGACTATTCGATTACTACTTGCTCTTGCTACTCAGTTTGATTGAAGTCTAAATCAACTAGATGTAAGCGATGCATTTTTGCATGGGACCTTGTCTGAATTTGTCTTTATGCAACAACCCCCCTGGCTTTGAAGATGCAATTCACCCTACTCATGTTTACCAGTTACATAAGTCACTGTATGGTCTGAAACAGGCTCCCCGAACCTGGTATGAAAAATTACGTGGAGCATTGAAAACTCTTGGCTTCACTGCATCTCAATCAGATCACTCATTATTTGTCAAACGGGATCCCATGGTTTTTGTTTTGGTATATGTTGATGACATTATTGTCACAGGGCCATCTACTTCAGCATGCAAGCATGTTATTTCTTAGCTTAGCTCACTCTTTCCTATCAAAGACCTTGGTGCACTTCACTATTTTCTAGGTACTAAAGTCCAGAGATCTTCCAAAGGCATCTTCATTACACAAACCAAGTATATCTTGGATCTATTAAAGAAAGCCAACAGAATATCAAAACCATGTGTTACCCCTCTCAGTACATCCAAGTTGGATCACTCCTCTCCATTACTTGAAAATCCTACAGAATATCAATCTTTAGTTGGTGCTTTACAGTATCTAACCTGGACTCGGCCTAACATATCTTTTGCAGTCAACCTTGTTTGCCAATTCATGCAGAGTCCAAGGCAATCTCATTTTCAGGTTGTCAAAAGAATCATTTGGTATCTCAAGGGCTCTATTGATATTGGTCTTAGTTTTCAAAATCCACTTTTGCTCCATGTCTCAAAGCCTTCTCTGATGCTGACTGGGCAGTATATACACTTGATCAAAGATCGACTGGTGGTTTTTGTATTTTTATGGGTTCCTCCATCATTAGTTAAAGTGGTAAGAAGCAACCAACAGTTGCTCGTTCTTCAACAGAGGCAAAATATCGATCTCTAGCTAATACTGGAACTGAAATTACATGAATATGTTAGTTACTTGTTGATATTGGTTTCTCTTTCTTGTACTCTTTAACTTTGGTGTGACAATCAATCAACCATCTCTCTTGCCAAAAATCCTTTGTTTCATGCCAGAACAAAGCATGTTAAGATCGATTACCACTACATTTGAGAAAAAGTGTGATCGAAAGCTATTTCAGTTCATTTTGTGAGCACTCATGATTAGATTGCAAATATCTGCACAAAGTCTCTTTCCAAGGACATGTTTCATCTTTTAAGATCCAACCTGTCCCTTCGAACTCCTCAGTTCAGTTTGAAGGTGGATATTAAAGATAGTATTGTAAAAGACTCAGTTGGAGATAAAACTTAGAGTTGGTTAATTTGTTGGGATTGTTGTATTACGTTGGTTAATTAGTTGAGATTGTTGTAAAAGGTGGCAAGTTAGTTAGAAGATTAAAGTTATGTGAGAGTGTGAAAGGTTGTGTGTATATATACAAAAATATTGTAATTTTATGATTCATTCAATGAAATTCATATTCTCTAACATCTAAGACCAAAGGAAAACCCAAAAAATTGGGGAAAAAAAACCCATTGATAGGTTCGTTATTCAAGGCTTATTTATCTACAATCCACATACAAATTGAGTTCGATTCACAAAAAGCAAAATCCACCCACTATTATCTCTCTTATCCGCAGCCAATTAACCCAATCTCTCTCCCAAGAGAGATAAAGATGGCAGCGGCGACATTGGTTGGAGTTGGAGTAGGTTATGTTTGGAAGGCACATGCTGCAATGGCAACGATTCAACTCTTCACTGGAGGGTATCATGTAATTACCAAAGTAGCCATCTTCGCAAGAGATCTTGCCCGGACGAGGCTGGAGTCGAAGTGGTAGAAGTGTGGAAGTCACAATTTAAGTGGTAGAAGTTGGTGTCGATATGGTAGTGGTAGTTGCGGTGGGTAAGGGTGGGCACGGTTCAGTTTGGTGCGATTTTGAGTGAAACCGCAACCAAAACTGAAACTTTTTGTAGTTCGATTCAGTGTGGTTTTGAAGCCAAAACCAAATAGAAACCAAATCGTTTAGTTCGATTTGTGTGGTGTCAAACAGTTTTGGTTCGGTTTTTGAGAAAAAAAAATTACCGTTTGAAATTGCATAAAACTTCATTAAAGATGGATTCAAACCTGCATCAAATTCTTCCACAATCTGTGCCAGATGAGAAATCAGAGCTAACATTTTGTAGGGATGCATGCACGCCATGCTCCAGCTACTCCAATGGCTTATCATTTCATTTTTCATGAACATATAAAATCACATTTCATATGGTCCAGAGGAGTGGTAAATATAAATAGCATGTATAGGTAGGTAAGAGAGAGAGACTAATGAGTGATAATATTTATCGAATAGCAGTTGAATAAATGTATGGACTCTAACAAATATCCAATCAAAACATGATATCTAATTTGAGGTGCAGTTTTGGTTTCGGTGCGATTTTTAAAAGTCAAAACTGAAACCAAGCCGTTTCTAAGACTGCAGTTAGGTTTCACAACCGCAAAACAGAGCCGTTTGGTGAGGTCTGATTTGGTTCGTGTTTTGGTTTTGGTTTTTGGTTTCAAGTGCCCAGCCTTAGCGGTGAGAGGCGCCAATGAAATGGAAGATGATATTCTCGAGGGTGGGTGGCATGTTGGAGGACGGAGAAGAGGCCGGGAATTGTGTAGAGAGTAATTTAGGCAATAAAAATTTAAAAAAAAAAAAAAAAGAATTTGAATATGTTCTAGAGGTTATTTTAGGAACAAAAGGGGGTCAAAACATATTTTAATTTTTGAACTTTTTGTGGTGGGTAAAATTATAACCTGGGTAAGAAAATAAGACATTAAGGTGGTTCTAGTAGCACTAAAAAAAAAAAAAATCAACAAATCAATCGAACTTGTTTAATTAGTAGGTTCCTAACTAAAAGGCACAAAATTAAAAACCTCGAACCAATTGGTTAGTCAGTTACGTTGAAGATGCAATTTTCATATACTTGCACATACAAACAAAAAACTTACAGAAATGCCAAAATTCACGGCTCTAGTGTTACGTGAAGCTCTAATCTAGGTTAGGAGGAGGAGCCTGACGCACGTGTTAGTGGAGGGTGATTCTAAGCTTATCATTGATGTTGTGCGTGGTGTATGTGAAGTGCCGTGGAATTTGAGATCTATTATTGAAGATATCAGGTGGTGTGCCTCATCCTTCCAATATATCAAGTAAGGGCATGTGTTCAGGGAAGCAAATTTTGTTGCAGACACTATGGCGTCTATTGGGCTTAAGACTAATAAATTTTGTATTTGGGATGCTTGTCTTCTTGTGGAAGCAAACTTGGCCCTCCTTTTTTTATTGTAATGGCTCCCACTATGTGAGGGGTTTCTCACTTTAATGAATTTTCTTTCCTATAAAAAAAAAAATTAAAACGAAACATAAAACCATCCTATAAAAAAAATGTATAAACAGATAAAGGCAAGGCCTTTGGGGGAAAAAAAGATGGAGATCACAATAAATGGGAGTTCATTAAAATTATAATTCATATAACTAAGTGTATAAGTCATATGATAATTGAATATTTTCTCTAATTTCATATTTCATACGAATAATACCTACTGTTTGGGCCTGAAATTCTAAGTTTGCACCGAGATGGTTGACAACTTAGAAAGAAGGCTGTGAGTCTCGGCTCAACAATGTATTGCTGGTAGTGTGGCCGAGTCCTAAACGAAGTACGATTATTTGAGGCGTAAGATTAGTTTATGATAAGGTTTGGATTAATTGCTTAAGGATTAAGACTCATTTCTAGATAAAGTATGAATTGATCACATAATAGGACTACGTTACGAATCTTGGTTTGAGTCAAAGAAGGTGAGGTTCGGTAGCGTGTGATAGACTGTCAGTGGGTGAAGGATTTGTGAAGATAATTCCAAGTGCAATTAGATAATATGCTGAGGAGTTGCAATACTATCAGAACTCTACAACTTGAACATGAAGTAATATGTTCCTATAATACAAGAGTATTGGCAACGAGAAAAGGATTTTCATCAACTCAACACACAAATCAAGGTTCTACATGAAACTCTTTCACACTATTTTTGTGAAAAGTAAATGATCCACTAATTGTCAACACAAATTATGACTGGATAGATGGGTTTGGGTTGGCAGCCGAAGGACAACAAACGACTACATAGACGGGGTCTCTAGAAGAAACCATTGAAGGAGACTGACTGGATAGATGGGCCTGGAGCTGTAGAGTCAGTTTGTTTTAGGAGTCTCAACCGACTGGATAGATGAAGATTCTCTCTGAGTACGTGGCTGGCTATTTATCCTAAGTCTCAGTCAGTGAAGAGTCTTTGATTCTTTTGCCGAAAGAGGTCATGAGGTATTCTATGATTGGTTACTCCTAGGTTACATCCCAAGTTCGGTACACAGACAGCCGAATCAGTTTTACAATTAAGACGCTTGTCTACTTTGAGTATCTTCCATACAATTTGGTACAAATTCAGGAGACCTATATTTTCACCAATATAGTTGAGGCTGTCAAACTAGGTGCACAAGATCCAAAACTTCACAATGATTTGCATAACCACATTCAAGTTATTTGGCTGGCAAAGCACGAGGCGAATTGGAATGCCCACATCAATATTCAAGCCACCAAAAAATGTAGTTAGCTTCTAATAATTTGGCATACGGGTCACGTAGGCTTCATAATTTTAAAAATTAACACTTACTTTTAGGATTCTTTAGAAATATGGCCATACAAACAAAACACCTACAGAAATGACAAAATTCACATGCCTCTTCGATATGTACAATTATATTAAAATATAGCCTGCAATAAAAAGTATATAAACAGAAACATAAAAACAGCCTATAAAATATGTATAAATAGATAAAAGGCATGTCTTTGGAAAAAAAAAAAAAAAAATGAATAAGATAGTGATCACAATAGAATGGGATCCATTAAACTTTTAATTCCTATAACTAATTAGAAAGTGTAAAAGTTCACGTGACATTTCAAAAATGCCTCTTATTTACAATTTTATACTAATAATATTTATTTTTAGGATTACTTAAAAATATGCCCTTACAACTCATATTTCGTCGACCACAACCAACCTATTATGCCAATATGGGGAGGACAACAACTAAGTTCATCAGAAATTTAAGCCATGTCATAATGCAGATAATTCTTGGAAAGTACAAATTAAGAAATGTAACCCAAGTTGTTTCCATTTACTACATTACATAAAGAAGAAAGCATGATGCCAATATTAGTGGACAAACTAATAAAGGTTATTGAGCTAAATGCTGAGCTTCCTCCTGAATCCTACCCACCATTTCATACACATCAGCTGCAATCTCATTCACTGAGGTCAGCTGAGAATTATCTTCAATCTGTCTCATCAATTCAAACACAAAATTCAATTAAAAGTGGGTTTCACGCATTTATCATACTAATAAGACTGGTTCGACTTAATAAATTAAACTCATTAAAAGTGTAATCAATTTTATTATTGGTATAATTACATTCATGAGGTGTGAGATGAATTTCAAAATAGACCATGAAGTTTTAATATTTTTTTTATTTTATTTTACACCATAGGGATTAATTTGTCCAAATTGATTGCTTGATGGAGGATTAGATATTAAAGGAGACAAATGCCTAAATCAATACATTTCAAAACTTTAGGGTGTAATGTGACAAAATTAAAACCTTGTGTCTCATTTTGAAAATGACCTCAAAAGTGAAGGGTGTAAAATATAATTATCCTTTTCGTTTCTGTGTTGATATGTACTTATGAATCTAAACAATAAAAAACTCAACAAATTATTTATATGTTTAACTAACCTTGACACTGAAAGAGTAAAAGATCATACTATCCACGGTAGTGACATTGAGGTGAAGGATCATAAGGCGCAGAGAATGCAAACCAAGCACCATATTCAAGAGCTGCCTTGGCTGCTTTTTAACAAGCACTTTGATATTGGCATGGCTTTCCGCCATTGACACCTCAACATCTGCAATCGCCGACGACCGCTTCTCAGCCGTTAACTCATTTGAAAGCTCCATTGAGCTATTGTTGTATAGGCCATGACCATGGTTGGTCGAACAGGTCGAGTACTGAGGGAAGGCAAAGAAGCTCGAGAAGATCGAGGCGAAATTTAAGTGATGATCTGATTGTTGCTTGGTTCGTCTCTGGCCTTCTATAGATTGTAGAAGTTGCTCAAGCTCCTTCACGAAATTAATGGCTCCTCCTATAATTGATGCTTGGTCTCCCTATGTACCATAAAGAACTCTAGGTAAGTTATTAGAAGACATTAATTATTTTCTTCCAGTAAAACATGGAAAATTTTATGTTTTCATATTTTTCTTTTTGCACTTTATGAGGAGAGGTTTCAATTATGTTGCAAAAGTATCATATATCAAATCTAGAGAGTTGGGTGAAATTTACTCTTTGGGCATAGGGAGCGGGCATCATAGAGCGGAGGACAGCAAGATAGACATTCATTTGCTTCCTCCGATTGCGTTCAACAGCTATGTGGGTCATCCTTTGTGTCTCCATAACTTCCTTGTTCTTGATGCTTCGGATGCGCTTTCTCTTTTTCCGCCCTGTGGTGGCCGCCAGACCTTCAATCGAAGGGAACACGTGATTGAAAGCTGACCCATTATTGGTGTCAGAGTCATTGACACTTTGCACCATTGAGGAAGGTGAAGAGTCCAAACTCATATTGAAACCTTGTTGCCCTACCTCATTACTCTCTTCTTGGTGATCTTCTTCTCCAAAATCAAAGCCATGGCTCCAAGATCCAGCACCACCACCTCCTCCTCCTATGGCCTGCGAATCCTTCCAACCATAGCTATATTGTTCTTCTTGGAACACCACCGCCTCTAATGTCATTCTCTCTCTCTCTCTCTCTCTCCCTCCACGGGCTAAAATGCTGAAATATAATAGAATATGTGAGGCAAGAACAAGTGCAAACTTTTTTGCTGCTTGAGTTATGGCGATCTGGGATCACTATAATTTAAAGGGAGAATGATTCTTCCAACAAACACAAAGACTAAGTGAACGATTTTCTTAGCAAGTTGCAGAGAGAGATCAAAGTTTAATCTAGCCAACAAGTTGCAGAGAAACCATATATATAAATATATAATCCAAGCCAACTTGTAGGCATTGGGAGAGAGAATGTCATCTGTGACTATGCGTGTGGTCAATATTTCCTTCTGTATTATTGTGTAAATAAGATCTACAGCCAGTTTTAATTTGTGATTCTCTTTTGCTTAGAAATTGACGTACATGTTCATAATTTGGTCGTATTTACTGTGTAGACGTAGGGCTGACTCTGCTGGGATAGTACGTGGCACACTGGGGGAAGCAAAAAAGCAGCATGGGGCCAGCAAGTGTACAAAGTTTATTGTCAGGGTGAAGAATCCACGGGTTAGGTGTGACCAAACAAAGAAAGGGCTACATGCCCTGCAATCATCCATGACAAAGACCAAAAGACCAATTAATTATTTAGCTCCCCTCTCCATGGACTGATTGAGTGATATGTTCTAATACATTCTTATCATATACGTGTTAAATTCTGCATACCTACCTTTGGAGAATATAATTGTGCCAAGGTATAAATTGAATTATAAAAATAATATTCCCATCTTGCTAAAGAAATGCAATCTTAAGGATGATATCACCTACAAGCTTTTGGTTGATGGTCATTTTTCTATTCAATTGCAAGGGAATTCTAAATTTCAACAAAATAAATAAATAAATAAAGTCTGGTTTGATGAATGATTACATAGAGTATTTAATACATCAGTAATGCAAGTTAGATCAAATTTGTAAACTAAATTTGCAAATTAAAATAATATGTCACCAATAAAAAATAAGCACACGTTAATCAACATTTAAGTAATAATTCAACCATCAACTTTTATGTTATTTGGTTTATAAAATTTGGTCTATAACTTTAGTTTCTCGAGCATTATCCTTAATATATAGGATATTCTTAACACTTTTTGCTTGTTGAAGGCGTTGTACTTATATTGTTGATACCACGATTTACATCCGTCATGCGGGTATAGAAATCTAACCACGAATTATATATATGCCATGCGGGTGTAGAAATCTAATTAGGGTATGCAAATCCATTATAGAACTTGAACAAATCTATTGCAGACCTTGCTTTGTCAAATGTTGAGTCCATCATCCAACAATGTTCCATATAGTTGATTTGGTCCTCATGGATCTCTCTCTCTCTCTCTCTCTCTACGACTTTCACTCTCTAACCGAGTCGGACTCGATCTTTACTCGTTTCAAGTTCGATCTCCAATCGATCTGAGTTCATCTTTCTATTGTGAACCTCCTGCTTGTGACTGCAAGAAAATTTAGCTTTCGGTGATAGCAACATCATGGACGATGATGAGTGAAAGTGTCAACAACGTTAACAATATCGGGAGCATATAGACTTTATATATAATACATATCGACAACTATAACAATCCTCAATGACAATAGATCTATCGCCATTAAGAATAATAACACTTGTACAATATACTTACACGCATTGCAATATCTATGCAATATTAATAGTCTATCTATGATATATGTATATAATATTATATCTATGTAGGTGAAATTTTCCTCCAATATATTATCATTCGTGTACGTAGTTTATGTTGATATTTCTATTTTCGCAAACAAGTGTTTGTAATATTCCTAGCTTTCTCTAGAACTTATGAATGAGACCTTCGACACAGTTACAATTGGCAAATTGACGCATAAAAATGCTCATCATCTCAACATTGATCCTAAATGATTAATCATTAATTACAAAATCTCTTTTGTATTATATTGCTAACAAAATGCTAATGCTTCCACGTCGTCGTTTTTGTTATTATTATTTGTTTAACTATGGTTTGCCCCCAAAATATTTCCTCTCCGTGCACGTGTCTGAGTTTCACAGTCAAACGTGAGCATGTTTGGATAAAAGAAGACAAGTTATCTCTGCAAATTTGCATTGTATGCTACATCTGTGTTGGCTTGATGCTCATCACCCACCTACCAAATTGTTTAAGGGAATCTTTCAACTGGTTCACCAATTACTAGATTAAACTTACAAGAATTAGGTTTTCTTCTGTAGAATTATTAAATTTGATTTGGTTAGATTTGCATTAAGCAAAGATAGAGAGAGGCGAGAGAGAAGTTATGCGATGTAACACACTAATTTGCTGTAATGCAAGTTTTTTTTTTTTTGGAACAAACGATGCTAGCTATAATGTAGTTAAAATTCGTCTTACTTACAAGTGAAGATAAATACTACTAAACTGTAATACTAAATGGTGTAACGTAATTGAGTATAAAAAGTACATGGCGTAGAACATACATAGATACAAGTGAAACAGTCAATCTTATATTACAACTTTATTATAATTTGAATACTTTGAATTTAGCAAAAATTATTAAAACCTTCCTAAATCATAAGAAATTTTTCAGTGTTCCCGGCCCACTAAATGAGTTGGCATTCCCAACAAATAACAATTTGCCACCTAGCTCTTTCATTTTAATGGAATAAAAAAATGCCAAACGTTAATCCTATGTCAATACAATTCCTAATCCAACCCTAATATTAAGAACTCTCAGTAACTCAGACCAGCAAACACATAAAACCCTCCACGCCGCCGCCACACCAGCAACAACCCACCTCCACCGACGGTCGGCGAATTCATCCGCGACATCCCGTCTTTTCTCACTTATTTCCTCGTTTTCCCTCTCATCTTCCCTCCGTTTTCTCCTTCTCTTCGGCATGGGACCCAAGATGGTTGACGACAACTACAATCCTTAAATCTACTATCTCCGATTTCCGATCTAAGAATTGGTGAGGTCGCTGACCTCCCGTATGTCCTTATCCGGCGAAAGAAAAAAAGGAAGAGAAAAGGAGAAAGAAAGGGAAAGGGAGAGAGAGAAATAGGTGAGGCCTGGAGGAGCAAAAGGGGGATGGGTGGGGTGAGGGTGTTGGGCGCAAAGGATCGGAATCTGGGTAAACTTTGTTTTGTTTTTACTTAAGTTCTTTTTTTGTTTTTAATTAAAGTTACGAAGGGGTGAAATTGAAAGTTGAAAAAAATTAATTAATTCAGGTATCCCTAAAAGGAAGAAGGCCAGGTGTTTTATGCTCATTGGTCTGGAACACAAAGTTTCACTAGTGAGTTGGTATTCGCGATACCTAGAAATCATGCAAAGATTAATACTAAGTAGGGTTTTTTATTTTTATTTTTTTCCCACAAATTTCAATTGTCTGAAATCTGAACAGATTTTTTTTTTCACAATAAAATTATTTTGGAACAAAAGATATATTATTGACCCTGAGAGAGTGGGTGAGTGGGCTAAAAGTTTATGTTTCGCAATGAGCTAGTAATAATGTTATTCAAATTTGTTTTTGGTAAGAATCAAACCTAAAACCTCTCACTTACAAGTAAAAATAAATACCACTAGAATGTAGTATTAAGTGACATTTTTATTTTTAAACATTGGTGTGTATACAGTGCTGCTCACAAGGACCACTGTTTTAGGTCATGTGAGGGACTAACTTATTGCAACCGACAGATTTATCAAACGCATTGCACCAGATCAAGAACAAGGAAAACCTTGAGTTTTTATTTTTTATTTTTTATTATTTATTTATTTGTTTTTTTAACGGAAAATCTATCTTATTTCTCCTCCCTCACCTCATTACCCAACCGATAAAGTTTCTAACGCGGTAGATAGGCCGTCTTCAACAGAAGAAATTTTCAAGCGGATAGGGAAACCATTTTTATTTTTCATTGGAGGTGTTTTTGCAAAACACCGAGAGATTAAAGCATGGAACCCTAAAATTCAAAGCATGAAAGTTTGATTAGATCACTTCAGTATGTTCAGTGATTGATACTCCAAAATGACATCTTAGGTCCTGCTACGATCCAATTTAGTTGTGGGCAAATATTAATCAATTTAGTTTATGCATGATTTCAGTTCCCACTCCCAGATTTATGCTCTCTGCAACAACAACAAAATGGTTCAACAGTCAACTTCCAGATTTCTTAATGAAGCTTCCAAATCTGGGTATGGCTGTTCAACGGCCCACCCCCACCCAATCTTCTGTTACCAAGGAAGTGAGACGAAAAAGAAATTGATGAGACGGGAGTTTCATCCGATTATTGGCTTCTTTTTTTTTTTTCTTTTTTTTTTTATGTTTATGTTATTCTTAATGGGGTGTAATACGGTCGAATAAGTCATTAAGAATTTATGCCGTAGGTGAGCATCAATTTATGTCTTGCTATCTTCTCTCTTTCTCTCTCTGTTTTCAGTTGTGGTCGCTCTCCCTTTGACAAGAAAAGTCTTTGTAATTGTGGTCACTCTCTTGCTTTATCAAGGAGTTTTTATGGATATGTTGTGGTCATGAGTTTTTACTCAACCTCTCGGATCCTAAAGCAACATCTGTTGTTTGTTCAGAGGTAGTATGTTTGTGGTTTGTGCGCTTCATAAAAGACTGTGCAGAGGATGCTCGACATTTATTAGAGGTAACTCATACAAGACTTTTTTCCTAATGATTACAAAATCATCAAAGGGCAGTGTGGTTCTTTCTTCACGATACCCTTAGTCCTTCGGCTCGCAAAGTTTAGTCCTTATGACTAGGGTTTAGGATTTACAGCTAACCATCCTCCGTGGCTGAAGAAGTATATTTTTTTCATTCATGATGAGTTTGTAATTGTAAAATTATGGTATATTTTTGGTATGTGTGTCCTCTTAAATTGTTCTAAGGACAACATTTGAGTTGATCCGTAACTCTCATCTTAACTATACCGGGACACTGTTGAGAAGTGTTGATAACACAATCCATAGTCCATAAAAAAAAAAAAAAAAAAAAAAAAAAAACCCTAAAAAGCAGAGCAAATTCTTGCTCCCCGGCCTCGCAATCCTAAAATTTAGAAAGCTCATCGATCTTCCCTAGTTAGGCTGTCTCCATCCTCACAAACGAAGTCCACACAATAAGGGGTACACATAAGGCGAAGATCATGGAGCAACTTGAATATATATGTAGCTAACCTCTAACCTTCGAGCTTTAGGGCGTGCGCAAACACTCCAAACTCGTGCAAGTGCAGCAATCAAGGAACCAAGATGCGTGGTGTCTCTTATGATAACAAGCAAATTTCCATATCAATTGATTTGTATCCAACATGAATGAGATTAAAACTTCGAAATAGTTGAATGTATTATATGAAAACCTGAAGTAATATAATTGGGTGGAAAAATCTGTCCATGCACCAATCATAGTCCTGTATTCTTTGCAATCGCCAAAAATTGACGTGATGTTGTGACCGACACGCATCCAGCCCTAATATACTAATTAGAGAAGGAATCACACGTAGCTTGCTTCCTGCAAGTGTAGAGCATGCCAATTATTTGATGAGATATATTTTCATTAATTTACGTCCTAAGGAAGCTAGCTATCTAGCTAGCTACAATTTGCTTGTGATATGATATCGAGTTTATCTAGACTCTTCTAATAAGGAAAGCATCTTGTTTTTTTTAGTGTTCAAGTTGTTCTCCTAAACCACGCAGCCTCAAATCGAAAATACTGTATCAGGCAATATGTTACGCCAGCTGCTTGGTCTTCGTGTGTGAACATCTTGAGTCCTTCACCTTGATTTCATGTGCCACACAAATTGTTGGATTAAGTACCACCCTATTTTTGTTTCTAGTCCCCTATATATATATATGACCAGACGTACTTTTATTGTGATCTATTTCAAAGTGGTGGATTGTGCTGTTTAGGGTATTTTTCTTTAACTCATTGCGTCTGAGGCCCAATTTATTTCTCTACCAATTTATTATACATCAGTGTAGAATATCGGTTGTAATAAAAAAAAATTATTATTTGTTTATAAGGCAACTGTAGAAGAACTTCATCATTAGAAGCTGAAGTATATTAATTGTACAAGTTTGATAGACTTTAAAATTAAGTGGCAAGTTGAAAGGAGTGTATAGTCTTTGATATTGTCATAACTCCTCATTATGAATTATGAGATTTGAAATCAATAGAGTGGTATTTAAGTTTGTCTACCATCAATCATTTTGATCATTCCGTGAAAATCTCCATTACATAAGAATAAAATGATAAAAATACCTTTAATTTTTGTCAAATCATTTCGGCTCATTGTTTACTAAATTGCGAGTATTTGTTATTTTGGTCCTTATTTAATATAACTTTTCACGGAATGATCAAAATGATTGATGGTGTACAAATTTAGGGATCGCTTATATCGATTTCAAATCTCATGAATCAAAATGAGAAGTTATACCAATTTCAAAGACTATTTTGAATTAAAAAATAAATTTTTTATTATTGGACGGAGCTAGGTTTTGATTATGTATTAGAATCCGAACTAATTTTCTCACCCACCCTACCATATTTATTAGTATATATTGATGAGTACAAATGATGTTGTGGACGATTTGATATCTGCATTGATAGAGAGTGAGAAGAAAGACTCATTCTTTTGTCTGCAACATAAAATACATATTAATGTCTCTTCCGATTCGGTGCATCTAAAATAATTATGTCAATTACAGATTAATATTCATCCCTACTTGATGAAAGCAACTTATATATGACAATGAATTTTATATATATAAAACATCAACACAACATTCTATACTAATAAAATAGTGTTACGTAACAAAAATTTTAAACATGACCTTGTATTATAAAGACAAAAAACCCAATAAGTGTATATGTGCTATTAAAATCCTTCACTTAAAACTTAATTAAAAGGAAAAATTTTTCTTGATAGATTCCCGTCATCAGAAATTACTACATCATGTCGTGTGTAACATTTGCGAATGATTTTGAATATTGTGCAACTTGCTAGAAACCAAATTAATCAACTCGCTGAAAAGGTGCATTGAATTGTGTAATTCCCTTTGTTTCTGATTTGAAAACCCACACGACTGTTTCATGGTCTCTTTCGTCTAACCATACACAGTGAGCCATAGTTGAGTCTTTTTGGCAAATACTTATTTTAGCATTTTTTGAAAGGGTTTAGTATGTTTCTATTGAAAGATCTAAGTTTATGGTACTCTGCACATTTTTTTCTTTATGGATAAGAGAATTAAAGCCTATTGTATTTAAGTCTATAGCCACAAACGTTATGGATTAGTCACTGCATTATAATTTAATAGTATTTTTCAATTTGTAAATAAAATTGCAATAACTAAACCATAGCGTATTATGTTTTAATCATTGAATGAAAATTTAACTCGTAAACATAAGAAATTCAAGCATATCTAAATATCTACTAAGCTCACATTAAATGTTAGAGGCATGACCTCGATTATCTCGCTTGGTAGAAAAAACACATATGTCGAACTTGCATGTTGGATATGTATCATCCAACTAATGGACCTTCTAACTCAACAAATTTATTGTGTCCGCATAGCTTAATTTAGCCAACCCTTTTCTCACATCTAACTGTGGAAAATATGCCCTAAAAGTCAATTAATTATGAAATGATACTTTTTGCACATTTCACATATTACGCTAATTAGTTTAATCTAAGGACAAAGATTATTATTTAAAGTCATCTCATTAATTAAAATTTATACCCTTAAACAATAAGTCCAATGAATAAGTAATGGAGAGAATGTAATCTAAGGAAATTTGAATCATGAAACCTTTCTTTCTCATACACATATGCTAAACGCTCTAGATCATAGAATTCCAACTAGGCATTGACAATCCAATAAGACCAATGCATATTATGTCTGCTCTTGAGAGAGTGATTAGTCTCAAGTAATTGGTGTTAAAGGCACTAAGGCAAATATGTAGGTGCTCAATAGAGAATGAGTTCACTAAACACAATCAACCAAGAGTTCTCATATTCATGTTATATGAGAACTCACTAGGTGCGATAATGAAAAATAGTCCTTTGACCTGAGATACAATAGTTGTCTTGTGAATATGTCTTTGATCAATTTATGATGTCTCATAACCTCATGGCTTGTTCCATGCATTGTTGGGATCACTGATATATTCACATAGGCATGTAAGTTTACAACAAGGAATCTCTAACCTTCAACCTTTGAAGGAGAATACTCTGTGATAGAATTTAAGAGTTGAATTCAAGAGTCTCTTGCCATAACACATGAATACAATTTTGGAGGTACATTCCAAATCATATAGATAAGAAAATCATATTGGATAATAGACATGAATAAATTATCAACCAAACAACGTGAAAAAAAAATTATTGATATAGCGAAGAACTGTATTGCATTGCAATTCTAATTGAATAGATTTTCCACTTCTTCTACTTAGCTTGGGTAGCCATGACATGCTGCAAGGTGTCATTCATGGCTTGTGGAAGCCCTGAGGATTAGCACTTGTTATTGTTCATTAAAGGGATAATTGAAAAGTAAGTTTCAATTCACAAATTGACTAGTAAGAGTTCTAATCACTGCCTTGTTAATTATAATCTAATGGATTTTACACTGTGTAAGATAGAGATTGAAGAATACAACGGAGTTGAGTAAGAACAATTAAATGATTTCATTGTTTTTAGTTAGAGTTAATTAAAAATTAATTAATCAAACAAATAAGTTCGAATTGGGCCTTAACCTAGTTTCGGGCTTCATAGAGCAAAGGGCCCTAATCCATCAAACCCAACAAGTTAAATTGTTTAACGTAAAACTAAGAGGCCCAAATGCCCACTAGCACTAGTAAGGCCGACCCTATAGTGGGAAAATGCTAGGTATTGTCCTTTAGTCACGTAAAAGAAGGGACTATAAAGGTGTTACAACTCTAGCCTTCTTAGGGTTTTGTTTGGAGAAATCGGAGAAGAATCATTCTCAATTTTCTCTTTACAAGACCAGTCACATAGTGTGGTGCTTATATCACCACAATCATCCCTATGTCACTCATTTCCTCTTCAAATCTCACATTGATGAAGAGAATTAGAGGCCCTGTTCTTTAGTGGCTCATGGAGATTCCTATTCAGTCTAAATCCAACGAGCAAAGAAATTAAGACCTTCTCATGGGTGAATAGACTTTGCCTTGCAAAGAGGATTTACAAAGGTATATAGAAATCTCTTCCCTTTCTTTTAAAATTTGGGTTGAGTCTTGGTTCATTACCTACTAGGCTATAGATTTCATGGTAAAAGATTAGTTTTTGAGTTCATGTTAACTAATTTCCGCATTTAACCTTATTGTAAGATGCATGAGATAATCAAATGATCTTCATTTAAACAAAAATTTTGTTTCACTAACAAAAGAACAAATCTTACAATTGTGTCCTCATCATAGCCATGAGAATCAATGTGGTTAAGAGACTTCCTTAAACATGGCTCTTAATTAGCCTCTTTTTTGCCACGTTTACCAAAATCAAACAACTATATGGTGTAATGGACAGTGTAGGACCATGAGCTTTATTAGTCCGAAGTAAGGCGAATCGAAATACAAAATGCCGTAGAAATCTGATTTTGAAGTGTTTTAATGTGTCCTATAACAGAAAATCCGAAAATTTTGAAAAAAAAAAAAAACAAAAAACAAAAAAGTTTGAAAAAAAAATACCAAAAGAGTCGTTTTTTGTTGCTTGTGTGTGTTTTAGGGTACCTTCCAATACAATGATGAGGATTTGGTTTTTAATTGCATGACTATTAAAGAAAGTTACAAACATGGGTGAAAGTTTGATACGCTCTTTGGTTAATACTTAGTTGTAGTTGTCATTTACAAATTCACATGTAACCACACAAAGAAAAAAAATCAGTTTTTGTACCATACTTGAAGGAAGAAACTTAAACTAACGCTACAACTGTAATACCCTGAAAAATTCAAATATATGAATATGTGGAGAAAATCGAAAAGTAAATCGATTTATGAGTATGGAAAATTTAATTGAGAACTTTTATAGCTTGTTCCGGAAATTATTATAAATTATGTTGTAAAATTTATTGATAAGTGGAAAAGGACAAAAATGCCCCTATTTGGTTTAACATAATTATACGAGAACGTATTTTATCCTCATATATTGTGTCATATTTCTTGACATATTTGGGTAGAGGACGATTCCACGAACGTGTAGAAGAAAACCGTTCGTGAAACAGAATATAACAAATAAAATAAAAAAGAACAAAAGTAGGGGCAAATTAGTCATTTTGTCATGAATTTGGAAGGCTCAGATTCTGTTTTGGGTGGAATTAGGCCACGGGAAGAGGAAAAAAAAAAGGGGGGGGGAGAAGAGAGACAAAAGGGGAAGGGGGTGGAAAAAGAGGGGTGACCAATGGGGAGAGCAGGAAATGAGGGAAATGAGAGAGAAAAAGAGGTAGCCAACCGAGTCTCTTAACCCGTTTCCCTTTTTCATGACCCGACTGACAAAAACCATTGTCTGGCCGAATCCAAATGGTTTACTCCAAATTATCACGTGAAAATAGGTCCCCGACCTTCCCTCTCTCATTTACAACCAAAAATTGTTGGAAATTGGCTTTGAATTTAGGTAAACTCCCCCGAAGGGTGTCGTTAGGGGTGTGGTGGAAATCGGCAAAATCTACAAGGGCCATCGTCGAGTACCACCATTCAACTCATTTTGGTCCCAGGAACAAACCGCAAACATGTTTTGGGGTGATGGAACACCGGAATGATCAAATTGAAGTGGACCCATTTCTAAGGTTCCGGCGGATTGAGGGAGATTTGAGGTGTTTTCCGGTCAAGTTGGACTTCGGCCCAGGTATAAAAGTTGTTTGTCTTGACTTGATCTACATTACTGTAAAATTTAAGAATTTTTAGAAATAGTAAAATTTTCCGACGATTTGAGGCGGTCGACTGCCACCCACGGCGGCGTCTGGCCAGTGAGTTAAGAATGTGTTTTTATGCAAATTTCATTAATCCAATTATGTTTTGGGTATCTAATTAACGTGTTTCAATTATTAATATGTATGTGTGATATTTGGATTAATTGTACATTTTCAGAAATTGGTTTGGAATTGACATGTGAACTACAGAAGGCTTGATCCCACTCAAGGGTACGTAGGCAGTCTAACAGATCTAACGGAAGGAATTGACATGTGATCGTTGCATGATCTCATTATTTTGTTTGCTTGGTTGCTACTTAGAATGCTTTTTCATCATTTTAGTTCCAAATACTAGAACTCATGCCCGTTTCATTCAAAGCATAAAATTGAGTGCCTAACAAATAACAAGATGAAGTTGTTTAGATACCACCAGAGCCAAAAAGCCTTATCCCTTGCATATGTATTGTAGGTTTAACCCCTTTGAGCCTTATTTAGCCTATTTTCTTTGTTGACATGCATTATCCCTACCTAGCCTAGTATAGGAATATCCATACCCTTGTTCTTAAAGAATAGTGGAGCATGACTCGTTGGGAATTCTTTTTGATCTACATTATGTAGAAAAACAAGTGTGGGGGAAGGTTTTTCGTTGGAAATCTATAAGGTTGTACATTTAGTGTGCCAAAGAAAGAAAAGAGCACAGAAAAAAAAATGTGGAAAAAGAAAGAAAAAGAAGAAAAAGTTGAGAAAAAGAAAGGAAACGAGTTGAGAAATAAGTGAGAATGAGCTCACAAGTGTTGGTTGTTGAAGAAGGGTCCAAAAAAGTGAATATGACCCTAAAAGTTGTATAAATCCTCCCTTTATGTTTAAAGTTGGTTGCTGTAATTAAAAGTTGAATTCTAAGTGTTGATTTCATTACTTTGCTTACTATTACTTTAAGAACCTTTGTTTATCCTTAACCTTTATTTGTTAGCCAATACCTTAGCCCCATTACAAGCCTTAAACTTTTATCTTGATTGTTATGTGTTTCAATATGTGGAGTTTGAAATTGGACGAGCATATGGGATCCCTGGTTCTCGCTTCTATGTAGTGGCATTCCATTCATGAGATCATATACATGTTGTACTAATAATTCCAGAAAGTGCCTTCTTTGTTATAACATATGTGAATGCTAGTCTACATGTTTACATGAATCTTCTCACATATACTTAGTATAGGAAGTGTAGTCAGAAAATCCATGTGAAAATAGAGAGTATATCCAGTGAGGAATTGAATGAATTCTCTATGGCATGTTGGCTTGTACCACACTGGTAACTTAGGTTAATCACAGTTGTTTACTCTTGTTTGTAGGTAGCTGTTCTCACATACTTTACCATCCAAAGTGGTGCGTAAACTTAGTTTCAACAAAGAGGATAACAATCTCAAACAAGTTGATCATGAGACGTTACGTGTGCCGTAATGAATCATGTACAAGCTCAAACTTGCCACTTATGAAGACGTGTCCATTGACCATGAAGAGATAACTATTCCTCTATGAATAAACTTGAGTTTTCATATTCATTCTATCCACTAAATTCTAATTAAAGAGACATTGTCTCACACCACACTAGTGTGAGAAGGTCTAATTTGTCTATTCGATCCCCACATCACATTCTCTAACTAGTTAAGTAATTTGTGGAGATATAAAAGGCAACCTGAATATAAGATATTTATGTTTTGTTTGTTACAAGTAATATTCTACACTAATCTACACTAAAAAAATGGATGGGGGAGGTGGAGGCGGAGAAGAGTGTTAGAACCAGGATCTAATGGGTTACAATTCACCACTTGCAACATATCTAACTTTCTAAATTATCAATTATCCTAATGGTTTTTGCTTTGTCTGTACTATGAACTAGGTTTAACAATATATTTATTTAATTTAATGTAAAAGGCATGCAATCCTAGTGATCTTTGTGCTTGGCTACAAAGGTGAATTTGGTATATAATTTGGGTGATAATGAAGTACTAAGGTTCTCCCAGATGGGTGTATAATTCGGCTTTTTGGGAGTTTTGGTAGCCAACATTCTTGATGGAACTTGTTCTTACCAAATGGGGTATGCACATTTCTGATGTGCTCTTGGCTCATCTTCTCTGGAGTGTACTCATGTGAACTCCAAGTCTCCAATGCCATTAATTTCTGGGAAAATATTAAAATGATTAAAATTACTAATTTTGCTTTTCTTTGTAATAGTTGTATGTTCTGTTTCTTGATACAAGTGGATGGATTGCATGGGGACTCTAAAGCGTGAAAGGTTGGATTAAGATTTTGTTTCGTATATTGTTTTTGGGTTTTTTTTGTTGTTGTTGTTGTCGTCGTTGTCATCGTCGTTGTTGTTGTTGTTATTTGAGCGATATAGGAGAGGGTATGAACTTGGGTGCAATGGAAGAGACACTACTCTCAGGTCAGCCTGTTTTGGGGTTTTCTTATCGTTGCAGTTGACCCGTTTGTGGATGTTGAAATGTAGGATGGAACACTGGTAACTAAAGTCAGTGACCTTGGAGAAGCATGTATCTGCAGATAATGGGGGAGGGACGAATGTCTCGGTTAATAGAGATATTGCATCTTCATGGGAAACCTTTAGGGTAAGGCACACTGATGATCTGATCAAATAGTTCATGCCTGTAATTTCTGTTGGTTGTTAACTTATATGTGGGAATCTCAAGTGTTTTCTGATTAAATGCATCCATTGCGACCTTATGCTCTGTCCGATCTCAAAAATGAAGGGACAGACTAAAATTGTTACTATGGTTTATATTGTAAATAAATCTGCTAATTTCTCTAAGGAGGAGGAAATAATTATATACTACAAGAATACATCTGTTGAGAAATTAGACTCAAGAAAATTGAGGTCCTCATTTATCTTGGTTCATACTACTCAAACTTATGATCCTGTTTTCTGTTCTAGACATGAGAGTTTCCGAATTAGAATTTCAGCTCCGCACTTTGCAAGAAAGTTTCTGAAAGTTCTAGGATGGGTACTAGTTTAACTTAGAGGGGGCAGTCAAATTAATTTCACCTTCACATCACACATCAAACTATCCTACACATATGTAGTTAAAAAGATAAATAAAAAGTGCACATAAGATGTAGGATCTAACGAGGCAAAACCCACCACTGGGAAAATCATCCGGTTCCCAAGCTAGGACAAACACTAAGAGAAATAAGTACATAAAGACTTACAAAACACATCAACTAGACACATATACAAGTAGGTAGTTTTGTCTTTGTGCTTTGCTATTCGATCTCTCTTCAGCTTTCGAGTGGAAGTAGCATGACACTTACGCGGCTATCAATCACCTTTTTCTCGAACTTTACAAGATACTGACACGATCATGCAGAATGTATGAAATGAAATGATTTTTGAAAATCAACCAATTACGAAAATCATTAGGCATATTTTCATATTTGATTTTTTGTTAAAGCACAAAGAAAAATCAATGATCGAAACTAAATTTTTCCTTGAAGACACTCACAAATAATAGACTGCTTTTTCTGAAATGGAAATGGCACTCTGTGCACTTGGATCTGCGCTAAAAGACGTTTGTTTTCAAATGATATTTCATGCAATAACAAATGAAGTACAATGGCTGCATTGCATTTCTATCTCAGATATTGTGCAAATTCCTCCCAAAAATAGATCAAAATATCAACTAATAAAGAATGCACATCATTAAAAGAATTCGTCAAAATAATGATAAAAAACTAATGCATCCAATCAATTCTCAGTACCTGTGTGTGTCAATATGCGCAGCCAAAAACTCCAACTGATCTAATGCATGTGGCAGCCCAAAAACCTAATGCATGCAGCAATACTCTGTAAAGCGAATGACTAATCTCAATGCATGTGTGTGTTATACTGGAGCCACACAAATGCTCTGATGACCTGGGTATTTTTTATGCGGCAGCAACACCACAAACCCTAATTTAATCCATCAATAAATATAACAATTACAAGAGTTTGAATTGACTTCAACTTCCAAAAATTGGGACGACAGATTAAGAGATAAAAATAAAATCATTCAGAATTTATCAATATAGTAAACATGCATTGAAACAAACTAGGACATTGCAGCAAGCATAACAAACGAATCCTATGTAAATATGGATAAGCTAGAGTATTGTGCTGATAAAAAATTGTGGGCCTTTTATTTAAGTTAAATGAAGTCTTAATTAAAAAAGAAAAATTTACGTGCAAAGCTTTTATTCTTCTTATTTTTTCTCCTGATAGTGTTTGCACACTCAGAAGCAATGTGTCCATACCCTTGATATTCATGGCATTGAACTCTATTATTAGAACTCATTTGTTCACTAGTCCTAAAGGATTTAGATGTTTTGTCATGTGAGAGATCTAAGGAACGAAAGTTTCTTGAATTCAAACTAGAGTTAGTTCGTAGCTCACGACCCTTGGAATTTTGAGACTTGAGAAACCTTATAATTTGCATGGTTAATTCAACCAATTCATCTTCAGACAAGTCTTCAACTGAGCCATCACTTTCTTCTTCTTTGACAGCTTTGAGAGCAATGTTTTTCATCTTCTTGGAGTCAGGAAGCTCTAACTCATATGTTTGCAGAGACCCAATCAATTGCTCAAGCTTGTAGGTGTTTAGATCTTTCGATTCCTCAATCGTTGTCATCTTAGCAAGAAACCTCATAGGAAGTGAACTTAAGATCTTTTGCACAATCCTATGTTCTGGAATATTGTCACCAATATTGTGGCAGCCATTAACAATTACGCTAAGCTTAGCATAAAAGTCAAAGAAACTCTCATCAGACATTGTGATATTTTTGAATTTTGTGATGAGATGTTGAAGCTTGGATTCTTTAACAGTTAAGTTACCCTCATGAGTAACTTCAATAATGTCCCAAGCTTCTTTTGCCGTTGTACACTTGCTTATGTAATTGAATTGTTCAGGTGAAACGGCTGTGAATAAAGCATTCAAAGCCTTATGGTTAAAAGTGTTAGAACTACGCTCATCATTGCTCCATTCTTTCCTAGGCTTGAGCTTAGATACAGACGCAGAGGACTTTCCTCCAACTTTCATTTCTTTGATTGTCGGAGGTTCCCAATCCTCTTCAACAACAAGCCACACCTTGTTGCCCACATAAACAATTTCATTTTCGCCTTCCACGCAGTATAATTGTCACCACACTACTACAAAATTATCTATTGATGGCGGTCCAAAAATCGACAAGAAACATATATTATTGTCGGATATTATGCAAAGTCTGACAGAAAATGGATGCAGTGACAAATATAATAAGTGACAGAATTGCCAGCGTCAAGAAATGAATTTTCGACAGAAAATACTTTAAAACTGACAGAACTTGTGTCGGATATAACCGACAGAAAATATATTAATAATGAATAAATAAAAGCATTTTCTGTCGGATAAAACCGACAGAAAATATATATATCTGACAGAACTTGTGTCGATTATAACCGACAGAAAATATTAATAATGAATAAGTAAAGCATTCTCTGTTGGCTAAAACCGACAGCAAATGTATTAATAATAAAAATAAAATAAAAAGGACATGAGAGCATTCTCCCTTCTTCTCGTTGAGCATTCTTCTCCCTTTTTGCTCGAAATTAGAATCCGCAGCTAATGAGTAAACCAAATTGGGCAACATGCTTGAACCCCCATGCACGATGGAATTTGAAGTTCGAATTCAAAAGATCCAAAACCCAACTCCACTAACCTTCTTCCCAACACAAAACACAACAATCCATCCCAGAAAAACAGAAGAGAAAACCCACATCTTCCATAAATAGAAGAATGAAGAAAAGCATGGAGATCCAAAATCACACACAGCATTCAAACATCAAACACTTACACAATCAATGGAAACGACCACCATAACTAGAAGAACGAGAAAAACAATGAAGAAAAAAGAAAGGCTCACTTGTCTTTCTCTTTGGTGCTCTGTAACGGACTTCGATCAGACTCTGAGGAGCAAAAGGGAGGAGAAAGAATAGATGAAGCAATGACACAGAGAATTAGATAAAGCAAAAATCCAAAAACCATGTAACGGGGAAGAAGAAACGTGCGTGTACGGTGTTTGTATGTGGTGGGTTAGACGAATCTGGAGTTGGAAGATCTTTTCACCTTCAAAAGCCCATTTGTTCAGCAAATCAAGTTCACGTTCCCCAAAACTAGTCCACTCTTTGTGGCTCAAATCCAGACTTACAGAATCTGAGAAAGAAAGAAGAGCACTCGAGAGTGCAACACAGAATGCCGCAGATGAACCCAGGCCTGAACCCAATGGAAGTTCTGAAGTGATAACAACGGTAGCAGGCTTAAATCTGAGCCATAAAGAAAAGGAATCAGAGAACGAGAAAATAAGAATCAATAGTCAAGAACTCAAAGTAGTCGATTATACAAACAAATAATGATTGCGTACCCTTGGATAGATGAATATAGTCAAAGAAAAGCCAACACTCCAGCACCAAGTCCAATTTTTGCCTCTGGAATCTTCAGTTCTTCAACTAAAGCGGCAAGTGATTTAGTCGACTCAAGTGAACATGAGGTTGGCACTGATGAGTTAGGAATATCTAATTCTAATAAGACTGCTTTTAATCTACCAATAGGCCTATTGGTTAAAACCAACATAATTTTTTTTTTAAATAAAAACCGACAGAAAATTTTCATTACCGTCGATTATAACCGACAGAAAAAAAATGGTAGCAAAAATCCCTCCAAAACTCCCTCCCAAAGTTTTAAATTCCCTTCCAAATTAAATTTTGAATCCCCCCAAAAATTTTGTTACGATTTAAAAAAATAAAATAATAATTGTTTGGTTTAATAAATAAATAAATAATATGTATTTAAATAGAATACGTTTTAAAAATTAAATAAATAGTTGTGGGGCTTAATAGATAAAAACCAATGTAAAATATGCAATAAAGAAACAAAAAGATAATTGTACAATGAAAATGTCGTCACACAAACTAAATATTGTCAAATCAATACTTGAAAAACATAAATAAAAATTTAGCACAAATTACTTTTCCCACTTCAAAATTTAGGTAAATTTAACGGAGATATGTATTCTACGAAACTAGTTTCCATGATCTAACCGTCAAACTTGTGTGTAGATAATACAAGATTGCATACGTAAAAAATCACAAAAAAAAAAAAAAAAACATTCAGAGATTAGGTCGAACAAAAGTTTTCGACGGTTATAAACGAAAAATCACAATTTAACGGTTATTTTAACTCCATAATTTTTTTACAACTACACTACTCGACCCTATAAGAATGCAATGAATGCATTCGATCTTCAATTTAAAACATTTACACTAGTAGATACCACAAAATCTTATTTTATACTTAATGGAAGTATAATATTAACTCTAGTGTTTATTTAATCTACCGTTTTGACGCGATATGCAATCTACAAAACTTTTTTCAACAATCCAACCGTCAAACTTATTTGTACACACTCCGAGATTGCATACGTAAGAAATCTTAAAAAAACAAACATTCAGAGATTACGTAATGGAACAAAAGTTTTCGACGGTTATAAACGAAAAATCACAATTTAATGGTTATTTTGGCTCCGATTTTGATGATTTTTTTACAGCTACACTCCTCGACCCTATAAGAATGCAATGAATGCATTCGATCTTCAATTTAAAACATTCACACTAGTAGATACCACAAAATCTTATTTTATGCTTAATGGAAGTATAATATTAACTCTAAATGTTTGTTTAATCTACCGTTTTGATGCGATACGCATTCTACGAAACGTTTTTCAACGATCCAACCATCAAATTTGTTTGCATACACTCCGAGATTGCATACGTACAAAATCGCAAAAAAAAAACATTCAGAGATTAGGTAACAGAACAAAAGTTTTCGATGGTTATAAACGAAAAATAACAATTTAACGGTTATTTTAGCTTTGATTTTGATTATTTTTTACAGCTACACTCCTTAACCCTATAAGAATGCAATGAATAAATTCGATCTTCAATTTAAAATATTTACACTAGTGGATAAATCTTATTTTATACTTAATGGAAGTATAACATTAACTCTTAAGTGTTTGTTAAATCTATCAATTTGATAAGATATGCATTCTACGAAGCTAGTTTCAATGATGAAACCGTCAAATATGTTTGTATATACTCCAAGATAGCATGTGTAAAAAATTGCCAAAAAAAAAAAAAAAAACATTAAGAGATTATTCTGGTGGCCATCCAAAATTTTGCTTTGTTCGTGTCGGTTATATCCGATAGGGCCATGAGTTCAAAAAATTTTAAAACATGTGTTTATTTATTTATTTTTAATCAATATAACATTTTTAAATAATAAAATCAGATATGATAGAGTACACCAGATGTTCATGTGTGTTTATGTACCAGACAATGTTCTTTGTGACACATTGAAAATAATTGTTTGAATTTCTTGTATCTTGTTGCTTGCCTGTGAGGGAGCATAATCCTTATTACAAAAATGATTGAGCTTCATATTTTAGTCTGTTGTTATTATTCTCTTAGAAAATTTATGGCTCGTGGGAATTGGGTTCGTTAGAATTTAGGGTCATGAGTGAAAAAAAAAAACATTTTAAAAAATGTGTTTATTTATTTTTAATCAATATAACATTTAAAAATAATAAAATTTTCATTTTTGTCGGTTGTAACTGCCAGCATACTAAAATAATAACCACCAGAAAGTAAAATAATAAAATAGTTCTGTCGGTTATAACAGCCACCATTAACTTAAAACCCACCAGAATTTGTCAAAAATATTAAAAAAAAAAAAAAGATTCAAAAATATTGTCGGTTATAACCGACAAGATTTTTTTGATATTCGCCAAGACTTTATGTCGGATATAACCGACAAGATTTTTCTAATATCTGCCACTAATTAAATGATGTGTCCGATATAATTTTTCTGACATGATTTTTCTAATATCCGCCACCATCATCCGCCACCTAAAGCTAATATTGTAGTAGTGCCATCAAAGTGTGGTGGGTGAGAAATTGAACCCATAGCACGATTCATCCTAGACTACCCATTGATCTCACTAATTATTTTTAGTGACCTGCTCTGGTGACAATTGAAAGTTCTAGGATGGGTACTAGTTTAACCTAAAGAGGGGTGAATAGGTTCCAATTTAAAAATTCAATTCAATTTTCAATTTAATTTTCAGTTCTCAAATTAATTCCACATTCACATCACATATCAAACTATCCTACACATATGCAGTTAAAAAGATAAATAAAAAGTGCACACAAGATGTAGGATTTAACGAGACAAAACCCACCACTCGAAAAATTCTCAAGCTCCCAAGTTAGGACAAACACTAAGAAAAATAAGTACGGAAAGACTTACAAAACTCATCAACTAGACAAACATACTAGTAGGCAGTTTTGTCTCCATGCTTTACTACTCTATCTCCCTTCAACCTTCGAGTGGAAGTGGTACGACACTAACGTGGCCATCAATTACCTTTTTCTTGAATTTTGCAAGATACTAATGCGCTCATGCAGAATGTATGAAATGAAATGATTTTTGAAAATCAACCAATTACGAAAATCACAAGCCATATTTTCATAATTGATTTCTTGTTGAAGCACAACGAAAAATCAATGATCGAAACTAAATTTTTCCTTGAAGACACTCACAGATAATAGACTGATTTTTCTGGAATGGAAATGGCACTCTGTGCACTTGGAGTTGCGCTAAAAGACGTTTGTTTTCAAATGATATTTCATGCAACAACAAACGAAGTACAATGGCTGCATTGCATTTCTCTCTCAGATACGGTGCAAATTCCTCCCAAAAATAGATCAAAATATCAACTAATAAATAATGCACATCATTAAAAGAATTCGTCAAAATAATGATAAAAAGCTAATGCACCCAATCAATTCTCTGTACCTGTGTGTGTCAATATGCGCAGCCAAAAACCCCAACTGATCTGATGCATGCGGCAACCCAAAAACCTAATGCATGCATCAATACTCTATAAAGCGAATGACTGATCTCAATGCATGTGTGTGTGATACTGCTGCCGCACAAATGCTCTGATGACCTGGGTATTTTTTATGCGGCAACAAAACCTTAAACCCTAATCTAATCCATCAATAAATATAACAACTACAAGAGTTCGAATTGACTTCAACTTCCAAAAGATTGGAATGACTGATTAAGAGATAAAAATAAAATCATTTGGTATTTATCAATAGAGTAAACATACATTCAAACAAACTAGGACATTGCAACAAGCATAACAAACGAATTCTATATAAATATGGATAAGCTAGAGTTTTGTGCTGATAAAAAATCGTGGGCCTTTTAATTAAGTTAAATGAAGTCTTAATTAAAAAAGGCAAATTTAACGTGCAAAGCTTTTATTGTTAAACTTAAAACTAGGCAGCTCATTAAACACAAAACTAGATAATATGAATGCATATGCATGTCGAACTTACCTGAGTGAATATCTCTGAAATGTTTGTTATTTTGTGATCGAAAGCATGAGAGGCAAAACTTAGACTAAAATAATTATAACTGAAACATGCACTAGTCTAAGATATTACAGACTCAGGCGTTTTGTTAGGAATTACCAATTTTACACTAACAGTTTCTAACATGTGATTGACAGGGTTGCTCTTTTTCTGCAACTAGAGAACCACCTTCAACACTAGGAACCTTTCACGTTGAAAAAATAACAAAGGTAGAGTTCACATCAGAAAAATGAATGGGACGGGACGTATTTGCAGGTTTGTTTTCTTGAGGTATTTAACGACCCAATTCATTAGCTTAGACTGAGGAATTATGTGTTGGCATGCTCTTTGTTCGACCACTATTCATAAAATTATGTGACTTATTTCCAAGAAATTTTGTAGTTTGGCTCTGCACGAAATTTCCATGAATTGAGTAAAGCCCAAAATTGTGCAGTTTTTCTATTAGCCTTTAAAATTTATGAAGAGTTGAGGTGTTTTCCCACAATGTGATACCCAAACGAATGTTTTATTTTGGCAAGTAGGATAAGTTCTCTACTTCTATCTTAAAAGTATTGGCGTCACCACTTAACGTGCTCTTCTGGAATGATGATTTTGCTAAAGAGATTAACAATGAACCGATCCAAAAGTTGAACATTGTTTCCTGTAGGTACAAGTAAAATTTTTCAGGTCGACGGGCTAAGGGCCTACTCCAAAAACACTGATATTGTTCTTACTTTACCACTTGTCCAATCCTCAGGTATGAGATTTTATCACAAAAAACCTCAATGTTAGTTAAAGAGGGGTATTTTTATTTAAATTGCTTTCCTTCTTCCCTCCTAGCCGATGTGGGACAATGGGTATTCCAACAGTACACTGCAAAATCAGCTCAGGGTGGACTTTCTGGGGAAACCAGGATGGGATGATAATGCAGCCACGTTTGAACTGACCATTGTTGTTAATACCTTGCATGGAGATTACCAGCTTGCAAATGGATATGGACACAGTAAGGCCAAAGATACTCTTTAGGTAAGTCTTCGTTACTTTCTAGCTGCCTTTGCAACAGATGTATTCACCCGTTACATTATAGTTGCTAAACTAGAAAGCTTTCTCTCGATTTGTTTATTTGATATTCGGACCTTTTTAATATGTAGAGACATAAAAATAGTTTCATCAATGTGCCTATGATCCTGATCCTCCTGCGCCGTTAATTGGTGGATCTTTTGGAAGCTGTAGACAATGCATTCCCATGGGCGCTGTAGGTCTTTCATTCACCTAATTCTGTTCAGATAAAAATCAAAATACCATTTTTGGTTCTGATGTCATACATTAGAACTGTGCTGCAGAGCCTATAGTATTAAGTGCATAATTGATGTTCACGCCACTCCTGGCTCCCAGAACCGGATGGAACATAGCGCTAGTAGAGATGGTTCAACAGACAGGCCTAATCCTTATTACATTTCACAAACACCGCCCGTTATAGATTTTCTAGCTTCCAGGTGTGTGATGTGTTTTTGAACTGCTACACTCTAGACCCTACTAAGTGTTCACGCACTTGCATATATCTTTGAGAAACCTGTAGTGTTATCTACAACATTTAATTCAGGTCAGCTCTCCTTAGAGTTCAAGCATGCCAAGCACTGATTTCTTTCGTTTGCAGGTATCCAAGACGTCCTGCTTTGCTGCAGTTCCATTGGATACTTTAGTTTGATATTACAAACAAGGCTATCAAATTGTTCGGAAGTACTCATCAACAGCTTACGTAATACTATAGTTTCATCTAGTGGTGGATTCACATTATTACAATCTTTTTGATAATTTCTTTGTTAATATGAGTGCTGTGGATAATATACAATTCATATACAAGAGCAGGGAAACTCAACTGCAGGCCCTCAGCAGGGCAAACGGTTCACTAGTTTTTATCGGTAAGGCAAGACCTTCTTTCTCCTTTCTCCCTTCACCTGAAAACTTTTTTACTTCAAGATCGTATTCTGATATGAAATCAGAGCCAAATTTTCTCGTTTGCTCGTCTGAAATCTCTGTCTTCTGTAGGTAGTTATAAGTGTTGGAATAGTGGATTTCTTTGCAGGAGAGTGGGTGAATGAATGGAACATACACATGGGTCTCAGAGTGATTACCAAGACTTTGGGAGGAACTTACTGGACACTGAAAAATGACAGACCACACTGGCATTTGAATGGAAAATCAAAAACAATTATCTTCGGTTGGGTAATTTTCTAGGACTTATTTAATCATTGCTATAACAACACACACTTAAGTCGCACTGAATTTAGTCTTTGGTTACATTAACCATGTCGGTAACAGAAAGTTATTAATATTTATGCAGGTAATTCGCCCAAAAACTAGAATGTTAACGATCTGGTGTTGCTTGGATGAGCATATGTATTGTTCTATCTGCATAATATCTTGTGAAATATCATATCTGAGACGCATCTGATTGCAGATTTTTATTTTCTTTCTCGCTCAAAAACGATGACATTCATATCGTTCCATGTTGTTATGCAATTTTGCAGATTCGAATAACAAAATGTGGAAAGAAGAGTATCTGCAGAAAATGTCAATGAATACGTAACAACTTTGAGGCTACATGTATTAAATCCTTTGCCAATGAATTATATGGGAAAATTTTCTTCCTAATTCCTCTTTTCACACACTAGTACCAACACATGAATGTCAGATGAGCTCATTCTACTAGTTAAAGCCAACTTTTGTAAACCATGATATATAGTCTCTTGACCACCTGGCCGACGAAAATATATCCTACAAAAAGCACCACCAAAAATCCAAAGTACGACAGTGGAAGCTCAACAAATCCCATCACATCCCCAATTGGTGTGAACGGAATTGCAATTCCGATGGCAGAAATCAGAACTGTAGAACAAAGTACGGGCCATGAGGCAAACTCCTGAACGAAGGGAATTTTCTCTGTCCGGATCAAATGGATTATCAGAGTCTGCATCAGAAGCCCTTCGATGAACCAAGCAGAATGGAAGAACGCAATGTCATCCAGACTGTCAGCCTTATAATAGAACCAAAGGAACATAAGTGTGCTTACGTCAAAGAGAGTGCACACAGGACCATTCCACAGAATAAACATCGGGAAGCCTTTCTTCGACCATTTTTGTGGTACTTTTACATATTCTTCTTCCATTTTGTCCCATGGGATTGCTATCTGGCCAACACTATACAAGAAGTTCTGCGTAAGAAGCTGTTTTGGAGTCAACGGTTCATACTTGAGACCCAAGGTTGCTATGAGAATTGAGAGAACGCTTCCTAGATTGGCAATTACCGACATTTTTATGTACTTCATTGTGTTCCCAAAAGTGAGTCGACCGTGCTCAACTCCAGCGATGAGGACATTGAGATCCTTCTCGAGTAAGATAATGTCAGCAAAGTCTTTTGCAACTGATACTCCTGAGTCAACTGATATACCAACATTGGCTGCATCCAGTGCAAGCGAGTCATTTACTCCATCTCCTAAGAAGCCAACAGTGTGGTTTCCAACTGCCTGCAGGGACTGAACAACTCGGAGTTTCTGTGTTGGGGTGAGTCGAGCTAGTACAGTTGCTCTTTTAACCGTCTCATGAAAGGAATCCTGGTCGAGTAACTCAAGCTCTGGCCCTGTAACAACATGGGTGGTTCTTATACCAACTTCCTTGCAAACTCTTATTGATAGTGTGAGCGAGTCACCTGTCAAGACCTTTGCTTTCACTCCCTTCTCAGCCAACCGCCACAGAGCTTGCTTTGCTGAGTCCTTGGGCGGGTCAAAGAATGTTATGAGGCCAAGGAAAACCATGTCTGATTCAAAGGTTTCATCATCGTCTCTGTGTTGATAGCTCGTTTCCTGCATTGTGACAGAAATAGTCGGGTTAGTAAACATTGTAAGTTTACAAGGCAGCAGAATTATTTTCTTTTTGGTGTGCCATTTTCACATTTCTGTTCTAGTTCATTAATCCTTAGTTTCCACTTTATTATTTACCAGGAAAATGTGTATGAAACGTACCAAAATTTGAAAGAAATAAATAGATGCAATTGAATACAGAAAGTGCAGAAGTTGAGTCAGAAAGAAATCTAGACGCACCGTTTCCAGCCTCCTTATTGCCACTCCAATAGCTCTGAGTCCCTCATTGCTAATTTCTTCAGTGAGATTTAAAATCCTTTGATAGTGTTCTGTAGAGAAAGTTATATTCGTTTCCCCGTCAACATCCTCTATAAAAGAACAAACTTTCATCACTTCTTCCAGAGCTCCTTTTGTCACCACGATTCTATCGGAAATGTGGTGGCTTCTGTCTTCTTCTTCTCTCTCCATGATAATAGCTACTCTTCTTCTTATAAAATCAAAAGGAATCTCATCTATTTTCTTCCATTTCGAAGGCTGGAACTTGTATCCATTGGTATATACATGTGCCAAAATTGCATCGTCAAGGGGATACTTCTGGTCGGTCTTGAAATAGGAGTTGAGGAAAGCAAACTGTAAAACCTTTTCTTTCTGTAATCCCCAGCTGTTCAGATGATTAACCATTATTGCACGGTTCATGGTGAGCGTACCCGTCTTGTCAATGCATAAGATATCCCTGCAACAAAGAGAACACAGCAAATGACTACCAAACAAGGGAAGTTCAAGTGAAAAAACTTCGATGATAAGAAATTGTAGTTATAGATGAAACAATCTAGGATATCATGTCCTCAGGAACTCTGTCAATTACATTGCCGGCTGCAATTCTAAGATATTTGTTCACACACACACATGCCCATTTGATTAATCCATCGCATAATTTGAAAAGAAATATAAAGTATACTTACATAGATCCCATGTCTCGTATTGCAGTTAAGCTTTTGATAATGCATCTGTCTTTGGCCATAGCAAGTGCTCCTTTTGCAAGACTTGTGTTAACAATGAGGGGAAGCATTTGAGGAGTGAGAGCACTTGCCACCGAGACTCCGAAAAGGATGCTCTCAGACAGATCATGAGATGTACTGTAGTCAGTTGCAACTATGATGGTGACTACTACAAGCATAACCGCAATCAGCACATAAGATATGCGGCGAACACCATCCTCAAATTCATTTGGTGGTTTCTTCTTTCCTATGTTTGAAAACATGGTGCTCATGTACGTCTTAGATCCAGTGGACACCACTAGACCAACTCCGCCACCTGATACTACATTTGTTCCCTGAATATTTACATAACATCAAGACATACGAAAATTTTTCAGTAACACACAATGCTTTAGCCTCAAGGGCTGTCGATTTGCAAGGTTCAACTTCAACCTTTGATGTTACGTATATGCCACCGAAATTTCACGCATAGTTAGAACAAAATGACAGGTACTACTGTACCTACCATGAAGCAAATATTCCGTAAATCAAGCAATGGAGTGCTCGAATCTTCTCTGACATCAGCTGTTTTCTCAGTTGTCCAGGACTCTCCTGTTAACGAGGACTGACTGTTCAAGAAGCATATTTGAGTGATCATTTAATCTAAAATTGTCTGTACATATTGGAAGAATGACATAAAACAATTCACAAATCTTATTTTTACGACAGAAAGCTTTAGAGGTACTATACCTTACAACAAGGTGTTTCGTAGACAATAGCCTCACATCACCAGGAAAGAGGTCTCCAGGTTCAAAAATGACAATGTCACCAGGAACGACATCTCTTTGATCAATTTGTACTACTAATTCGGTCTGAACAACTCTACCTGCGCATCTTTGCACTTTGACTGGGCACCTTACGAATTCTGAGAGTTTCATGGCCGCTTTTGAACTGCCATATTCCTGAAAGGAGCATGGAAAACTAGTCTTAGTCATATGCTTGATATAGAAAGCTAGGGCGCCTACTTGATCGAAGTAATTAAGCAAGGATTACCTGATAGAATCGAAGGGAGACACTTATGAAAACCAAAACAAGCATGATACAACCATTTGGACTGTCACTGGTTATGTACGAGATTACAGACAAGACGATCAATATGATATTGAAAGGATGAAAGAAAGCATTCCACAAAATATGCCACCAGCTCGGAAAAGAATAATCCACAGGAACATTCGGGCCATTTTCCTTCAGTCTCCTCTCAGCTTCAGTAAAGCTCAATCCTGAAGAGAAGCAAAAGTCCGTAGCTGGTATAAGATTTCGAGGAGCTACATTATATTGTTTCAATAATCCTCCTAAGAGTATTTGTAAATTTTTTCTCATAGAATTTCCTATATCTTTATTATTGTGCATACATTAAACGCTGAAAAATGCGCAGCGTGAGTAAATTATCAAATTCAACACAGGAATTTCCTATATCTTGGCGTTTCAAATGCTACAATCTGCCATATATTTATTTTCAGATCTCAAACAAAATAACCATGTAATTTATAAATTACATAACATCTTCAGTCATGTTCTTGTACAAATACACACTTGTATCTATTACAAAAGAAAATCTTGGTTGTCACATTTCCTAATAACTTTATTACTAAAAGAACAGAGAAGCTAAGGTGAGTAATTAAGAACGCTTACCCCTTTCAGTGGATCGAACATACTCGAAAACCAAATCCTTGTCTGATTGCGCCAAGGCGTATAACCAAGAATAGAGCTTCTCCTCTGCCTCAGTCCTTGACCCCCCATCAATTTTTCCTGCACATTCCACACAAACAACAAAATCCCACATCAGAAGCAGCTCCAAGTACAAAACCATGAATTCACTTATCCCACATCAATTTTTCCTAACAAGCTTCTCCTCTGCCTCAGTCCTTGTAAACCTCTAGCATACCTCCAGACATAAGCCTGCGTAGTAGTCGAAAGAGCTTGTTAGGGACACCATCTTTCGGAGTTTCAGAGTTGTTTACAGGGTTTTGGCGAATTGGGTTGTAGTAAGGAAGGTTTCTGTGATTGTTTGAAGTGAAAATGCTAGGGGTTTTGAACCAGCCCATATTATCAGATTAAGAAAAAGCTTTTGGGAATGCCAGAGAGACATAAAATGTAGGACTCGCGACGACAAGTAAGAAGAAGAGGAAGAGACAGTACGCATCTTTGTGGAAAGTATATGTTTGAAGATAGGATCTTTGAAGAGAAGGTAGGGAAGATAAACTATTAAATTTTGTCTCTTTTTGTTTAATATGTTGGTGGAATTTGAGGTGTTTTTGCTTCTTGTGTGGTATTTGCGTGGAGTTTCTCTCTCTACAGGAGGACCAAGAGGCTGAGGACTTTCCCTGTCAAGCTTCAACTACCAGACTTCCAGACGACGGTTAGGTTGGGTATATTTGTTTGCTGGGGAGTTGCTGACTCTTTCATTTCTCAAAGTCATCGCCTGTTGTCAAGACTGATTTTGGCCTGTTTCAACGGGAACATTTTTGTTCACCGCCATTTAGTCTGGTATATGCTCATCATCCTATTTATCACCGGTAGATGAGTTTAAATTTCAAGATTCGTGTAGACAATAAAAAATATACAATCAAAAGAGCCCCATTATTTTCAGGTTCTTAAAATTAAATTTATCTTAGTAAACAACGATATTTATGAGACTTTATCATTAATAGCCAAAATACTCCAAAACTCATTTACACTAGGGTTTATGGACATTTCGTGTACAAGTCACACACAATGAGTTTGTCATAATAGCGCGGTATTAAACTCACCATCCACATGAACTAAATTTAAACCTTCTCATTTACAAGTGAAGGGGATATCACTAAATTGTAGTGCTACTATAGTCTTTAAACTCAAATTAACTTCCTCTATTTAAATATGGCATGAGATGTCCAAGGACGCTTTCTTGATTTCAATAATAATTGGCTTTGCCATTGAGCAGTTTGCTAGTATTTTTGTCCACTTTTAGGTAGCAAATATTAGGTTCTCACTCTCATTAGATAGCAAGTTTGACACTAAAATTCTATAGCTAGCCAATTATGTGGCTTATCTCAAATTTCGCACCTCTTAGCGTAAGTATATTATTAATAATAATAATAATAATAATAATAATAATAATAATAATAATAATAATAATAATAATAATCGGTGTTAAACATTATTTTGACCAGAGATTTGCTTTCTGCCTCCTGGTGAGTTTATTTTACAAGAGCTGTGAGTTCATTTTATTACCCCTTACTTGTAAGCAATGCAATCCAAATGATATTAATACCACCGATAAATGAGAATCCGCCACTTATTGTGGTCTAATGGTATTTTGTTTCACTTGTAAGTTAGAGATCTTAGGTTTGATTCTTGCCAAAAGTGAATTTGAACCAAATTATTATGACTAGCACATTGTGAGAATTTGAGCTAATATTGTATGTATTAAAAAAAAAGTTATTTAGCCAAAGGTCAATTAAATTTTTAATTACTAATTAAGCATATATCAATGGTCATTTTTTTTGGGGACATAGTAATGAAATATTTATAATAATTATGCATATGCCAATGAAGCATGCCACACACTACTACAAAATTGGTTTAATGTATCGAACAACGGTGGTAATTTTATACTATTATTGTCGAATAAAATATTTCAGACAACATGTTTAAAAAGTGTCGGATAACAAAGTATTACTGTCGGATATATCCAACAAGAATAATGAAACGGCAATTTGACTCCACCAGATTATTTTTTAAATAATTATAACCAATTATGGCGGATATATCCGATATGAGTAAGTAATGTGTTAGATTATATCATATTATTTTCGAATTTTTTGTACTAACTCTGGCGGTTATATTCGACACAAATATTTTCAAATTTTTTTCATTAACTCTGCAGTTATATCAAACACAAATAGTCAATTAAATATATTCTTCAAACTAATCTCTACTAATTAATGAAACCCTCTTTGTCAACCAAAATAGGGTGAAAAGACAAATTAGTCTTCTATCACACAAAAAAAAATGATGGGCAATAATGTAATTTCACAGGTCCAAATTTTATTGTTTTTTATTGAAACCTCACCTAAAGGTGATGTTAAAATACCTGCAATATTAAAAAAATAAAATAAAATAAAAACCTCTCACTCCCCCCACGTTCTCTCTCTCTCCCCCTTCTTCTCATTTCTAAAAAAATATGTTCATACACACCAAGTGTGTAGGCAAATGCTAGTTAATATTAATATAATATAAATATTTTTTTATATTTTTTTTCTTGGGCGATTAAATATTTATTTATGTTAAATTAATATATTTTTTCGCTATAATTGGTATGAAGATGTACAAAACTTGAATTTAATGAATAATCACGATTAGATAAGCATAATTTTAATATTCTTTGTTTTTTTTTTTTAATTTGTATGTGTAAAAAATCATCAAAATCAGAGCTAAAATAACCGTTAAATTTTGATTTTTTGTTTATAATTGTCAAAATTTTCGTTCCGTTACCTAATCTCTGAATGTTTGTTTTTTGCGATTTTTACGTATGCGATCTTGGAATGCGTACAAACAAATTTGACGTTTGGATTGTTGAAAAAAATTTCGTAGAATTGGTATCCCATCAAATTGGTAGATTAAACAAACACTTAGTTAACGTTATACTTCCATTAAGTATAGATTTTGTGGTATCCACTAGTATAAATATTTTGAATTGAAGATCGAATTCGTTCATTGCATTCTTATAGGGTCGAGGAGTGTAGTTGTAAAAAATCATCAAATTCGGAGCTAAAATAGCTGTTAAATTGTGATTTTTTGTTTATAACCGTCGAAAACTTTTGTTCCGTTACCTAATCTCTGAATGTTTGTTTTTTGCAATTTTTTACATATGCGATCTTGGAGTGTGTACAAACAAGTTTGATGGTTGGATCATTGAAAAAAGTTTTCGTAGAATGTGTATCGCGTCAAAACAGTAGATTAAACAAACACTTAGAGTTAATGTTATACTACCATTAAATATAAAATAAGATTTTGTGATATCCACTAGTGTAAATATTTTAAATTGAAGATCGAATTCTTTCATTACATTCTTATAGGGTCGAGGAGTGTAGCTGTAAAAAATTATCAAAATCGGAGTTAAAATAACTGTTAAATTATGATTTTTCGTTTTTTATTTTGTTACCTAATCTCTAAATGTTTGCTTTTTGCGATTTTTTACGTATGCGATTTTGGAGTGTGTACAAATAAGTTTGACGGTTGGATTGTTGAAAATAGTTTCATAGAATGCGTATCACGTCAAAACGGCAGATTAAACTAACATTTAGAGTTAATGTTATACTTTCATTAAGTATAAAACAAGATATTGTGGTATCTACTAGTGTAAATATTTTAAATTGAAGATAAAATTTGTTCATTGCATCTTATTGGAGCTAAATTAACTGTTAAATTGTAATTTTTCGTTTATAACCGTCAAAAACTTTTATTACGTTATCTAATCTCTGAATATTTGTTTTTTGCGATTTTTTACGTATGCGATCTCGGAGTGTGTACAAACAAGTTTGTTGGTTAGATCGTTGAAACTAGTTTTGAAGAATGTGTATCGCATCAAAACGATAGATTAAACAAACACTTAGAGTTAATGTTATATTTCCATTAAGTATAAAATAAGATTTTGTGATATCCACTGGTGTAAATATTTTAAATTGAAGATCGAATTCATTCATTGCATTCTTATAGGGTCGAGGAGTGTAGCTGTAAAAAATCATCAAAATCGAAGCTAAAATAACTATTAAATTATGATTTTTACTTTATAACCGTCCAAAACTTTTGTTCCGTTACCTAAACTATGAATGTTTGTTTTTTGCGATTTTTTACTTATGTGATATTGAAGTGTGTAAAAACAAGTTTGACGGTTGGATTGTTGAAACAAGTTTTGTAGAATTTTGTATTGCGTCAAAATGGTAGATTAAACAAACATTTAGAGTTAATGTTATACTTTCATTAAGTATAAAATAAGATCCACTTGTGTAAATATTATAAATTGAAGATCAAATTCGTTCATTGCATTCTTATAGGATCGATGAGTGTAGCTGTAAAAAAATCATTAAAATCAGAGCTAAAATAACCGTTAAATTGTGATTTTCATTTATAACCGTTGAAAACTTTTGTTCCTTTATCTAATCTTTGAATGTATTATTATTTTTTTTTTTGGGATTTTTTACGTATGTGATCTCAGAGTGTGCACAAACAAGTTTAATGGTTTTGTTGAAAAAAATTTCGTAGAATGTGTATCGCGGTAAAACGGTAGATTAAACAAACACTTAATATTATACTTGTGGAGCCAAAAATATTCACTAGGCGACACGTGGATTTTTGGACAAAAGAGAACAAAAATACCCTTGAGGCATAACGGGATTCCTACGTGCAAGCAGCGGGCAATCAACCCTCAACAAAGTCGAAATTGCCCAAAATAGGTAACAATTCAAAACCTATTTCATCAAATCCCATCTACAAGGTAATTCCCAAAACCTATCTCATTCCATATATTTTCTACTTCATTATTTAGCTAATCAATTAGTTAAATAATTTATTCATTCCATAATTCCTAAAACATTCATTCTAAGAACATAATAATTGACTAATTAATGGGTTGATTGCCTAATTAAGCCCTTAATTGTCAATTAAGTCATCCATTTTACCCAAAAAGCACAATAAAGCCGGTTATCCTCCACCGCCAAAGAAATCAACCATGCTTTCTACCTTTTCTGTCACATCTTTCCTTTTTATGGTAATAATTAGCTAAGTTAATTATGGAATTATTTTGATTAATTAGCTAATTATTTCATAACTCCCAATTTGAAACAAATCAAGAACCTAGCCCACAAAAGGAGCTAGGTGGCCGGTCCTCTCTCACCCAAAGAGGCCGGCCATTCACCTATTAAAAGCTCTCCATTCTCTCCCAAAGACTCCCTTCCAATTCTCTTGCTAAAATTCTCTAAAATTCTCAAACACTCTCTCTAAATTCTAACTTTGGCATCAGAGGTTCTTCGGCCAAAACCACCCCCCCCGCCCAATTCATCATGAACACGTGAGGCTCTTGGCCTTGACCAAAGGTGTTAATTGTTTTGTAGTTGCAATTTTGTCCAAGATCAAGGAGGAAGAAACTTGCATCCACATATTGGTGTTTTCATTGATAGTTGAAATTCACACTCGTAGAAGACTCTCGCATAAAAAGGTTTTTTCTCTATTTTCTAGTCCACTTGTATTTTTCGTACGTTCTTGTTATTAGAATTTTTTATTTGCAAAGATTCTTTGATAAAACGAAAAAGAGAAATACAATAGCTAGAAATTTAGAAAACTCCATGAGCGAAAATTCCAATATAAAAGAAATGAGACCGCGGCGATCCACGAGACTAGATGTGATCCTAGGGGAAGTGGCACCACCACCATAAGGTTCCATCATGGGAACCACCGCGGTGGCCACCCACGGCGAGGTCCATGTCACCACTACCACGGCCCAAGCCGTGCCACCAAAGCAAGCCTAAGTCGTGCCATCTAAGGCTCATGGCACCAAGGCCATGACCCAAGCCATGTCATTCCAAGCCTAACGCAAGCTTAACATGTTGCCAAGCCGAGCCTTAGACTCGCACCCACGTGTGCCACACGGCGAGCAGCCCACTCTCGTGGCCCAGCCTGCTCTCGGCGGGCAATCTGCTCTCGTGGCCCATGATGTGAAAATTAACTTGACACACAAATTAACCCTATTTGTGACAATTGTAGTAGATATGTAAGTAGGGATCGTTCTAGACCAGGAATTAACTAGGGATGCTAATCAATACAAATAAGACTCAAAAACACTAAACTAGACTCTATAGATTTAAAACTAACTTTAGACACTTAAAACAGCAACCAACAATCAAAAAGACTCAATTTTAGACTCAACAAGTGTTTTGGACGAAAATAAACCTTAACTTGACTCAAAAAACTCAAAGAAAACAGATTTTGACTCAAATAACAAGACTAAATGAAAAGGGGATTGTTTTTGACGAATTTTAAGACTTAAAACAAAAACTTTGTAGAAAATACTTTGCAAAAACGAATTTAAGTGAATTAAATGGGTGAAAGGTTAGTTAGAGGGTCCTTCTCCACACATGATATATGCATACAAACCAATTTCCAGTTATTATTCCTTTAGACTATGAATGACAACGCCCCAAGTTAGTTGCATCGCACGACTAACCCTCAAGTTTTCCTTATTTCATTGAATTGAATGAAAACGCATTACAACCAAATTATCTTTTTCAAGTTCTTTATATGAAACACATAAAAAAGATACATATCAAAAGTCATTAAGTTTTGTGAAAACCATAAGCATTGACAAGGCATTCATCACTATGAAACGCATGAGACTTATACCAAGGATTTACTTAACACGATTGTGACTAGCAACCTCCATTACTTGTGAATATAAGTGAATAACTATTACGTGAAACCCCCTTATACTCTAGAATCAAATTCATGCATGCAAATTAAGTGTCAACCCCCAACCCATATACATAAACCAGTTTTAATAACTTAGATAAGCAAACCACATTCATGCCTTAAGAAACAATAACCGAACGTAATCAATTCATATGAAACATATAATCATGGCTTCGAATTCACCTCCAACTAAAAAGAAATTAATTCCTCATGTTCATCATAATTGAAAACCAAATTAACATAAACATTAAACTAAGACTAAGGATAGAAAGAACCAAGAAAACACTCCACACTCCAATGGCATGCATGGCACTCCCTTGGATGGCAGATTGCACAAGTCCTCATCTCTTTCCTTCCTTGCTTGCGGCACTAGGGTGGTGTAGGGTGAATTGTGGTGTTTGATGGCTAAAAGTGTGAATGAATGAATGAGTGAGTGGATGATTTGAATGGTGCGGCATAGGGCTGTATTTATAGGCTAATTATGCACACTTAGTGAAGGAAAATGATTGCACAATCCCATGGGAAAAAGGGTTAAGTCTAGGCAGAAACCAAAGGGGAATGGGATAAGTAGTGCACAGGTTTAAGGGTCTTCTAGAAGGATAGGTGCGGCACATTTGTAGGGGGGGAAGATAGGGTGTTCTAGTAAGAGTGTTTAGGGCAGATTCCTAAACCTAAAAGGACAAAGACATATGATATAGGTGTAGAGGAAGGATTGCAACTCCTAAACCTACAAGGAATGGTCCACATGTGGCAAACAAATGGATAAGGCTTCTAGAAACTGAAATAGGTGTTTAAATGTGTAACTAATCCCTCCTAAATAGCTATATTTAAGGCATAACTTGATTTGGATAGGGTAAGATAGGATAATGTTAGAGTTAGGAAAAGATAAGGTTGGATAAGATAAGGTTGGATAAGGTTCCTTATTTCTTACTACTTCCTTATCTTCATTGCATTTGGACTCCTTTCTCCAGATTTTTAGCTTTTCCTAGCCCTTGTTGACTTCAATTTCGTCCATCCTCTTTGCTCCATAGTTAAGCTATTCAATCCATGCCCAAAATTGCTCCATTTAGCCTCAAAATGCCCTTTCTTGCTCATTTTGCCATTAGGACCTAAAAACATACGAAAATAAATAGTAATTAACTCACTAAATACAAGGAAATAACATAACTAAGTAGCATAAATATGCTCCTATCAGCCCAACCTGCTCTTGCTGAGCAGTCTACTCTCGTGGCCCAGCCTGCTCTCGTGACCCAACCTGCTCCCACCGAGCAGCCTGCTATCGTGGCCTTCTAAGTAGCTCAAATCGGTCCAAGACTAGTTCAATCATCCCAACTCCAAATTTCTAGACCGATGATCAAACCGGGAGCATTTTCACCATATTTTTTTGCCGATTTGACATTTCACAACTCAAATCTCGTGCCTAAAGTCTACCACACTTCCATTGCTCAAGGAGAAACATTCTTTCCAAGCTCTTCCAATCCAAAAGGCGAACAACACTTGTCTCGACAAGTTATAAAGTTGACGAGTGCCCTAATACAGCAGACGACCTTGGTGAACCAGCTCTTGCAGCACACTAAGATGCAACGTGTTCCAAACGAGGTGTCCCGAAGAAGAACAAGGGCAGACGAAGAAGCTCGCCAGCAACGTCCCGACAAGCAGCCACTTGACCAGCCACGAACCGAGCGTTTGGGCAATGTACACTCCCGATTGGGCCCCCTAGATAGCGTATACTTCCATCTTAGGGCGTGGAGGAGCGTGCACTTTCGGTTAGGCCCACGGATGAGCATACATTCACGGTTGTGGTCACACTCTGATAGTCAACATGAGCAACCTTCTAAGCGAATTGTTCATTGGCGGCTAGGCCCGCAAGAAGCATCCTCCACCTCATATCGAAGTAGGTAGCACGACGGACGGAAAAAAGCAATCACTCAATTCGGCTCAAGTTCAACCGGCAGCCTACGAAGAACTCGTTCGCATGCTAGGAACGCACCACACGCACCGCATCCGCAGCATAGACGAGCCAAATACATAGAAGAGTAGCCTAGAATAGGAAGTCAGGATTGGGGGCTGCCGATAGCTCTGTTAAAGCACTATCGAAGCGTTACTGCTGCTTAAAGCACTACCGAAGCGTAATGATCCTCTATAGAAACAACGATGAACTCATGTGCAAGATATTTACCACCACTGTACAAGACGAGGCGTAAGATTGGTTTTACACCCTGCCGTCACAATCTATCTGAAGTTTCAACGAACTTTCTTGGGTTTTTACCAAAGAATATTCATCCTATCGCTCGATAAAATAGAAGTCCGACCATTTGTTCAACGTCAAGAAGAACCCAAAAGAGTCGCTTCGTGACTATGTGAAGAGGTTCAAAGTAGAAAAGGCAAGGATAGTCGGATGCAATGACTCGATAGCTAGAGTAGCCTTCCAAAAAAAACTTCCAGCAAACCACCCACTATTCAGAAAATTGATCATGAAAGAAGATCTAACTCTAGCAGACTTTTTTGCTTTGGCAGAGAAACATGCACTTTGGGACGAGATACGCCAATGCACATTCAAGGACTTGAAAAAGTACCCGACATCACTTCCCTACTATCCAAACCAGAAGCAGAGGAGGACTGATTCACATGTTTGACGGTATCTGAAGCAGCAATAAGTTTTACCATCATACGAGAAGAGTTGGGGGCCTAACTACCTATATTCCACAGTTCAAAAGCTCTCCTCGATGCTATCAGAAATTCAAAAGCTAACTTTGGCGATAGTTGTTGCAACCCGAAAGCTTAAGTTTTACCTTCAAACTCATGCAGTCATCCTCATGACGCATTATTCCGCCTAATCCACACGCACGACGATAAAGGCGTAGACCCTGGCAAATGCAAAGTTTTTTGACGAATGCAATAACTCGGCCTAAAAAACACGCCAAGGGCAGATGAACACTAAAAGGACACACTCGGAAGCAAGTTTTGTCTTCCTCACCCCAAAAGATTCTACATATGAGCAACATGTACCGGCAGTTGAGCACTACCTCCTGCTGCGCGTCACATGGCCTTAGCCGACCCTTGCTCCATAATTTAGCTCTAGAATAGTCCAATACTGGCAGTTGAGCATTTCCTGCTACGTGTAACATGGCCCCAGCTCCACGACTCCCTACCATGCACTAAGATGCTAAAAAGTTAGTACAAAAGTGTGATCGCTGCTAGCACTACAAGCTAATACCAGCAATGCCTGGTAGCGAGCTACACCCGAATACAAGTCATTGGCCATTCATGCAGTAGGCAATCGGCCTGGTAGGACTTATGCCGCCTGTTATGGGGGTAGAGGCATGATGATTGGCAATTGACTACTTCACCAAATAGGTAGAAGCAGAGCCCAAGATGACCACGACTCAAATGGACAAAGAGCACTTCATATGGAGGAACATCATTTGCCGATTTGGCATCCTACAGTCCATTGTCACTGACAACGGCCCACAATTCGTGGGCAAAGGTATGGCGAAGTCCTTCCAAAAGTATGGCATCAAGTAGCACATATCAACACCGAGATATCCTCAAGGCAATAGGCAGGCCGAAGCATCCAACAAGATGATCCTCGATTGCCTCAAGAAATCCCTCACCAACAAAAAGGAAAAATGGCCAGACAAACTCCCCGGACGTCTATAGGCATAACGCACCACCAAAAGATGAGCAATCGATGAGATTCCTTTCTCTTTGGTATTTGGCTCAGAAGCAATCATTCATCCCAATGTCATCAAGTCAAGTATCACCGCTCTACTACCAATCATTGAGCTTAACAGTAAGGAGATGGCCACAAGCTTAGATCTGGCAGAGGAGAAGCGCAAGCAGACCATCACCCATATCGCAGCCTACCAGCAATAGCTCATCTCCAGTTACAACAAAAGGGCCAAGATCCGACAATTTCAGCCCAAAGATCTAGTCCTAAGAAAAGCCTTCATCATTGCCCAAAGAGAAGGCTCCAAAAAGATGAATCCTATCTGGGAAGGTCCGTACAAGATCAGCAGAGTAGGCGGCAAGAGTAATTACACCCTCACCATCATGAAACGACAAAAAGATCGAAAAGCAGTGGAGCGCCTACATCTGAGGAAGTACCATGTGTGACCTCCCACTACATCAAAGCCCGAAGACTTAAGCAACTTGATGAGAACCACCTCACAAGCCAAGGACTATCCAGTTGTTATGCAGTTCCTACCTTACAGCTAAGTTCTCGTTCGTTTCACTCGTTTTTCAATGAGGAATTCAAAAGTAATCACAACTTGGCTCAGCTGCATGCTTGCAACAACTGGTCACTCTTACACTTAAAAAGATGATCGTGCCTTTCTTAGGGACTTATCGTAGGAATGATGCCCCCTCCTCCCCCGAGGGACCAACCATGCTCTCTAGTGCAAGAGGGTAAACCAATTCCCTGACACCTACATGGGTTAGCTCTCCAAGATAGGAGGATAAATTCTACACTCCTAATATCCAGACATGGATGAGCCTGGCTGCCCTAGTATAACTAGATACACGATGGCTTGCACCAGGATTCCTAGAAGTAGCCACAATGGTCTTTTTCAAGGCTTAGCTAACTGAAGGATTTTGGGTCTCTTGGCCTAACTCTTAGGGAATCGGGCCCTAGAGACAGAAGAGGCACATTACGCAGTACATCCAATGGACTACTACCCTGGAACCCAAAAGCTGCTACTGAGTGCACTAAGGTAGCCTATGGTTTCCAGAAGACTGCTTACGGCTTGCCATTCGAGCAGTAAAGCTATGCTAGAATTATACAACCGCACATTCTTGTGAAAGGTGAAACAAGCTAGCATGCATATATGAAGCTTTATCCACTGCTGACATGCTACGTAGTCAATAAGCTTCACATCTGCCAAGCGTGGAACAACTTCCACTAAGTCCTAAAGTGTTGTGATACTTGCTACGCAACCTACAGAATTGGAGCATGCCAAGGTTAACAGCCTAATGGTTACGTGGATTTGTCTGCTTCTGTAAGTAAGTCATCCGACTGCCAACCCTATGGCTAACAACTTTGCAAAGTTCTATACCAACACCTACCGCTGCATAGATTACGCAGGCCTGTCTGCTTATAGAAAAGTAGCAGCCTACCATTGGTCTATAAAGTCTAAAGGTTAGGGCATGAACAAAAGAAGCGAAGATGAAGAAAGCGAAAGAATAATGTTTATAAACAACTTGAAAAGGCCAAAAGAGTTCAAGAAAAACAAGAGCTACAAGGAAAAACAAAGAAAATCCTAAAGGCTACCTAGAAGACTACACTCCAGCAGCTTGGACATCCCACGACTACTCGGTCACCACACCTTCAGCAGTAGTGACGCTCTTAGCAGCGGCATCATCCAGCGCTTCACCCCCGACTGCCCTAGCCTGGGCACTAACTTCTTCAACTACTTCACCAATGGAAGCCTCAAAAGTAAAAACAAGTAAGTCGTCTGGAGAAATAGAGAATGTCTCAAAACCTCAAGCCTATTATTCTCACCCTTCAGCTGCTCATTCTCCTCGAGCAGACCAACACGGACGTGCTGCAACTCATCCATTTCCTTCTTCAAACTTTCGTTGATCTTTAGTACACCTTGAAGTTCCAACAATTGGGGTTCAAGCCTATCGACGATTATCTTGAAGTAGATCACTTGATTATAAGCAGCAATCAACCCTTCATCCTTTCCATAAGCAGCGAAATGAAGCTCAGAAACTGCAAACTCAAGATCTTGAATCTGAGGTGTGTAACATCGAATCTCCTTTTCTACACTTTCATACTTAACTTGGATCGCGTCAAGCCTAGTCTTCAAGACAACGATCTCTTGGCCAGTGGTCTCAAGCTGCAGAGAAGTGAGGGCAGAAATATTAGACCCCTTCAAAGCAACGAGCTCAGAGTCCAACCTCTTGATCTCCTCGGACGAGGAATAAGCTTTAGCTATCATAGTCTTCACCACCTTCTTGGCAACCTTACTATATATGCATCATAGCAAGCAGAGCAGTCCTTCTATATTGGGTCGTATGCTTCACAAAGGAACTTGGGTAAACAAACCTTTCTAACGCCATCAACAAACTTGGCACATGCATCTATGTCTTCAAGCAAATCTGGTTTCAAGAGCACACAGATCTCAGCAGCTTTCCTAGAAGCAGGCTTAGTGGATTTTTCACAGCCGCCCACACGAGTAGTCTCCTCCTTCCTAGCAGGCGAATCAGTCTCAGCAGCAGACAAAGTGGGCCTTAGCACCACTTTAGCAACAGAGTCCACCTTATTGCTCTTCATAATATCAAGCTTTTCCGAATGAGAACCGGACTTAGCTCTTAACGGACGTCTTGGCACATACTTCGGCACTAGGGGCATGACAAGACCTCCACATTGAGCAATACTATCAATAATCGAATTAGCCATTCTCGACATAGCAAGCGCCACATGCTTAGATCTAGCAGCCTCATTTTTTTTCCTATTAGAAAAGTCATGTCAATCACAAGCCTCTCAACAGTAGGTGGACCCTCACAAGCAGCGGAGGAAGTTTTCAGTTTTTTCTTAACCAGCATCTCTTAAGCAAATGGGGAAGATTTCTTCCACCTTGATCTTCTTTACCTTCTCTCTCGAGAGCAACCCACATTTCTCCCGGCAAAGAGAAATAAGCATCATTTTTTCTCTTAGACCAGCAGGCAGGAGGCTTGCATACCCAGTATTCCAACAGCCCATGAGGCCTTCGACCTCCTCATCTCTCTCAATCGCAAGCTTGGCCTCCATCAGGTCCAAAAAGCCAGAAGAAATTAGTTATGTGACTCACCTAGCATTGCGCCTCAACACCTCAATCCGCAGCCCTAGCCGCGCAAGTTGCCCTTGGCTCTAGCCAAGCCAAGCAACCTAAGCAGTGGTCTCTACCACAACACCTCTCAACCCATGCCAAGCTGACTCTTGGCCCCTGCCAGCCGACGTGCCGCACCACCCCGACGATTACCCCACAACAACACTATCTAAGAAGAAGACAAGGAAAATTAATTTTTTTTCTTACCTTGGTGTGGCGCGGAGAAGACAAAGAAAGCAACAAAAGACAATCCTTTGCACGGGCAAGATGTAGAAGATTGCTAGAGGAGGGGGAACAAATATCCTCTAAGCTCTCTTTCTCTTGTAGGGTAGAATAAATTGCTCTCCAAAGTTGATTTAATAACCCACTTAAGGTGGACTTAAATAGGCTTTGAGAGAAATTTATTTCCATTTCCTAGAAGGATCAAATTTCCTATTAAAGAGAAAATCAACATCAACATAGGAAACAATCCTACGTTTCCTAAAGCAAGAAGATCTATACACATGCTGCCCTTTCCTACGAGCAGCCCAATAGGTGTGGGGGCATTTGTGGAGCCAAAAATATTCACTAGGCGACACGTGGATTTTTGGACAAAAGAGAACAAAAATACCCTTGAGGCATGATGGGATTCCTACGCGCGAGCAGCGGGCAATCATCCCTCAATAAAGTCGAAAGTGCCCAAAATAGGTAACAATTCAAAACCTATTTCATCAAGTCCCATCTACAAGGTAATTCCCAAAACCTATCTCATTCCATATATTTTCTACTTCATTATTTGGCTAATCAATTAGTTAAATAATTTATTCATTCCATAATTCCTAAAACATTCCTTCTAAAAGCATAATAATTGACTAATTAATAGGTTAATTACCTAATTAATCACTTAATTGTCAATTAAGTCATCCATTTTACCCAAAAAGCACAATAAGGCCGGTTATCCTCCACCCCCAAAGAAATCAACCATGCTTTCTACCTTTTCTATCACATCTTTACTTTTTATGATAATAATTAGCTAAGTTAATTAGGGAATTATTTTGATTAATTAGCTAATTATTTCATAACTCCCAATTTGGAACAAATCAATAACCTAGCCCACAAAAGGAGCTAGGTGGCTAGTCCTCTCTCACCCAAAGAGGCCAGCCATTCACCTATAAAAAGCTCTCCATTTACTCGCAAAGACTCCCTTCCAATTCTCTTGCTAAATTTCTTTAAAATTCTTAAACACTTTCTCTCTAAATTCTAACTTTGGCATCGGAGGTTCTTCGGCCAAAGCCCCCCCCCCCAACCCAAATTCATCGTGGGCGCATGAGGCTCTTGGCCTTGACCAAAGGTGTTAATTGTTTTATAGGTGCAATTTTGTCCAAGATCAAGGAGGAAGAAATTTGCATCCACAATACTTCCATTAAGTATAATAAGATTTTGTGGTATCCACTAGTATAAATATTTTAAATTGAAGATCGAATTTGTTCATTGCATTCTTATAGGGTCGAGGAGCGTAGATGTAAAAAATCATCAAAATAGGAGCTAAAATAACTGTTAAATTGTGATTTTCATTTACAACCGTCGAAAACTTTTATTCTGTTGCCTAATCTATGAATGTTTTTTTTTTTTGCAATTTTTTACGTATGCAATCTCGAAGTGTGTACAAACAAGTTTGACGGTTGGATAGTTGAAACTAGTTTTGTAGAATGAGTATCGCATCAAAACGGTAGATTAAACTAACACTTATGAGTTAATGTTATACTTCCATTAAATATAAAGAAGATTTGTGGTATCTACTAGTGTAAATATTTTAAATTGAAGATCGAATTTGTTCATTGCATTCTTATAAGGTCGCGGAGTGTAGCTGTAAAAAATCATCAAAATCAGAGCTAAAATAACCGTTAGATTGTGATTTTTTCATATATAATCGTCGAAATTTTTTGTTCTGTTACCTAATTTCTGAATGTTTTTTTTTTTTTTTTGTGATTTTTTATGTATGTGATCTTGTAGTATATACAAATAAGTTTAACGGTTAGATCGTTGAAACTAGTTTTGTAGAATGCACATTTCCGTTAAATTTGTGCCTAAATTTTGAAGTGGGAAAAGTAATTTGTGCAAACTTTTTTTTATGCTTTTGAAGTATTGATTAGACAATATTTAGTTTGTGTGATGACATTTTCATTGTACAAAATTATCTTTTTGTTTCTTTATCGCATATTTTACATGGGTTATTTTCTATTTAAATACGTATTATCTATTAAACCAAACAATTATTTATTTATTTAAAAAAAATGTATTCTATTTAAATACGTATTATTTAGTTATTAAACCAAACAATTATTATTTTATTTTTTTAAATCATGACAATTTTTTTGGGAGGGATATTTCCTGCCATTCTTAGTGTTGTCGGTTATATCCGATGGCAATAGGAAAGTGTGTCGGATAAGTTTTTTAATATTTTTTTTATAGAAACATATTGTCGTCGGTTTTAACCAACAGTAATACCAATTCTACAAAATAAAACCCCTTATGCTGCTACCTTCTCCCTTCCCCATTCTTTCCCTTTCCTTCTCCTCTCCTTCTTCTTTCCTTCTCTTTCTCTTCTCCCCTTCTCCTTCTCGCTTCAATCATCATGCATGACCAATTTGAGGAGCAACATTCTGAAACCAGTACGTTTTAAATTATTTATATTACGTTCAGTTTGTGTTTTAAATTTTGATTATGTTATTAAATCGAGCTTGTATTTTGAATCTTGACTTGAGATACCTTATCATGTATAATGCATAAATTGAAAATTGGTCTTTGTTTAGAGCTTTTATGCAGGTTTTGTTTTTGTAAATATGCATCACAAATGTTTTTTTGTTATTAACAAGGAGCAATGCCTCAACGAAGAACTAGGAGCTGTGGAATCCTAAATTGTATATTTTTCCTTTGACGAAGGATTGGAGCTTGATTAAGGAAGATGAAAAAGAAGTCGAATGTAGGTATATATATTTTTTTCTTACAAATTGTATCATTAGTAAAAGATTATAAACATACTTAACGAACTTTTAATATATATGAATAATATTATGGTGAATAATGATTAGTTTTGTTTAGTATTATTTATTCAATTATTAGTTTTGTTTATGTTTATTTAAATTGTTGTTTTTATAATTTTTTTATATTATTAATATCTTTTCTGTCAGTTAGGGACAATAAAATTGTCCTTGTGAGGGCATTTTTAGTATTTAGTGTCGGTTGTATCCGATGGGAATGGTAGTGTCGGTTGTATCCGACATCATTTTGCTTTATTTGTTTAATTGGCCTTCCTTTTTCTTGGCGGATTAAGAGTCATATCGATAGCAAAAGCTTTTTGGTGACTGCAAGCAATGCTTTCAGTTCTTTTATCCTACATTACATGAATTTCTGTCGGATTTTTTGTTAATATCCGACATAAATAGGCTTTTATTGTAGTTTTTTTAAAGTGATACTACTGGGTACTTTTGTAGTAGTGACATGGATTTACGCTAGTATAGAAAATAGTTATTATACCATTCTCTCTTCACTTTATTCCTTATTTCCTCTTGTCTCTCATCCTTATCTACTCTCGTCTCTACCTAGTTTCTATCATGTGTCTCTCCCCTTCTCTCTCCTTTATCATGTTTATCTCTCCTCTCCCTGCCTCTCTATAAACCTGATATTCATGTCTTGTTTTTCATGTTCGTGTTCTTTTCGTGTTATACCCGATATCTTAACAAGTCGTACTGTGTAACACCTGTTAAAATAAATAAGTAATATAACTCGATCCGAACTCGGCCCGTTAATATTAAAGGGTAACCTGACCCGACCCCCTTAGCCATTAAAGAAAATATGTATTAAACCAATAAATAATCAAATGAAAAACATAATACTAAATTAGTGTATATATATATCACATTGTCATATACGTATTACTTATAAAAATAAATTTGTCTTTCAAGTATCACATAAATATTAATTAATGTAGAAGTGTGAAAAAAATATATATATAAATGCTTGTAATGTAAAGCTTTTCAACTTTCGTAATGGTTTCAACTTCAAAATTCGCCACTATCATTATATAAAACATAGATCAAAATTTAACCGTTGATTGTTGTTTACATATACGCTCCATTCTTCTCACCATATTTTGTTTTGTTTTTTTTTTTTACAGATTTTTTTTTAAAATTTTTTAAACATGATCTTTTAGAGGATGCAGAAAGATGAATGGTTCGGATCGTTGAAATTACGGTCAGAGTTTTACTGAAAATATTGCTCGGAGTTTATAAAGTCTCTCAAAACTATATAACATCAACTCATATTTCATTTAACCTTAAAATATCGGAATGTAAGATATAAATGATTCGAAACATTCGTTTTTTTTACATCCATTAAAATTCATGTTTTCCAAAAAAATGAATGAAACGAAATTTGATGAGAATAATAAAGCGTAAACGATAATCGACGGTTACATATAAATCTAAAGTTTATGCATCACTTTGACCATGTGATTATCATTCATAATTTGAAAATGTCTCTCCAATCGCGCATGAAATTATGAATTAGGGTTTAATGATTCATGAGACAAAAAAAAAAAAAAAAAAAAAAAAAGAACAAAAAAAAATGCAGTGGAGAGGGGAAATACAAAAGCAGCAGCGCGGGGTGGAGGCGTTTGAGAGAGGAGTGGACTTTGATTGGCGTGAGAATTGAGAAAAAAGTGAGGCATGATTGCTTTATAAAATTATATGTAATTTTGTACGGAATTGATGGTTTATAGGCGTGTAGTCTTGTGGCTTATGGGCCTAGTGTCCCTTAATAATATTATTTTATATTTACTACTTTCAATATAAAACTATTCTGGTGGCCGTTAAATTTTGAAACCCTGTGCAATGAAACCTGTCACACTCCCCAAAAGTAGGAAATTATCAGAGCGAGTTGTTTTAAATATGAAGTTGAACGGTTATATGTGTTCTACGTCATTAGAATTGTGTTATTCACTTATTAGACTTGAAGATTCACCTTCTGTGAGAGAACGTGTTGAGAATGAAATCCTAATGAGAGAAGAGATATTGCATGTTCTTATAAGTTGTTTTTGTTTTTGAACAAATGATATTATCTATACTAAAAGGGAGGCGGTCGGCTTAGTCTTATAATGGGTTAGCAATAATGTGGTTTAAATTCGCTTTTGGTAAGAATCGAATCTAAGACCTCAGTACTAAGTGGCTATAAGTTGTTAGATACTCTTCGTATAGCCAGCTTGTTTTATGCTGAAACTCAACTTTCTTTATGATATTGATTTTATGATGGAATCCCACCAATTAGTTTTATGATGGAACCCAAATGCTAGGTTAACTAAATTTATAGACTAAATTTGAAAACTAAATGATATGTCACCAATAAAAAATAAGCACGTTAATTAACACTTAAAGTAATAATTCAATCATCACTAAAGACAAATTTGAATAATATTATTACTAGCCTATTGCAAGGCTTAACCCACTCATTGACCCCTTAGTGTAGATAATATTAATATCGTTTTGCTAAAAAAAATAACAAAAGTAATAATCCAATCATCAACTTCCATGTTATTCAATTTACAAAATTTAGTTTATATATTTAGTCTCCCTAGCATTACCCTTTGCTTCATTAACTTCCTTGCATGTTTTCGTATTAGTTGGTTCAACTTCAGCCAATCAATTTACGTATATTGATATGGATCAACTTTCCATCTCGGATAATGCTAGGGAGACAAAATTTACAAACTAAATGATGTGTCACCAATAAGAATGAGCATGTTTATCAACTCTTAAGTAATAAACCAATCAACTTTCATATCTTTTAGTTTTCAAAATTTAATTTACAAATTTAATTTGACTAGCATTATCATTTCGCCTCATCAGAACCCCTTGAGGTTCGACGAATCCTACAGGCAGACATTTTTTCCTTCCAATGACCAAAGGGTCAGAGACTCATGGTGATTACTAGTGATCTTGGTTGTTATGTCCATAAAATGGTCCATGAATTTTCAAAGATTCAGTAGTTTATTTTACGCAAAATAATTTTCCCAAACTCCACTATTAGGTACTATGGAAGAAAAACTGTACTTTTCTATGTGATATTTATTTTCTTGCTTCGCTATTTATTGGGCTTGGGAAGGACGGAGCGAGTGGCGGGAGAAAGAATAGGATCGGATCAAAAAGACCATTGCCATCCATGGTCTCTCCAAAAAACACGCTCTCTCTCTCTCTCTCTCTCTCTCTCTCTCTCTCTCCCCGACTGACTTTTGTTTCCTCCAGTTTGAGAGTGAGAGGTTCAGAGAGAGTAAAGGCCCGGTATTTTTGAGTGGATACAGAAAAAAAAGGCCCTCCTCTATTATTATCATTTATCATCAGCTCCTTACTTTATCAACAACTTACCAAAAGAAAGAAAAAGAAGGGTCGTTTATTCTCGTCTCGTCGCAGCAATCAGCAATCGCAGGCAAGTGTGTATTTAGTGTTATTGGACGCCACACACACGATCATCGAGCTTAAAGCTTTTCTGGTAACATTTTTATTTCTCTATTCTATGGTAATCTACCAGCATTTTCCTACATCTCATTTTGTTCCTTGGTTTACTTTAAAATTTTAGGTGTTCATTTGAAAATAACCAAAAAATATCATCAATTATTGGGGCATAAAATTCTAGATCTGGGATGCCAGGAATAGGACGAGACGAAAGAGTCTAGATATGCAAACTGGGTTTGGTTAAACTGTTGTTACCATGCAAGTGCAACATACGTGAATCTTTGCCGTTTCATCTGTTACTGTGGTACATGATAATTATGCATGCCATGGCATACCATTGGGTATATATAAAGTAATAACTAGTGTTGCATTGCAGATTTGCATTGGTTATAGAGTGAAACGAAAATGGTGAAGATATGTTGCATTGGTGCTGGATATGTTGGGGGCCCTACAATGGCAGTGATTGCACTCAAGTGCCCGTCCGTTGAAGTAGCCGTCGTTGATATCTGGGATAAACGGATTGCAGCTTGGAACAGTGAGCAACTTCCCATTTATGAACCCGGCCTCGATGACGTCGTGAAGCAGTGCCGCGGCAAGAACCTCTTCTTCAGCACTGATGTGAAGAAGCACGTCAAGGAAGCTGATATAGTATTTGTCTCTGTCAACACCCCGACCAAAACTACAGGTCTCGGAGCAGGCAAAGCTGCAGATTTGACATATTGGGAGAGTGCTGCTCGAATGATTGCCGATGTCTCCGAGTCCAGTAAAGTTGTTGTCGAAAAATCCACCGTCCCTGTGAAAACAGCCGAGGCAATAGAAAAAATTTTGACCCACAACGGCAAGGGAATCAAATTCCAGATCCTCTCAAACCCTGAATTCCTTGCCGAAGGAACTGCAATTGAAGATCTTTTTAAACCGGACCGGGTCCTCATTGGTGGCAGGGAAACCGCTGAAGGCCAGAAGGCCATCAAAGCATTGAAGGATATTTATGCTCAGTGGGTTCCTGAAGACCGTATTCTAACCACCAATCTTTGGTCTGCAGAGCTCTCCAAGCTTGCTGCGAATGCATTCTTGGCACAGAGAATATCGTCTGTCAACGCCATGTCTGCGCTTTGTGAGGCTACTGGGGCAAATGTTACACAGGTTTCGCACGCTATTGGTATGGACACTAGGATAGGCCCCAAGTTCCTTAACGCTAGTGTCGGTTTTGGGGGATCCTGCTTCCAGAAGGACATCCTGAATCTTGTTTACATTTGCGAATGCAATGGTCTTCCGGAGGTAGCAGAGTACTGGAAACAGGTTGTGAAGATCAATGAGTACCAAAAGAGCCGGTTTGTGAATCGTGTAGTTGCATCCATGTTCAACACTGTGTCGACAAAGAAGATAGCAATACTAGGGTTTGCCTTCAAGAAAGATACTGGTGACACAAGGGAGACCCCAGCAGTTGATGTGTGCAAGGGGTTGTTGATTGACAAGGCCGAACTGAGCATATATGATCCACAGGTGACCGAGGACCAGATCAGCAGGGAACTGACAATGAGAAAGTTCGATTGGGATCACCCGATGCACCTGCAACCAATGAGCAGCAGTAGTACTCTGGAGAAAGTGAGTATGGTCTCGGATGCCTACGCGGCAACAAAGGGTGCCCATGGTATTTGCATTCTGACTGAATGGGATGAGTTCAAGACTCTCGATTACAACAAGATATATGAGAATATGCAGAAGCCGGCATTCATTTTCGACGGTAGGCATGTTATTGATGTAGATAAACTGCGCGAAATTGGCTTCATTGTCTTTTCAATTGGTAAGCCCTTGGATGCATGGCTCAAGGACATGCCTGCTGTCGCATAAAACTGTAACTGCTGCTCAACCACATCAAGTCGCAGATGAGGAAATAATGTCCATTTTCCAAATGTAATTTTTCTTTGTTTAGAGTTCATTATTTCAAGGTCAATAATTTTTTTTTCATGTAATCAATTTGACTGTAGAATCTCGCACTGCAGATCAATCACAATATAGACCTGAGCTCTTTTCTGGTCATTAGCTTTCTGAAGGAAACCTCCAAACCTTACGTTGTCAGAGATACCTGAGTTGAATGTGATATGATTGAATTGAAAATTGGGTTCTTTAGACATATAAGTCCTTTTCATATACATAAACCCACTTACTTTTTAACTTATAAATGAAACCCAAAATTGAATACAAGTTGCAAGCTAGAGAAATAGTTGACCTATTATTACAAGTCTTTCAAAAAATTGCCATAATTCTCGAATCATGTGAATAAACGTAACTTAATTACTCCAAGTTTTGCGCCTTCGATGAATACAACTCCTGATCAGACTAACGAAATATATCGAAAATACAAAGGAAGTACGATAGATATACGAGGGACTTCAAGGGGGGCCCTCATTTGGGCTCTGACCTAATATAATTGGGTCTCATCATTTTTTCCCTGAAAGGACATGCATCGGTTGGTTTCAAACCAAAACTACAATTGCATGCCTATTTCTCACAACGGAGGAATGGTTTTATGCCTTTAAAATTTAAAACTTAAATCCTATTTTTCATGATCTTTGATTTAGAGATTGTGCATACATGTGTGTATATATGTATATATTTTTAAATTGAAGAAGAACAAAGGTTAGATACAACCTCTGGAACGAATCTTCAACCCAAGAATGGTGTTCTGATAAGCCCTTTTCAAGACAAAGGTTCTTGTTTGATCCACCTTGAGAAGATTTCAAGGAAGAGATCCTCTAACTTTCGAAACCTCCTAATGTTATGAGTGAATATTGATGGATGAGCAGGGGCCGAGAGGCTAGTACAACTCTTACTCATCTTAGGGACCGGACAACTCAAGTACTTGAGGTAAAGGAAATTTCTAAATTTCTCTCAAACTCTATATGCAACAATGGTTGTTTTCAAGTCATGAAAATCATCAAGCACAAACTCTAAAATGACCAACTCTATTGCATGTGAGAAGGAGAGAGGATTATATAGACAAGTTTGTATAATAAAATAAGGATAATATTTGCATTCTCTCATGGGGGATGAACTCATTTCTTTACTTGCAAACAACGTATTTTTATCATAAAAATTTCATAATTAGAATCTTTCAATCTCTTAACCATTGTTTAAAGATCATCCCTACAAAATCATTTGAATCTGATATTGTTTAGTGATTTAAATGTATCAAATAAATCAACGGTTTAGGTACCAAATAGCATATTCATGATGAACCATTGATTATATTAGTGATGCGGTCCATTGGCATTTAACCGGATTCTAAGGTCATCCTTTTCCCTCTGGGTGTGCCCAATCCTGGCATATTCTTCTATCTCTTGCTGCCTCATCCCGACTCCCTTGGCTTTGCGGTGGAGACTTTAATAAGATACTTCGTTTGGAGGAGAAGGAAGGGGGGGGGGGAATCTCCATCCAATTGGCTAAATCCTAGATTTTTGAAAGGCCAGCTTCGACTGCAATCTTCCGAACTTGGGCTTCTCTGGGGATAAGTTCACATGGATGACCTCTCGAAATAGGGGAATTAAAGAGCATCTGGATCATTTCTTTGCTTGCTCAGAGTGGCTTCTGGGATTCTCCCATTCTTGTGTCACTCATCTCAAGCTAGCAACTTTGACCACATTCCCATTCTGGTTGAGATTTATGATGCCCTCCTAACCCACGATAACCCCGGTGTTTGTTCCGATTCGAGGAATGCGGGACAAAGAATGATGGTTATGAAGAGATCATTCGCAGGGCTTGGACACATCTCGTTATGGGTGTTCCCATGTTCTGCATTAGTGAAAAAAGTAAGGCTGTTCCTGTTGCCCTTCTCAAGTGGAACCAGGTTACTTTCAAATCCTGCCTGATTGTTGTTGAAGAGGTTCGTGCCTTGTTGAGTAAGCTCATCCATGCACAGATGTGATCCTGACTGAACGTGCCACCTTGTTGAGTAAGCTTGACGAGCTTCTACCCCATGAAGAGGTATTTTGGTGTCAACACTTGCAGGTATTATGGCTGAAGGACGGCAACCACAACTCCAAATTCTTTTATCAAAGTGCAAATGCTAGGAAAGCTAAGAACCGAATTGTAAAACTCCAAGACGATCAGGGGAGATGACACGTTAACCCAAGGGGGATTGAATTCGTGGTGACTAATTATTTCTCTGATATTTTCTCAAGTCATGCTTGGAATTCTTAAGTCATCATAGATGCTATTGATCGAAAAATCTCTGAGGAGATGAACAGTGATCCTAACGCCCCTTTCACCATGGATAAGGTGAAGATTGCCCCTTTTTGGATGCAACTGTTCACTTCTCCAAGTCTAAACGGCATACCACTTTTGTTTTTCCAGAAATATTGGGCAATTGTCAAAGTCGTATGTTCGTTGCCATCATCTCTTTTCTGGAATCTGGTCAGATCCTTTACAAGATCAATTTTGCTCACATTACTCTGATTCCTAAACTATTTCGGCCTTCCAAGATGTCCCAGCTCCGGCCATAAGTTTATGCAATTTTCTTTACAAGCTTACCTCAAAGATGTTGGTGAATCGCATGAAAGCCATTATGCTAAGTATCATCTCTTTAAACCAAAGTGCTTTTATTTATGATCGCCTTGTTTCAAACAATACCATTCTTGCTACGGTGGTTGCCCAAGCCTTGTTCAAAAGAAAAAAGGGGAAGAAAGGGCAAATGGCAATTAAACTTGATATGAGCAAAGAGTACGCTCCCATTGAGTGGGGTTATTTGCGTATGGTACTCACAAAACTGGGCTTTTCTAGCCGTTGGGTGAATTTTTTTATGCAATGTGTTTCCTCGGTTAGCTATTCTATCATTGTGAATGGCTCTCCTTGCAGTTACACTCACCATTATCATGGGCTTCAACAAGGGGACCCCATCTTACCCTATTTGTTTCTTCTATATGCTGAAGGACTTTCTGCGCTCATTGACGAACGCCACGATGACGAAGTAGTATAGGGATCTACATTTGCCGTGGTGCGCCACCAATCTTTCTAAGGGCGCTTGCTTTAGCCGGAACATTACACGGGGACAACAAAATCATTTGGCAAGCTTACTTGGTATTGACCGTGTAGATAGGCATGTGAAGTATATGAGCTTCCCAACGCTGGTAAGACGCAACCAGGGTGCGTGCTTCAGCCATATCAAATAATGCTTGTGGAAAAACCTTCAAAGTTAGAAAGGTAAACTCTTAAGTGCGGCGGGGTAGGAACTGTTGATCAAAGTTATTGCCCAAGGAATCCCTTTACACCATGAATTGCTTCTTTTTACCTAAATATTTTTATGACGAACTCAACAAAATGGTGGCAAAATTCTGGTGGAATGATGTGGATGACTCTCGAAAGATTCAATGGATTTCTTGGGATCGACTTTGTACCCTGAAGAGTGAGGGTGTGTTAGGTTTCAAGAACCTCTATGCTTTCAACTTTAGTCTTTTGGCAAAACAAGGCTGGAGGCTCATCCATGACCAGTCATCTTCCGTTGCCTGTGTATTAAAGGCCAAATACATTCCCAACTCATCAATTTTGGATGCCTCTATGGGAGTAAATGAATCTTTTTGTTGGAGAAGTTTGTGCTTAGTTCACCCCATAATCGAGTTGGGCTCTTGGTGGCAAATCGAAATTGGCTCTAATGATGACATTTGGAATGATCACTAAGTCCTTCTGTTTTTCAAATTGATGATTTTCTCCCCTCGCTCCTTGAATTGCTCCTTGTTGTGGGTCAGCTAGTTAATTAACAATCATCAATGGAAGACCTCCTTAATCTGCTCCTTATTTTCTGGTTTGGAAGTCAATGCAATTCTATCTCTTCCTTTTAGCTTTCATAGGCCTGAGGATTTGTTACTTTGGCATTACGATTCCAACGGTATTTTTGCAATTAAAAGTGCTTATCATCTTGATGCATGTTGGGTTATGAGATTTAGTGACCTTGCTTCGGCCTCCCATTATGGTTATAGCCTCGGTTTGTTATGGAAACGAATCTGGAATGCTTGCATTCCCCCAAAAGTTAAGGTGGTGACTTGGAGTATTCGTGAGGATATCATTCCATCTCATGCAAATCTCTTTCATTGTCACATTGGATCGTCTTCTGCTTGTGTATTTTGCCTTAGCAGTGAGGAATCTACTCTTCACCTAATGAGAGATTGCCCCTTCTACATTTGTACCTAAATGTCAACTCTGCTGGGTCCCCTGCCTACAGATCTGGATGTTAATTCAATTGGAAACTGGGATCTCTTTCTAGCTAATTCCCTATCCCATGAGAACTTTGATCTTGTTATCATGATTTGGTAGTCTTTATAGAATGCCAAAAATTCTTTCATTTGGAACAGCAAGTCAGAGAGGCCAATCTTCTGGTGGCTCATTCTTTGAGCTAATGGTAGAATTTCATTACTTTTTCCTCTCCAGCTCATTCTCCTAGATCTTCAACCCCTCCCCCGGATTACTAGTTGGTCTAAGCCTGCGTCCGACTCTTTTAAGGTCAACATTGATGGTGCTTGGACGGCAGAAAGACGCCAGGGGGAAGTGGGAAATTATAATTCGGGACGAATAGGAGCTTTTTGTGGCTGCCTATTCTATGGAACTCTATTTTTTTCTGGCCCCCTACATATGGAAGCCTTGGTGTTTCGTGAAGGTGTGTTATTGGCGATGGAAAGAGGTCTTACCGACGTTCTTTTTTAGGCTGATTCGCTTTAGATCGTGAATTTGATTCTTGACAACTCTACCAATATGTCAGTAGTTGGACTTATTGTAGAGGACATCAAGCCTTGTCTTCGCACGATCAATGGTGCTACTATTTCCATACCTGTCGCCAAGGAAAGGTGTTGCTTATCACCTAGCCCATCACGGTCTTCATATGAATTTGGTGAATTGCACCTGGTTCAAGGAGCTCCCAGATTTCATACTTAGCTTACTTTCGTCTGAATGTAATTGACTTTGGCGGCTTTTACTACCGGCCTTTGATGTAATCCTCTTTTCTCTATCCATGGAATCTACTGTCCTTGCTTTAAAAAACAAACTATATCACATTCAAATGATTGTTTGTGGGGATGACTTTCAAAGGAAGATTAAAAGATACTTTTTCTCTTTGTGAAATCGGCCACAAGGGTTTAGGGCCCTTGTTTGGACCTTCGTCAATCATTTAACGTAAATTTTTTAAGTGACATATCCTATATAAGCCCGATTTAAACCCTATTTATTTCAAAACATTTTCGAATCCCATCTTGAGTTATATAGTCCCATTTACATAATTATTCAATTAATTAATTTTTTTTTCAAGTTGTACTAATTTATTCAAATTGTTTATTTGGAAGAATAATATATGTCGATATGGCATTCCTCACATCATCGTCGGGCTTGCTATCTTCTTCTTCATGATTGATCACGTGAAGCTCCTAGTGTTGAGCTTCAAAGAGTATCCACATTGATAAATCTAGCAATGGTTGATAGAGTGATTGATTGAAATGTGCTAGCAATATGTCTCACTTGGGTCAATGGTATTTAGGCGCCACACAAGGTGTTTTTGGCTTAGGGTTTTTTTTTTCTCTGAGGGAAAAAAATTGAATAATCTTTGCATTAGTGTTATGAGAGAAACGTAAGGGGTATTTATACTCTCCTTGCCGCACCTCCTTAGGATTTGGCACCTAGGGCTTCATGTCACGTCTTAAGCCCACTCGCTTACCCACTTTGAGTTTGTAACTTGGACCCTTTTTTAATTAATAAAGCCTAAACCGTAATTAACTTAAATCATGTCCAAAGGCCTAAAAAATAGTCCAACATAATTAACAATTAATTATATCTTGTCATCTTCTATATAATAGTACTAGAACTTATCATAGGCATGGGACATCTTCTAACTATAGCTGGCAGTGAAATTAATTAATAAATTAATTTAATTTCACAAACCATGAGTGACACTTAGCAACATGTCATGATTATACTGATTAGTAGAAGCATAAGCGAACTAATCATGATGCTTTTCGAACCTTGATTGTTAGAATGCAATTCAGTCTTTCTATTATTCGTATCCTAATCAAGATTTATATGATATGGATGCATGTCAAATCACATGTAGTCATCTATGATTCCCATGATGTATCTCATGTTAAAGCAATTCTTCAAACATAAGTTGATCAACAAGTACTCTGCGCAAAGATTTCCAAAATGAATCTTCAAGTGGCTTCGAGGGATATCTTGCTCTATAGAACAAATACTAGAAAGTGATGGATTCCTTGTTGTGCATTCATGTATCTTCATGCTGATACATATGAACCCAAGTATTACACTATCTAATTGATAGAAGAAGTGCCATAAAGATCAATTCGCGAGGTTTTGGTTTCAGGCCTTACGAAGCAGTAAAAATTTTGAGGTGAAATCAAAGTTCATATCTATAAGCATAAGATACCTATGATGTCTTAGGTTGGAGAATTATTTGCATAGTAAAATCCAAAGCTTTGTAGCATTTGACATGTGGTAAGCATCCATACATTTAAACTTCTTAGGTGGTTAGTGTTCAGTGTCGTTAGAGAATGAGTCTTGTCAAAGTCAATTGTATCTCTTAAGGATTAGGAAATAATATTGTAAAATTTGATTTTGATTGTATTCCTATATCACATAAGATTCTTACTTGTACATCAAGCATATATATTGTATAAATATAGTCTTTGTGCTATCAATAAAATCATTTAGAATTATTTTCTATATGGTATCAACAAGTTAAGGTTCTTCAAACCCTATTTTTGCTTGCCGCATGTAACGACCCAAAAAATTAATCAGAAACTAAATTCAGTCATTTTATGGCTGCATCTAACCTTTTTGTTAGACTGTCTATGTACCCTCAAACGGGATCAAGATATTCGTAGTTCACCAGGATTTTTAAACCGTTTATCCCTTAAATATTCAAGTGGCGGACATGTTCAATATTAGAATCAAACAATTGAAATCACATCAAACATATATCAAATATGAATTCAAAATGTCGAAATTAGCTTAAAAAGGTAAAGTCAGCCCACTGGCCAGGTGCCGCCGCAGGTGGCGGTTTCCAAAGAATGGAAACCCAATTTTTCGACTAACTCTAAAAATTACCAAATTTTATTGGCATATAGAGCTCAATGAGGGAAACAATTTTCATACTTGGATCAAAGTCTAATTCGGCCGGGAAGACATCTGAATTCATCTTGATCAGTCGAAAAACCCTAAAATGGGTTAACTTCGATTCATCCTCTCCGGTGCACTGCTACCCCTAAACTTGTTTGAGGTTTGTTCTTGAGCCCAAGAGGAGTTGAACAATTGTGGTGATCGATAGTGGTGCTTCCAGGAACGGCGGGCCATCGCCTTGCACCCACAAAACTCGTCAGTGAGTTCTTCACAAAACTGAGGCCAAATTGACTTGGGTTTTTGGTGAAAATGGAAGAGGGAATGATGGGGAATATTTTTTAGGTGATAGCAAGCCTTGGATTGCTAAAAAAATGCCAGAATTGACGTCAAGGTGTGTGCAGGAACCGGGTTGGGAAACCAGATCGCATGGTTTCCAGGTTGGCCGGTTTTTCTCTCTCTTTCCTTTCCCTTCTCCTGATTAGGTAGCCCTTCTCTCCTTTCCCTCCTTTCTCCTCTCTTCTCTTCATCCTAACCATACATGTGGCACCCAGATCACTGCTCTAGCAAAACTGGAGCCTTCCAGATTAATGGTGAAATGACAATTTTACCCTTACCTTCGCTCATTTATATCTCCCGGCCGACTTCTTCTTCCATGGCTTCTGCAACAACTTAGTCGTCCCTCATCTACTCATTCTCTTCCTAAAAGACCAAATGTGGCATGTCAAATGTGTCCATTTTTATTGGCCATAACCTTTTCTCTCATGTTGATGGCACCTACTTGCCTCCGAACACCGAGCTTCCTGATGCATATGATGCTTCTACCAAGCCAAATCCTGTATATGTTTTGAAAGTTTTAGGATGGGTACTAGTTTAACCTAGAGGGGGTGAATAGGTTGCAATTTAAAAATCCAATTCAATTTTCAATTTAATTTTTAATTCTCAAATTAATTTGATATTCACATCCAATATCAAACTATCCTACACATATGCAGTTAAATAGATAAATAAAAAGTGCACACAGGATGTAGGATTTAACGAGGCAAAACCCACCATTGGGAAAATCCTCGTGCTCCCATTCCAGGACAAACACTAAGAGAAATATGTACCAAAATACTTACAAAACTCATCAACTAGACACACATACTAGTAGGCAGTTTTGTCTCCGCGCTTTGCTACTCGATCTCTCTTTAGCCTTCGAGTGGAAGTGGCACGACACTACCGCGACCGTCAATCATCTTCTCCTCGAACTTTGCAAGATACTAACACGATCATGCATAATGAATGTATGATGAAATAGTTTTTTTTTTTTTTTTTTAACTTAACCAATTATGAAAATTACAAGGCACATTTTCATAATTGATTTCCAATTAAAGCACGGTAAAAAATCAAAAATCAAACCTAAAATAAACTTTTGAAAACACATGACAACAAACTGATTTTTTTTTCTCGGCAAAAAACCTCAAGGATTCTCTCTATGCATTCAAACTCTGATTAATTTCTTTTAAACTCCAAATAGCGGCATCATTTTTCTTTTTCAAAACGAAATGGCAGCAGCCACCAAAATCAAAGCCTATTCTAATGCATACAAGTGTGGTATGCGACAGCAGCCAAAAATTCTTTTGTTTGTCTTTCGAAACATGCAGCAATGTGGGAATGCGGCGGCAACCCAAAACTCAAGAAAACTATTCTAATCTATGCAGCCCGCAGAAAAACCTCACGTAAGACTTCAATATATATATGACTCTACTAGGGTTTATTTTGTGCAGATAAAAGAATATAAGTAACACACCTCAACCTGGAATGTCTACTAGGATTCCGAATCGAACTATACTGGTTGACACCTGGAAGGTGACGAAGTCATAAAGTGTAAGGATGTGGAAAATGTGAATAAATTTAAATCTAAAAGTGCCTAAATACAGGAGTGCGCTGTGAGCGGAAATGAACCCATTTCACACGTGATGTCAGAGCATAAGTAAAGTACAGTAAGATAGAATAAGCATTATACCCTCAAAGGTGAGACCTATACTGAGATTTGCCAAGAATGCTCATCAATAAGAAAGCTCAGCTAATGCTCATCAATAAGAAAGCTCAGCTGCTAAAACTTGGAGAGGCGAAAAACAAGGGTGAGTGGGCCTGAAAATAAAGTTTTATGAAAACCTTTCTAAAAAGAATGTAACCCCTTACCGTAAAACAAGTATAGTTTCTCGAAAATCATACTAAGTATAAGTATAAAATCAATTGCATGCCAACAATAAATCCAGAAATATCCTACATCAGAATATCTCAACGGCAATATGAACATAATTATGTGCTCAATAATTTGTACTAGCACATAAGTAATGTGACCTGTACGACTGCACCTATTGCTCATCCATCTATACTAACACATGAGTCGGAGTCACCTAATGTGACCTGTACAACATGATTAGGTGTAACAACATACCTATAGTGCTACGATCACGTGAAAACTAGCGCTATGCGCGTCATCAGCGAGTCGGAGTCGCCTAATGCAACGTGTACGATAGGACTAGCACCTACTTGGATCCAAGGCGGGTGTGGGGTGAAAGATGAACATCATGTGAAGGACTGGCCTTAGCCCAGGGCAAGCACTAACATCGGTGCAGCAATGATGAGAGAACTATAAGCATATGAGCATGACATAATGATGCAATAATTCCAATCAACATTATAAACTTACCTGAACTTACCTGCGCATCCTGTAGGATTATCTTGGTATTTCACAACAGTGTAACATTTCTCATAACATAATTTAATCTTGGCATTAAGTGCATGAATCAACTCAAAAGTATTTGTGGAAACTATTGGTCATATATATATATATATATATATATATATAGACACACACTATAAAAAGGAAAAGACTCACTCACTTGAGGTCCACGCTAAAACTTCCTAGCATGAATATCGAGGCGTCACGAACAATCAGTGCCTAGAACAATTATTAAATCTCGTCTCAGAATTCTTGTTGATAGAACATGTAACTTACATAAAACACATCCCTAAGGACGTTCTAGGATGATTTGAAACCCATTAACCAAAAGTCAACCGTCGGTCTAAGGTCGGCGGTAGGGTCCATAATCCTACGTACTTAATCTGGAAGATCCAAAACTCAGATTTTTGATCCGTAACTTCCAAAGATACACATTATGCTTCTAGAACATCATACTAAAGTTTCAGTACGATCCAACGGTTGGATCTCTGCCAATTGCAAATTCAAGTAGCGGTCAACATTTTATTTTACAAAATTGCAAATCCAATTCAGGAAGATCCATAAGTTAGATTCCCAATCCGTAAGTTTCTAATATACGAAAATATTACGTACTATAATGTATTAAAGTTTGGTGATGATCCAACGGTCGGATCATCAATTGCTATAATATTCGAGTGGCGGGCCTTAACGAAATTGTACTCAAACAATGGAATTCCATCAATTAGATGTCAAATATGGAATCAAGGCATCCAAATTAAGCTAGGATGGGCAGGTCGGGTCTCGACCCACATGCCGCCACACTCGGCGATTTCAGGCGACTGGAAACTCACTTTTTCAACTAACTCCAAATTCTACCAAAATTTACAGGATAATAGAAATCAATAAGAGAAACAAGTTCTATACCTGCCATGAAGTCCAAAAGTGGACAGAAGATAATCAATTTTTCCGATAAAGCTGGTGGTTGTCTAAAGCTTCTCGGCATCGATTCATCTTCTACGGTGATCTAACGGGGTCAAGGCTGATTGGGATTTACTCCTGGTATGATGGGCCACAAAACCCAAATTGGTGGTGTCGGCTATTTCTTTTCCGATTCACCAGAAAAATGAAAAGGGTGGCCGGAGCACCATTGGTTTTCATTGAGTTTTATGGCCTCGCATCGCCACCTACCGAGGTCAATCAAGGTGGCGCGTGGGTCAAGGCCTGACCTGCCTATCCTAGGTTAATTTGGATGCCCTGATTCCTTATTTGACACCTGATTGACAGAATTCCATTGTTTGAGTATAATTTCGTTAAGGTCCGCCACTGGAATATTATAGTAATCAATGATCTGACCGTTGGCTCGTCACCAAACTTTAATACATTATAGTACATAATATTTGAGGATATTATAAACATATGGATTGGGAATCCGATTTACAGATCTTCCTGAATTGAATTTGTAAGTTCATAAAATAAAACGTTAACCGCTAATTGAATTTGCAATTGGCGGAAATCCAACCGTTGGATCGTAATGAAACTTTAGTATGATGTTCTACAAGCATAATTTGGATTTTGGAAGTTATGGATTGGAAATCTAAGTTGTGGATCTTCCGGATTAAGTTACGTAGGGTTATGAACCCTACAGCTGACCTTTGACCGACGGTTGACTTTTGGTCAATGGGTTTCAAATCATTCTAGAATGTCCTTGGGGATGTGTTTTACGTAAGTTACTTACTCTATCCATAAGAATTCTGAGACGTGATTTGATGCTTGTTCTAGGCGATGATCATTCTCGACGTCTTGATATTCGTGCTAGGGAGTTGTAGTGTGGACCTCAGGTGAGTGGGTCTTTTCCTTTTTATAGTGTGTGTGCGTGTGTGTGTGTGTGTGTGTGTGTGATTGATAGTTTCCACAAATGCTTTTGAATTGATTCATGCACTTCATGCCATGATTAAATTATGTTATGAGAAATGTTGCACTGTTGTGAAATAGCAAGATGATCCTACGGGATGCGCAGGTAAGTTCAAGTAAGTTTATTATGTTGATTGGAATTATTGCATCATTATGGCATGCTCATATTCATACAGTTCACTCATCATTGTTGCACTAGTGTTAGTGCTCGCCTCGGGCCAGGGCCAGTCTTTCACGTGATGTTCACCTCATACCCCATGCTCGCCTTGGATCTAATTAGGTGTTAATCCTGTCGTACAGGTCTCATTAGGTGACTCTGACTCGTAGGTTACACACATAGTTGTAGTCATCACGTGATCGTAGCACTATAGAGTATATTATTACACCTAGTCCTGTCGTACAGGTCACATTAGGTGACTCCGACTTGCGTGCTAGTATAAATTATTGAGTACATAATTATATTCATATTGCCGTTGAGATATTCTACTGTGGCATATTTCTGGATTTATTGTTGGCATGCATTTGATTTCATACTTATACGTAGTATGATTTTTGGGAAACTATACTTGTTTACGGCAAAGGGTTATAATGTTTTCAAAAAGGCTTTTGTAAAACTTTATTTTCAGGCCCATTCATCCTTGTTTTTCACCCCTCCAGGTTTAGCTGCTGAGCTTTCAAATCGACGAGGATTCTTAGCAAATCTCAGTATAGGTGGCTACCCTTAAGGGTATAATCCTTATTCTATCTTACTGTACTTTACTTATGCTCTAACATCACATGTGAAATGGGTTCATTTCTACTCATAGCGCACTCTTGTATTTAGGCACTTTTAGGTTTAAATTTATTCACATTTTCCACATCACTACACTTTATGGCTTCGTCACCTTCCAAGTGTCGGCCAGCACAGCTCGATTCGGAGTTCTAGTGGACAATCTAGGTCAGGGTATGTCAGTTTGGTATCAGAGCATAAGTTGGGTAGTATTTCATCCATCACACGCGTGATGTAAGCATTCTAGGTTCTTGAGCCTAATTTTTAAATCTTGCCACCCCGTCGAGCATGAAAAATGTATTAGCTTTTTCTAAGCCTTGAGTGACTTAGTCGACTTTTCGACCTTTTAGAAGCTCATTTTGGCGAACGCCTCTAAATTATAAGTGAAGAAATTCCCTGCCAAGGAAAGATGTAGATTTGAGATAAGTTGATGGCCCTAAAGCAAGGCTACTATTTCGACAGTTGTGCATCACGGGAGAATTACATACCAATTCCACTACCATCTAGTCATTATTAACAACCCTTTTGAGAATGGAAGCTAAGAATAGTTTTGATCCCTTGGTAGTATCCGTTAGTATACCTTTTATCGAAATTCCTACGAAGTTGTACTTTCGTCAAAATTTCTGGAAATGCCTCCAGTGACAATGTGGTGCTAAAGGGGTAGCACTCGACGTGAGAATATCAAGGGGACAATTACTTTTGGTCCCTGATAGCACTAATCTTTCCAAACGCACTAGTGATCATTCCAGATCTTCAGGAGGAAGATTGACTTCCATTTAAGTTCGTTCCAAAGTAGATTGTTAGTAAATTCTTTTTCTGGCCTTGGGACTTTCCAATCAGCACTAATTCCTAGATTTTCCTTTCGATGTTGTACTCATCATTTGGGTGAGTATAGGCTTACGAGTATGAGTTGTCATACCCTGGGAGTAATAAAATCCCAAAGGCAGTAATTAAATCCTCCTAAAATCAACGAACTACTTCACTTGACCAGTTCCTTTTCAATCACCCGAACGGGCTCTAAACCCGTAATCAGCCTACAGAGGCGCTACAAAATGACAATGATGTCCGATATCCAGAGACCGTTGACCAGTATTCGGTGGTATGATTTCTGATACCGATCACAGGTGCCAGTATTTGGTGGTATGATTTCTGATATCGGACACAGGTGCTAGAATGTCGGTTCACAGTTTTAGGGTAATGAACAATATAAAAATATACTAAGTGCGTTAATTAGCGGCACGATTGATAGACTGATTAACTGTGGTTACTAAAGCCAAAGAAACTAGTTTGTGGAAACTTAGGAGCAAGCTTTGTCTTAGGACAGTAAACCTATAGTTGTTTTTACCTTATCACCTATCTAGGTAAACAAAACCTCTTCGACTAGCCACTGATGAGTCCATATTATACTGTATATTTTACCCTAATCTTACTTTATTGGTTATTTTGGTAGAATTTTGATACTTTGGATTATATTTTCAATGTAGGACATTTGACATCCTTTGAAGAAAAAAGTAATCAAACAGATGAATTTTGGAGTGATTCCAATTGGAGGATGTTTGTGTGCCTTTCAAGATGATTGTATCAAAATTTCAGATTTTTCTACCAAGCCGTTTGACCGTAGTGATGAAATTAAAGCCCAACGTGCAGCTTTCCTAGATTGACGTTTCTGGACATTTTGGGTATTTTGGAGGCCAAGATGGCATATTTTGAGAAACATTTCTACTGAGAGTTTGTAGGGGACGTCTTTAGCTTTAAAAAGAGACCTTTTGAGACCAAATCGGAGTTGATTTGGTCAGTTAAAAGTATAATTTTCTGAGAAGTCCGAATTTTGGTTTAAATAGGAAACCTTTTATTTTCTTTTTTATTATTTCATTATGTTTCCTAGTTTTATTCTAAGACCTTTTCTGGGAAGGATTTTATTTTGTAATAGAATAAATAAGGCTTTTTAGCCTTTAGGTTAGAGAAGGGGAGAACGCAAAACTTTGGCTTTGGAGAGCTTTTGACGATTCAAGTTTATTTTCAAGGTGTTTTCTATCCATATTCTTAATAATATTTTGTTTTATGGTTGTTAGTAACTATTTTCGTTTGCTAGGGTGAGGCCATGATCCTTAGCAAGAATATGTAATTTCTTTTTAATTTTCTTATGAATTTATGTATGCAAGTTTTGGATTGTTAATCACTGTGCTTTAAACTATCTATTTATTTTAGTAATTCGCGACCATTAGGATATTTCAAAAAGTAATTTGATGCAAGAATATGTAATTTCTTTTTAATTTTATTATGAATTTATGCATGCAAGTTTTGGATTGTTAATCACTGTGCTTTAAACTATCTATTTATTTTAGTGATATGCGACCATTAGGATATTTAGAAAAGTAATTTGATGCAATTTTGGTGGAGGGCTGTCCCTAAAATTGACTAAGGCTTCTTGTGGTTAACATGTGCAACTACTTAGGATGGATGACATGTCTTAGCAGTTATATGGTTTTTCATAAGGTTTTCACAAAACTTAATGAGTCTTGCATGTTCACATTTGATCTGGACTCCACGGACGGGTTGCATGTTAGATATACGTTCTATGTTGGGGGTTCCAAGTAGGGCATACTTTAGGAAAACCTAACCTTCAAAATATGCATGTATAATTGATAAGGAATTAGAAGAACTACGTAGGATTGTTAGGGTAACGGCGAAACCCTAGTGCTTTTTGAAATTTGTTCCTCAAAAATCTTTTCTCTTTGATTTGTTTCCATTTTAATTGGTTATTAGTTTCTTTCCCTAAATTACTTTTATTAAAATTCATTTTTATTACTTTTACATTCAAAATCAATCCTTTCCAATCTTTACTTTCAGATAATTAACTAAGATTAGGGTTTTTCATAAATTGTTTTAAATAATCCCAGCAGAAAATGACCTTGCTTGAGTCATTTATACTACAACAATCTTGTTATCTTGCAAGTATTTTGTGTGTATTTATCCCTACTTTTGCAGGTGGTAAAAATTCTATCAGCCGCCTTTTCAATCACTCATACCGGTAGATAGTAGAATCAAAGTACGAATTAATTTTTTCAGTGTTAGAGTGAATTGAGTATCGAGGAAGTTGTGAAGATCTGTTAGCACGTGGCGTGATGGAAGGAAGTAGTATGGTCCGTTTTGAGGATGTATACCTTTGGTGTCATTTCTCAAAATTTTACTTGGGATGCCATTAAATGCGAGAAGTAGAATACACCGTTGATCCACCTTGTTAACACCACATTTATTCTCCTTATTTCTTATCGAACAACTCATAATCAGTTTTTCTTGACTTTTCAAACAAGTCCTACTTCATTGAGAGAACTTAGTTACTACAGCTTACCAATTAGGAATTTACCAACCAGGGACTAAACACTTTATCTTGGAAACCTCAAACTTAACTGTGAAGGCGAAAAATTGAATCTTAGGGTCCTACCTAGATTTTAGCAACTTCCTTAAGTGACGATTAAAAAAACAAATCGTTATCCCCTACTTTGAGTTGATGGTCTAGCCAACCTACCTTTGTAACTCAAGTTTTCTTTCATAGCCTGATGAATTCATAGTAGTCTTTTTGACGACTTCATCATCTACTTTGGCAGTGAGACCAAATTCTCTAAGCACTGTTAATCAGCTTTATACCAATTTTTTCGACTGTAAACTTTGATTAAATTGGTACTCTTCTTGGGAGACGTGATCTCAGTGGATGAGATTCTTTTCTTTTCACTTCATCATCTACTTTGGCAGTGAGATCAAATTCTCTAAGCACTGTTAATCAGCTTTATACCAATTTTTTCGACTGTAAACTTTGATTAAATTGGTACTCTTCTTGGGAGACGTGATCTCAGTGGATGAGATTCTTTTCTTTTCCCTAAAAAGGTAGTAGCGGAAGAGAGTTGGAATTCTCACAAGGTGTTGTGAGATTCGAGACAATCTTTGGTCTTGTCGACCTTATTGAAAAATTGTTATCAATTTTTCGACTATAGTGTTTTCCTTACTTGTCAATTGAGGAAAATTAGTTTGGTTTGGGATGTTGATTATGATTAAAGTTTCTGACAGCTGAACTGTTGTCTCATGTTACCTTTGCTTTACACCTTCCAATGACCTTGATCATTTTGGAAATCCATGATGACGTGTTCTTTGGATGTTTTGACTGTCTAGATGCAGCATGATGGAGTATCACTTATATTTCCCAGCGGATAGAACTGTTCGAAATGAACCACCTTATTCATGACTTAGAGTCAATTGTTATTACCTACATTTGAGATAAGCTAAAATTTCTGATAGTGACAATGGAAGAACTAAATCAACGACTACGATTGCACTATCGCGTATTACCCCGGTGGTGCAAACATAGTTACCAAACACCTTTAGCTTATCCTATCGGACCTCAGTTGGAATTCACAAGTATTGTTTTGACGTTACTTGTGAGATATCAATAAATTGTTTGGATGGTTATAATCACTTCATGTATCTATATAAGGATGAGAAATATCACCATAAGATTCCAATACTAGGTATCTTGTACATGTGTAGTTATGATGATGTTTCAGTGACCATCGACCGACATGATAAGTTAGCCCACTTTCTATTGGTCCAGAAGGACTACATTTTAGACCAATTGGTAAAATTCCTTATTCTTGAAATTATTAGATTTCTCGGGCGCTTAGACCAGCGTCTACTTTGATGAGGATTCCATATTCACCTCTTTGTGCTGAAAGGTATTCTAGTCAATCTTGGGTCCGTGTCTACCCTACTACACTTTGTATTATTTTTGAAACAGACAAACCGTCTAAAGGAGTTGCTCGAACATTGACATTTAGTCGTGATCATTTATTTCTCAATCACCCAACAAATACTTTGCTAAACGAATCTTAACCTTTGGTGATTGAATGTTCCATACATTACCAAGGTAGCCAGATGTTGTGCATTAATCCTAGTTACCTTATATTCTAGATTTGTTGGACTTGTTTTGAATCTCAAACTCTTGAGTATTCTTTTAGCCTCTCGACATAATTTTTCGCTAAATTCGAGAGGAATTTAATAGGAAGCTGCTCACTAAGGCGTTGTGGACTACATGGTACATTTGTCACTTTTGTATCTCACTGTGACATGTGTTTCATTTCCAAGTCCTGGGAAGTCTTCTCGAGGCCATGTGCATTAAGCTTTGTCGTGTACCGCATTTCACCCTCAGACTAATAGTTAGTCTAAATGAACCATTCGGACCTTAGAGGACATATTGCTTTTGAATATTTTACAGTTTTAGCCAGTCATGGTAGGCACTTACCTTTGTTAGAGTTATGTATAACTGTAGTTACATTTCTGGTTTGGCTATGGTATTGTTTAAGCCTTGGTATAGAGATTTTACGCACGGAACATGTTTGTCAAATGAGTATTGCGAATAGGTATTTGAATGATCAAGATTACGATATACAAAAATTATGATTATTGTTGATGTTACCCATGAGGGGTAGTACGTGAGCACAATCGAGGTTTTGTTTAGACGATGTACGTGTATTTCCCAATGGGGGCATGATAGTAATATTGCACCCTCGAAAATTTGTTACTTACTTACCGAGACAACAGTGAGCTGTTAATATTGCGGGCTGCAGACCGTAATATCAATAACTCATTCGTTGGGTTCATTAAGCAAGTAGACAAGTAGGTCATTCTATGTTAGCATTTGTAGTTACGTATTTAATTAGTTATTTATTGTTTGGGCTCGACCCAAAGATACTACATGATTATCTTCGGAGTACGTAACGCAACAAGTGCGTAGGTGAAAAATAGTCTATGTTCAATTTTAATTTCAGTACAATTACTTTAACTTTATGTTATTATATTTATGTTTTTGATGGGATGTTATTATACATATATAAATATTTTTGACTTTATGTTTTATAAAAGTAGTATATTATAGTATTGTACTAAAGGTGAAGGAAAGTTTGAGTTTGGAGCCATGAAGGAAGAATCATTGCAATCTGATCGTGACGAAATGACAATCTCTTTTATGCAACCACTCTAACTTGATATTTTCTTTACATATTTATTTCCCTGCTGCCTTTTCACTAATTTTGTATAGCAAATGATTTTAAATTTCGAGGACAAAATTTTTTTTAAGATGGGTAGATTGTGACAACTCGTCCCTAATTTTAAGTTTTATAAACTTTAAAATAGTGATTTTACAAAAATTTAGGCGAGGATGTTTGACTTTCGTTGACTGTTTGAAGTCACAATTAATGTTTCCAAATAGATCTTAAGGCTACGAATGTATAGGCGAAAGCCGTTTGCGAGTCTAGATTATAATGGTATAGTTACGGATGTTTGAAATTGTTTACTCAAATTTTAGTTTATAAATTAATTAAACTCCCACCCTGTGGGAATTGTAACCAATCAAATTAAAGGGGGAATGACCAATCAGAAAATAGAGGGAGGGAGAGAGAGAGGGAGAGAGAGAGAGAGCCAATCAAGATAAGAGAAAGAGTGTACCCTTCTTCTTTGCGTCTACCCATTCCCGCGACCTCCCATTTTTCGTTGCCGATTCTAGCCAGCTCCGGTGGAATTTTTTGACAGAAAATGGGAGGTCGCAGGAATGGGTAAACGGGAAGAAGAGGGGTACACTCTCTCTCTTCTCCGGATTGGCTATCTCTCTCCCCCCCTTTATTTCTAATTGGTCCTTCTCCCTTTAATTTGATTGGTTGCAATTCCCACATGGTGGGAGTTTAATTAGTTTATAAACTAAAATTTGAGTAAACAATTTCAAACTTCTGTAACTATATCGTTATAATTCAAACTCGTAAACGGCTTTCGCCTATGTGTTCGTAGCTTCAAGATCTATTCGGAAACATTATTTGTGACTTCGAACGGTCAACGAAAGTCAAACATCCTGATCTCTAAAGGCATTTTTGTAAAATCACTATTTTAAAATTTATAAAACTTAAAATTAGGAACAGATTATTAGAATAAGGATAAGCATACACCTGATAAAATTAAATTGAAAAACACGTGAATTTATTAACTTGATAAATATGCAAAACATATTAAATTAGCTGTTAACTAACTTTCTAGATAACACGGCAGCGAAAAAGATAATTAGGCTCTCCGAAAATAAACCAACCAATTAACGTTAAGCCCAAAATTAAATCAAGTTAAATACCAAGTAAGACCTATCTACATGAATGCATATGCATGACACACTTACTTGAGTGGATGTCTCTGAAACGCCTGATATTCTTGTGATCGAGAGCACGAGAAACAAATTTAGAATAAAATAATTAAAATCGAAAACATGAACTAGTCTAAGACATTACAGACTAGGCGTTTTGTTTTGTTTTGTTTAGGAATTACCGATTTTACTCTATAACATATTTCATGGTACAAAACTGATCAAGTAGTGTGCAACTATATTGCTTCTACCCTCTCCGAGTATGTTTTTTCTTTGGTTGTTGGTCTTGACACTGCTCAAGCCATCTGGGATTGTCTCCATCAACACTTCTCTCAGTTCTTTGTGGCTAACGCTGCCAATTTACGGTTTCGTCTCCTTGATCTTCAAAACTTACTCTCTTCATGACTAGCTTCAAAAGCCCAAGAGTATTGCTGATTATTTGGCATCTATTAATCGAAAGGTTTCTGATAGTGACCTTGTGACTTCCATCCTTCAGGGTTTAGGCCGTGATTATCTCATGTTTTGGCTTTAGGCGAAACTAAAAACCCGGGATCTAAACCTTGAGTCATAAGCATTTAACTTTAAACAAACATTTTCAAGTAGAAATGAGAAAACAAATAAAGTAAAAAGGCAGTATAAACAAATCATCAACTAAATTAAATATTAGATGTGACTAATTTGACTATAATAAAATAGAAACTACAAGGCAGAGTTTAAATCAACCGAAACATAAACTTCAATAGCGTGTTTGAATTCAGGTGGATCTATTCGAAAATATCATAAATAAGAAAAAGTGTATGACAACCGTACATGTAAGGCACTACTAGTATGTACTTGAAAATTTTATTGACCTCTTTTTAATTAGGATAAACAGGATGCATATATTCCTGTTACTGTAAGTTTTGATTGATCTATATTATCAAAGCTCCCTTTTGTACAAGAACTTGAAGAAGAACTCAATTTGAGAAAGAAAATGGTCAAATCCCGAAAAGTCAATTTGGCAGAAATGCGCGGCGGTCCTTTATTTAGCATAATTAAACAGCTTGGCATAAAAATCTGAAAATTTGACACCAACAAGTTTAAAGACTCCCGAACCCACTCCAATTGGAATAACTCCAAACTTCATCCGTTTGTCACTTTTTGCTCAGATTAGATTTGCATGTCCTATTAAAAATATAAAACAAAGTATCAAAATCTCACCAAAATAATCACTAACATATACTTAACAATAGAATAAAATATATAGAGAATTTTACACAAGTACCACCTGAACTTGAAAGCATGTGCTCAAATACCACCTAAACTTTCAATTTTGTTTTTTTACGACCTAAACTTTCTTAGTTGTTGGAATCTACCACCTATCATTACTCTCCATCCATTTTGCTGTTAAAACATATCACTTGTGGGGTATTTTCGTCACTTGACTTTCTAAGTTTCCTCAAATCACTTTATATGAAAGAAAATGATAAACCAGCACCCAGAGGGAGGGTCTTTGTTGTAGCAGGATATGAAGGGTTTCATGGAGAAAAAGGAAAACAACTATGTTTGATGAAGCACAAGTTTCGGTATTTAGTTATGCCTAATTTCTTAGAACTTATCTGTTATAGTTGATGAAGCACAAGTTTACTATGGGTGATTTATGTTGTTTTTAAACTTTATGGAATTACAAAAATCATATATCTATTGTTATGATGAAAAAACAAGTTTTACATGCCACGAAAAACACTGGATACTCATGATTTCCCCACCACACCAATTATTTTACCCCTTCTAAGAAAAGCAGCAACCACAATTTTGGGATTCACAAATTGTCCCCTAATCTGCACAGTTGGAGGCCTGACGTTGTTCATCAGTTGGCTTGCCATCCTGCAGATAAAATGTTTTAGGACTTTGCAATCATAACTATAGTATACTCAACGAATTTATGCAAAAATCTAGTAATTTTTTACAAAATTGGGGGTTTGACTTATGTGTCCAATTTTGGCGCCATATTGACTTGGACAATTTTATTTACAAGCTCTTTTATTCTAACCAGTCCTATAAAGTTAATTGACGAAAATACCCTCACAAATGACATGTTTTAACAGCAAAATGGATAGAGATTAATGGTAGGTGATGGAGTCTAACAACTAAGAAAGTTCAGGTGGTAAAAAAATACAATTGAAAGTTCAGGCGGTATTTTTGCACATGCTTCTAAATAGGACACTTTGGATACGGTCCCTAGTTATCAACATTCTTTGACTGAAACCATGTCTATTTTTAGTTTTTTATCGAAGTCCCTGACATTAATGTAATAATGTAAGTTACTATATTTTTTAAATTAAAAATTATATTTGTTTTTATTAATGAAATTTCAAAAATTATACACTCATGTATGGAACTTCGGGTTCCAAAATCTCTTCCTCATCTTCTTTTGGACGGAAGGGATCTCGTTTAGCATCTAGAGTCCGAACGACCATAGGTGTACTCGAAGGCTTAGCTTTATCCTCATTAAAACGTCACAACACCTTTTGGGTGTAGTTTGATTGATGTACTAGGATTCCATCCGAATAATGGTCGATCTCCAAGCCGAGACAATATTAAGTTTTCCCAAGATCCTTCATCGCAAATTCTAATTTCAAGTGTGCAGCAATTTCCTAAAGTTTTACGGGAGTCCAATGGGATTCATGTCATCGACATAAACTACAACGATTGCAAATCCGGAATGTGACTTCTTTATGAACACGCATGGACATAATTTGTTGTTCACATAACCCTGACTTGTCAAATATTTACTCAGACGATTATACCATATTGGCCCGGATTGTTTCAATCCGTAGAGCGACCTCTTTAACCTAATTGAGAGAGTGTTCTGTGGTTTAGAACTATTTGAACCAGTTAATGAAAGTCCTTTTGGAACTTTCATGTATATTTATGTATCTAGATCCCTATAGAGATACGCATTTACCACGTCCATGAACTACATATTTAGTTTTTTTCAGAAACTACCAAACTAATGAGGTAGCGGAACGTTATTACGTCCATTATGAAGGAATACATCTCCTCGTAATTAATCCCAGGGCGCTGAGAGAAGCCTTGCGCTACGAGACGTGCTTTATATCGCACTATTTCATTCTTCTCATTACGCTTCCTCACGAAAACCCACTTGTAGCCAACAGGCTTCACGCATGGTGGTGTAGGAACGATAAGTCCAAGCACTTTATGTTTTGCGAGTGAATTGAGTTTGACCTAGATTGCTTGTTTCCAGTTTAACTAATCAGTTCTACGTCGGCATTTATCGACGAAACGTGGTTCAATGTCATTGATAAGCATGATGTCAGTAACTACTGAGTACGCAAATGCATCGTCGGCAATCATCTCATTCTTATTCCAAACCTCAACCAAATCTCACGATTCTTGGGAAGCCGGCATGTTTCATCTGAAGCATCACCGTAGTCTAGAATAACCTCATACATTGGAACAGATGAGTGAACTGTGGATGCAAATTTCTTGCTTCTTGTTCTCAGACAAAATTGCACCCACAAAACAAATAAAACCTCAGGTTAAGGTCAAGAGCCTCACGCATCCATGATGAATGGGCCGGGAAGGGGGCTTTGGCCAAAGAACCTCCGATGCCAAAGTTAGAAAAGTGTTTGGAGAATTTAGAGAATTTTGCCAGAGAGTTGGAATTGAGTTTTGGAGAGAATGAGGTGGTATTTATAGAGGTGTGGCCGGCCCCTTTAGGAGGAGGAGGATTGGCTACTTGGTTGATATTTTGGGTGAGGTTCATGATTTGTAGCTAATTAGGAATAATTGAATAATAAATCAATTAATTAGCTAATTAATAGAATAATTTCCTAATTGATAAGCTAATTAATATAATAAAAGAGAAATGGTTTGGGAGTTACCTTGTGGAGATGATTTGATGAGGATGGATGAAATAGGTTTTGAATTATTACCTATTTTGGACACTTTTAACTTGGTTAAGGGATAATTGCCCACTGCTCGCGCGTAGGAATCCCGGTGTGTCTCGAGGGTAATTTTTTCCTTTTCACCCAAAAATCTGCATGTTACCTTGTGATTATTTTTGGCTCCGCAAATGCCCCCATACCTATTGGGTTGCTCATAAGAAAGGGCAGCAGGTGTAGAGATCTCCAGCTGTGGTGCAGATTCTCAGGTGGACTTGGAATTAGATTCTTCTAGGAAAGTGAAATAAATCACCTCCAAAGCCTATTTAAGCTTACCTTAAGTAGGGGATTAAATCAACTTCGGAGGGAAATTATTTATCCTTACAAGAAAGAGAGAAAACTAGAGGATATTTGTTTCCCCTCCCCTAGCATTCTTCTTTGCTTACCCGTGCAATGAATCTTCTTCCGTTTATTTCTTTGTCTTCTCTGTGCCGCATCGATGTAAGAAAACTTAATTTTCCTTGTCTTCTTCTTGGGTGGTGCTGCCATGGGGCAGCCGTCAAGGTGGTGTGGCACGTCGGTTGCCAGGGGCCAGGAGTCGGCTTGGCATGGGCCAAGGAGGTGGCGTGGCATGGACCATTGCTTGTGCTACTTGGTTTAACTGAAGCCAAGGATTGGCTTGGCATAGGCCGAAGAAGTGGCATAGCATGGGCCATGGCTTAGGTTGCCTCGTTTGGCTGCTTCTTAAAAATGAGAAAACTGCTTGAGTTTGATTTCTCAGTTGTCGTAGATGAAGCAGTCAAGGATGAAGCTACCGAGATTGGAGCTACTGAAGATGAAGTGTCAGTTGAGCGAACTGTTGAGTGCAAAGTGGATGTTGCCCCTTGATCATTCGCTGCCTGGTTAGTTTTCAAGCATTCGATCTTTTGAGCTATGTGGCATTTTCACACTAAAGAGCTTACGCAGATGGGTGTTAGAGAATTAGTTTACCCTCTCGCACTGGAGAGCAATTAGTTTACCCTCTTGCACTGCAGAGCTATTAGTTTACCCTCTCGCATTGGAGAGCAATGAGTTTACCTTCTCGCACTAGAGAGCAATTAGTTTACCCTCTCTCACTAGAGAGCAATTAGTTTACCCCTTCGCACTAGAGAGCTTGGAAGTCGTCGTCATGAGTGCAGTTGAGGAAAGCTGGACTGCTAGACAATTGAAATAATCCTCAGCTTACGAGGTCTTGTTTGGCGAACTACTTGAGATTTTGAACTGCTTGTGGAACCCATGTAAGGGTGTAAGAGCAGTGAGCTGCTCCCAGAATTATTATGTCATCATTAGGTGTTTCGTCGTGTGCCCTTTTGAGGCTTGGTTGACGTGGGCAACATGGCAAAATCGGCAAGGCTGAGAGCCGTGGTGTAAGATTGGCACATTTATGAGCCATGGCAATAGATGAATGACTACTAGGAGTCGTGGAGCAGGTAGGCACAACTGTGAAAGTAGAGCTGGGGCTAGCTTGGACCAGGTTGTGCGCAACAGGAGGAATTTGACCACTAGGTCGGTGATGCTCGGCTATTGGTTATGTGTTACTTCAGTATTGAATCGTCTAGAGTGCTGAGAGCAAAGCCTGCCCCCAATTTTTGGTAGTTGGGTGGGTGTGTCATTCTAGTACTCGTTTGCCCCCGGCGCGCCATTAGGCTAAGTTGTTACCTTTGTCGAAACAGAAGTAATCTTTGTATTCGATAATCTATGCAGGATAGTCCTGTCTGCTCGATTTTGTCATTGAAAGATGACCCGCTTATGTTGGTCATGTCTCACCAAAGAGCTTTGTCAGTAGCTTCGTTGCGCTAGAAATTGTGCAATCGCTCAGTCGGAAGCCTCTCTACTTCTTCCTAAACTTACTTTTGTTAGGGTAGCGAACCTCTCGGTTACCCCCAGTCGTGACCTGGTGGTCTAGGATGCTCTTGAATGTGTTCGGCTCGTCTATAAAGTAGCTGTGGTTCATGTGGTATATTCTTAGCAAGCAAGCAGGTAACTCGAAGACTGTTAGTTGAACTTGAGTCGGATTGAGTGACTACTTCTCTCTGCTCTCTGTCCACTGTGCTGCCTACTTCAATGTGAGGTGGATAATGCTCATTGTGAGCCTTACCGCGAATGCACACTTCACCTGGAAGATTGCTCATGTTGATTATCTGTGGCCCCAACCGTGAGTTTATGTTCGTCCATGGACCTAACTAAGAGTGCACGCTCCTCCGCGAGCCGAAGAAAATTGGGTGAAAATACCCCCGGTTCAATCGTAGACCTATAAATTTAATGCCGGGACGGTTGGATCGATCTTGGATCAGCTTGGGCTGCTTGGGACACCAAGGGAGTAGGCTGTGGCATGCGTGGATGTAGAGCTTGAGCTCGGCTCGGGAACGCACTGAGCTGCTTCTCTTGCCGCAGCTCCTTGGGCTTGTGCTGCTGAGGTAGTGGCTCGAGCCGGCTCACATTGAGCCTGGCTCAGCTGCATTGTAGCGTGGGCTACAGATTGGGTCGTGCATCCAGTGGACAAGGCTTAGGCCTACGCTATTGGGGTAGCGGTTTGGGCTACTTATAGTGCCTGGGCTTGCTACTGCAAAGTGGCGTGGGCCTAGGCTTATGGCTACTTCGCTGCTCGCTATACATTGTGGGTTTGCTGCCAAGGAGCTGGCCTACTCCCCACTGCCACAGTGGTCTCCATGGCTGCCATGGTGATGGTGCTCCGTGGTGCCAAAGTTGATCCTCTTGCCATCGCTTTGAGCCTCGTGGATCGTCGTGGTGTGGCTATATCCGGATCTTTGAATGTAGGAAGTTCTGTTTGTCGTGGTTTCCGAATTTTTAGAAATAAAAATTCTTAGAACAAGAACGTATGAAAAATCTACAAATGAACAAGAAAATGAAAAACCTTAGATGCAAGAGTCTTCTACGATGTGTGACTCAACTTTCAATGAAAGCACCAATTTGTGGATGCAAATTTCTTCCTTCTTGTTCTTGGACAAAATTACACCTACCAAAAAACCAACATCTTAGGTCAAGGCCAAGCCAAGAGCCTTACGTGCCCATGATGATTTTTGGGAGGGGGGTAGGGGAGGGCTTTCGCTGAAGAACCTCCGATGCCAAAGTTAGAAAAGTGTTTTAAGAATTTAGAGAATTTTGCCAGAAAGTTGGAATTGAGTTTTGGAGAGAATGAGGTGGTATTTATAGGGGTGTGGCCAGCCCCTTTAGGAGGAGGAGAATCGACTACTTGGTTGGTATTTTGGGTGAGGTTCATGATTTGTAGCTAATTAGGAATAATTGAATAATAAATCAATTAATTAGCTAATTAATAGAAAATTGTCCTAATTGATTAGCTAATTAATATAATAAAAGAGGAATGATTTGGGAGTTGTAGAAAGGATTTGTTAAGGATGGATGAAATAGGTTTTGAATTATTAACTATTTTAGGCACTTTTGACTTGGTTGAGGGATGATTGCCCACTACCCGAGTGAAGGAATCCCGATGTGTCTCAAGGGTAATTTTGTCCTTTTAACCCAAAATCCACGTGTCGCCTTGTGATTATTTTTGGCTTCACATGAATGATGGTTTGATTCAAACTAGCGCCACTAGTTGGTGCCATTTTCCTCTTTCGGGGTTGTGAAATCTTTTCAACCAAAGGATTGCCACGCTTCAGGGTCAGAGTAAATGATTGGCTAGCTACCAATGTACCTTGCCGCATGGAAGGTGTGGCCTCCCCACCTTCGAGGACAGTCTGGCTTTTCCAGGCAGGTTATGGACGTACGCAGGGTACATCTATCCTTGCAAGTGCGTTTACAGCGGGTATATGTGATATTGTCACCTTTGCTAGATCACTAAAAACATCTAACATGCTTTGAGCAATGCTTTGAAGATCTATAATTCGTCACACCTCAGTTTCAGACTAGGCAATGCGAGGATCTAAATGAGACATAGTGGGAGTATACTAGGATAATTCGCGGCATTTTACGGGAACGTTGGCATACGTATGTCCCCCTAATGACAGGAAGACTGTCAAATCAAAGTGACAATCCGTAAAACGTGTGGTAAAGAGATCTCTGTCAAGGGTTCTAAGTAGTGAACAATTGATGGTGAATCATAATCGACATAGATTCCCATTTTTCTCCAAAGACTCATTTTGGTACGTAGTGGCGACACTATTGGCGCATAAATGGCGCACCCAAACACCCATAAATGCGAGATGTCAGGCTTATATCCAATGACCAACTGTAACGGTGAATGTGGTTGAGTAACGGTGGGCCTCAGGTGGACCAACATAGCTGTGTGCAATATTGCATAGCCCAAGGCAGATACCGGCAGTTTGGTTCTCATAACCAAAGTCCGAGCTATCAATTGAAGGCGCTTTATGAAAGCTTCTACCAGGTCGTTTTGGGTGTGAATATGGGGTACAAGATGTTCCACATCAATCCCTTCTGACATGCAATAATCGTCAAAAGTCTATGATGTAAACTTTCCAATGTTATCTAGTCGAATCGACTTAATCAGATAATCAGGATGGTGAGCCATTAGCTTAATGATTTGAGCTAGGAGTTTAGCAAACGCAGCATTGCGTGTGGAAAACAAATAAACATGTGACCATCATGTCAATGCATCAACCACCACCATAAAGTATCTAAATGGTCCGCATGTTGGCTGGACAGGTCCACAAATGTCCCCTTGAATCCTCTGAAGAAACTTAGGGGGGTCATGAATGATCTTTGTATGTGAGGGTTGAGTACTTAACTTAAAGAACATGCTTTGCATGGCGGGAGTCCAATATAGGGAGGTAACCGATGCCCAAGAGATGATTTGAGCATACGGCGCATCATGTCATGTCCAGGATGTCTCAAACAGTCATGCCAAACCAACAAATTATCCTAGAACTCAGGCATAAGGCCGGCCACACTGTGGGCTTCTATACCGCAAATGGTTGTGATGTACAACCTACTCGACAAACGTTCCAACTTTTCGTGAATACGCTTCTGACCATATTTGTACGAAGTGATAAAAAGAAATTCAGAACCATTATCTTTAGTGGTTTCAATATGATATTGATTAACTCAAATATCTCTAAAACTCAGCAACGTTCTTCCGGAACGTGGAGAATAGAGTGTCTCCTTAATGGTTAAGATAGTACCATTGGACAACATGATATAGGCATTTCTGTATCCTTTAATCAAGTTGGATGGGCCTGAGAAGGTTGTCAAAAGAGCTTTCTTGGGTATTAAGTTAGTAATATAGTGTCATTCATGTAAGATGGTGTACGTGGTTGCACTATCTGCCAGACAACTAACTTCCCTACTAGACATACCTAAAAATAAATTGCTTGAATTGGTCACATGCATAAATATAAGTCCATTCATTCAAATAAGCAATTCGAGAAAATAATATCCATTCAAAATAACAATTGAGAATTCAAAACAAACCAAAACCAAACAAATTGTTCCAAATACTTAGAGAAATTGTTCAAAATTAAACAATAAACCTAGAAAAATAGGGGGGAAAGGTCGGCCACTCCTAGTAGGTTCAGCCACTAGGGGTAAACACCCTAAAAACATGTCTAATTTATTCATCCATAGGAGTTAACGCCTCCTGAAAATTTGATATCTCCATTGATGTAGTAGCATCTTCCGGATGATCCCTATGTGCAAAGTTGGACTCATGACGGGAATGATACTTGGCAATAGCCTCAGCGGAAGCTTGGCATACGCGTGACCAATGATCCTTTGATCCACAACAATAACACATATCCATTTCAGTAGAAGTTGACTGAACGGGAGCTTTTCCTTTGTTCTTGAAGCTTGGGGCCTTAGGGGCAAGTGGTGGATGCTGTTGGGTCACATTTCCTCCCTTAGGTGCAGTACTTTGTTGAACTTAGGCTCGTGGTTACGCTTGCCTCCCATTACCACAGCCACGATGGTTCTTTCATCAATTGTGGCTACTAGAATTGGTTGCATGCGCTTCGAGCACGACGTTTGAGCATGCGGGTTGAGCTTGATGATTCTTCATCAAAAGCTGGTTCTGCTTTTCAACGAGAAGTAAAACAGAGTTCAAATCTGAAAACTTGGTGAATTTCGGTTCCCTATATTGCTGCTGCAGGACAATGTTGGTGGTATGAAAGGTCGAATAGGTCTTTCCCAGGAGATTTGATTTGGTTAGTTCCATTTTGCAAAATCTCAACAGTGAACGGATTCTACAAAGTTCAGAGTTGTATTCATTCATGAATTTAAAGTCCTGGAAGTAAAGGGGTTGCCAATCGTGTCTTGCGTCAGGCAAGTATATATCTTTCTGGTGATCGAAACGGTCAGCCAGCGTAAGCCAGAGGATGCGTGGGTCCTCCTTAGTAAGGTACTCAGTCTGCAGTGCATCATGGATGTGTCTTCGAATGAAGATCATTGCATTAGCTTTTTGAGCTTAGTCAACAGGTTGGTTGTCAATAAGTGCCTCAATGGTAGCTCTAATACCCTTTGCAGTTAGATAGAGCTTCACGTCTTGAACCCACTTCAGATAGTTCTTCCGAAGACTTCTAAAGCGGAGAAATCAAGCTTCTTCAAGTTCGACATGTCCCTAAAATGGAGGGAAAAAACGTGATTAGTCATATGGTAAATTGTAAACATATATCGTAGAACATACAGGTTCTATAGACATGTATTGGTTTAATTTATGCATGAAAACTACAAGTTTCATATGGTATGTTTTGAATGAAAACTACAGGTTCAATTTAGTTTTTATGAACAATTAGTTCATAATGAGAGGTTCCTGCAAGAAACACAGAATGCAATATACTAATTTAAATATAGTGGTTTGAGTTTCTTCGGGAACTCAAGTGTGAAAGCTTCGTTACTACGAAAGTATGTCAACGGTTCAAAGTATAAAAATAAATTATTGAATCATTAATGTTCAAAAATGATCTTCAAGTCAATAATTATGGATTCATTATCAGATTAATGGAGAAGCAAAATAAGACTAAAATAATAGCATTGGGTCAAAAATACCATAGCCCAAAAATTTGGGCTAGGTGTCGTAAGCAAAAGAGCTCGGGTTGGGTACAGCTGCAAAAGCAGCCCTCGGGATGGTCTTCAAGCCACCGGCCAAGTCTGGGAGCCTAGTAGTAACGGCTACTAGCATTTGGGCCAGGGAGTTGGGCACAGGAGCAGGCCCAACAAAATGCTGGCCTGGGGTTCTCATGGAGAGCCCAACGAAGGCTAGGTCCGGGTCAGGGCAGGCTTCAACCTAGCAGACAAAGTTACGAAGAGCGGGCGGGGGAGTGTGACGCAGCCCAATGTGCTATGCGCTGCTACAAGCAGGCTTAAACCATGGGACAACGGGCCAGGAAAAGGTTGCACGTTTTCTTGGATGGGTTTAAGGGACTTCGGGCCCTAGAGATCTAAGCAAGCTGAAGGCCTGGGTTATCTAGGTCAGCGCAACAAACCTAAAGGGTGCTACGCTGTGGTCCACTTGTTTGGGCTTTAGGCCAGCGGTGGTTCATGGTGTCACGGTGGGTGTTGAGGCGGTGGTGCCGCATGGTGCCCAAGAATTTAAAAAAAAAAAAAATCGACATAGGTAGGGTTTTACAAACCCTAGATTTGCTTCTAATTTATTTTATAGACATTGACTCACAAATTCCACATAGCAATTTAATTGCGCAATGCATGAAACAAACATATATATTGACAAATGTATGAACATATACAATATATATATATATATATATATATTGTAAGGAAAATATAAACATCGAAGGGTTCATGCATCATGGGAAATGTTTTCATGCTTCGTGGACGTTTCACATCTTTTTTTTATTTTAAGCGTACCTGATTAGCAGAAAACAAATATAAGCCTTTGAATTTTGTAGAAGAAAGCCTCATACGATCTGTCAAGTCCTTAGCTTCTGGTAAGAGCGTGCTGATAACGTGTTGTAGGTCTATTTTATTGAACGATCTTTAGGGTTTAGAGAGAGGGGGGCCGGCAGCAATTAGAGAGAGGAGATAGTGATTTAATTGTGAGGTGTGTTTGTGTCACCCCATTGTGCCTTTATTTATAGTAGTAGGATATGTAAAAACCTTTCTCTTTAGGATTACAACATTTAATAGGTAATCAACTCCTAATAGGAATATAAGATACATTCTCATATGTACTAAGATTTACACAATCACATTCCTATTCTAAATATGACTACAACAAAATGGATTTTATAGTGAAAAAATGGGTACATTTTATGTGTATTAAAAAAAAAAAAAAAAAAAGTTGTATATTTTATATTAAAAAAAAGGTACATTTTGCATATAACAAATTGGTATATTTAGGAGATTAAAAAAAAATTAAAAATTATATGAATGGGTTCATTTAAGAATAAAAAATTGAGAATATTTTTATGAAAAACTAATGGGTACAAACTTATTCTTATTTTTTTTATTTTTTTTATTTTGGAAATGTTTGAATTGAAAATAACTCAAGAGTTTACTAAAGGCATGAGTATTAAAACCTTAAATCAATTTCAAATTTATTATCGTATTAATCTTAAGAACTTTAATCAAAATTTGAAACTAATAAAATCTCAGTCAATGAACATTAATAATTAAAAACTGGATACTAATTTTTCCCTTTTAAATTCAGATGGTACTTGCACAAAATTCCCAAATATATAATATAAATCGACCGATATCCCATTGCAAATAGAATTAGAAGTTAGTTCTACTTCGTCGAATTTAATTTAAAATAAAACAGAAACACAGAAAATTTAAATTGGCCACTTCTATACATACATGCATACATACTGCTAGTGGAGGTGGTGCTGCCGCCAATCACCGTCATGATTCATGGCATTAATTAATTAAGTGGCAATTGGCCGCCCTACTCCTCATGTGCATTTTCTCGACGACGAGTTACTATCTGCATTAATGTTTTCACTATCTAAAACAACAAACAAATTCTCATGATAGAGCATCTTCAAAAGAGATAAAATTTGAATTTGATAACCTTTGTGGTATTTTGACATCCTTTAAAATTTTGCTCTCCATCCGATATTTCAAACTAAATATTATTTTATTACAATATTTTCTTTTCTTTTCATTTTGTTAAACTAGTATTTTATGCCCTTTCTTTCTAAACTCCTCGTACCATATTCGTTCTCTATTTTTTGAATCTTTGTATACCTACTTCTCTTCCATCAACATCCTATCGCCCTCTACCATCACATCAACATACTCGAACTCACTTGAAATCCAAAGGCCACAATCTGTCAGCGACGATCTTCCTGGAATCGTAGGCGATCCAAAACCCCCGGATTTCTTCACTTCACACCTCCAGCCATGGAACCTCTGCAAGCTTCCCTCCCGCAAGTCCCTCACACCCAATTCAAACTCAACACTGATGAAATCAAACGCAACCTCACCAAGAAAGGCATCCACCCAACTCCCAAGATCATCCACACCGTCCACAAAAAAGAAATCCAAAAACACAACCGCAAGCTCAACCGCCTCACAGAGGCGAATCCATCTCCGCTGTTCTCGCAGACCCAAAAGCAGGCCTTGGCCGAAGAAACCCATTTTCGAACTCTCAAGCGCGAGTTCAAGGACTTCACCAAAGCGGTCAAAGCAAAGAGTGGCGGCGAGGAATTGATGGTTGGGAGGCCTTGGGAGGGGATTGAGAGAATTGGGTTCCGAGAGCTCGCCAGTACTAGTGCGGAGTACGGCAAAGAGAAGTTGAAGAAGGAGCAATTTTACATTTGGGTTTTAGGTTGAGATCGTGAGGTTAGTTTCTGGGTTTGGTTTTGAGAAAAAGGAAGAAGACTTCTCAGGTTCGAGAGAGAGAAAAGAGCTGTGATAAAACAATATTTGATGTTGCTGTCAAATTTGACAGTAGGAAGAGTGCTGATATTTCATGTCATGCCACATCAGATTTGGTTTCTCAGTTGGAAAACATTGCAGCTGTATTTTTTTATTATTATTGCTGATTTGGACTTTTTAACATCTCTTTCGGAAATGCTCCTACTTGTTACTTCTGATTCTCTGAAGCAACAGCCAGTTAGCATTTTTCTTGACACATCAAGGCAGAACAATTTGCATTAAATTGCTATTTCAAAATTTTTAATGAGTAAATGAATAATATAAGAGCATTTTTCACGATGCAAATTTTATACATAATAAGTGTCACATTTTCTCTCTTATTTTCAAATTTCAAATGTACTTAAATATGAATTTTACTTTACTATCAACTAGAGAAATGTAAATTTAAAATTCTATTTACTTTCGTCTTTTTAACTAGCCAGGCCTATTTTTTAAAGATATAAATAAACTTTTTGGACAAAAAACACACACACAAACACACAAAACGCAAAACCACTTGTATGAGACAAAAATGTCACGTGCAAGCTCCGTTTTATAGTTAATAAACAACCATCAAAGTAGTAAGTGTTGGCCCTATAAAATACAAAAACCTACGTGGTGCGCAGGCCGAGTAACTAATAAGCTAACTACATCCTTCAGTTGAATGCGGGGCGTGCTAACTCGTCGGCCGAGCTCGGCCGAGGAGTACAATCTGTTGATGTCGCGTTAAGCGCACTGTTGACTTCTCTATCTTGCGACGGCAACCGAGGAAGGAATACTCTCAGTCTTTAGGTTCTAGAGCCTGAAGACAAGGCTGCTAATTCTGCGAAGTTCACAAATCGTCGGCGCCTGATTCGATCACTGTGATTATATTCGTGAGAGTATAAGCACGTCGAATCGACACCAGACTATACAGACACAAGTACTCAAGGGTGATGTATGTCTTGATGGTGAATGTAGTTCGGCCGTCAGAATGCCGAACTCTGAAACTCACTTATGAGTACCTAATCATAAAATTACTCGGCGTCCAGTACGCCGAATAACAAACTCATGACACCTTGCTACGCCAAGAGGGCTAACAAGGTGACCTCTACCAACAAGGATTCGAAAACCCTTTTCGGCCGAGACTTGGATAGGCAACCAGTCGGCCGAGATGCAGTGCTGTTTATCCAAACTGAAGATGCTCCTTGGTCGGCTGATTCTACGGCGATAGTGCTATTTATCCAAACTGAAGGTGTTCACCGGGTGCCTCCACAGTGCTGTTTATCTAAACTGAAGGTGTGTTGGCGGAAAAAGAAAAGGGAAAAAATCTCAAGGTGTTTGAGAGGCTTTTGCGCAGGGTAATTGTATGTTGAATCGAAGGTCCTCTATATCACATGATTTCTTATATTCATAGCCCCCCGTTCCTTGAGACCGGATCGCGCTCTTATCTGGATTGGGAGTCCTTGTCCCGTTTCAACTTTACTTCGAACAAACCTACTCCCACTAGAACTTTGAACTTTCCCCTCTTCCGAGGCTTTGTTCTTTGCCAGCCAGGAATCCTGGTTGCACCAGGACTTCCTCGACCCTTTCTGTTTATCTGGACTACTCCTTCTTAGGATAGGACTCGACTGACCCTGCCAACTGTCCCAGAATTTATCACTCAACCTATAGCATTTGACACAGACTTGGGCTGAGCACAACCTTCTGCTCGGCACAACAATATTATTTTGAGCCCAAACATTGCCCTTCGCTTCTGAGGTCACCGATTGTCAACCTTTGGTCGGGCCTCGAACTTGAAGAAGCAAAAATACTTTTTTCTTTTCGGACTTCATTTTCCTTGATGACCATTACTATGCCCATTTATGAGACATGATTGCACCATCCTCGTGATGCGAACTAAGTAAGCACACAAATTAAAACCCTCTTGTGACAATTGTAGTATATGAATAAGTAGGGATCGTTCTTAACCGGGGATTAGGAGGGATTGCAAAATCACTTGGAGATTGACTCAAAAACGTAAAATAAAGTTTGAAAACACTAAACTAGACTCAAAGAATGCAAACTAAACGATAAAACACTAAAACAAATCAAAAGACTCAAAGAATACAAAACACTAATGAACACAAACTAAGACACTTTCTAACTAAATTGGACACTAAAGTAAAGGGGGATTGAGATTTTGACGAAAATAAATTAAATGCACAAATTGTAATTTAAAGGTAGAATTTAAATATGAATGTGATGAAATATGGAATGAATGCTAGCTAAGGGGTTCTTCTCCACACATGTTATACTTGCATACAAGATTGATTCTCAGTTGGTCTTTCGATAAATTATGAAACTCAACACTCCGGATTAATTAGGTCCGCTTAAATTAACCGTCAAGTTTTCCTTAAGTTAATGAATTGGATGGGTTTGCGCAACGCAATTCACAACATTCTCCAAAAGTCCTTTACGTGAACAGCACAATAAAGATACAATCAAAGATCATTAAGTATTATGAAAACTATAAGTGTTGACGAGGCATTCGTTACTATGATGAGCATGAAACTCGTGCCAAGAATTCATTTAACGCGATTGTTTATAAGCAACCTCCACTACTTGTGAATATAAGTTCATAACGATTAGGTGAAAATCACTTATATTCTAGCGTCATATTTATGCATGAAAATTAAGCGCGCATTCTTAATAAACATTCATAAATAAGTTATCAATCAAACGGTTAAACAAATTGAATCCACAACTTATGAAATTCCAACCAAAAATAATCAATTCATATTGCAAGCATAAACATGGTTTCGAATCACCCCCTAGCTAACTAGGGGGATTTAGCCTCTCATGTTCACAACAAGAAAAATAAAATTGAATTTAAACATAAAGAACAAAGGATGGATTACACCTAGAACGCCCAACGATTCCACTTGAATTTCTGCGCGTCTAAGTCCTCTTTGCTCTTCTCCTTGCTGCGGTAGTGAGGTTAAATGGATGATTTGGATGTTATTTTGGGTTGGGGATGGATTTAGGGAGGATTGGTGGTGCGGCAAGGTGGTGGAGTGATGGAGGAAGGATTGTATGGTGGCTGGAATTTTTGGTGTTTACTGCGGCAGGTTAGGAAATGGAAGATGTGTTGCGGCTGTTTTGGAATGAAAATGAATGGGATATAAGGTTGCTGCGGCTAAAGGATGGATAATATGAGAGGATTAGGTTATGAATGGATGAATATGGGAGTTGCGGCTGTGAGGTTTTTGATGGGAAAAAGTGGCTAATTGAGAAGATGAATGGGATAGAATATAAAATGGTGGCTGCCACTTTGTTAGGGTGAAAGTATGCGGCTGTTTAGTAAAAAAAAATGGGAAAATGGCTGAATGATTAGGGTTATGGCATGCACGGCAATATGGTGTGGAATGGGAAAAAGTGATGAATGGTGGGATTTGCGGATTAGGGGGGAAATAATTATGGGAAAAGAATGGCTGAATATTTTATTTATGAATTAGGGTTCAATTAGGTTATGGTAGTGCACGGTTTATGGGAAGGAAATCAAGGGGTTGAAAAATGTTTTTGTTTTATTAAAAAAATGAAAATAAAATGGAAGGCTACGGATTAAAGGGGAGGATATGGAAAGGTGCGGCTAAGTATGTAAAACCTAGGGTTTTAAATATGTTTGGTTCCTAGCTTATTTTTATTAACGAAAATAAATTCAAAGGCTTCTAGAATTAGGAAATAAAATCAAAGGCTTCTAGAACGCCCAACGATTCCACTTGAATTTCTGCGCGTCTAAGTCCTCTTTCCTCTTCTCCTTGCTGCGACAGTTTGGTTATGGGTGGTGTAGGAAGGTGTAAGATGGTGTGGAATGGTCTTGGTGGCTGCGTGAAGATGGGGGAAGGCTGGAATTGGTGTCTGGAAGTCACGGCAATAATGGGAGGAAAGGTATAAAGTGGCTGCGTGGGTGGTGGAAAGGTTGTAATGGTGTAGAATATAAAATGTGGCTGCGGCTTTGTTGGTTTTTGATAGGAAGAATGGCGGCTGTGATGGAGAAAAGGTGTGGAAGAAGGCACGGGCAGGTTGGGAATGGAAGAGGACAAACACGGCAGAGAAGGAATAATATATATGGTGCTGCGGCTGTCTTGTTTTGTAGGAGAAAAAGTGGCTGATTGGGTTTTTAGGTTATGGTGGTGGCGTGAAAATGGAATAAAATATGAGAAATTGGATGCTATATTTCTTGCGGCAGATTTTGATAATGGGAAAAGGCACGGATTAATGGGAATTATGCAATGGCTTGGTTGTAAATTAATTAGGTGTATGTGTATTAGGGTTCTCTGGATGGTGTGGACGAATTGATAATTAAAATGGGAAAAGTGGCTGATTAAAAAAAAACTGGAATCAATGGGATTTGCGGCTAGGTTAATTAGGGTGAAAATTAGGTGCGGCTAGGTTGTAAAAAATGTGTAGGGTTTCAGAAAACTAACCCTAGCTTATTTAAAATTAAATCAAAGGCTTACGAAAATAGGAAATTAAAACATAAATATAAAGGTGCAGCTAGGAAGGGAAATAGGGCTAGGGCCTTGGTTTTGTGTCCTAAAGTGCATACGAGGCCTATAAAGTGGCTAGAAAATATGGACGTTTAGAATTAGGAAAGGTTACCAAAACGGGAAACTTAGGGTCAACTTTCCTAAAATAGGAAGCCTTGTTTGAGTAGGATTCTTCGTTTTGGTAAGAATTCATCGTTGGCGTAGGAATTCGTCGTTTCTTCAAGTCTTCAACTCATTCATTCCTCTTTCGCTCCAAAAGACTCCAATTTGCATCTTCTTGCACACTTTGGCCTTATAATCTGAAAATACACAAAAGTGGCCTTAAACACTAAAACAACTAAGTAAGCACAACATAAATGCACGAGAACAAGCTAATTAAGTCGCATGAATATGCTCCTATCAAATTCCCCCACACTTAACTTTTGCTAGTCCTCGAGCAAAACAAAACAACTAAAGTAAACAAAACGCAACAAAACAAACAAAACATAACCTAAACCTTCCAACGTTTGCCTCAAGGATTTCCAATGAAACATGACATGTCAAAGATCATTACTCACATAGCTTTTAGTCTTCCTTCCCCTCAAGCACAAACTTAATCATAGTCACCATTCACTAGTTCGCATTTAATCAATTAAAACACATTTTGAATGTAGTAACATGCCTTAGAGAATTCCCTCAATTCCTCCCTAGTTATGCACTCAATTTTCACTCAGATTTTCTGACTACACACCCTACACTAGTTATATGTGAGAAGATTGATGTAAACATGAAAGACTAGTACTCACATACGTTATAACAAAGAAAGCAATTTCTGGAGTAATTACACGTGTTTAGATATGATCTCATGAATGGAATGCTACTACTTAGATGCGAGAACCAGTGACACCATATGCTCATACCAAATTCAAACTCCACAATTGAAATGCACACCACTCAAGATAGAAGTCAAAGGTTGTAACGGGGCTTGGGGTTGTGGCTAACAAGGGAAGGTAAGGATAAACAAACGTTCTTTAAGCAATAGTAAGTAAAGTAATGAAATTAAGACCTAGAATTCCCTTAGAATGCAGAAATCAACTTTTAAACAAATAGGGGAGATTCAAACAACTCTTAGGGCCTAATTCATTGTTTTGGGCCCTTACTTCAACAACCAATACTTTTCAACTATTTTCAACTCTTTTTCCACTTTTTTTCTTTTCTTTTTCTTTCTTTCTTTCTTTTTTTTTTTCTTTTTTTTTTTTTTTTTTTTTCTTTTTTCTTTTTTTTTTTTTTTCTAACCGTGCCTATGGCACAAAAACTCACATGAATACACTTTCCCCCACACTTATTTTCTGCACACATTAATCAAAGGGAATTCATTCATGCTTACTATGCTTCAAGAACAAGGGTACGGATGGTCCTAATCTAGGCTAGGTGAAGATAATGTGGGTTAACAAAGAAAGTAGGCTACACAAGGCTCAACGGGGTTAAATCCTACAAAACAAATGAAAAGGGAAATATGGCAATTTGGCTATGGTGGTGGTCACTACACAACTTCATCTTGAATATGTGGTATGCAAATCAATGACATGCTTTGAATGAAATGGGCATGAGTTCTAGCATTTGGAACTAAGTGATGAAACGCCTTCTAAGTAGTAACCAAGCAATGAATAATGAGATCATACAACGACTTAGAAAACAATGATGCATAGATTATAACTCTCCAAATAACGTTTAGGCTCAAGTCTCACAGGGATGTAGCGTTTGTTTAAGTTCCTTCCTTCAAGCATGTTACAAAAACTAATTTTTTCTTTTGTGATTACATGTGAATTCGTAAACTATAACTACAACCAAGCATAAACCAAAGAGTATATCAAACGTCCAACCATGTTGGACACTTTCTTTAACCATCATGCAATTAAAAACCAAATCCTCATCATTGCGTTGGAAGGTACCCTACAACACAAACAAACACACAAAAACAACTCTTTTTGGATTTTTCAAAACAATTTTTCAAATTTTTATGGTATTTTCGGATTTTTAAGTCAACACACACTAAAACACTCTAAAATAGCTTAAAAACACTTAAAAACAGCAAAGAACAAGTTTAAACATGTTAGGTGGTAATACCCTACGAATTTCATGCACAAAGTCTCAAAACAGAATGCTCCCCCCCCACACTTAAACTAAACATTGTCCTCAATGTTTTAAACACAATTAAAAAAAAAAAACATTACACAAAACATAAAGTAAGCAACAAAGGAAAGGGTTTAGGGACGCAAATCTGAGTGTGGAGCGATTCCCAAGTTCTTCCTTTGTTGATTGCATGGGTTGCCTCCCACGAAGCGCTTGCTTTAACGTCTTCCAGCCGGACGATGCTCCCTTGAAGGTTTATGGAACCCCACGGCATAGAGGGGTGCAACTACAATCTGTCCGACGAACCACTTCATGCTTTGGGTCCTTGAATGGAGTGGGATAATGATCCTTTCTTATTGTCGTGTTTTTCTTTTCTACATCAACACGAATTCTCCCACGACGTTTAATTCGATTAGGTACCTGCACCACACAAGGTAACAACCTATTAGTTGAAATGGGAATCGAATTTGGAATAGGTGGCTTACCTTTGTACGGCAAAGAAGTGGTAGCACAATGGACGGATGCACAAGGATTGCTCATGGCCAATTGTGGTCCTTTCAAGATTGGAGCCGTGCACTCCTTGTTCTCTACTCCAAATTCCTTCTCGGTGGTAGTTCGAGAAACATCCTTCTTGATCTTTGTTGAACACTCCGTCCCTATGTGTTCAATTACATTAATGGCACAACAAGAACGAACATCATTAGTAGTCTCAATTGATTCAGGAATCTTAAAGTTAATCATATCACCACCAAAGGCCATAGTGACTGCTCCCTTGGCCACATCAATCTTGGTTTGAGCTGTTTTCATGAAAGGTCGTCCAAGTAAGAGTGGTGATGATGGAGAGTGTGCCGAATCTTCCATGTCAAGCACATAGAAATCTGCAGGAAAAATCAAATGGTCTACCTGCACCAAAACATCCTCCAAAACTCCTTTCGGGTATGCATTAGATCTATCAGCTAATTGAATAATAACACCATCCTTTTTAAGCTCTCCTAGATTCATAGATGCATAAACAGAATACGGCATGACATTAATTGAGGCACCTAAATCTAGCATGGCATGTTCGAACTTTGTATTTCCAATTACACAAGGAATAGTGAAACTACCTGGATCTTTGCATTTGGGAGGTAGTTTGCGTTGCAAGATGGCAGAGACATTCTCACTTACATGAACCACCTCTTTTTCTTGAATCCGTTTCCTCGTTGTGCAAAGCTTTTTCAAGAACTTCGCATACTTCGGGATTTGCTTGATTGCATCCAAAAGGGGTATGTTGACTTGAACTTTCCTAAATGTCTCTAAAACATCTTTTTCCTCCTCTTCTTTCGTGGATTGCAAAAATCTGCTAGGAAAAGGAACATCGGGTGGAACAAAGTTAGAATTAATCAATTTTGACCCCAACTTACCTTTGGTGGCCGAATGAGATGAGTTGGGTGCATTAATGTCCCTTGGTAGTTGCGGCAAAGGTGTTTGTACCCTTGCCGTGGGCTTGCTCTCTTCCTCCTCTTCATTTTGCAGCTTTTCATCCTCTTCTTCGCTTGATTTTGGTGGTTGTGGGGTGGTTCCAACTTCCTTACCACTTCTCAAAGTAATTGCGTTGGCGGTCTCAAAGCCTCCCTTTGGATTTGGAATGGTTGAGCTAGGGAGCTTGCCTTGGTCTCGGAATTGCCCTACAAACTCCGCAATCTGGCCAATTTGTTTTTCCAATTGATCCACCCTCTTTCCTTGATTCTGCATCGCTTTGGCTTGATTTTCTTGCCCCTGAGACAAATTCGTTAGTAACTTCAGAAGTGTATCATTATCTAATGTGTTACCTGAACTTGTTTGGGCAGGTTGTGGAGGTGCTTGTGTGGGGACGAATGGCTTGGTGAAGAAGCCCGGAGGTTGTTGCCTAAAGCCCCCTTGTTGTGGTGGTTGTTGGGGCTCCCTCCATTTGAAGTTTGGGTGGTCTCTCCAACCTGGATTATAAGTGTTAGAATATGGGTCGTTCCTCGGTTGGTTTTGACCCTGAAATCCAATCGCGTTTGCGCTTTCCCATCCACCATTTTCTATGAGCTGTGGGCACTTTTCCGACACATGTCCTTGGATCGAACACACCCCGCATACAACTGGTCCTTGCATCCTCATGCCTTCGGCCATCTGAGACACAATGGAGGTAAGATTAGCTAACTGTGACTGAATATCAGGGGCGGAACTTACCTCATGAACCTGTTGCCGTGGGGGTCCTCTTTGTCCCACTCCTTCATATTGTTGAGCGTTCAGCGCTCGGTTCGCGATCAAGACCTTGGCCGCCATGGGCGTCTTGTCCACCAATGCTCCACCCGCCGATGCGTCAAGCATTTGTCGTTCAATTGGCAGGAGCCCCTCATAGAAGTATTGCAGAAGCAACTCCTCCTTCATCTGGTGCTGTGGACAAGAAGCAACAAGAGATTTAAAACGTTCGTAATACGTAGGAAAAGACTCACCATCTTCTTGTTGTATACCACTTATCCTTTTTCGTAAAAGGATGATTCGAGAAGTTGGGAAAAACTTCTCCAGAAAGGCCCTCTTCATGCTCTCCCACGATGTAACGGTTCCGGGAGCTAAGTCATACAACCAATCTTTGGCTTTATCCATCAAAGAGAATGGAAAAGCCTTCATCTTCAAGATATTCCCGTCAACAGTAACGGGAGTCATACTAGAACAAACTACTTCAAATTCTTTCAAATGTTTGTTAGGATCTTCCATGGACAAGCCATGGTATTTAGGAATATGATGAAGCAAACTTGACTTTAATTCAAACTCATCCGTCTTACCTTGGGCAGCCGTGGGGTATTGAATACACAAGGGTGCAGCATTATCCAAACCTGAGGTGGAAAGCTCCTTGAGTGTACGGTTATCCACCGCCATGCCTTGGACTTCTTCAAATATCCCTGCCGTGGGTTCCTCAAAGATCCCTGCCGTGGGTTCTTCTTCCTCTTCTAGGCCTTGTTCGTCAAGCTCAGGTTCCGGGCTTGGCGGATTTGATTCGTGATACTTCTTCCTTCGTCTCAAAGTCCTCTCAAAGTCACTGTCAAAGTCCGAGATACGCTCACGAATCGGTTGAGAACTCCGAGTCATGCACTAGTACATAAAACAAGAAAAACAAAACAAAATCAGAAACTTCAACAAAATAAAATAAACAGAAAATACAATCCAAGGGATTAGCAAAGTTGCTAATCCCCGGCAACGGCGCCAAAAATTTGATGGCTACCTAAGTAAGCACACAAATTAAAACCCTCTTGTGACAATTGTAGTAAAGATGCAAGTAGGGATCGTTCTAGACCGGGGATTAGGAGGGATTACTAAATCACTTGGAAACTGACTCAAAAACGTAAAACAAACGTTAAAAACACTAAACTAGACTCAAAGAATGCAAAGCTAAACAATAAAACACTAAAACAAATCAAAAGACTCAAAGAATACAAAACGCTTATAAACACAAACTAAGACACTTTCTAACTAAATTGGACACTAAAGTAAAGGGGGATTGAGGTTTTGATGACATTAAACTAAATGCAACGATTGTAATTTAAAGGTAGAATGTAAATATGAATGTGATGAAAATATGGATGAATGCTAGCTAGAAGGTTCTTCTCCACACATGTTACACTTGCATACAAAATGATTTTCAGTTGGTCTTTCGATAAATTATGAAACTCAACACCCCGGGTTAATTAGGTCCGCTTAAATTAACCGTCAAGTTTTCCTTAAGTTAATGAATTGGATGGGTTAGCGCAACGCAATTCAAAACATTCTCCAAAAGTCCTTTACGTGAAAAGCACAATAAAGATACAATCAAAGATCATTAAACATCATGAAAACTATAAGTATTGACGAGGCATTCGTTACTATGATTGCATGAAACTTATGCCAAGAATTTATTTAACGCGATTGTTTATAAGCAACCTCCACTACTTGTGAAAATAAGTTCATAACTATTAGGTGAAATTCACTTATATTCTAGCGTCATATTCATGCATGAAAATTAAGCGTGCACTCTCAATCAACATACATAAATAAGTTATCGAACAAGCAGTTAAACAAATTGAATCCACAACTTATGAAATTCCAACCAAATATAATCAATTCATATTGCAAGCATAAACATGGTTTCGAATCACCCCCTAGCTAACTAGGGGGATTTAGCCTCTCATGTTCACAACAAGAAAAATAAAATTGAATTTAAACATAAAGAACAAAGGATGGATTACACCTAGAACGCCCAATGAATCCACTTGAATTTCTGCGCGTCTAAGTCCTCTTTCCTCTTCTCCTTGCTGCGACAGTTTGGTTATGGGTGGTTTTTGGATGGTTTTCTGGGTTAGGGATAGATTTAAGGTGGTTTAGGGATGCGGCAAGGCTATGGGGTGGTGTGTGAAGGTTTGTATGGTGGTGGAAAGTGGAGGAAGGCTGCTGCAGAGAAGGAAAAAGGTGCGGCTGGACAGTTTCTTTGATAATGGTTGCTGCTGCGCTATTTGGAATCCTGGGAGAATGGATTGTGGCTGTTGGATGAAAGGCCTATGGTGCGGCTGTTAGGTTATGGAAAAGGTGCGGCTGTTAGGGTCCAAAATCTGTGAATGTGTAGAATATAAAATGGCTGAATCATGAATTGTTTTTGGGATGGTGCTGCACGGCTGTGATGGAGAAAAGGTGTGGAATGGCTGCACAGTTTTTTTGGGACCAAAAATGCGGCTGCAAAGAATCTTTTTCAAGTCTTGCGGCTGGAAGGTTAAATATATGGAATCCATCAATGGCAGCGGCTTAGGTTAGATTAATGGGATAATGGGCTGCACGGATGATGGTAGAAAAATGGGAAAAAGTGGTTGATTAAAAAAATGGACAATGGGAACCCACGGCTTATGAGAAGAATAATGGGATGGTTTAAATGTGGAAGTGGCTGCATGGTAAATAGAATTAAGGAGAATGTGGTTTTGCGGCTAGGGTTAGGAAAATGTATGATTTCAGAAAACTAACCCTAGCTTATTTAAAATTAAATCAAAGGCTTACGAAAATAGGAAATTAAAACATAAATATAAAGGTGCGGCTAGGAAGGGAAATAGGGCTAGGGCCTTGGTTTTGTGTCCTAAAGTGCCTATAAGGCCGTCAAAGTGGCTAGAAAATGCGGACGTTTAAGTTTAGGAAAGGTTACCAAAACGGGAAACTTAGGGTTAACTTTCCTAAAATAGGAAACCTTGTTTGAGTAGGATTCCTCGTTTTGGTAAGAATTCATCGTTGGAGTATGATTTCATCGTTTCTTCAAGTCTTCAACTCATTCGTTCCTCTTTCGCTCCAAAAGACTCCAATTTGCATCTTCTTGCACACTTTGGCCTTATAATCTGAAAATACACAAAAGTGGCCTTAAACACTAAAACAACTAAGTAAACACAACATAAATGCACGAGAACAAGCTAATTAAGTCGCATGAATATGCTCCTATCAAATTCCCCCACACTTAACTTTTGCTAGTCCTCGAGCAAAACAAAACAACTAAACTAAACAAAACGAAACAAAACAAACAAAACATAACCTAAACCTTCCAACGTTTGCCTCAGGGATTTCCAATGAAACATGACATGTCTAAGATCATTACACACATAGCTTTTAGTCTTCCTTCCCCTTGAGCACATACTTAATCATAGTCACCATTCACTAGTTCGCATTTAATCAATTAAAACACATTTTGAAAGTAGTAACATGCCTTAGAGAATTCCCTCAATTCCTCACTAGTTATGCACTCAATTTTCACTCAGATTTTCTGACTACACACCCTACACTAGTTATATGTGAGAAGATTGATGTAAACATGAAAGACTAGTACTCACATATGTTATAACAAAGAACGCAATTTCTGGGGTAATTAAACGTGTTTGGATATGATCTCATGAATGGAATGCTACTACTTAGATGCGAGAACCAGTGACACCATATGCTCATACCAAATTCAAACTCCACAATTGAAATGCACAACACTCAAGATAGAAGTCAAGGGTTGTAACGGGGCTTGGGGAATTGGCTAACAAGGAGAGGTAGGGATAAACAAAAGTTCTTTAAGCAATAGTAAGTGAAGTAATGAAATTAAGACCTAGAATTCCCTTAGAATGCAGAAATCAACTTTTAAACAAATAGGGGAGATTCAAACAACTCTTAGGGCCTAATTCATTGTTTTGGGCCCTTACTTCAACAACCAATACTTTTCAATTTTTTCTTTCATTTTTTTTTTCTTTTCTTTTCTTTCTTTCTTCTTTTCTCTTTTTTTTTTTTTTTTTTTTTTTTTTTTTTCTAACCGTGCCTATGGCACATAAACTCACATCAATAATCTTTCCCCCACACTTATTTCCTGCAACACATTAATCAAAAGGAATTCATTGCTTACTATGCTTCAAGAACAAGGGTAAGGATGGTCCTAATCTAGGCTAGGTGAGGATAATGCGGGTTAACAAAGAATATGGGCTAACACGGCTCAATGGGGTTAAACTTAAACACAAAATGAGTGAAGGGCACAAATTAAAACCCTCTTGTGACAATTGTAGTAAAGATGCAAGTAGGGATCGTTCTAGACCGGGGATTAGGAGGGATTACTAAATCACTTGGAAACTGACTCAAAAACGTAAAACAAACGTTAAAAACACTAAACTAGACTCAAAGAATGCAAAGCTAAACAATAAAACACTAAAACAAATCAAAAGACTCAAAGAATACAAAACGCTTATAAACACAAACTAAGACACTTTCTAACTAAATTGGACACTAAAGTAAAGGGGGATTGAGGTTTTGATGACATTAAACTAAATGCAACGATTGTAATTTAAAGGTAGAATGTAAATATGAATGTGATGAAAATATGGATGAATGCTAGCTAGAAGGTTCTTCTCCACACATGTTACACTTGCATACAAAATGATTTTCAGTTGGTCTTTCGATAAATTATGAAACTCAACACCCCGGGTTAATTAGGTCCGCTTAAATTAACCGTCAAGTTTTCCTTAAGTTAATGAATTGGATGGGTTAGCGCAACGCAATTCAAAACATTCTCCAAAAGTCCTTTACGTGAAAAGCACAATAAAGATACAATCAAAGATCATTAAACATCATGAAAACTATAAGTATTGACGAGGCATTCGTTACTATGATTGCATGAAACTTATGCCAAGAATTTATTTAACGCGATTGTTTATAAGCAACCTCCACTACTTGTGAAAATAAGTTCATAACTATTAGGTGAAATTCACTTATATTCTAGCGTCATATTCATGCATGAAAATTAAGCGTGCACTCTCAATCAACATACATAAATAAGTTATCGAACAAGCAGTTAAACAAATTGAATCCACAACTTATGAAATTCCAACCAAATATAATCAATTCATATTGCAAGCATAAACATGGTTTCGAATCACCCCCTAGCTAACTAGGGGGATTTAGCCTCTCATGTTCACAACAAGAAAAATAAAATTGAATTTAAACATAAAGAACAAAGGATGGATTACACCTAGAACGCCCAATGAATCCACTTGAATTTCTGCGCGTCTAAGTCCTCTTTCCTCTTCTCCTTGCTGCGACAGTTTGGTTATGGGTGGTTTTTGGATGGTTTTCTGGGTTAGGGATAGATTTAAGGTGGTTTAGGGATGCGGCAAGGCTATGGGGTGGTGTGTGAAGGTTTGTATGGTGGTGGAAAGTGGAGGAAGGCTGCTGCAGAGAAGGAAAAAGGTGCGGCTGGACAGTTTCTTTGATAATGGTTGCTGCTGCGCTATTTGGAATCCTGGGAGAATGGATTGTGGCTGTTGGATGAAAGGCCTATGGTGCGGCTGTTAGGTTATGGAAAAGGTGCGGCTGTTAGGGTCCAAAATCTGTGAATGTGTAGAATATAAAATGGCTGAATCATGAATTGTTTTTGGGATGGTGCTGCACGGCTGTGATGGAGAAAAGGTGTGGAATGGCTGCACAGTTTTTTTGGGACCAAAAATGCGGCTGCAAAGAATCTTTTTCAAGTCTTGCGGCTGGAAGGTTAAATATATGGAATCCATCAATGGCAGCGGCTTAGGTTAGATTAATGGGATAATGGGCTGCACGGATGATGGTAGAAAAATGGGAAAAAGTGGTTGATTAAAAAAATGGACAATGGGAACCCACGGCTTATGAGAAGAATAATGGGATGGTTTAAATGTGGAAGTGGCTGCATGGTAAATAGAATTAAGGAGAATGTGGTTTTGCGGCTAGGGTTAGGAAAATGTATGATTTCAGAAAACTAACCCTAGCTTATTTAAAATTAAATCAAAGGCTTACGAAAATAGGAAATTAAAACATAAATATAAAGGTGCGGCTAGGAAGGGAAATAGGGCTAGGGCCTTGGTTTTGTGTCCTAAAGTGCCTATAAGGCCGTCAAAGTGGCTAGAAAATGCGGACGTTTAAGTTTAGGAAAGGTTACCAAAACGGGAAACTTAGGGTTAACTTTCCTAAAATAGGAAACCTTGTTTGAGTAGGATTCCTCGTTTTGGTAAGAATTCATCGTTGGAGTATGATTTCATCGTTTCTTCAAGTCTTCAACTCATTCGTTCCTCTTTCGCTCCAAAAGACTCCAATTTGCATCTTCTTGCACACTTTGGCCTTATAATCTGAAAATACACAAAAGTGGCCTTAAACACTAAAACAACTAAGTAAACACAACATAAATGCACGAGAACAAGCTAATTAAGTCGCATGAATATGCTCCTATCACCTCGTTATCCCCGACGTACAGCCACGTGTTTACTCTCTGTCGATCCTAACAGCTTTTAATCATGGCCCTCGAAAACGTGTACTCATCGAAGCGTCTCTTCCTCATTAATGCATTAAAACTGCCGCCGCACGCAATCGTGCATCTTGGATCCCCAAAAACCTCGATCCTATCCTTGCAAGTTCCCAAAATATCCGAAATGATTGGAACCATTTCCCGGTAAACTTTCCCCCCAATTCAAACTAGTGTTTTTCGAATACCAAACGTTTGATCTTCTTTCTGAAAAGCTTATAAATACCCAAATTTCTACCATTTGCATCCCACGCCTTCAGAAATTTCGAAATCCTTCCTTTGCCATTCCTGCTTGCTCAAACAACGCCCTCAAGTTCATCTCTCAGCAACCTCCTTTTTTAAACCCACATTCTCTCTTCTTTACCAATGGCCTCCTTCATTTCACAGCTTTCTGACAAGTGCAATAAATGCAAGGACTTCATCGATCGGAGCGCCATCAAAACGCTACGCTTCGAAAATGACATGGCCACTACTCACCAGATTCTGGGTCCACTTTTCAAAGACGCAATGTCGTCGTGCATCACTAACCTTCTTAAGGAGCAGTGCTTAACACCCCTGCTGGAGGGGTTCGATTGGTCGAAATGGAGCTTGGCGCGGCCTCAAAGGGCCAGGCCCTCAACTACTGCAGCCTAGGCCGTCTGGGTCGGCCGAATGAGCACCTTCTTCGGCAAGGAATGGAAAGCTCTTGGTATCTATAATGCCATCATGCTTTCGACCATGGAGATTACCATGGATAGAGAGCTGCTCACGGCAGCCCTGAGTTTATGGTGTTCGGCTACCAACACCATGATTCTTCCTTTCGGCCCTCTCGGCCCCACAGTCCTTGACATCTCGGCCATCCTTGGAACTTCTCCATCTGGTCTCCCAATCGATGCCGCACTTTCCGGATGCCCCTCGCTTCTTGACCTAAAAGCGTTGTTCGACGAACGTGCTGTCGAGACGCTCAGCCGAGGCGATCGAGAGCCTTTGAAAGAAGAAGTTCAGAAGCTCCATAAGAACTTCTTCAACTACAACACTCTCATCCTCCACTTCGCCGGCTGAGGCGAGGAAAGCCTGAGGAATGGAGAACACAAGGCCTTTTGCTTCTACTGGTACAACAAATTCATCTGTTGTACCAGGTCGAACAAATGCCTGGTCAAGAATATGCCGATGGCCCAGACCCTGGCTAGTGGCGGCACCTTGGCGCTCAGCCCGGCTATACTTGCCAATCTCTTCCGTTGCTTGGCCGAGACGACCATCAACAAAATTGACCCGCACCAGAACGGACCCCTCTGGGTATTCCAACTCTGGTTGCAGGTTTACTTTTCCACCCTTCGGCCCGAGGTTCCTGCTTTCTAGCGTTCGGCAGCCCTCGGCCCTCAACTGGCCTCTCGACCTGCGCCTCCTCATCGGGCCAACGAGGTCCTCAAACACCTCTTCAGCCTCGACGTCCTCTCGGACGACGAGTTCCTGGTGTGCCGGCGCTAGGAGTACCCTGCCTCGATCAGTCTCCCAACGGCAGCGTGGGCCGAGACCGAAGATGCTGATCTTTGTCAACATTGGGGGTCATTCGTATTGGCCCGCGATCTCCCCCTTGGTTGCGATGCCCGCCGAGCCAGTTGGGAGGTCTACCTCCAAGGTTGCCCCGTACCCCTGCTCGCCTCTCGTTCCCTCTTGAGTCGAGGACGTCTTTCTGGTTCCTCCGAGAGGGAGTGTAAGACGACGAAGCAGAAGTTTCAGGATCGGTGCAAAATATTTCAGCTTCGGCCGACCGTTCTTGAATCCTTAGGTACTGACACCTTTGGAGACTGGTGGGATGAGTACACCAGCAACTTCTTCGGCGCCTCGCTGAAGATGTGGTAAGCAAAGTCTTCAGCGACCAGTCCAGACCAGCGCCTTCGGCCCAACCCAAGGAGTTGACCCAAGGTATATTGTCCTTTTGCCCTTTGTACTCCAATTATTTGCCCCCTGTTATTAATTACTTCGCTATTTCAGGGGGTCGTGTGTCAAGGAAGGCGAAACTAGTCGTCACGGTGGTGAAGACGAAAAAAATGGTTCCCACGAAAAAGACCATCACCACCGGGCGGACAGTATCAGCCAAACGCCCCCATCAAGATGCCGAGGAGGAGGATGACGCTCCTCGTCCTTCCAAACGCGTCAAGAAGTTAGCGAAGAAAGGCGACCGAGAGATTCATGTTGTTCCTAGTGACACCACAGGGACAACTGCACCTGCCGGCTCTCATTCTATCCCGGCTGCCTCGGCTCCGGCAGACCCCATTCCTCCAGCCGTTTCTCCGACTGAGGTTATGGCCGATCCGGCCGTCATCTTAGCTACAGCTTCGGGGCCGGCCATAACGCTTGCCGTGGGAAGGACGGTCGCACCTGTCGAGGCTCCCTCCATCCAGCGACCGTCGGTCGTTCTGGAAGAAGTATGATTTCATCGCCATCCTTTTGTTTATTTAGCCTTCTTGTGGTAACAAATGTTTTCTCAGAATGTCGAGAGCGACGAGAGTGACGAGATCCCGCTGGAGCATCGTCGTCGACCAGCCAACTCTTCTCCTGTCCATCCTCTTCCGGTGGTCGAGGCAGCCGCTCAACCGCGTCCCCCTACGGCGGATCGTGGAAAGAGGCCCCTGGCCGATCCTAAGGTGACGGTCAAAACGCCGATCCATCCGCAGGATGAAGACCTCCCCATTCCTCCGCAAGAAGTCTCTTCGGCCTTTGTAAGTCTTATCTCTTTTGTGTTGATTTTATCATGACACATGTTCTTAAAGAAATATTAAATGTCAGGTGCCCGAACGTTCATTTCACCGATAATTTTATGCGCCGACAGGCGTTGTCTATATTTCCTGGCCATCGTCGTGGCCATCAAATGTAGATAACCTCCATCGGCCGCATGAATTGAGAAGCAGTCTAAGGCACTGGGCTTGGCCATTAAGTTCCCTAGGTTCGAGCAATGACCCAGAAGGCATGGCCGAAGTCTCCTCCCAGCAGGTCTAAAACAATCCCTTTGTCATGCACTACATTACCACGTCTTATTTTTCATTACAAGTTTTCCTTTTATGCGCAGCCTTCCTGGGAAGTGGAGCTCGACGCTCTTCTTCAGAGCACGATTGGTGAGGCCGGCTCCTCCGCTGCTCCTGCCGAACCAGTGGAGACCGTGCCCAAAGCCCAAGCTCTCGTCAAACTGCACGAACTCATGTTCCTCTCCGCCTCTCAAATCCTCCAACGCAAGGGTCTTGACTTTGTTGGGGAGTGCCTAAATGACCTCGCCAGCGGCAGTTACGTGAGCACGGAGAACATCTCCTACCTTACCGACCTTCTGGAGCGAACTCGGCGGCACTTCACCATTTTCGAACAAGCTCTTCAGGCCGAGGACAACTTGAAGGCGGCCAAGGTCGTGCATGAGGTTGGACGAGCGGAGGTGGAGGTGATAAAAGCCAAGAAAATGTAGCTAACCGAGTTTGATCGCCAGATCTCCGACCTCCAGCGTCAAATTTCTGAACTTCAACGGCAAAGGTCTGCTGCTGCTTCAGAACTTAAGAGGGACTTTGAGGCCAACAGGGCTCGGCTGACGGCCTTTGTTGCCGGCCCGTGGCACATCCAACAACTGCAGCTCAACAAAAAGACGAGGCAGGCTGAGATAATTTTGAGCGAAGTGAAGTGGCTGGAGCTAAAAGCTGCCCTCGAGACTTTCCTTCCTTCAACCCCCTAGAAAATTATTTTGTATCCGTTCTCTTTTGTTATTAATACAATGGTATTTTATTCTTACTCGTAACACAATGGTATTTATTCTTGCATCTCCCACGTGACTGGATAGTACTTCTTTAAAAAATTTCCATTAATCGGCAATTTTTGAATTAAACCCGTCCGATCTCTGAGATGATATACCCCCTTGCTGAGAACCTTGTGAACAATGAATGGCCCTTCCCAGTTCGGCGACCATTTCCCAAACCGAGGGTCTTTAATCCCAACAGGCAACACCGTTTGGCAAACTAATTCTCCTTCGCCAAACGTTTTTTGTCTGACGCGTTGGTTATACGCTCGCTCGGCAATCTTCTTCTGTGCTATTAATAAGTTACCCGCGTCGATCCGATTTTCTTCCAAGTCTTCTAATTCTTGTCGCATAGCTTGACTATATTCGACGCTAAACAAACTACTCTGCTCGATTACTTGTAATGAGTTTATACTCAACTCGACTGGTAACATAGCGTCGTGTCCATAAGTTAACGCGTAAGGAGTCGTTCCAGTGGCCGACCAGGGTGAAGTTCGATATGCCCATAATGCTTCGTTTAACTTCAAATGCCACAGCCTAGGCCTTTCTCTTATCGTTTTTTCGAGAATGCTGATCAACACTTTATTGCTTGCCTCAGCCTGCCCGTTTGCCTGTGGGTAGTACGGTGTAGACTGCTCAAGTCGGATATTCAGACTTGCCGCGTATTCCTTAAACCTGTCAGCCGTGAATATGGTGCCATTGTCAGTTATGATCGTTTCTGGCACGCCGAATCTATTCACGATATTTTCCTCTACGAAATTGCATACCTCTTTGGCCGTTAATTCGGCATATGACCTTGCCTCGACCCACTTAGTGAAATAGTCAGTTGCCACTATTATCCACGCATGTTTTGCCGCCCCCGACGATGGCATGATTTTGCTAATTACGTCCATTGCCCATCCTCTGAACGGCCATGGTTTAGTAACGTAGTGGAGTAATTCGGCCGGGGCTCTTTGCACGGGTCCATGAATTTGGCACTGTACGCATCTCCGTGCATATTCGATGCAGTCCTTTAATATACTAGGCCAAAAATAACCGTGTCGTCGAAGCAACCAGCGCATCTTTCGTCCTGATTGGTGGGCCCCACAAATTCCTTCATGCACCTCGGCCATTGCTTAGGCAGCCTCATGTGGGCTGAAGCACAATAGCAGTAACCCGTCCACACCCTTGCGGTATAATTCATTTTGGTATAACACATAATTGGTGGCGAGTACCTTCGTTCTCCGGTCGTATTTTCCATTGGGGTTATCGAGGTATCGCAGCATCGTCTTTCTCCAATCATCTGGTTCCACCTCGACGGCACATACTTCTACGGGGTTTCCCTGTTCTAATAGGGATGGGAGCAACATCACCCTTGTGCGTATTACGTGTGTGCGCTAGAGAGTTTGCCGATTCACCAAGGCTGGGTACTATGGTAGACTTGTGGGTGTTACCCGGCTTAGCATGCCCCCTGTCAGTTAAGCTCTAGAGGCGATCTGGGCGAGTTCGTCGGCGTCCGTGTTGTGAATACGTGAAATATGTTCAAATGTGATCCGTTCAAACGACTCGGCCAGGTAGGTGGCGACCATGTGATAGGGCGCTAAAGTACAACTCATGCAACGAAACATGTCATTCAGTTGGTTAATCACAAGTTCAGAATCACCGAGGACGAGAACGCGGGATGCCCGTAAATCGTGTAAAACGTGGAGGCCGATGATGAGGGCTTCATATTCGGCTTGATTATTTGTACAGCTGAAATCCAATTTGAGAGAAAAATACCAGCGGCAGTGGTCGGGTGACTGAATGGCAATACCAACACCAACGGAAGTCGAAGTACTGGAACCATCAAAATGCATAGTCCAATGGTTATCACGTGTTGTAACCAAATCGATGTCGACGTCGCCCCTCCCCCCCAAAACCGTAAGGGGAAGGGTGTTGGGCCAAGAAGTCGGCGAGAGCTTGCCTTTTGACGGCTTTTTAGGGTCATACTGTAGGCTGAACTCAGACAAGGCGAGCGTCCATTTCCCAATTCGGCCTTTGACGATGGGCCGAGTGAGCATGTAGCGAATCACATCTGTTTAGGTGATGACCTGCGTAACAGATGGTAGCATGTAGTGTCGAAGTTTTGATGCAGCGAAAAACAACGCTAAGCAAAGTTTTTTGACAGGTGAATAATTGAGCTCCGGCGAATTCAAATTACGACTGAGATAAAAGATAGCTTTTCACGCCCTACACTATTATCTTGCGCGAAAAGACAACCAATGGATTCAGCGGCTGCCGAAATGTACAGTTTAAGGGGTTTGCCGCGACAAGGTGGAATTAGCACGGGTGGTGTGGAAAGGGCCACCTTGATTTGTGTAAAGGCCGTTTGATACTCTTCGCGCCATTCAAACTTGTCGGAATCCTTAAGTTTGAGGAGCGTAGAAAATGACTTCATCTTACCGGCCGAATTGGCGATGAAGCGACGAAGGAAATTTATCTTTCCAAGTAATGACTAGAGCTGTTTCTTTGTTGTCGGAGATGGGGTGCTAATGATTGCGCGGGCTTTATTTTCGTCGACTTCAATGCTATGATGGTGCACCAAAAACCCTAAGAAATTACCGGCTGAAACGCCAAAGGCACACTTGGCCGGGTTCATTTTGAGATTATTTTTGCGCATGCGAAGGAACGCTTGCTGCAGATCATCCAGGTGGGTTTGGCAGCGCTCAGATTTTACCACTACATCATCGATATAAACTTCGACGATTGTACCGATTAAGTCATGGAATATCGTATTCACGGCTCGTTGGTATGTGGCGCCGGCATTCTTTAGGCCGAAAGGCATGACTACCCATTCATAAGTACCGAGTGCCCCAGGGCAGCGGAAAACCATCTTGTGGACGTCGGCCTCGACGATAAAGATCTGGTTGTAACCGGCATGGCTGTCCATGAAGGATAGCAATTCATGATTAGCTGTCGCATCAATTAGCAAGTCTGAGATGGGCATTGTGTATTCATCCTTGGGAGTGGCCAGATTTAGATTACGGAAACCGATTCAAATGCGAAGGGCTCTACTTTTCTTTAACACCGGGACTATATTGACCAAACATTCGACGTACCGAGCGGTCCTAATAAACCCGGCTTTTAGAAACCGAACTAATTCGCCCTTGATGCCAAGTTGTACTTCAGTCGAAAACCGGCGTGAGGGTTGGCGAAAAGGTTTACACCCGTCCTTGATGCGTAGCTCATGTTCGACAAGGTTTCGATCAAGGCCTGGCATTTCATGATAGTTCCATACGAAGCAATCTCTAAACTCCTTGAGTAATTTACGGAGCTCAACCTTCATAGATGGTGGTAGTAACGCGCTGATAAATAATGTTCGAGGCTCATTGACTGTGCCCACATTGATTTCCTCCAATGGGTCCTTAACCTGGGGCCGACTGTCTTCGAGTTCGGCTGGTGCGACCGGAACTTTATCAAAAGATAGAACGGGGCCGTTATCCGCTTCGGCCAAAAATTTGATCAAGTTGATGCCGGAATTTGGTTGTTTGGCAATGGCGTACCAATGGGCCAGCAGACGTTCCATTGTCGATGAAACCTCAGCCTGACGTCTTTCTTGCCTGGTGGCATCAATCATCGACATTGGTGAGTAAATCTGCCAAGCCAAGTCTCGCCGAATCCTGTTGGACAGTCTCGGCGCTGACCTTAATAACTTTCTGTACCAAAATTCTCGTCGGCCGCCCATCCTCGTTAAAACCTTGGAGGGTGGTAAAGCCGACGTGATCATCGTAATAGCGAGCCTGAATCATGTTGGTTTCAAATGGCTGATTATCGGCTGGGTACACTACGACCGATTTGCCATCCCAAAAGATGAGGACTTGGTATAGTGATGAAGGAATGCAACTGGTTTGGTGGATCCAATCATGGTCAAGTAATGCGTTATAGTCGGTCTTTGAGTCAATTATGAAGAATGTTGTCATGTGGTGATGACCGGCAATGCTGACTTCCAACGGGAGTACTCCTTTGGTTTGAGACTTGTCGCCGATGAAGCTGCTTATAGTTATACCTGACGGGATGAGCTCATTATCAGAACGGCGTAAGGCTTTCATGACGGACATCGGCATAATGTTGACTATGGCTCCATAGTTGACAAACACTTCAGAAATGGAAAATCCTTCGATATGAGTCGTGACGTATAACGGCTTTAGATGTTGGAGATTAACCGAAGGGGAACGGGGGAATAATTCGGCCAAAGCTGCCTTAAGGTTATCTTGTTTCGGACTTCCCTATCGTCGTCGTTTACGATGAAATCCACTTGTGTTGCTTCCTCAGCAACTACGTCCCCTTCCAAGAAATTTGACTGATAGGTACCTAGTTAGAACTCAGCTGGTAAGATGTGGACCATACTGATTTCCATATGTTCGAGGACCGAGGCACCCATCGGATCGTGATCGTCGTTTTCCGCAGAAGTAACCATGGTATCAGTCGGCAGAGCACCCTCAATCGAACTTTGGAGCGCCTCTGTATGAGCCAGCATCTGAAGCGTGTTGACCGAGTCTAGCTTATTCTGGCTGTTTTCCTCGACCATGTTTACTACCGAAGATTTATTTTGGTCCTGTACTTTACGGGCTCGTTCTTCATAGGCGATACGAGCGTTCCTCATGTCTAGATATGCATCCAAACGCGCTACCCTTTTTTCCTCGTCGACTGTGAGGCCGAAGAGAGATACAGCCGAGAAAACTTCAAAATGATATCGCAAATGCTGAAGGTCTTCGAGGGAAAAGGGTAATTCGAATGCGTCAATATCCATGTAGGGATCGACCTCAAAACCAAGGACCCGAGCCTCCCGTATATGTTGGAATCTAGCTTTTATTGCTGGGTCGGAAGTTTTCTAGATAATTTGCTCAGCATCAGGGCAAGTTAATGCTAGGTCAAGGGCTTCCTGACACGCCTTGGGTAGTCCGTACAAGTTATTGGTGGAATATTTCTTATGAAACTCCTGCATGTACTCCAAGGAGTCACCGAGGAAAGGAGGGTGTAGATTGCGTCGTATTTTGATGAATGGTTCGAGCGGTGGTAACGGAGAAAGCTTCCTTTCGGCTTCTTGTCTAAAGTGTTCGAGATGAGCTCTCGTCTCCCCAGGCCGGAGAAGAAGCTTGATACGTTTCTCAGACTCTTCAATGGTGGTCTCAAAGTCGGGAGCTGCTACTTTTTTCCCTTCGAGTAACTCCGTCATGATAGTCGAAGTTGGTCGTTCACTAATGTTTTCCACGGCCTCTTTTGGTTGCCAACGGTTGGCAAGGTTGGCTTGCACTTCTCGCCGTTAAGCCATGCAATCTATCCGTTGGCGACGACGTTTTTGAGATTTAGACAACGCTGTATATAGGCCAGTCGGAGAGTTGTAACTGTACCAGCATTGATCTGGTGTCCTGGGCGGTTTGAACGTTTTTCGAACGGCTGGTGAGCCCAAACTGCTGGCATTGCACGAGTAATAATCCTCGTTATAGAAAGGTACGTCAAAGTTAAGACGCCGCTTGACCGGGGCCTAGTCTTTTGGTCGTACCTGTGGGCCAAGTCTCTCAAACACTTGGCATCGTGGACCATTACCAAATCCCCTTGGCGATGTTGTAGAGGTCGTAGACGGTGGGCCTAAAGTTGGTGTCGAAGATGTCTTCTTCCTAGGTTCGACTGGTGTTTTACAATGGTCGCATAAAACCATTGATTCATAAGTTTCCTTGGAACTCGACCCCATCATCGGCTCATCGATGTTTGGCCCCGAGCATTCCGTTGGTGGTGCATTCGAAAACAAATCAATCTTCAGTCGTGGTTGACCATTCTTCTTACGGACATGCTGCACCGGGCAGGATTCGGCCTTCCCTTTTCCCTTGTTTTTAGGGAGATGAACCTCCACCATCCCAATTGTTGTTGAGGGGAAAGGATTGACGTCGACCGCCATCTGCTTCTCCGGGAATTTCAACTTTCCTTTCTCGATCCAACTTTGAATCGTGTCTCGGAACACAACACAATTATTGGTTGCGTGCCTATTAGAATTATGATACTTGCAGTATATCTTGCCCTTCAATTCGTCGGCCTTAGGGATAATGTGCCCCGGCCGAAGCTTGATGATTTTTGCTACCAACAACTGATCGAAAATTGCATCAGCTTTGGTGATATCAAAAGTGTATACTTTTGATGTTTTACTTATTTCCTCGGCGGCCGAACGGGTCTTGGTGTCTTTGGAACTAACTTGAGCTAACGCCTTGCAGACATAAGGTTTATCAATTACTATTTCAACCGCGTCCACACTAGCATACTGAGGATCCTCGCTTTCGGCCAATGCATAGCTAACCGTGGGATTCTTATACAACGTTCCCCGGGATGGTGACTTTGATATCTTCTCTTCTCGGAGCAAATAATCATACTGCTCAACGTGTTGAGCAAGTTCATACATATCTCGAATATTTGCCCCCAGAAACTTCTTTTTGTATTCCACGTCCAAACCGTTTAGGGCGATCCTGACGAATTCCACTTCGGGAAGAGGTACTCGGCACCAATTCCTGGCCGACTTAAACCTTGTTAGGTATTCCATTGGAGATTCGTCGGACGCTTGAGCCATCCTGGCTAACAATGATACGGACATTTCCATCCCCGGCCGATAGAATTGTTCATAGAATTTCTCGACTAATTCTTCCCAATTCTGTACGGAGTTTGGTTAGAGATCAATGTACCAAGCGAAAGCTGAGCCTGCCAATGAAAAATTAAACAGCCGTATTTGTAGAAGTCACTATTGATGTCTCCACACTGCGCCGTGAACCGAGCCATATGTTCTAATGAGGATAAAAACGATTCTTCGGTGAAAAGGCTGAAATCAGGGATCTTGAAACCTCGCGGATATTCAAACCTCTCTACATAAGCCAGGTATGGATGGATGAATTTTGGAAACTTTGGTCCCTTTTTTAGGGCCGAGTCGATCATTCTTTGGACCTCGGTCATGTTTACGGAAGCAGCTTCTTCTCCCTGGCTTGGTCTGTCAGATCTATTGCCCGGTCCACCTCTTTTCTCTAAGTTGATTGGTTGTGGCCAGGCGGACCCTTTCTCGGCTTGTACTGGAACATTCGTAGAAAGCTGTCGAGGTTGGCCAACCTAGCCATCTTCAAAGGCTTTGTTAACCAATAGTTCAAGTATTATGGTCTGTGTGTCGTTACTTCATATTGCGTCTAGTAAATCATTCATCTTTTGACCAATCGACTGCTCGACCTGTCGATACTGTTCATCGAGTCGTCTCCGAAGAAACGACCTAGTTGGTGGATCATAACCCTCCCCACCATCGTCGTCGCAATCTTCCACTACTCCTTCAACGAACATGCCTGCTGTTTGGTTAGGGACTTCTGAGTTGCGAGGTTACCCACCGAGATAGATTTCATTATCTCGACGTGTCGCACTTGTGGCCTCGGGTGGCGCAACAATGATCGGATTTTTTTCCGGATGCAAATCCTGCCCAAGGCCTTGCACTGGTAAGTCAGCTGTTGACTTTCCCATGATTGTTTTCTTCTTTATAGACCGTGTCTCAATGGTCATGAACTCCGAAGGTCTAGCACAATGGTCCCACTGGGCGTGCCAAAATGTTAGCCCTATAAATTACAAAAACCTACGTGGCGTGCATGCCGAGTAACTAATAAGCTAACTACGTCCTTCGGTTGAATGCGGGGCGTGCCAACTCGTCGGCCGAGCTCGGCCGAGGAGTACTATCTGTTGATGTCACGTTGAGCGCGTTGTTGACTTCTCTATCTTGCGACTGCGACCGAGGAAGGAACATTCTCGGTCTTTAGGTTCTAGAGCCTGAAGACAAGGCTGCTAATTCTGCGAAGTTCACAAATCGTCGACGACTGATTCGATCACTGTGATTATATTCGTGAGAGTATAAGCACATCGAATCGACACCAGACTATACGGACACAAGTACTCAAAGATGATGTATGTCTTGATGGTGAATGTAGTTCGGCCGTCAGAATGCCGAACTCTAAAACTTACTTGTGAGTACCCAATCATAAAATTACTCGGCGTCCAGTACGTCGAATAACGAACTCGTGACACCTTGCTATGCCAAGAGGGCTAACAAGGTGACCTCTACCAACAAGGATTCGAAAACCCTTTTCGGCCGAGACTTGGATAGGCAACCAGTCGGCCAAGACGCAGTGCTGTTTATCCAAACTGAAGATGCTCCTTGGTCGGCTGATTCTACGGCGACAGTGCTGTTTATCCAAACTGAAGGTGTTCACCGGGTGCCTCCACAGTGCTGTTTATCCAAACTGAAGGTGTGTTGGCGGAAAAAGAAAAGGGAAAAAATCTCAAGGTGTTTGAGAGGCTTTTGCGCAGGGAAATTGTATGTTGAATCGAAGGTCCTCTATATTGCATGATTTCTTGTATTTATAGCCCCCCGTTCCTTGAGACTGGATCGCACCCTTATCTGGATTGGGAGTCCTTGTCCCATTTCAACTTTACTTCGAACAAACCTACTCCCACTAGGACTTTGAACTTTCCCCTCTTCCGAGGCTTTGTTCTTTGTCGGCCAAGAATCCTTGTTGCGCTAGGACTTCCTCGACCCTTTCTGTTTATTTGGACTACTCCTTCTTCTTAGGATAAGACTCGACCGACCCTGCCAACTGGCCCGGAATTTATCACTCAGCCCATAGCATTTGACACAGCCTTGGGCCGAGCACAACCTTCTGCTCGGCCCAACAATATTATTTTGAGCCCAAACAGTAAGAAATAAATAAAATATTGTCCCATTGGTTGATATCTTAAAAACTCACTCACGACCTAAAAAATGGTGTCTTTAATTTTCACTCAAAACAAAAGATAGAAAGTTAAAATCTTGCCATATAGGAAACCAAAAAGGACCAACTTGGTCTGACAAGCGGTTAATAGTGCTCTGTAGGTACTTGTACACATGGATGATACACTCCAGTAAGTCCGAATAAAATTGCAAAAATTCGACAATGCTTCGAAATTTAATAACAATTAGATCTTAATTTTGATATTTTTAAACACAAAAAAATAAAAATAATTAAAACACTCAGAGTATCTGTTTGGGCCCCAAATATTATTTCAAAGCTTAGAGTTATTCTCGGCCCAATAGCATTCATCTATTATCTTGTCGTGGGTTGTCCAGTAAGGGTCGGCCAAATCCTACTGCAAGGAGGATTGGTTTAGATAAGGATGAGATAGTCGAAACCTAGTGCAACAAGGAGTCTTAAGGCTAAGACTGAGGATGTTGAGAATTAGGGGATGAATCTGGTTTGTTAAAGAGCTTGGTTCAAAGTCCTAGTGAAGTTAGGATTGGCCGAGACCTAATCAAGCTAGGTTGAGGAGTTCTAGTCTGAGTATGATTCTAGCTCGACCATGAGAGGGTTTGCTACTATAAATAGAGAAGGGAGTGCATCATTCAAAGCCTCTCCAATTCAACACACAAATTACCCTACGCAAAGCTTCTCAACAACTTGAGATTTTATCCTTCTCCTGTTTCTTCCACCAACATATCTTCAGTTTGGATAAACAACACTATGAAGACAACCGGTGACATCTTCAGTTTGGATAAACAGCACTGGAGCCGTAAAATCAGCCGATCAAGAAGCACCTTCAGTTTGGATAAACAACACTACTTCGAGACCGATTTGTTATTCATCCAAGTCTCAGTCGACAAGGATTTTCAAGTCATTGTTGGTAGAGGTCATCTCATCAGCCTTCTCAGCGAAGTGAGGTGTTACAAGTTACTAGACTTGGCACGTTGATCGCTGAGTTGATTTATGATTGGATATTCATAAGTACATTTTAGAGTTCGGCATTCCGACGGCCGAACCACATTTACCATCAAGACATACATCTCTTTCAAGTATTTGTGTTCATATAGTCTAGTGTCAGCTCAGCATGCTTATACTCTCATGAATATAATCACCGTGACCAAACCCAGTGCGTACAATCCGTGAACTTCGCAAGACTAGCAGCTTTGTCTTCAGGCTCTAGAACTTGAAGGCCGAGACGTGTTCATTCCTCAACGCGACATCAACATATTTGACTCTCCGGCCGAGCTTGGCAGTCAAGTTGGCACTCCCTGCACATAACTGAAGGGCGTAGTTAGCTCATTAGTTACTCGGCATGCATGCCACATAGGCTTGGTAGTTTTTAGGGTCAACATTTTGGCACGCTCGGTGGGTAGTGCTAAAGCTACGAAGTTCATGACCATTGAGACACGATCAATAAAGAACAAAACAGTCATGGGTAAGTTAGCAACTAATCTTCCCCAAAACCCAGGACAAGATGGCTTACCACAAGCGCATAATCCTTCTGCTTTTGTGACACCTAAAGCCACAAGTGCGACATGCCAAGATAAGGAAGTAAATCTCAAGGGTTAGCCTCGTGATTCAAAAATCCCCACCAAAATGACAAAAGGAATTTTTGTTGAAGGATTAGTGAAGGATTGTGACGAGGATGGTGATGAGGCCTCTGATCTACCGACTAGGTCGTTTCTTCGATGACGACTTGAAGAGCAATCTCGGTAATTTGAGCAAATGTTCAATCGAGATGTGAAAAGCATACTCGAAAAGATGCGCGATAATAGCACTATACATAACAAGTTGCTTGAAGTACTGGTTAATAAAGCCCACGAATGAGGACCTGTCGATCATTCCAGGCAGCCTTCATTTAAGAACAATTCATTGCTAGTGGTACAGGCCGAGACAGGATATTCTTAGCTCAAAATGTTCAATTTGAAAAATAGAGGTGGGTCAAGCAGTAGATCGAACAAATTTGACCAAGGAGCAGAAACAACATCTATTGATATTGTTGATGTTCAAAGAATGATTAATTCGGCCCTAAAAAAGGGGCCGAAGTTTTTGAAATTCATTCACCCATATCCAGTGTTCGTAGAAAAGTTCGAGTACCCCAAAGGATTAGAAATTCTGAACTTCAGCCTTTTCGCTGGAAAGTCATCCTTATTGTCATTAGAACACGTGGCTCGATTCACTGCCCAATGTGAGGACGTTAACAATGATTTCCATAAGCTTCGACTGTTCAACTTCTCGTTAACCGACTCAGCATTCACATGGTATATAAACCTTCCATCCAACTTCATCCAAAGCTAAGATTAGTCGAGAAATTTCATGAGCAATTCTTTTGACCAGGGATGGTCGTGTCAGTATTTTCTCTGGCCATGATGGCTCAAGCTTCTAACGATTCACCAGTGGAAAACCTTACGAGGTTTAAGTCAGCCCGAAACTAGTGCCAAGTACCTCTCCTGGAAGTTGAGTTCATTAGGCTTGTCTTAAATGGCTTGGATGTGGAATACAAAAAGAAATTCTTGGGGGCAACCTTCCAAGATATGTACGAAGTAGCTCACCATGTCGAGCAATATGATTATTTACTCCAAGAAGAAAAGATTTCAAAGTCCCCATCCCGAGGAACCATCTACAAGAACCCTACGGTCAATTATGCATCAGCCGAAGGCGAAAAATCCCACTATGAAAAGCATTGGCTCATGCTAACTCCAAAGATGCCAAAACCCGCTCGGCCTCTGAAGAGGCTACCATCAAAACATCGAAAGTTATACTTTTGACATTACCAAGGCTGACGCCAACTTCGACCAGCTATTGCTCGCGCAAATTGTCAAGCTTCGACCAAGGCATAACATTCCCAAGGCCGATGATTTAAAAGGCAAGACATATTGTAAATACCACAATTCGAACAAGCATACGGCAAGTAATTATATCGTATTTCGCGATGTCATTCAAAGGTAGATCGACAATGGTAAACTCAAGTTTCCCAAGAAACAAATGGACATTGACACTGATCTTTTCCCTACGGCGATAGTAAGCATGGTATATGCTTATCTACCTAGGTGTGACACCCAATCCCTAATTCTAAGCTTTATAAATTTTAAATTAGTGATTTTACAAAAATGCATTTGAGGCAACTTTCATTAACCATCGGTTAGAGAAACGTAGGACTTATTCTTTTAGCGTGTCCTCGTAGTACTTATCACTACGAACACATAGGCGAAAGCCGTTTGCAAGTACGGATTATAACGATATAGTTACAGGCGTATGAAATTAGTTATTTAAAGTTCAGTTAAATAAATTGAACTCCCACCTTGCGGGAACACTGACCAATCAAATTAAAAGGTAAGGACAAATCAGGTGAGAGAAAAGCAACCAATCGGGAAAGGAGAGAGAGGGGTCTCATTCATGTCGACCTGTGCACACCCACGACCAACCCTTTTGTGACCCGATTTGATTCCGAGTAAATCATGCTATTTTTCTCGTTGAATCACCACCCTCATTCACCTGCAAATCACTCAGTGTCTTCCTATCCACCATCTCAACCCAAAAACAGAGAGTTTTGGTTCCAATTTTGTGAAGGCCGACGCACAGCTTGGTGAGTACTAGGCGATGATCTACCCATTTATGAAAAACTTACCTTCAATCACCACCACCAAAACACTTCTCCAAAGGTCAGGAACAAAGCCCAAATAGTTTTATGGGTGGTGGTGTTGTGAATTGATCGAATTGAATAACATCCAATTCTAGGATTCCAGCGGGTTCTTGGCGATTTGAAGTTTTTCCCAGCGAAATTGGACTTGGCCATATGTATGAAACTTGCTCTACTCATTGGGATCTTCTTTCCTATAAAATTTGAGAATTTTTAGAAATAGTTGATTTTTTCAGCGAGTCGGGGCGGCCGACCGCCGTGTGCGGTGGCGCGTGGGCCGAGGTACCCCCTAACCTTACTAAGCTAAGTTTGATACCCCAATTCCATAGGTGAAGTCCGATTGATGAAATCTCATCGTTTGAGTATAGTTTTGATAAAGACCGCTACTTGATCCTTATATGAATTGACGATCCGACCGTTGGATCGTCACCAAAATTTAATTTATTATAGTATATAATATTTGAGGATATTAGAAACTTACAAATTGGGAATCTGACGTACGGATCTTCCCGAATTGGATTTGTTAGTTCATAAAATAAAACGTTAATCGCCCCTTGACAAATGACTTATACAGCTTGCTGAAAGCATGCCAAAATATTCTTAATCTCATTCTAACTTGCCCCGATGCTTTACGAATCATCCAAAAAACCTCAGATCCAGGGATGAAAGCTAGGTTCTAGCATATACGTGAAGCTCGAGTTCTCGACTTTGAGGTAGATTCATATAATGATATTGACACTTTCAAACTTCCCTTCTCTCTTGAAGACCTCCAATATTTGCAATACCATTTCAAAGTTTTTTTAGTCATTTCCCTCTTCAACCTTATAGCCAATGAAAATCAACGCGTAGCACGATTAGATGCTTACCTTGACATCAGAGACACCCGTATCGCATATCAGGAGCAAACTCATATGACATCACAAGACCAAAAACCAATTCCAACTTGAGCAAACCCAAGGTTGACGTGCATAACAAGAAGGCTCCAGTGGACATGCCGCAAGAACATACCCCAGCACCAACCGAAGAAAATCAAGTGAATATTGCCCACGCGCACGATACCTTGCCTGAAATTCCAGAAGAAGAAGATCGTGACCATATGGGTTCTTCGGCCCACTACAACATGGAAATCAGCATGGTCCATGTATTACCTGCCAAGTTCCAGCCAACCAAATTTCCTGGACGGCGATGTGGTTGCTAAGGAAGCCACACAAGTCTAATTTGTGATTGTCAAAGAGATTGAGCTGGCAACAAAAGAAGATAAACTCAAAGCAGCTCTTGCTGAATTGTTTCCTCGCTCTTCATCAGTTAATCTTCATCAATTTAAGTAGTTAGATGTTACGGCTCATATTGAAAGATATCCGATCTCCAAAATTTCCGTCGACTGTGGAGTAATGGTCAACATCATGCCCATTGCTATCATGAAGGCATTACATTATTCCAGTGACGAGTTTATTCCATCAAAGGTCACCATAAGTAGCTTTGTCGGTGACAAATCTCAGACCAAGGGAGTGATTTCGTTGGAAGTAAATATCGCAGGTTGTAATCACATGACCATATTTTTCATAGTCGATTCGAAGACCGAGTATAATGCATTACTCGGTCATGACTAGATCCGTCAAACGAGCTGCATCCATTAGTAATTATATCAGGTCCTCATCTTCTGGGATGGAAAATCAAATGTAGTTCATCCGACCGATCGAGCCATCTACAACCATGGTAGAATCTAGCGCCTTTGCCAAGCTGCAAAAGTTTCTGTCTTTCTCGGCTTGCAAATTCTACAATGCAAAGGTTTCGACTTTGTGGGAGAGTGCCTGAATGACCTTACATCCGGTAGCCTGCTGAGCAACGAGTCTGTTGTTCATTTGTCATTTGTCCTGGAGACAACTCAACAATATTTTACTATTTTCAAGAGGGCTCTTTGGGCAGAGGATGACCTCAAGGCTGCAATGGTTGCTCACGAAGCTCTCTGCCTAATAAAGGCGAAAAAGGAAAGACTGGCCGACCTTGACCAACAAATTGTTGAACTTCAACATCAGAGGTCGGCCATTGCTTCTGAGCTGGAAAAGGATTTTAAGTTGACCAAACCTCGACTGGCAGAGTACGCAGTCGGCTCGAAGCGGATTCAGCAACTAAAGCTTGATAAAAGAACACGGCAAGCCGAGGTTACGATAGGTGAAGTAAGGAGGCCAGAACTGAAGCCGCTCTTGAAGCTTTTCTTCCTTCGACTCCTTAGGACTTCGTCTAGTTGTAGGATGGTTGACTACTTGTAACTTGTACACCCTTTGAAAATCAATATAAATTCTTTATTCCTGCATTTCCCAAGTGACTGGATAATATTTCTTTAAGAATTTTCCGTTGATTGGTAATTTATGAACTAAGCCAGTTCGGTCCTTGAGGTGGTATGCCCTCTTGCCAAGAACATTATGGACGACGAATGATCCTTCCTAATTCGACGACCATTTTTCGAATCTAGGATCTTTAATCCCTACTGGTAACACGGTTTGCCATATTAATTCACCTTCGTCAAACGTCTTTTGCTTGACTCGTTGATTATACACTCGTTCAACAAATTTTTTTTGTGCCACTAACAAGTTATAGGCATCGAGCCAAGTTTTCTCCAAGTCTTCCAATTTTTGCATCCGGCTTGACCATATTGAATGTTGAATAAATTGCTTTGCTCGATGATTCGTAGCGAGTTTATGCTTAACTTGAACAATAACATCGCATCATGCCTATAAGTTAACGCATATGGGGTCGTTCTTATTGCTTATCGGAGTGAAGTTCGATATGCCCATAATGCTTCATTTAACTTTAAATGCGACATGCTTTTCTTTTATTATTTTTTTCAAGAATACTGATCAAAACTTTATTACTTGCTTCGGCCTGTCCGTTTGCTTGTGAGTAATATGGCGTAGACTGGTCGAGTTGAATTTTCAGACTTGCCGTGTATTCCTTAAACCTGTCGGATGTAAAAATTGTGCCGTTGTTCATTATGATTATTTCTGGTATGTCGAATTTTTTCACAATGTTTTCTTTCACAAAATTAGAAACTTCTTTAGATGTTAATTTAGAGTAGGATTTCACCTCGACCCACTTGGTAAAGTAGTCAGTCGCTACGAGTATTCATGCATGCATTGTCGATCTAGAAGACGATGTGATCTTGCTGATTACATCTATGGCCCATTCTCTGAACGGCCATGGTTTAGTGATAGAGTGAAGTATAGACCCATGGATTTGACATTGTACACACCCTCACACATATTCAATGCACTCTTTCAACATACTCGGCCAGAAATATCTGTGTCAGCGGAGCAACCAACACGTTTTGCGTCTGGATCCCCGCATATTCCTTTATGTACCTTTGTAATTGCTTGGGTTGCCATATCTCAGCCCGGGCCCCCACCACATCTCAGGCTCGACTCCACCATAGCACGATATTGTTCGCTTTAGGCCCCGATCACGCCTTCATGGTTTTTTTTATGGGAACTTACGCGAGCATAACTTCCCAATGGGTTACTCATCCTAGGATGATCTGGCTCATTTCTCTCTTAACTTCAGAGTTCCTGCTAAACCCGAAGCCAATGAGCTCCCAAAAGGCTTTGTACTAGGTAGAGATGGGAATATACACATAAGGCTTACAGGATCCACTCCCCTGGGCAATGTGAGATGTTACAATCCACCCCTCTTAGGGGCCCGACGTCCTCGTCAGCACATTTCTGGCCAGGGATTGGCTCTGATACCAAATTGTCCCTGACCCAAAAGCTCAAGCCCAACTCGGATCCAACCCAAGCCTAGACCCGTTGACTTTAACCCAGTCTGATCGTTGACCAAAGTTGACTTTGACTTTGACCGGTCAACATTGACTTTGACCGTTGCCTTTTTGGGTTTCCATCCGGGACCCTTCCTAGGCTAATTTCAACATCTTGAACCCGTTTTCTATGTCCATTTTCCCAAAATAAGTTGTTTGAGTAGAGTTTGACTAAATGCACCCTTTATGTGCTTAGGGGCAATTTATTATGGCGTTTTGTCTCTACTAGTTTGCATGGCTCTTCGGCGGCTAAGTATCTGTGAGTGGACCCCTTCTAAAAATGCATGTTTTGATATTTAGAACATGTTTAGAACACCTCTTTATAGTATAGATGATGGATGACTTTATACTATGAAGTTGCTTTTCAATATATGTATGTTCAATGGTTTTGTACTTACTTAGGTGTCCTTATTCCGTTACGAGACGTAGGGATAGTTTTCGGTCCATCTCGGGCTACGGTTTGGTGTTGGCATAGGGCATGGAGTGTGTTTCCTCTGGCTATTAGCACAGGGATGAGGAGCTGGCATAGGGTCTGAAGTGTATTTTCCTCTGATTGTCTGCTCAGAGACAAGGAGCCGGCATGGGGCCTGGGGGTTATTGGACATTCACTAGTGATTATTATGTATACAAGTTATTATTTGAGACATTGCACAGCATGCTAGGTTTCGGAAAACCTATGTTTATCATGATATATATGTGTTTTCATAAAACCTGGGGGTTAGTACGTTGATAATTGTTTTAGTATATATATCAACTTGGTCCACTCGTGTTTGTTTTGTACCCCATTCAGGACCTAGGAACGAGGATTACGATATAAGCTACGAGGCATTCCCCTACCAGTGATATCTTGCTATATTCTCTCTGCTTCGACATTTATTGTAATAACACTTTTTTATCTTAAATTTCTACTTGTACTCTATAATAGACGTATGCTCTGAACATGTCACGCATTTTCTTAATGTTAAATTGTTATCAGTTGAACTTTAGTGTTGTGTTATTCATTCCTATTGCATGATTAATTCCAATATTTATGCACGTGTGATATGTTCATAGCTTTTGCATAAATTAAATGGCTTTCGTCACCTTTAGGGTGTCGGCCAGCACGTGACCATCCTAATGTCCCTAGGACATCTGGATTAGGTAGTGTTATGGATTGCCTCTTTAGGGCTGAGACATAATAACAACAGTCCATCTTCACCTATTCGATATAACTCATTCTGGTACACTACGTAATTTGTGGCATGTACCCTTGTCTTATGGTCATGGGTGCCACCATGATTATCAAGATATTGCATAATTGACCTTCCTCAGTCATCAGGTAGTGTCTCAACTGTGCAAACATATATAGGATCTTCTCGTTCCAACAACGAAGGTAGGGACATAACTCGTGTACGGATTACATGGTCATGTTGGAGAACTTGCTGATCAACCAAGGCCGGGTATAGTCGTCGCACTACTGGTATGACTTGGCCTAGCTCACTGCCTAGGAGTTATGCTCCGGAAGCTATTTGAGCCAATTTGTTTGCATCAGTGTTTCGAACTCGTGAGATATGCTTGAATGTGATGCCTTCAAATGATTCGGCCAAATAGCTGGCAACTATGTGATAGGGCACCAGAGTACAACTCATGCAACGAAAAGTTCCATTGAGTTGGCTGATCACAAGTTCTGAATCGTGAAGGACGTTAAGGTCAATGATAAGGGCTTCGTATTCAGCTTGATTATTCATACAATTGAAATCTAGCTTGAGAGAAAAATACCTTCGGTAGTGATCCGGGGATTGGATGACGATTCCAACGCTAGCAAAAGTCGAGGTACTAAAGCCATCATCAAAATACAGCATCTAATAATTATCAAGTGTTTCCACTATTCCTATTTCGACGTCGTTGCCCTCAAAGCTGTATGGAGAGGGTTGTTGAGCTAAGAAAGGCCAACGCCTCTCTTTTTACAGCTTTCTGGGCACGTATTGTAAACTAAATTTGGATAGCGCCATTGTCCATTTTTCGATACGGCCTTTCACTATTGACCAACTAAGCATATATCGAATAACGTCTGTTTGTGCGATGACTTGCGTAACGGAATGGAGCATGTAATGTTGGAGCTTAGACGCAGTGAAGAATAGAGCCAAACAAAGTTTCTCGACGGGTGAATAGTTTATCTCGGCTGAGTTAAGATTTCGGCTAAGATAAAAAAAATGGCTTACTCCCGTCCCGTGTCATTGGCTTGTGCAAGAAGACAACAACAAACTCTTTGATGACCGAGATATACAACTTGAGGGGTTTACCACGCCGAGATGGCACAAGGACATGTGGGGTAGTGAGGGAGACCTTAATTTATGTGAACGCATCTTGGTGCTCCTTACGCCATTCGAATTTGTCAGAATCCTTAAGTTTCAAGAGCGTGGAGAAAATTTTCATCTTCCATGCCGACTTAGAAATGAAGCGGTGGAGGAAATTGATTTTACCGAGGAGTGATTGTAATTGCTTCTTAGTTGTCGGGGCTGGGGCATTAGTGATCGCTTGAGCTTTATTTGCATCCACCTCGATGCCACGATGATGTACAAGGAAACCTAAGAAGTTTTGAGTCGTTACACCAAAGGCGCATTTAGCAAGGTTCGTTTTAAGGTTATGTTGGCGCATACGAAGGAAAGCCTACCGAAAATCATTTAAATATGTTCGGCGATGTTTCGATTTGAATATAACATCATCAATATAGACCTAGACGATGGTACCAATTAAATCATGAAAAATAGTATTCATAGCGTGTTGGTATGTGGCACGGGCATTTTTAAGGACGAATAGCATGACAACCCATTTGTAAGTCGAGTGCCCCCGGGCAACGAAAAGCAGTTTTGTGGACATTGGCCTCAGCAATGAAAATTTGGTTGTAACTAGCATGGCCATCCATAAAGGATAACATCTTGTGGTTTGCTGATGCATCGATTAACAAATCTGAAATTGGCATTGTATATTCATCTTTAAGGGTTGCCAAATTCAAATTTCGAAAATTGATACAAATACGTAGAGCACCACTTTTCTTTAAAACTAGGACGATGTTTACCAACAATTCGACATATTGAGCTATTTGAATAAGCTTGGCTTTTAAATGTTGAACGAGTTTGTCTTTTATGCTGAGTTGTACTTTAGTCGAGAATTGTCGGGGGGTTAGCGGAACGGTTTACAACCATATTTGATGCATAATTCATGCTTAACGAGCGTTCAGTCTAAACTAGGCATCTCATGGTAACTCCAAAAAAAACAATCCTTCAATTCCTTGAGTAAATTACAAAGCTCGGTTTTCATAGGTTAGGGTAACAAAGCATTAATAAATAAAGGTTGCGAGTCTTCGGTTATTCCAACATTTATTTCTTCTAAAGGGTCCTTGACTTGGGGTCGACTGTCTTCAAGCTCGGCTAGGGCAGCTTGAACCTTGTTAAGTGATAGAATTGGACCGTTGTCTCGTTCAGCAAGAAAATCTACTAAGTTCACGCCCGAATTCGGTTGCTTGGAAATACCATACCAATAGGCCAGTAATCGTTCCATGATGGATGAAACCGCGACCTGGTGTTTATGTTGTTTAGTACTAGACATCAGGATCGGCAATCAGGATGGCCAACCTGAGTCTCACAGAATCCTGGTAAACAGTCTCGACGCCTACCTCGATGGCTTTCTGAACTGAGATCCGAGTCAACCGTCATTCCTTTGAAGAAGGCCCAACCATCCCAGAGGTGCTGGAAGAGGGCGTCGAGCTCAACCTCCCATGAAGAATACACAAAATGAGTTGTTAGAAAAGTAAAAGTGAAATGATGGCAGATAAGGAAGTAGTGTTAAACTTGCCGAGAAGAGACTTCGACCATGTGTGCTGGTTCGTTGCTTAAACCAAAAGAGCTTAATGGTCGAGCCCAATGTTTAAGGCAACCTTTTAATTCATGTAGCCGATGAAGGTTATCTATGTTTGATGGCCACTTGGTGGTCAGAAAATATAAATAACGCCCTTCGACGTATAGAATTTTTGGTGAAATGAGCGATTGGGTACCTGGCATTTAATATTTTCTTGGTTTAGAATTCTAAGGCAAGAAATTAATAAAAGAAAATGCTGATGAGTCTTACAAAGGTCAAAGTAACCTCCTGAGGAACAATGCCGAGATTTTGGTCCTGGGATGAATCGGTGTCTCTGCTGTCGCTTCTGGCTCGACAGAAAGCGCCGCCTCATGTCCCACACCTTCTTCAACTGCAGAAGTGTCGACCTGGCTAGTCGCCTCAACCACCAGTAGAGGATTGGAAGTTTAGCCGGTCAAGGGTGCCTCACCAACGGGGGTCCTTCACTCTCGTCCTCCTGGGCATAAAGGAGGATTAGCTCAACTAGGAGATAAAAGTTGGAATGAAATAACATAAAAGGAAGTTATCAGACCTCTTCTTCTAAGATGATTATTAGATTCTTTGGATTAGAGGGATGGGTTCTCTTGGTCGTGGTGGACGTCTTCTCCAAGGTAGCAGCTACTAGGCTGACTTCATAAGCAACAGCCGACCCTAGAGTTGCAGGACCCTCGACCAATGGGGTGACAACTGGTTCGACCACGACTTGAGTGGTGGGACGAACTTTAATCACCTAATCCGTTTGAGGGTTTTACGGTACTTCCGTCGAGGCTTGGACGACAGGAGAAGGAAGAGGGACACTAGAAGTAGTTGCCCTTATGGTTTGACTTGAAATAACGTGTATCTCCCGCTCTCCCTTCTTTGCCTTCTTTTTTATACACTACTGGGGCCGAGCAACGGTGCCAGTCGTTTTGGCCTCTAGGCAAGACCATTTGCTTAGTCTGATTAGTGCAATAGGGGCTACTGTTGGAGTTGGTCCGGTCGAAGAAGGTGCGATGATCACAGCCTTCTTGAGAGGAAAGGCAAGTTTCTTCTTAACTACGACCATTGCGACCACATCGGCTTGTTTTAACCGACCACCTAGAAAAAGTAAGCTTTAGTCAAAACGAAGTTTAAATAGACAAAGCTAAGGAAAGGTAACAGGGAAATGAAAAGATGTATACCTTGGGCCGTTTCTTTGGATCTTGGAGTGAAAGTCTTTTAAGGCCGATCGCCAAAAAACTTATTTTATGTTTCCTCGGCCGAATCACCAAAGAAATCCTTGATGTAAGCATACCACCAATAGACAAAAATGCTAGTACATTGGGTTTCTAGAGTGTTTGGCCTACGGTAAAATTTTATACATTGCTCTTTAAACACCTTCTTGGCTTCTTCACACTCCCTCTTCGAGGAGTCAGAGAGGCGTTCCCGGCTCAATAGAAAACGAGAAGTGAGGAATAGTAAATAACAACTCTAAATGAAGCCTAGTTCATGAGCTAGGAAGTTAGGATGATAAACTTCCTAACTATCCCGTCAAGCATAGTAACCAAAAAGAAGGTCGCGAACCAGAGTGAATAACCCCTAGGACTGTCAAAGGTCGGCATCTTCTGCTTCCTCCCAAGCTGAGGTTGGGAGTGTGATGGAAGACGGGTATTTCTGGCGGCAGCAGATCAAAAATTCGTTGTCTGACAGATATTCGAGGTTGAAGAAATACTTGAAGATTCCTTCGGTCGAGTGAGCAAGAAAAAGGATCAAGGCCAATTGGAGACCTTTCACTTCGAGAGAATTAAAGTTTGGGATTGCTGGCCTCAGTATTGGAAAATAGACCTGCAACCAGAGTTTGAACACCCAGAGTGGGCCATTTTAGTGCGGGTCAATTTTTCCAACAGAAGCCTTGGCCAAGCACCGATCAAGGTTGGCAAAAATAGTCGAGCTAAGGGTCAGGACATGACCACTGGCTAACGTTTCAGCCACTGGCATGTTTTCGGCCAAACACTTGCTTGACTTAGTACAAAAGACAAACTTATTGTACCAATAAAACAGGAAAGCTTCACGTTCTCCTTTCTTAAAAGCTTCTCTCTCCGAACCGGCGAAGTGGGTGATCAGAGTGCTATAGTTGAAGAAGTTCTTGTGTAATTTTTGCACATCTTTTTTCGACAGCCTTTGATTCTTCTTTGACAAAACTTCGATGGCCCGCTCGTCAAAGACTACCTTCAGGTCCAAGTCGAATTCATACCAGGAGAGAGTAGCATCGATTGGATGACCAGAGGGAGAAGTGCCAAGTATGGTCGTGATGTCCAGCACAATTGGACCGATGGGATCAAGATGAAGGATCATGATGTTAATGGCCAAACACCAGAAGCTCAGGGCGGCCATCAGGAGCTCTCGGTCCATGGTGATTTCAAAGGTCGAGAGCTTGATGGCATCAAAGATGCCAAAAGTCTTCCACTCATCACTAAAGTGTGGTTCCATTAGAGTGACCCAAGCAACCCAGGTCACTATGGTCGAGAGCCAGGCTCCTTAGGGTTTGGCTGATTCCCATTTCGACCAATTGTAACCTTGGAGTAAGGGCTCTAGGCAATGGGCCTTCAACATATAGGTGATGGTTTCTGGGACGTTGTCCTTAAAAATGGGTTCCGATCAATAATATCTCGGCACTTGTCACACTCCTCGACAAGCTTGGTGATGAAAGTGTTGACAGCCATTAATGAAAACTTGGAAGTTTTTCTAGGTTTCAAAGTTGGGTTTCTTTTCTGGGTTTGAGAACAAGTGGCAAGGAATTCTAGAGATATGAAAGCATAAAAAGATCAAGTGAATTTGGATTGGGTATTTATAGGCATTTAGGAAGAAGATCAATAGGTTGATTTTAAATGAATAAAGGGTAAATTCGACCAAAATATTTCATAATCATGGCAGATATTTAAGAATCCAGGAGAAGGGCCCGAAAAGCTTGTAGTTTGAGGATGCACGATTGCATGTAACGACGAGTTTAATGGTGAATAAACATTTCAATATCCGCACACCTCAAAAAGGTCAAAAAGCTCACGAATTGAGGTTGCAGGATTGTGTGTGACGACGAGTTTAATGGTGAAGGGACGTTTCAGTGTCCGCACACCTCAAATGTCATTATTGAAAGACAAACGTACTAAGGAAATGCTACATGGCAAGGAATCTGACAAGGTTAAGATTGTGCAATCGCACCTAAAAAATACGGCTGGGTGGTTGGGATATTTGAGGTTTTTTAGTGTTCTTTAGGAATGTGCTAAGGGTTCATTTCGCTTTTTCAAGGTCGAGGCTCGGCTAGAAGTAATAGGCCGAAGACCTCAAAAGCGAGGGGGCAATGTTTGGGCCCAAAATATTATTTTGGAGCGAGCTTAGAGTTATTCTCGACCCTGTAGCATTCATCTAGAATCTTGTTGTGGGTTGTCCAGTAAAGGTCGGCCAAAAATTATTACGAGGAGGATTGGTTTAGATAAGGGTGAGATAGTTTAAACCTAGTGCAACAAGGAGTCTTAAGGCTAAAACTGAGGATGCTGAGAATTAGGGGATGAATCTAGTATGGTTAAAGAGCTTAGTTCAAAGTCCTAGTGAAGGTAGGATTGGCCAAGACCTAATCAAATTAGGTTGAGGAGTTCTAATTCTAGTATGATTTTAGCTTGGCCGTGAGAGGGTTTGCTACTATAAATAGATAATGGAGTGCATCATTCAAAGCCCCTCCAATTCAACACACAAATTGGCTTGCGTAAAGCTTCTCAACAACCTGAGATTTTATCCTTCTCCCCTTTCTTCCGCCAACACATCTTCAATTTGGATAAATAACACTGTGAAGGCAACCGGCGACATCTTCAGCTTGGATAAACTACACTAAAGCCGTAGAATCAGCCGATCAAGCAGCACCTTCAGTTTAGATAAACAACACTGCTTCGAGACCAGCTAGTTATTTATCCAAGTCTCGATCGACAAGGATTTTCAAGTCCTTGTTGGTAGAAGTCATCTCATCGGCCTTCTCGGCGAAGTGAGGTGGCACAGGTTATTAGGCTTGGCATGTTGAACGCCGAGTTGTTTTATGATTGAATATTCACAAGTACATTTTAGAGTTCAACATTCCTACAACCGAGCCACATTTACCATCAAGACATACATCTCTTTCGAGTATTTGTGTCCATATAGTATGGTGCCAGTTCGGCATGCTTATACTCTCACGACTATAATCACAGTGACCGAACCCGATGCTGATGATCCGTGAACTTCGCAAGGCTAGTAGCTTTGTCTTTAGGCTCTAGAACCCAAAGGACGAGACGTGTTCCTTCCTCGACTGCAGTTGTGAGATCAAGAAGTCAACAGTGCGTTCAACACGACATCAACATATTTTACTCTCCGGTCAAGCTTGGCCATCGAGTTAGCGCCCCGCACATAATTGAAGAATATAATTAGCTTATTAATTACTTGACATCCGTGCCACGTAAGCTTGGTAATTTTTAGGATCAACAGTATCTTAAATTACAGGACACCGTAGAAAATCTCATCAAACTGATAAGAAACAAGGTCAATATCATTGGATGAGACAAAATACTAATGACGTGGGATTATTGTCTTCTCTTGTAAGAGCTCAAAGAAAGCATGATAACATAATCCAATCCAAAACTGTTCAAATTTGTCATGATGAGTAGGAATACCGTGAACGTGACGAGGGTGAACAGTGACAGCGGTTTTTTATCTTTCAATCGGTTTCAGCTTTTGCTCGTCTCATCACTCTCACTCAAAATCTCACTCAACTTATATTTTTTATTTTCTTATCCCAATCTCACTAAGTTTATGATGAATAATTTTTTATAAAACGAATTCATTGTTACGTGTATATTTTGACATAATAATTTAATGTTACGTGCAAAACATTTACACATTATTTTATAGAACGAAGCTCTATTAAAACAGTAAATTCATTCTATATAAATGGTTTTCGCGCCCATAGGTTCTGGTTTCCTCTTTTTAAGCCAATTTGTAGGTCCACGTAGAATCATATTCTTTCAGACAATCTTCTTCTTCTTCTTATCCCTTTTCACATCCCATCACTTTTGCTCTCCTCTACCGTCCGATCATATGACTGTGTCACCTACTTTTGCTTCAAAGTGCAATCCGAAAGAGTTCAGACCCAACACGAATCGCCTTCTTCTTGCTCCCCAACCAAAGCAAAAAGAACACCTCATCGGCTTCACCACCTGCAAAGCCGCCGTTTACTCTCGTCCTGCCACGTGTCACTAGTTCCTTCCACTTCCTTCCTTCCTCTTAAGTAATAATATTATGAACAAACTTCACTCACTGCTACTAACAGAAGCTGCTGTCCCACCAACTGTTTTGCCAAAATGTCACACCATATAACATGGAGCTTCAATCTTCTCTTCCTCTTCTTGATCGCCTATCGTACGCCGGCCAATGCCCAGACCGCTGAGTTTCACAACAACGGCTATGGCTACATCGCCAATTTGAACTCTTCAATGGCGGTCGTTATTGTCTTCCTCGTCTTCGCCTTCTTCTTGATGGGCTTACTCTCCATCTACATTCGCCGCTGCGCTGAGTCCACTGACATGGAATCCGCCCGAACTCGAGCTCCGGCCGCCGTAGGAGCTTCCAGCAGGCGAGGCCTGGACCCGGCGGTGATCCAGACTTTCCCGATCCTCGTCTACTCCGCCGTCAAGGATCTAAAGATCGGCAAGGGAGCTTTGGAGTGCGCGGTGTGCTTGAGCGAGTTTGACGACTTCGAAACGCTGCGTTTGCTTCCTAAATGCGACCACGCCTTCCATCCAGATTGCATCGACGCCTGGCTCACCGCTCACGTGACGTGTCCGGTTTGCCGCGCCAACCTCACGTGCGCCGAGTCGAACTCGCGAGCGACCCAGCCAAACGCCGATTTAAACCCGGAAGATTCGAATTCGAGGAGTCCGATTGAAATCCGGCAGGTACCAAACGACGCCATTGTGCTCAATGTGGATGAAAACCAAAGAGGGGGCCCAGAATCAGTTGAGGTAGGGCACCCACGTAGGAGATCAGGAAAGTTCCTTCCTGATCTTCCGAGATCGCACTCGACGGGTCACTCGCTGATCCGACCCGGATTGGACACTGAGCGGTACACATTAAGACTACCGGAGAAGGTGAGGACGCAGGTAGTTTCGAGCGGCAACGGCAAGCTGACACGTTCGACTAGCTACGACATCGTTTTGCGCCGCCTCGGGAGTTCGAGGAAGGGCTATAGGTACGGCGGCGGTGAAGGGAAAAGCAGTGTGGATAATCAAACCGGTTCGACCCATGGGTGTTGACGACGCCGTCGTTTTTGCTATAGGAGGTTCCGTTATTGTTAAAACTCCTAAGGGTTGGGGTGACGGAAATTTGGTGTCTGGGAAGACGCCGTTACAGTCTGAAAATGCCGTTGGATTGTCTTAAGGTTAGAACTTGGCTGCTGAAGAAATCAGCTGCAGTTCCTACTGAGGGCCAATCACAGCTAGACACATGTTCAAGTTATGATTAAAAAATTAATTACTTGGACACATGTCCAGCTGTGATTGGTCAGCAGCATGAGTTGCTGCTAATTTTTCAGCAACCACATTTTGTTCTTAGCTTAATGTCATGACGGAGAGGTCTAAAGAATTGATATCATTTTTTTTGCAATCTATATGAAATGTTAAGACATTAGATTTGCAATCTATATGAAGTTAACTTTGGCGAGAAAATGATAATATTACACTCTAAAATGTGTAAAGTGACTTAAGTTGACGAAAAGTTGGATAAAATAGCTTTGAATATAATAATAGAAATAAAATTAGCAATTTTTAATGAACATAGAGACTTATTTTACCAAAAAAATAATTCGGCAACCTAAATTTCACTGAGGTGATATTTCAAAGACTAAATTAGCACTTCACCCTCTTGTATATAATGTTTAGCTTGTAACTTCGTATTCAACCATTGGTATAGGTTTTAGAGAGAAATTTTAATTTGATTTTTTTTTTCTATTGACTATAATTATTATTAGACGGTCATATATAATTTATGGAATAAATGTATTTAATACAATTCATATCTGACCGTCAAAATGATAATTGTATTATGTAACAACTCGTTCCTAAAAATTATGATTTTTATAACTTTAATAAGTGAATTACGAAAAATGCCCTTCGAGGCAAAGTGTTGACTTTTGTTGACTACCGTGTCATGTACTCATCGCTATGGACGCGTGGGTGCAAACAGGGCGTGATTTGGAATTATAACGGAAGAGTTATTAACGTTTAAAGTTAGGGATATTTTGGTAATTTTATTTAACTTGGAAGGCTCCAAATTTCTGGAGCAAATATCTGTGAGGCCACGTGTGTGGCTGGGATGGAAAGAAAGAAAGAAATCGACGGCCACGATGAGAAGGAGAGAAGAGAAAAGAGGAAATAAGGGAGGAAGTTGACCAATCAGAAACAGGAGCAAGGAGGGGAAATGAGAGAAGAAAAAGGGGGAGACACAGGTTGGCACGTGTAACCCGTCGGGCACCACCCACACCACCACCTTCCCAACATTTTTCCGTCGGTTTTCCGACGATCTAACCCTCACCACCACCTAAAAACTAATCCTTATCGTCCCCTTTTCCATTTCGAACTAAATTTTATTGGGTTTGAGCTTGAATTCGAGTAAAACGAAACCCGTGGATTTTGTGGGTACCATGGCGAAATCCGACGATCGTGAAGTTAACCTAGCAAATTACCACCACCACTAGGCTCCCCTCAACCCTAGGAACAAAGCCTAAGCAATGTTTGAGGCGTTGGAGTGAATTTGGAGGTTGAATCGAACACACCCAAGTTTAGGGTTCTATATTGTTTGAGCTAAATTGGGGATTATTCCAATCAAATTGGCCTTAGTTACAAGCATGGAAGTTGCTCCACTCATTGAGATCTTCATTCCTGTAAAATTTGAGAATTTTTATAAATAGTTGAATGTTCCGGCGAGTCGGAGCGGCCAACCAGCGGCGGTGCGTGGCCAGTGGATCGCCGATGCCATTTTATGTTAAATTGATACATTGATCTTAGATTTGATATCCATATGATGTGATTTGATTATTGTGAATCTAGTTTGATTAAGGTACGTTACTTGGTAAAAATATGAATCGACGATCCGACAACTGGATTGTCACCAAAACTTAATATGTTGTAGTACATAATATTTGAGGATCAAAGGAACTTACAGATTGAGAATCCGATGTACGGATCTTCCCAAATTGGATTTGTAAGTTCGTAAAATAAAACGTTAATCGCCACTTGAATTTGCAATTGGCGGAGATTCAACCGTTGAATCATAATGAAATTTTAGGATGATGTTTTAGAAACATAACGTGAATCTTTGGAAGTTACTGATCGGAAATCCAAGGAGCAGATCTTCTGGATTGAGTAACGTAGAGTTGTGGACCCTACCATCGATCTTTGACTGACGGTTGACTTTTGGTCAATGGGTTTCAAATCATTCTAGATCGCCCTTGGGGGATGTGTTTTATGTAAATTACGTGTTCTGTCAGTAAGGATTCTAAGATGTGATTTGATATTTGCTTTAGGCGACTGTCATTTGAGACATCTCGATATTCATGCTAGGGAGTTGTAGTGCGGACTCCAGGTGAGTAGGCTTTAGTTTTCTATATATACGTATGTATTCTTAACGTTTTTCCCAGAATTGTTTTAAATGAAATGTGATTGAAATGTCATGTCATACTTGCATTATATTCTAGTATATGCATTAGTGTAGTCATGCATAATGTTGCATGATGCTGCGGAGCCCAGGTAAGCTACAGGTGAGTACATTATGACGTTAGTGGTTGTGATGTATATGGTTATGCTTGGATGCATTTGGTACTTATTATCCTGCACCCCGGTGTTCGTGCTCTGCCCGAGGTCAGGGCTTAGCCTTCACGTGATTGTTCACCTCTCGCACCACACACTCATCTTGGATCCAAGGCAGGTGCCAGCCTGTCGTACAGACCACATTAGGTGGTTCCGACTTGTAGGTGACTTGCGATACTTCGCACAGCCTTCACGTGATCGTAGCACTTGAGCATATTTATTTACACATAGCCTGTCGTACAAACCACATTATGTGGTTCCGACTTATGTGCAGGAATTGTTTATGAGCTATAGATTCAGCCGTACAGGTCACGTTAGGTGACTCCGGTTGATATATCTTTTTATATTGATTTGCATCACCTGGCTTACATATTTATTACTGAGATACTTGACATGCCACTCATTTTGGTTTTCATTGGTCTCAAGCTTGATTTCTATATACTTATGTATTATTATTTTCAGGGAAATTATACAGGTTTTACGATGAGGGGTTATTATTTTTGGAAAGAGAAATGGTTCTAAAAAGCATTGTTTTTGCCCACTCACATTTTCTGTTTTTCGCCCCTCCAAGTTTTAGCTACTGAAAGTTCGTATCGACGAGGATTCTTGGCGAATCTCAGTATGGGTGGCTACCTCTAAGGGTATGATCCTTACCCACACTACTGTACTTTACTTATGCTCTGACGTCGCGTGTAAAATGGGTTCATTCCTGCTCACAACACACTCTGGTCTTTAGGCACTTTTAGGTTCAAATTTATTCACATTTTCTATATCACTATACTTTATGGCTTCATCACCTTCTAGGTGTCAGCCAGCACAGCTCGACTCAGAGTCCTAGTGGACATTCCGGTTGGGGTGTATCATATTAAATATATATAAGTATTGTAGTAAATTAAATTTTTGAATTTTGTTTAATTTAGTACTATTAATTGAAATTTATTTTTCATTACACAATTTTTACCTTGTTTTTTCATTGCGCTATCCCTGTTTTTATTTTATTTTTTTTTTTTCTCTACTATGCATTTTCTTTAGTATATAATTACTTTGAAGGATATTCTTTTTTGGACAAATTACTGAATTTTTCTCTATTCACTTTTTCACCTGATTCCTATAAATTTACGACATAACATAATTGGGCAACAAAAGTTAGTGAGAGTTGGGATCGAGTCCAGCTTTCCCAAGTCTTAGACTTGGATATTGTGAGAAAGATTTGTATGGTACCCATTCCCTTTCAAAGCAAGAATGATTACTTTGTTTAGGAACATTCCTCATCTGGCAATTTCTCAATTAAGTCGGCAACTTGGATTCAGAGCAATAATAACCAAGGAGTAAAATGACGGAGCTGTTAAAGAAGATGTGGAAGTTAATGCTTCCTCCTAAGGTAAAAATCTTTGCTTGGTTACTTATTCATGAAAACTTCATACTAGGGTGAGATTGAGTAAGTTTATTCAAAATATAGACAAACCTTGCCTTGTGTGTGGCAATGATGATGAGACTCAAAATCATATATTTCTAAAGTGCCAACATGCTAAAGAATTGTGAAACCTTTCTCATGTGAGTCCTTGGAAGAATAATTTGGCTCAGCTTAATAATGTTTTAGATTGGATGGAAACAATTGACACTGCTGAGTGCAATGATTTGAGCAATCAAAGTAAAGTTTTCCTTAACTATTGGCAAATTTGGAATGATAGGAATAATGAAGTGTTTAGAAGTATAAATCATATTCTAGCTAAGAGTATTTCTATTGCTGGAAGTGTAGGATTGTCCTACTTCGAGGTTAATTGTAAGAAGACCTCTAGGGGTGATCATTGCTACCAACATTTCATTAATTGGTGTCGCCCCCCACAAGGCAATGTGAAACTAAACTTTGATGGGTCGGTCAGTTTGGAGAAAGTTGCAGCTGCTTTTGTTCTTAGAAATAAGGAGGGTCAACCGGTTAAGGCTAGTGCAATGAACCTTGATGATGCCACTATATCAATTGCGGAGGTCGCTCTTTAAAGGAGGGGCTTATTCTTGCTAAACACAAAGGTGTAAAAAAAACATTTGGTGGAAGGGGATCATAATATGGTCATCCAGGTGATGCAAGGTGACTAGATACCTCCTTGGCATCTTAAACCTATTGTCGAGGATAACAAATGGTTGGCTTCTGACTTTCAATGTATCAATTGGAATCATATCTTCAGGGAGACAAATTTTTGTGGTGGATGAGTTAGTTCATGTCAGCCTCATGGTTGCTAACCCATATTTTTGGGATTATTGTCTTCCTCTTATCGGCCATGGAGGCTTTTAAATTTGATTGTTGGGGAAATGGTTGTATTAGAGACTTTAAGCTTTAATAATAATAAAAAAAATTTCTTGATAAAAAAATAATTATACTTTGAACTCAAGATGTTGTGAGTTGAGTTTAAAAACACTCTATTTATTAGGATATTCCAATACAGCATAATCACTCTTTAGTTAAATAAATCAGTGATTCTTTCCTCCGATAGTCGTCATCGATTTTATTCTCAACTAACATGACAATTGCTAACTAGTGGTGAGTCCATTTCTAGAAAACATTCAATGATAGATTCATTACTCATAGCATAACAAGCAGCAAACAAAAGTTCAGTCAACAATGCCTAACTATTACACTTCTCCATCTAAAAAAAATTGAAATGAGGTCATGAGGTTCCTCAAACCAGTTATAAAGCGAATCACTACAATGTCATAAAAAAGTTTTCTTTTCCTTTTGTTATGAAATGTTACACTCAAAACCTTAGCACTATGTTGGATGAAGTAAATAAACTTAAAATTTTGATAAATGTCAAAATTTATAAATTAACATGTACCAATTCTCTTGTTTGGATTCATAAACATAGAAAGTTAGAATTTCCTCGTGGAAAAAAAACTTGGAATTTGGAACCTCCAATTCTAAATTTAAATTCTATGTAACTAGGTGTTATTTTTAAATTTCTGTAAATGAGAGTTTAAAAATAAGAAATTATGTATTCAAATTCCACTATTTTTGTAGGTTAACCAAATAAAAAAATTTACAAATTCTAGAATATAAAATTTCGTCATTTCTATTTCTGTCATTTTGAAATTCCTTAATAATCTTAAGGGTAAATTACATTTTACCCCCTTAAGTTTAGATGCAATTGCAATTTTATACAATATCTTTAAAACATTTCAATTTCGTACACAAACTTTTATTTAATTACAATTGCATACATCTGTTAGTCAAACCATCAATTTGACTCTTAATTGATGACGTGGCAAATGTGGAGCCCATATTTTTGCTGACGTGGATCTCAGAAATATGCCACATAGGAAGAAAAAAAAAAGAAATATATAATTATTTTAATTTTTAATTTAAAAGAAATCTATTTAAAATATAAAGAAAAATTATGCACTTCATGTTAGAACCCAGCGGCCCACCCCATCTTCAACATCTCTTCCCCTTCCGTTGGAGATCTCTTCCCTCCGGCAACGCGCTTTCAGTGGAGAAGAGGATTAGGATTTCGTTGTAGAAGCATTGTTTGAGAAGACTTTACCGAATGCGGAGTGGTCTGGGGGCTGCGATGGTGATTGGGAAGGGGGTCGCTGCGGCTGCTCGTGTGGGCTGGGAACCATTAGATCTGTGGATCCATGAAATCAAAAACAAGGAGGTTTGTGTATTTCAAAAAAAAGTTTGTGGAAGATGATGAGATTGTTCAACGGAGAAAGTCAATGGTTGTATTCAAAAAGGATTCTAATGGGGGAGGAAAATATTGGGCAAAATTGAAAACATAAAAACTCTGATTTCTCTCTTCAGCAGACAAGCCCTATAAAAGACCAACAATGGAGAGCTTGAAGCCAGCAAAGAAGATGGGTCGGGAGAGATGGGGTGGTTGCGGCCGAGGGCGGATGAGAAATGGAGTCGAAGAGAGCTGCAGATGGAAGAGTCGAGTTGGCATAAAAAATATTTTCTTTTTTAACTTGATTTATCTATATTTTTTTATCTATGTGAACAATTTTGACTGCCACTTCATTAGTTAATGATCAACTTCGCAGAATTATTAACAGATGTATTAAACTGAAATAAAATATCACGTGTTGTATGAAATTGAAATATTTTAAAGATATATGAGATTACAAATGCACCTACCCTTTAAATTTCTCTATCTAAACACAGTGGAAATGAACTTTTTCCCTTAACTCTCTTTTTATATGGAAAAGAATGAGTCAATCAAATTGACTTTTCTCTCTCAATTCCTCTCAAGACAGTCAGCCCCCTTGCGATGGGCTTGGCTTTAGGCTCTCATATTTTAAGTCATCTTATCAAAAACCAATAGGGTTTGGGCCCAATGGGCCTGAGAAAACCCGAACTACTTTTAAGTCCAAAAGAGAAATTTCATGACTTCTATGATTAATTTAGACTTTCTATTTAACCATATCAATTAATTAATTCTATCATTCTTTAGGTATCTAATCATACAAGTGGATCAGTTTACAATTGTTTTAGATTCTAATTAGTAAGGTAGCAGGGTGATTGATATTAATACAATTGATTAGTACTTATACAATCAATTGGTATGAATTGGACAATTTTAGTTACACAAGTTACACTTCCAGAAACATAAAAAAATTGGGCTGACCAAATTTAGCCCAAAATCCAGATTAAATAAAAAATGGGCCTCAGGTCCATTCCTGAACCAGACCGAGAATTTGAAAAATTATTGGTATTAGCAAATTTCGACAAAACCAAAATTCCGTCCCGAAACAATTCGTTTCAGTTTTTTTGGTTCGGGATAGAAACCATTGTATTATGAAGGAGGTCGAACATGAAATGTTCTCCACTCACTCCATATAGCTTGTCAAAGCCGAATGTAAGTATGAAATTTTTCCAATGTAAATTCACCTATCAAATCTTAGTTCTGCAGAAAATAATTTCTGTCTTCTATTCCTTTCCGTACAATCTAAACAAATTTGTCTTGTTTATATTGACACAATGTAATCGTAAAACATCATCAGCAAATCCGATGGACATTGTTAATATTATTAGTTCTTGTCCGCCCACCTCAATACGTGCATGCTTGCTTTCTCTGCCTGCAAATATATCCCAACACAGAAATATAATGATCACAAATGTATGGAAAAGTATACAAGTCACAAAATCAAAACCACAACCAGTGACAGTTCTGGAATTCCATAATCTGTACCTCTTTATCCCAGTCGCATCGAATTGTGATGATGGCCAATATCAAGGTTTGAACTGCTGTCCCACCAAAGATCATTCCAGCCCAAATTCCCTAATCACGTCCATTTGTAATCAAATGTCAGTCCAGAAACAGACGCAAAAATGAGAAGTATATATTGTAGTAACTGGGAAGCAATCATAGAGAATGGTGTGGGGAGAAAGATTATCACGTGTACTTGTGATAAGTATATATTGGATGGGTAATGGAGGAACTCTTTTGTAATCAAAGGCATCATGTAACAAGTACATATTAAACGAGTGATGCACTTCTTGAACATGTGAAACATCTATTAAATAAGTAACGCCACTAAGACTGTGTCTTGGTTGCAAAAGAGAATCTGCATATAAACTGGTGAATCCAATTTCTTTTATACATAAGTAAAATTGAGTGATAAAAATACGTACCATCACTCCTTGGTGGAAGAACCATCCCATTAAAAACCCAAGTGGCACGCCAATCAGATAATAGCAGCCCAAGTTTATGTATGCCACATAAGATTGCCACCCAGATCCCACGGCCACACCTGTTAATCAAAACAAAATAAACACTAGCTAGTTAATGAACCGTTTGATAGTTGTTTCGTTAAAAGTTAACTAGAGAAGGTGATTACCAGAGAGAACTGGTTGAACACTGTTGAGCAAAATTGTGAAGGCTAGTAGAAGGGAGAGTTTGCTAACTTCAGTAAGAACAGGTTCACTATTTGTAAATATGTAGCCGAACTCGTTGTGGAACATCATAATCAAGAGCCAAAAGAAGAGGCCAATTATAACAGATGTCACAACTGCCACTGTTGTCGCAAACTTGGCTCCCTTCCCATTCCCAGCTCCAAGCTCATTTGCAACCCTAACTCTGTTCATTACAATAACAAAACGCATTAGCTACAGAAATTGAATAAACAAACTTTTTTTTTTTATTTCTCACACAGCCCCTCCTGTTTAATCATGTCGTTGTTTTCATTTAATTTATTCAATATAACGGCATGAAACAAAGAGGTTTGTGAGGAGCTAAAAAGAGTAAAAATCAGCTCTTGTTAGTATTGCTAAACCCTAATGGTCACTGTTTTGGATTGGATCCGATAATATTATAAACAGAAAAGAGACAGGAGCACACACAAACATGATAGAAGTTGCATTTGAAATGGCAATTGTTCCGACTCGATCCATTGATGATACTTATCCATGGGAAAAGCAGGCAGAAAAAACCAATTACATACGATGATTATGAGCAGTACTGTATCCCAAATGAAACAAATGATTGAGGGTCTGTCGGTTGCTGACAACATATTTTGGAGGGATAACCATACTGATGATGGGCGGCTAGCGAATATAATCCATCGGACCAGGTACAGGTAATCGAACTAATCAAAGTTGTTTTACCCTTTTACTTTCCCATCCATTTTCCTCCTAAAGTTTGGAGACTTTGATTAATGTTTGGAACCCATCCACATCATTGTACCCCTATGGCCCTATTAAACTTCAAAAGCTTAAGCTCGTGTAACATCATTTTAGACGTTGAGTAACAAAGATGATAAAAACCATCTTTCCAGATAATAGAAAAGACAAGTAGTAGTAGACAACCAGATATTCAACAAAGGTTGCCTAGAATTTTCTACAAGGACGTCCGTCTTTTTCAGACTTATATTCAAATGTTTTTCTAATACAAATACACTAAACTGCGAATTTTTAAATTAAATCATCAGTCTCTATCTCAATCAAAATTATCTTCTTGGACTAAATTAATAAACAAGAAACAAATTATAAAGCCTAGTTATCTCGCGTCTTCTACGTATAGCTATAATACAAAAACAAAGAACTAGTTGGCATAAAAACATATATATATATATATATATATATATATCCTTTAAGGGAATGGATCTTCTCTTTTTTTCAAAATTAAAATTAAAATTAGTTATGAACCCACTTCACATTAAACTTCAACAATATGAACCGTTTATTTTATAATTTTAATTCATAGATCATTTTTGGAAAAATTCAATTTAATCCGAAACCATTTGCTTATTTAACTATCACAATAAAATTTCAATGTTTTCTTAGAATAAAATGTTCGTTAATTTCTGAGAACTCAATTAGATGCCTCAAATATTATCGATTTGACCAATATTTTGCAAAGATGATCTATAAGGTGCAACTTAAAAAAAAAAAGACAGTTCAAATTGTTAAAGTTCGATGTGGTGTGGGTTCCACAACTAATTTCCAATTTTATAAAAAAATGAAAACTTCTCCTCTTAAAGCATTCTGTGTGTGTATAAGGGTGGAAAAAAAAAAAGACCAAACCAAAAAATCTCAAACTGAAAATCCCGAAAATTTCGGTACCCATTACCAAACCAATCCTGAAAATTCGGTATGGGAATTGGTCTCAGATTTGCATTTGTTCGGTAATCCCAAACCGAACTGAAATAAAAAATATATATATATTATTTAATTTTAAATATATATGTAGAATTGTAATAGCCGTCCGATTTGGTTGAGATTTAATCTCAACCATTGAATCCAAATAAACTCTAACTCAGACTCAGAGACTCAATCACTCTCTCTCAGTCTCTCTTGACCTCACGCCTCACCTCAGTGACCTCACCGGCTCACCCTCCTCGTCGTCCTTGACCTCACCCAGTCACTTTGTCGACCTCACCTCACCTCACCTCGCCTCGCTGGAGAATGACTTGTTTTGGAACTGCCCCTATCGTTGCCGTGCTGAAATTCGCCGCTAAGGAATTCAAAGTATGTAATTTTCTAATTGATTATTTGAGTATTATTGGAAATTTTGGATTCTTGTTCGTCAATGTCTAGACAAGAACCTAGGGGATTTAGAGAATGGTTTATGTGGGATGCAGATTAAATAGGAACCAAGATGAACTGCAGAATAATTCAAGCTTTGAAACTCTGCATGCATTCTATCCACATTTTAGAAAATTGAAAATAGTATAAAAATCAGCATGAATCAAGGTAATTTCAATTCTTCATTATGTTCCCAAAATAAAAATTTATAAAATTAGGATTTTTTAGACTTTTAGTAACTGATCAGACTTCTCCAATTTGGGGTTTTGCCAAAATTCAATGCAAGTCTCGAGTCTCTATCATGTATATAGGTTGTTTTAGTGACTGAAGAGATTAGGGTGGTGTTCAATTTTGAATGCGAGTCTTAAATCAACATGAAACAAGATAATTTCAATGTCAATATTATATTCCTAAAGCAGACTCGTATAGTTTAGGATTTTGTTCAAATTCTAGAGTAAGTCTTTAAGATCTAGGTGTGAAAGCTTTTTTTTTTGGTCATTGGGGGGAAATGAATCTTTGAAGATGCAGTAGGGCAGGGTATAGTGAAAGGAGCTTAGGAAGCTGTAATAGTCTAATTTCATGACTTGATCTTGTAGCTGTTATTTATCCTACTGGATTTTTAAGCCATTTTATGCCTCATATTATCGGTCTCTAGTCTTAATTCAGATGCCATTTATATCTTCCATGAGCTTTTAATCTTCTGGTATTATTGGATTTTCCCTTCAAGTTATTCCTAGTAAGAAACAACTCTGCTATCCAAATTGTTCCTTTGTTTTTCTCTTGTTGTATAGTGAAGTTTATGTCCAATAAAGTCAGTCTATCTAGAGTTTGTTCCACAGGTATAGTATAGAGTCTAGCAAACAAGGTTTCTAATTGATTATTTCAGGATTCCCGATTGTCCAGAAATAAGGACTCCATCTGTTGATTTATACAAACTATTACAATACGTAGGGTTATATCAATCCTTATTTAGATAGAAATTGTACACTAACTACAATTGAAATTATATGATTGTAATACAAACGATAATCACCGAGATGCTTCTGAATTAGTTAACGCAGATTTATCAAGTAAAACAAAAATTTAGAAATTCTGTTTAAAATGCTCTAATTGGTTTAGGAAGTCAAGCTTTGGTCTATTACGGTGGGCTCCACGTAGTATTCATTTCATGATAATATAGAAGAAAGCAAAAGAGAAAATGTGTTACCCAGCTCCTGCAAAGAAGGCCAGAGGAATCATCATCTCCCACCCATTTATCGTCATGCTGCCAAGCAAAAAAAGACAAATTAGCATTATATAACTACATTATTATGATAATATTCTTATTCTATTTCAAGAGGACACAGTTCATTTGTGTGCGTAGATCTTGTTGAGTCCAACCAAACTCTTCAAACGCAATTTATAATTTGACAGTGATAGGGCACGGTATCGTTTTGTAGAACATAGAAATATGGACATAGAGAAAAGAAAAAAAAATTTCAATATACAATTTTATTTATTTAATTCTATGGTTACCATATAGACAACGCATCCACAGCAATCTCTGCGTTCTGTAGATTCCCAGTCATCAGAATTAGTATTCTATAATACCAATTCTCCAGGCTGCAATTTCAATTACAAGTTAAAAATGTTAAGGTAAATTGGTAGATTATCAGAAAGGAGAAGGATGTACATGAATTGATTCACTTTCACTGTGGTGCTCCGACCCCCGACTCAATAATACAATTTCATATGTAAGTTTCTCTACATATGACGTTGTATTATTGAACTGGGACGTCATCGTAACAATGAACAGGTTTCATGTAAATTGTTTTTTTTTTTGAGAGAGAGGGGTACCAAAGCATGACTCCAGAAGCAGCAGAGAGTTTAGTGAATTCCCAAAGGCCAGAAAATGCTTCAATGGAGAAACCAGCCCAAGTCAAGGGGCAGCCACCAAAGAGAGTGTAACCCAGAAGACCAAACACCAAAACCCACCACGAAAAGTTTATGGTAATTGCAGTGCCAATCACTCCAAACTGAAGTCTGTACACAAAAAACCAACTCACAAACACATGCACTGCAAGGCCAACCAGAGAAACCCATGCAATCACTGCTGTTTTGAGCTGGCTCTGTAGGAACCTCTGCAATGGAAACTGAAACGCAAAGCTGAAGTGAAGAGGAATCATGACCATGGACACAACGCCAGACAACTCTGCAACTTCTGTGGGTTGCCCTAAAAGCTTCAAAAATGGAGAGGCAAAGAGATAGATTGGTAGAAGAAGAATACAGCACAGAAACAAAACAATCCATGATCTTTGCATGTACACTCCAAGCATGTAGTACTTCTTTGCTCCATAAGCTTGCCCACATAGTGTTTCTAAAGCACTTGCCATCCCTAACTGGTTAAAAAAAACATCCATAACAAAGTTAATGCATTGATCACGTGAAATCGCATTTAGATGTGATAACATAACATGCCAGCAGATTGAGACATTATGAAAATAAGAAGCAAATAAGTGATTGGTGTTGAGAAAAGTACCAAGAGCCCAAAATCGAAACCAACAATGACATTATTAGCAATCGAGATGGCAGCAAGCTCGAGGTCGCCGAGGTGGCCGGCGAAGGCTTGGGTGATGACCAACATGGAATACGAGGCTACACGGCTAAAGATTGCGGGACCAACTATGTGCCACAGCTTCTTTGATTCAATCCAAGATCTCCTTACAAGAGTAGTAGCTTGAGTTTCATCATCATTATGTTCACGTTTCAATCGGACGGTTGAAGCTAAATCATCCAACAATGGAACCTCTGCCTCCACTAGTGCACTGTTACTTGGCATTCTGCAACTGCTAATCCTTCTTAATCACTTCCTTTCTCTGGTTCTTTTGCAACACTTGTCTCTAATTTTATTGGGGGGGGGAGAGAGAGAGAGAGAGAGAGAGAGAGAGAGAGAGAGAGAGGGATACAGCACAATTATAAGTCTGAGAGAGAGTTTGGCTTCTTACATATGAAGGGGAGCAATTGCATTTTGTTCTCTCTAAATAATTACAAGCTGTTGAGCGGCGTTGAAGCAGTGAACCACGTTTGAGCTTCAAATTTTATATTTTATTATTTTGTGCAGACAAAAATGTGTGGCGTGACGACTTCGGTCGCCTCGTGTGGTGTTCGTAATTTCACGATATGATTCATAGACTCAAAATAAGGTGGACTTCGATTTACAAGTCACACCGAAAAATTTCTGATTTAATAGGCAGGAAGAGGTGCAGCGCTACGAAAAGACAAAACTTCCAAAACACACATGGTCATTGCTTACGAAAAGTAATTTGTAATTTTGTATAGGGTATGAAGAAAATTAGAAAAGTCATCGTCAGCTTGTATATATATATGCTATTAGGGTAATGCTAGATTGATCAAATTTTTCAAATTAAATTTGCAAACTCATTGATGTGATTGTAGATAATTGGATTATTAATTAAATGTTGATTAACGTGCTTGTTTCTTATTGGTGACATATCATTTGGTTCAAAAAATTTGATCTCCCTAGCATTATCTATGCTATTGAAGTAGATTAATTAAACAGAAGAAAGATTCGATATACAACCAATCATCTTTCGTTTTTATATTGCAGTGATCCAATGATATATATACATGCAGGGTAATGCTCGAGACACTTTTATAAACTAAATGATATGGAAGTTGATGATTGAATTATTACGTAAGTATTGATTAATATGCATATTTTTTTATATGTAACACATCATTTAAGTTGCAAATTTAGTCAACAAATTTAGTCTCTCTAGCATTAACCTTACTTAAGCATTGATTAACGTGCCCATTTCTTATTGGTAACATGTTATTTAGTTTGTAAATTTAGTCTCCCTAGCATTACCCATATATGCATGCACTCTGAAGTAGCTTTTGTGCACCTCAATGTTTTGTTGTTTAAGAATGGATAATGTTAGGAAGACCCAATTTTTTAATCAAGTTTTGTAAACCAAAAGAGTGGTTGTTGATGACTGAATTATTACTTAAGTGTTGATTAACGTGCTTATTTCTTAGTGGTGACACATCATTTGGTTTGCAATTTGGTTCAAAAAATTTGGTCTATCTAGCATTACCCTTAAAGAATAATTAGAATCTCCTACAATTTTTCTATATCATTAGATTAAACATATGTGCCTTTTTAAAATTTGATTAAAGTATTTTGACCAATAGTCACATCTAATTTTTTAAATCAAAATAATTTTTGAATTTATCCTTTTATCTGCATGATGCATTTTTCCTTATTTAATGGAGATATTAGTAATTAAACTATATTTTCTCTTCTTCCAAATATGTTTTTTCGATCGCATTCTTTTTTTTTTTTTTTTGTTATGCAAACATTTAATATTATTTATTTTTCCAAATGGTTTTTTCTTTTTCAAATAGTTGGTGATCAGCATAAAAGCTCCTAGTAATTTTTTCAATTTTTTTTGTGAAATTATTATTATTATTATTATTTTGCTGTTTTTTTAAGTATAGTTGTTGACAAATTATTATTAGGTACAATACATTACGTAGATATTATCTGCGGGTATGTTTGAATTTACAAAAATCATTAATTGGTATGTTTATTTGCAATTTTGGTAGGTTTGATTTGATACATATTGTTAATATTGGTACATTATTTTTATTTTGGTACGTTTTATTTTGTACACAGTGTGTATTGATATGTTTAGATTATTCTCAATCATATTTTCTCTTAATGTGCTATAAGAAAAACTTATTTCGGTACGTTTGATTTTGGGGAATATAAAAATATTTCAAACTATTTTGGAAAGAAAATATCTTAAATTGTAGATAATTATTGCTAAATTGTAGCATTATTGTGAAAATAAATTGAATCTAACCAACTTCTTTTTTTTTTTTTACAATTATCTCTAACGGAGGAGAGTGTAATCAAAATGCTAGATTATAGGAAATTTATTACAATATAATGTGCATATAGCACCAAAATTATGACAAAAAAAAGTTTAATCAAATCACTAAAATACATGGATGTTTGATCTAGAAAATTCAAAACTGAGGCGCCTATATCAAAAGATCCCTAAATAATTTAAGATGCATGTATTCATGTTAATCAGGAACGTTGAAATTGATCATACTAATTTTGGGCATATCTATTATTTGGGAATTAGGACACTAGTATTGCAGTCTAACAACATAAATAAGATTAGAGAACATTACTTCTTTTCTGTGTAATTAATTTTCACACAACATTTTTCTCTTCATACACACTTTAGTTTATTTCTAGCATGTGGATTGAATAAAGCAAATGAGATCAATGAGCATAAATAAACATAATGAACAGAATTTAAAAAAAAAAAAAAAGTTTGCATAAATCATTTTTCAAGAAAGAAAACCACTAACTTCTGTAATTTTGTTGATTCATTGAGAATATCAAGATAATAAAAATCAGATTCAAAAGAGTGTAGGATAGAAGTAATACCAACCTTTTCAGCTATTGCATTTTGTCATCATCGTCCAGTCTTGCGGGAGGGAGACTACTTTTTCCACTAGGAAATTGCAGTGAGAGCACAACACTTTTTCATCAACAATCGGCCAGGGAAGAGTGTTGCTTGGCAATCTAATGTGAGTGCCCAGCCAGATCTTGTGACAATCATTTACTTTCACTTTTATATTTGGTTGGATATATTTGACAAACAGATTACCATATATACATATATATAGGATTTGATGATGATGTGCAATGGGTTTATATAAAGCAGGCCTTAATTATAATTATAATTATAACTGACAAACAGATTACCATATATATATATATATACATGTGTATTGAGTCCCACATTGGTAGACTACTGAGTTGATATATACTTTATATAAGCCATTGCAAAGAATCTCATTAGTGACTAGTCGTTTTAGTGTGCAGTGTAAATATAGTATATGTTTCGTCTTAAATCAGTACTTTTTGTTTTTTTTAGAAGAGGCCCAATGCCCAACATAAAGAAATTTTGTCATCATGTTCAAGGGCCTAAGGAATCAACAAAATCAGTGTGTTAGCCCAAAATCAGTTAGCCTTTTCCAAAATGTGTGAGCCCAAATCCAAGTTTATAGTTATTATCAATGTTTTAAAAATCGTTAAGCGGTAGTTAGCGACGAAAACGTCCCTAGAAACTTAAGCGGTTTATATTTATTTTAATGAATCTATTAAATATGAATATATGTGTAATTTTATGGCTCTTTCTGTTGGTTAGTAACACATCCTAGGTCCATTTGTTTTTGTTGTGCTTTGTTTTCTAATAAAAAAAATTGAGCCTTGTTTTCTCATTAAAAAAATTTTAAAAAAAAAGTGTATTTTATACTTAAGAAACCCTAACTACGTTGAGCGTCGTAAACCTCCTTTTTCTGTGCAATTTCGTATCTCCAGTTCCTGTTACCCCGTTTTTATCCTCTACAATTGCAAATTGCTAGCTCTCTCTCTCTCTCTCTCAGATAGACGATGATAAAGAAAAGTGTTTGAGAGAGACTAAAAATGATGTGTGAAAATTAGCTCCACCGATTATCAACACAATATAAACATTTGAATTTATAGTTTTATATGACAATCGAATTTTAGTCATTTTAAACTATAAAATGTTACATTATATATATAAAGTTCAAATCTCCTTCAAAAAGATCCAACAGGATTCTCTTCGGATCATTTTGGTGAGGATCCTAGAAATTCGTAAATCGTATCCATTCATCGTACATCGTGCAGTCAGTTTTTGTCACGTACTGTTTGTATTTAATTTTAAATAAAAATATTTAAAATTATTTCTGACTGCATAATGTACGATGAACATATATGATTCACGAATTTTCAAGATCCTCACAAAAAAGATCCGACGAAGATCCGGATTCCAAAAAGATTACTTGATTCCATTTTTTACTTTTGATCCAAATGGATTACACATGTATGAAGTTTCGTGGAATCACTCAAAAGAAAGTTAGATGGTGCACCTTCACTTACCATGAAGACTTTTTAAACCATTGGGTCAACGTCAAGAAATGGAATGGAAGCATACAGACCAAACCTAAGGACTTGTATTCCATCTTTTTGGCATGGAAATAAAAAACAAATCATGTAGACTTTGTCAAAAGGCACAGCCACCCAACCCTAGAAAATAAAGGCTCAATTTATTCTCCATTCACTTATTTTGGAAATGTGATAAATTTGACAAAAATATTTTAGAAACTCACATATACTACATTGTAATATAATGCAACGTAAAATAAACGAATGAGATTTAATAAAATAAATTATATCTTTGTCACCTTCATCGATCCATTAATATCTCGGTGCACGTAAAATCGTAAAATTTAGAGTCACACCTACAATGTTAGAGAGAAAATTAAGTATGAAAACTTGAAAAGTTGAAGATCCATAAGAAAAAGAATGACAAACTGTTTTATTAAACTATGATCGGACAGATGTACATCCAACGACTCATCTACAAATGGGTGCACTTGTCAACTCTAAAATAATGAATCACCATAATTAATCACATCACGACCGTCCAAATCCACCATAGACTGCCAAACCAATAATCATCATATGGCATGAAAACACAGAGTTAAACAAAAATACAAAAAACATTAACGAAAATAAGCAACAAAATAAAAAGAAATTAATAGATCTCGACCGTCCATCAAAACCCAGATCTAAGAGCAGATGTGAGTCTCCACGTGGACCAATAGGAAAACCCGAAAGAGCAAAGCCCATGAATCTAAGCCAACACAATCGCGAAGAAAACTCCAGCAAGAGCAGTTCCAGCAATAGCAACGCGGCTGATGGCGGAGGTGCCACTTGGAGGAACAGCGTCAGCCGGTGGGGAGTTCGGGCTTGAGCCTGAGGGAGCAGCTGACGACGATGGAGACTTAGCTGCTGGAGTGGAAGCTGGGGTGGAAGCTGGTGTGGAAGATGGTGGGGAGGCACTTGGGGTTGGTGCTGTCACTGGTGATGGAGTTGGTGACGCGGTTGGTGTTTTGCTGGGTGATGGAACTGGTACGGCTGATGGCGGTGTGGCGGTTGGTGGGGTGGCGGTTGGCGACTTTGCGGTTGGCGACTTTGCGGTTGGGGGTGAGGCTGTGGGTGCAGCTCCTGGGGCTTGGGCTATGCATGATGTGGCCAACAGACCCAAAACCATCAAAACTTGGAACCCTGCAAAACCCATCTTCATTTTTAGAGAGAGAGAGAGAGAGAGAGAGAGAGAGAGAGAGAGAGAGAATTTGATGAGCGAGCGAGAGAGAGAGGGAGTTTCAGAGATGTGTAGAGGTTTCAAAAGGAGAGGAGAATATAAAAAGGTTGGAGAGGAAGTGGGGGTTTGGGGGGGGTTGTGGCGCGTTACAAATTCAATAATGCTAATTTGAGATTCCTTCAATGGTTAAATTATATTTATACATGCACAATCACATTGCGTTTTTATTAAATATATATATAAATATATGTATATATGTAACTTTACAAATACCTAAATTTTGTTAAGCCAGCGAGGGTAGTGGTGTGATTAGCTGGTCAGCCATTTACACTATTTCTAATTGTTTGAACTTTCTTCAAGGATCATTTACGGGTCGAACCACCAAACACGGTTTTGTTTGGCTTCGACGCATGTCATGATCAGGCTTATACCACTAATTTAGTTTGGACTGTAAATTGTTGAAGATTGCAATTTTTATGTCGGAAACTTCACTAAATATATTACCGTTTATATTAAATGATTATACTTTCAATTGCACCGAGTTTTGTTATAATGAAACTCTTCACTTATCAAACTGTGCATGTGTTTAAGTTAGGATAATATTTACGTGCGATTATTCCTAAATCACCGACAAGGCCCTAAAATCATTATTGACGTAAACCTGGTTTGTGAGCTTTAAGATTGTATGATGATGGGGGAAATGGTTTGAAAATGTCACATGTTTTTGGTTGCTGATGAGGGTTAGTAATACGTCTCTTTCTACCGCATTTTCTGGTGTATTAGTTTTCTTGGTAATATAATAGTGCAGAGCTCAGCTTTTAACAGCCTGGATTCGGTTGGTTTGCCCTTTTCAACAACTACAAGCTTGGTGGGTGGTTTTACAAAAATGACTCTTTCATTATTAGCAATCACACCATTTCATTTAACATGCATTCTATGGTTATTTAGATTAATTTTTTGATTCTTGTGATTTGTTGGGATTTTCAATTTGGTACTTACGCTTATATCTGTTAGTCATTTTGATCATTTTTACGTAATTTTAGAGTTTATGCGCCCATGTATGTATAACACAGTAACTCACAAAATCAAAAAAATATATTTAATGAGAAAAAAACACATCACTCAAATTCATAAAACTCAAAACACAAAGACCAAAATGAAAAATTGAGCAAAATATAAGAACCAACATAGTATTTAACTCTTTAGATTGCCATCAAATGCACCAAATTTACTAATAGCATGTATCTCTAACAAATATGGAATCTACTGTAATGAATAGTGTACCGTACTTCAATTGGAGTTGTCGTTACAATATAATAAATGTTGCATAATCAATATTCTTCTTATAGTTTTTTTTAGTCTAAAAAAATATATATAAGAAGAATATTGATTAAAGTTGCATAAGAATATTCTTCTTATAGTTAGTTGCCTTAAAACATTTAATCTTTACTTTGTTATATGAGATTTTGAATTTAAATTTGATAAACGACAATGGTTGATTGATTAATGTGTATATATAACCTATATATCTTTATATATATATATATATATAAGATAAAATAAAAACTATATTCCAAATTGTATTTTACTACAAAAATTATCCATGAATATTGTTACTATGATTAATATGCATAGGATAGATAAAAAGCATGTGCAGGCCATTTGGATGAGGACCTTTTGTTGCATACAATAGACTCTTACCAAATGTATGGCACATATATCGTATATGTGAGCTGTGTGATTAGCCGTCCTGTGTGGGATAACCGGGGAGGGAGAAAATGTATTATAATGTGTAATCTTATTTAACAGATTATATTATAGTTTTAATCATGTTACCGTTGCTGAGTTGCAATTGGAAAACAACTAACATGCTCATTTCAACTAACACAATAAAATATTCCTTGGCTTCCAAAAACTTATTGTCTTCTTCGCGTCCTTTGACTCCGTGCATGGAGGATTGGAATGAAATACGCGTAACTTCTGGTGCATTTGAAGAGGACTACTCTCCTCCCGTCTTTTTCCTTGTGAAAATTACCAATTCTTCTGCTTGAACAGGTAGGGTGAAATTCCTCATAATCTCTCTAGATCTGAAGGGGAGGATAATTGTGACTTGCCTTCAGTTGTTCCTTTTTTAAAAAATAAAAAATAAAAAATTATGCTTGAACATAATCATTAATTCTAATGTACATGGTAATAACAATTTAGTGTGATGTAGTATGAATACACTTTCAACAATCGATACACCGCTTGACGTGTTGATGCAATATACTAAATTCTTTCGAATTTACCTCACCAAGTATTGGTTTTGCCATCTTGGATCTAGGGTTTAGATATTAATATGTTGCTACAGATACTTTTAACTTAAATCAATTTGAAGCATGCGATTATGATATCACATGATATATCAGTTATACATATACTTCGTGGCGATGTGCATAAATCATTATTCTCCAATATTATAACAAAGTAGCTTACTAAGTGTTTGGTATTGTATCCCATCATAGTGATCAGTTGAGTGGAATTTGTTTGGTCTTATTTTATTTAGTGATTTGTAAACATATGTTTAAGTTGATGAATAGGAGCTGGCAGAAGCTGGCAAGAAGGATGCAAACATGTGCTCCACCACAAGTCTGAACATGATTATTGGTGAGAAGACGGCTTGTTCACAAACATGGAGATAATGGGGTCCCAATAAATCGGTTTTGTGAATTAAAAAAAAAAAAACGTCCTAATCCGAACATTAAAATGCTTCGGACCTTTTCCCATATGAAGTAGAATATTCTAAATTACAACTGTTTACTTTAGACATGGACCTTTTCTTTTAGTAATTGGTTTTCCAATTTCAGTTTTTAGGAAGCAGTCTTACAGGCCTTGCAACTACACTTACAAAGAAGGGTTTTATTTTTTTTTTTTCTAATCACAAATGATATATGAAATTGACTCTCATCATCAAAATGATTTCTAAAATTGAAAATCGATCAATGTAGTCCTTGAAAATAGGTGTTGCAAATCAATGTGGTCTTTTAGTCACAGTTATGTTAAAAATTCTAGTAGGTGCTGATGTGGCACATAAATGGGCCCCATAAGTCATTCTTTAATCACAAATGGTTCTTGAAATTGACCTGCAATATCAAAATGGTCTCTAAAATTGATCCGAGACATCAAAATGGTCCCTAAAATTGAAAATCGACCAATGTAGTACCGCAAGTGTCTCAAATTAATGTAGTCATTCCGTCACAGTTTTATCAATAATTTTGTTATGTGCTAATGCGACACATAAATATGTCACAAAAGTCTAATAATTTAATAATTAATAAAAAGGTTGTCAACCCAAAAACCTAGTCCTGCAATCACCTTTGATTCTAGTCCACATTCCTCTACCTCCATCTATGGTAGCCTTCGCCGTCTATTCTCTACAAAAAAACAAAAACAAAATCTCAATGCACCCATATTTATACACTTCAACATCCTTCACCAACTTGGACTTGGATCGAGACAACCTGTGGTAACAGCTTGGTTTGGCAAGGATTTTTGTGAGATACCGTTAACATTTAGGCGATCAACATCCTCACAACCTTAATCTTGAAAAGCTTGTTAGGCACTCCCCTGGTGATCTGGTGCAGTAGAGAACAACAAGGTTTGCCTTGAGATAATAAGGTTCTAATCGATACACGTCTATTGTTGGTTGAAAATATTTCCAAACCCCCTTTTAGGCCTTAGTTAAGCCTTATGCCTTTGAGAGTTTATGGAAGGGATCTCTGTTTGGAGTAGGGCCTACTATAAGAAGAAAAAAAATATTCCATTGTGCAAAAAAAAATTTAGACAAATTTTTTAATTAATTATTAAATTATTAACCCACATCAGCACATAATAATTTTTTTTACAGAATTTGAGCAAAAATACCATATTGATTTTCAACACCTATTTTCAGGGACTACATTGATCGATTTTCAATTTCAAGGACCATCTTGATGGTGTGGGGCAATTTCAGAGATCAATTGTAGTGCAAAACTGTTTTGCTCGACGCCAGTCTTCGTCGTGCAAAGACAGTTTGCATGATGTTTTGTGTTTAACGTTGCGCAAACATACTTTGCGCAACGAAATTTGCTGCGTCGCGCAAACATATTTTTGTACTAGTGATTTGTGATAAAAATTCTATAAAGAATGATTCTTGGTTTATTTGTTATACTGAGCTTTTGGTGATTATCGCACATGGTTTAGATCTATCTGTGCCCATCGTAAGCACATAAATTAAATCACACTTATCTAAGAATAGCTAATGTTGTGCGCACCACCACGTAATGGTGATAAATATGCTCTCTGAAAACAAGTTTTTTGATACAACAATATTTTGTTCTATAAGGGAGAATTAGGATAGGTCACAGAATGAGTCAGTCACTAACTAGGTATTTAACTTAATACAAATATAATTCGTCGTCACCATTCATGTGGGTCCAGAAGATCTCTCACTTATAAGTGAGGAAACATTACTAGACTATATACTAATTCGGTCTTCGAAAAGAAAAGTTATACAAGGATTTTGACAAACTGATCTACGCCACAGTAGTAGATGATTCGGGAATGGACAAACTAAACAAAGTGACCTTTTAGGTCACCTAGCATTCCGTGTGATTTGGTTAACTAATTGGTATACGACATATATAGTGAGCTTAATAGACAAGCTCATATCGCCATCGATCTAGTTTATCCCATCCCAGTCAATGGATTAGTACTAATCAACATTAAGGAACGTCTTTACTTTTATCTCTAGCACTGATATTATCTAAATCATGTTAAGAGTCGGACAAATTAAGACATCAAGTGTAATCCAATTCAAAATTAATCACCACCGGCCGTCGGTATCGATAAGTCCTTTTTTTGCCTTTTTGTTTTTACTAAAGGAAATGAACCCTAGCTAAAATGAGTGTGAAGTGTGAACCCAACGAAGCAAAACTCATTTTTCTTATTTACTCATATGGTCGATGATTCGAACTTGAGATCTTTTTCACTATTGAAAAAAAGAATATAAACAACTATTAAATCAACGTAACTTGAGTTTACACAAATGGTACATGTAAAAATGAAATATTTTTTTTCACTATTTATGTTACTCACTCTACATAACCTTGTATTGTTGGCATGCAGAGTTTCGTTTTCGCATGCCCGTCTCTTTGTTCATATGGTTGATTATTAATGAAATCACTTTTAACCTCAAATAAATAAATATAATTATCCGTTCTTTGTGTAATGACAATAAGATTTCCTGCAATTAACATCTTCGAAGTGGAAAATGAGAAAATGTCATAGTTAGTGACATACTGCCTCCCTCCATGGCATGCATGCTCCTTATAATTAAATGATTAGATTAAGAAATTGTTTGATTGTCTTTAACGTTAACTAAATTGGTTTAGAACGGCAGATAAACTGTATTATATCCTAAATCGCACACAGACACCTCTTTGGATTTTGTCATTATATTCATAGTGTTTGAAAATGTATATCTTTTCCAAAATTAAAATACGTTCTCTCTGCTCTTTTCTCATGTGCCTTTAAGGTTTAGTGATAACAAGAAATTTAGGCTAAAGGGATTTTTCCATATATACTTGCTTAACTATTTCATTTTCAAAATTTGCACTTTTTAGTTTTCAAATAAAAATTGATAAATGTAAGCCAAATTTTGAAAACTCATAAAAATAGCTTTCAATTCTCCGTTTTCATATTTTTGAATATTAAAACTAGTTATCAAATGAGTTTTTAGTTTTTAATAAAAACTAAAACTAAAACTAGATTATGAAATGGTTATCATACTTCTTCTTAAATAATATTGATGCATAGAAACTCCTAATAAGTGATAGAGCTGTCAAACAGCTCACTTAATAAACAAATCGTGCTTGGGTCGACCCACTTAATAAAACATTTAGACCCAATTCAGCTTGTGGCCCTGGCCCATTAGGATTTGGGGGTCGTGCTAGGCCGGGTTGCTACACAGGACGAGTTCATGAAAACAAACTTTTAGTTATTTTAAAATCTAAAGAAACTTCTTTGAACACGTTATTAACCTAAATATCATTAATATAGGGTTCGTTTGTTGGACCAGACTATCTTGGACTGGACTAGCTTTAGGGATTAAGCTGGACTGACTTAGACTAGACTAAGCTGGATTAACTTAGTGAAGTGTTTGATACAGTATCAGACTAAAAAGCAGGATAATTAACAAACTTTAATACTATATTATTTAACCACTATCTATTAATATTTTAATATTAATATATTTATTTATTATTTTATAATCTTCATCCTCTCTCTTAACCTCTCTTTTTCTCCGCCCATGGTCTTCCTTCCTTCTCCCTCTTTTACTCTCTTTTTCTTCGTCCCACTGTTACTCTCTCCACTCCCTCTTTTTTTCTCCCTCTTTCACTCAAATTACTTTGCTCTGTTCTTCTATTCTTCAAAGTATGAAACTCTTAATTTGTTTTGATATTTAAATTTCAGTTCTTTGAGATTACAATTCAGTTCTTGGCGTTGGATTAAATCCACAGCAAATCCAGCTAGGTATTCCTCCTTGAAGCAAAGAAGGGAAATCTGGGCTGTGGGTTCGTTGGGTTTCATAAGAGGGAGATGAATCAATTTGAAGCAAAGAGGAAGTTGGGTTTGTGAGACGAAGGAGATCGGCGAGACGGCAAGATTTGGTGATGGGTTTGCGGGATGATGGAGATCAGCGAGACGGCAAGATTTGGTGACTGGATTTGGCGATGCATGCTTGCAGATCACAAACGATGCAGATATTAGAGAGTCGGGATTAGCAATCCCATCCTTTTCGGGGGTCCTAGCTAAGATGAGGTAGCGAAGCCTTTAGTCGGAACAAATCCGACTTAATCCCATTAAAGACAGTCCCAGATCAAACCAAACACGGACTAGTAAGCCAGTCTAATCTAGTGAAACCTGACAAGCCCAAACATACACACCCATAGGAGGCGTTTGTTGCGCCGGACTATCTCGGACTGGATTAGCTTCAAAGACTAAGCTGGACTGGCTTAGACTAGACTAAACTGGACTAACTTAGTGAAGCGTTTGATGCAGTATTGGACTAAGAAGCTGGATAATAGCAAATTATAATATTATATTATTTAATATATAAATTATTAATATTTTATTATGATCTTATCTTTTTCTTCATTTTTTCTTACCATTTCCTCGTTAAATTGGATGAAGTTAGCACCGTCAAAAAATCCATCACCATCCCTGGACCGAGATCTTAGCTTTGAATGCTCGAATCTGTCATGGATTTGAAGAAGCCCAAACATGCCGAGACTTCCAGGCCATTTTCCAACCACATTTGACCACATTTTGGCCTCGATTCAAGTAAAATCGTAATCTTGTCACTCCCAGCTTCAATTTGGTATATTTTGCATGAAAGTTGGTTGTGAAATGGATCTGAAAAAGAGTCGGAAAGTTAATGATTGATCTAGGTGAACGGAGATGACGAGGAGTCTGTCGAGAATGATCGTTGAGCATGACGAGGACGAGAAAGAGAGGATAGTTTTAGCTAGTCCCATGGTTATTGGGGGATCTCGCTAAGACCTCTTAGTGAAGGGTTTTGTCCATGCTAGTCCCCTTTAGTCTCATTAATGTTAGTCCCAGCATGGAACAAACACAGTATTGGACTAATAGCTAGTCCAGTCCAGTCCAGTCCAACTTAGTGAGGGCAAACAAACGCCAAGTCTTACTAACCTTAAAACGTATGTTTGTAAACGAAAAATAATGAATAAATGAGATTATTCATAATGGCCAGGGTCGCGGGCCGTGTGCCAGTCGACCCATTTGGACTAAATCTTTAAGTCCGGCCTGACCACTTCTTGCGAATTGTGACTTGTCATACCTATCTAAGTGGGTCATGCCCGTACCGTGCTCGTGCCGCCTTGCCCATTTGTCCAATTCTCACCGAAGGCCCAACCCAATGAACTACTACAGGCAGGTTGTGACTTAGTAGTCTATTAAGCATCTGTGATGAGAGTTCTCCTAACCCTCTTGGACGTAAAGACTACACAATTCTTTAGCTATGTTTGATTCAGGAATTTTCAAATTTCAAAGAATTGAGTCCAAATAAGTAAAAGATGGACCTTAAAAATACACGGACGGGTTTAACAATGTCCTCCATGAACATTAGAAACTCATATGAGATCTTGCAAAACCCTTCTTCAAAGGTGTCCTTTGAAATCCCAATCACGCGCCTTCGTATTGCTGACCTCATCTATACATTTTATGGTCTGTTCTTGACTCACGTGAACTCAATCTCTTACATTTTAATAGTCCCTTTGTTCAAACATAGCCTAGTTTGAATTGGATTTTCCAATTCGTCTTGGCGATTGGCGATGCCACCGTGAGAAAGACCATACATCTATCTGCTCAATTTGGAGTAAAAGTCTTGCGCAATTATCTGCTAAATTGAAGTAGAAAATTCAGGAAAATCCCGGTATGTAAGTATTGCTCTATCTGTCCATGTTCTTAGATTTTAAATTTGCAATACGTCGAATGAGAAATTTACGGTTCATCGTAGTTGAAGAATTATACGTACAGAAAATTAAATTTTGTGAATAGACATATTCACGATATGGCACCGGAAGTGGAGCTTTTATGGCCTAAACCTTTGCATTGGAGAAGAAAACTTAAAAAACTCAACCCACCACCCTTTTTGGACTTCAAACTAAAAAGATATACTGCTCGTTCCGTCCACCTAATATTATAAACCGATTAATAACATTATTTATGTAAGAGCGACAATGTTTTCTAAAAATAAAACATTTCTCCCTGTATAGTATATGTTATACTCAGGCTCTTTAAGAGAACCAGGGAAGAGATTTTCACTTTTTGAAAAAAAAAAATAAAATAAAGGATAATTGTGGGACCTATTCTACATCAACTTCAATGATTCGAATTGTCTATTTTGTAAGTTACGATTCATAGATCATTCTTGTAAAAATTCAATTCAATCTGAAATCATTTGCCTAGTTAATTATCACGATCAAATTTCATTGTTTTTTATAAAACAAAGTGTTCCTCGAAATGGGCTAGTAATAATGTGGTTTAAATTTATCTTTGCCGAGAATCGAACATAATATCTCTCACTTACAAGTGAAGATGAATACCACTAGACCGTAGTACGTGGCTCTTTCAACCCAATTAGATGTTTAAAATATTTTTGATTTGGCTAATAGTTTGCAAGGATGGTCTAAGAGGTGCAACTTAGAAAATAAACGGTTCGAATCGTTGAAATTCGATGTGATGTGAGCTCCCAACTAATTCCCATTTTAAAAGAAATTGAAATCTCATTCCTTAAAGGCCTCTTAGGATTCTTACCAAGGTGAATTTTCCATGTGTCCATAACTATAGTGTATGGTTACACTTAATCTTTTGTCATGTGTCATTTTACTTAACTCTAGTTAACTTTCACATTAAATGCTACTTTTTTAATTTTGAAAAAAGTTATTCAAGGTTAAGTGAGAAGAGACATGACAAATGATTAGTTGTACTAGGGGTGGGCAAATAGGGCATGGACCCTCGGGTATGGGTGGGTCCAAGCGGTTCGGGGCGGGTACAGGGCGGGTCCAATTTTTTTAAATCTGAAACGGAACGGGACAGGGCAAGTCCTAATTACTGAGGAAACGGGTCCCCGACCCGGATCGTTTCCATGTCCAAAAATCCGAGATTTAACCTGGTTCATTGATCAAATCTTTGCATTAAAACATACAGAGAGTTTGTCTTTCAGACCTCGATTGCACTTAGACTTTTCCACTCCCCGCATCTCCTCTCATCTCTCATCTCAGACCTCGATAAGGCGCCCATCTCCATCCATTGACTATCCCCACTTTCTCATTCTCCCTCCTACCCCTACTTGACTTGACTCCCTGAGACTTATGGTGACTGAGTCGACCTCGACTGTGTCGACATCACAGCAGCTAGCCACCATCACCATCGTGGCATCGTCTCCTGACTCTCCTCCAATCCTTCCAATCGCGAGTTCTGGCCACCACCACACCATCCTCGCCATTGAGAACACTAGCATCATCCTGCAAATCCCTAGGTAATTTATGAATTAGGGTTTCTAATTTAGGAATTTAGGGTTTTTGCATAAGATTTTCAATTGATTTAGGAATTATGTGGGTTTCTGGTTTGGGAATTTAGGTTTTTTGGGGCTTTGATTGCATAAGCTTTTAGATTCATTATATGGACTGCTATGATTTGATTACTTGCTGAAACTTTTCGATTGGTTTTGAATTTTATGTATTTGCTTATAGATTGTAGATTTTAAATTGTTTGGTATTTAAATTTGTTACAATTTTTTGAAGATATTGATTTTTGAAATAAAATTGGTAATTGAACCTGCAATCTTGATGCTTGTAAGTCAAAGCAATAGTGAAGATTATTTGATATCCATTATTGGTTTCGATTTTCAACCCCCAATTGGAATTGACTAGATTATTGAGCAAAGCCAATAATGAAAAGTTTGTTGGCTTTCTTTATGTTTATGAAATTTGTTATACTAATCATGTAATATATTTCATGCAAGTACTGATTATGTAATATGCTTCTAATCTCTCATTTCTAATGATCACATATGTTTCTTCCTCAATTGTAGTTAGAGAGAGGTCACAAGGAAGGGTGTCGTCCTTCTACCATAAATCACCCAAAAATTGGAAGTCATTTCAGATATTAATTTGGATGTTATTACGGATTTCATTTTATGTTAATTTGATCTTTGGACTTTGGATGTCTCAGATGCTATTTTTTGTTGTTTTGGATGTTATTATTTTCATGTTCAGACCTTAAACTTTCGATGTTATTTAGATTTTTGATGTTATTTGAAGTTTTGGATCTTAGAATCAGTAGGCTTTGTACTCGGTTTTAATTTTGGATCTTGGAAATTTGGATTTTTTATGTTATTTGGAATTTTGGATCTACAAATTTCTAAGATGAAAAAAAAAAATAAAAATTGGATGATGCAGTAGAGTATGTACTTTGTTTTAATAAAAAAAAAAATTAAATGGATCCAACAATCAATTCTTTGAAAAAAAAAAAAAAAAAAGTAAGTGGACCCACCCCAAATTGCCTGTATCAAACGGGCTGAATCAGGTCTGATTCTAGATTCAAAAATTTTATCACCAAGCCTGGCCCGTCCCATTACGATTTAAAGCGAGTCCGATCCGGTCCCTCCAAATTTAAGCCCGTGCCCACCCCTAAGTTGTACGGTGAACATGCACCAAAAAGTTTAGAATGATGAACAAAAATGTTCTGCTAATAAAGTATGGGGTGTGATATCCACATACCATTTTTTACTTCTCACACATCTTTCTAATTTTCGGTCGTCGGATCGAATGAAATGAAGAATATCAAAGGACAGAAAGTAACAAGAAGTGTGTAAGAAGTAAAAATGGGTGTGTGGATAGCACATCCTAAATATCACGGTAAAGAAAAATAAAAAACACGTGGCGGTTCAGAGAGAGGAGAATAGGAAGAGCCTCCCGTCAACGGAGGGTCCATGTCCTAAAACGTCAAGTTCTTTATCGCTAAACGCGTCCCTCCAATAATCCCAATTTCTTCCATTTCAAAACTCGAATTTACAAATTCCACCTACAAAAATAACAAAAAAAAGAAGAAAACTAAATAATCAATCACACACACAGAGAAACCAGATCACCACGCGCCAATTCGATCCCGCGTCAGCACCGGAATCTTCTAGAACGAACGATGGACCCGCCCAAGCCCACCGCCGAGGCCGATTCCAAAACGCAGACTCCGGCCGCCCAGGATCCGACCCCGAAGTCTGCAGCCGAAGCCCTGAACGGGGATGCGAACTGGGCGAGCTTCGTGATGGGCTCGCAGGCTCAGGCTCAGCCGACTCTGACGGAGGCGTTCTCCACTCCCACGGGTTACGGGTCGAAGAAATCGGTTCGTTGGAGCCCGGAATTGGTGTCCGAGTCGCACGCTGCATCGTCGGATCACTCTTCCCATCAGGGATCCAATACCTACGTGGCCCCCTCCCCTACGCTCTCACAATCTCTCTCATTCAAAGGTCGGTATCTGTGCTTCCGTATTTTTGTCCTTGTTTGGATTCGTATATATGTTTGAAGATTGTGGATACGTATTTGTTGTGTATGCGTGCATGGTTAGATTCGGTGGAGACTGTGCGGAACGTGTTTGGGAGGTGGAGGAAGTCGGTGGGGGAAGCTACGAAGAAGGCGGAGGATCTCGCCGGAAACACGTGGCAGCACTGTGAGTTTCTGCTTCCTTTTTGTTTCTTCTTCCTGTTAATCTCAGCTCATTTACTTCGTTTCAATTAATTTTAACGTATATATTTTTAAGGGTAATGCTAGGAGACCAAATTTCTCCCCACTTAGTGGGAAAATGCTTTGTTGTTGTTGTTGTTGTTGTTGTTGTTGTGCTAGGAGACCAAATTTCTAAACTAAATTTTGTAAATCAAATGAAGTTGATAATTGATTATTACTTAAGTGTTGGTTAACGTACTTATTTCTTATTGGTGGCAAATCATTTGGTTTGTAAATTTGGTTTAAAAATTTGGTCTCCCTAGTATAGCCCTAATTTTAATCATGGGATTTGTGTTAAGATTAGGTTTGAATTCGGCTTCCTTGGTTATTTTTAAGTAAAAGTATAGGTGTGGTGTGTGTGTGCTAATTTTATTTGGTAGATCTTTTGATTGACATGAGAATTGAAAGTTCAAAATTTGTGAGGAAGATTTGCTGAAAATTCTTGTAAAATGCTTATCGCCAGGTGCCTGAAAGTTGTTCAGTACATTGTGGTTTTTAGTACCAGCCTCCAGTTTTTCTAACCATTTGAACTTAATTCCGTCAAAAGCTTTTGTTTTGTTCACACTGAATGCCCAGAAAAGTCTGCTTTCGTAAGAGGAAACGAGATTGCAATCTCCCTTGGTCTCCCCGATTTTGTTTTCTCTGTTTATCTTACCTCTTTCTATATTTTAGTTTGTGTATTTTGTTGATCCTAAACATTGGTTGTGATGGATGAAGGCACTAATCATCCTGTTTCCTTCAAACTAGTAAAAACAAGCCCCAGTTTTGCTGATGCTGCCATGGGAAGAATTGCACAAGGAACAAAGGTTCTAGCAGAAGGTGGTTACGAGAAGATCTTTCGATCAACCTTTGAGACAACTCCCGAGGAGCAACTTCAAAATTCATTTGCATGTTACTTGTCCACATCAGCTGGTCCAGTCATGGGAGTTTTATATGTTTCTACTGCAAAGCTTGCCTACTGCAGTGATAATCCCATCTCATACAAAGCTGAGAGCCAAACTGAATGGAGCTATTACAAGGTAAGTTTGCACATGCCTTACTTTTGTGCCTTTTGAACTTTTCCAAATATGGGATTTCAATTAACTAGCAACTATTTTAAGGGCTGCGTTATTGACTGATTATAGTTTTTCAAATTAGCAAATCGTGGTAGTTTTTCATAGTAGAAAATCGTGCCACTAGACATCTGAGGGAAATTCCCCGTTGTGTTCTAATTTGATGGTGACTGCAACTAAGTAGTGAAGGGAAATAGATTCGACATTGGTAGGCCAGTATCAACACTTAATATCTGACACATAAGGTGTATAATTTGGTTCTGATGTAATTCTCTCGGAATTTATAAACCTCTGCACTGCAAGTATTTTTCGTCCATTTCAACTTTTCTCACCGAAAGTTTTCAAGATGTTACATATAGTTGGGCAAGTGCTGAGCTGAGTATTTTCATTTTTAGGCTTAGCCCTATGTATAGCGAAAAAAATGTTCATGAGTTTCAGCCTTGATTTATACTTCAGTGAGCAAGTTTATGAGATTGTTTAGTCTCACATTAACTGATTAACTGTATCAGCTCAACTTTAATTTTCAACATGATTTGTGTTGTAGAATTTGAGGCCCTTTGCTTTGATAGTTTGGTTCGGTATTTTTGTTATCTTAAGTGGACTTGTGATCTTCATTAGTAATCAACCTTATTGAAGGTTCTGGCTAGATTAGCAAGTGAATTCACTTGGCATTGTAAACAAAACCTGGAAATAATTACCACGGTGTAGGGAAGCTATGGTAAATAATTATACTCTGTTTTCGTATGCTTGTTCTCCCTTATATAATTTTCTTGACTCTTGATGAAGATGTATTAGCAAAATATTCTGAGTCGCACAACAACTGCTGGTGGTAATATTTCCGTAGTCGTATCATGTTTGTACTTTTGTACATGTTGTGTTGTGAAAAGAAAGACGAGGAACAACTTTGCAGATTGCATTGGCAGAAGGAAATTAGAGAGCTGGGTTTATTTCGGGAGTTTTAAGAATATATCATTGACATGTTTTGTTTATTTGCTCTCGATCATATGTGGTGTATTAGAGTGAGTCATATTTTGGTTAACGAGTTGTTAACTGTTATTTGTACTAATTTCCGTTGACACGAGAATTATAATAGGTGGTTATACCGTTACATCAGCTTAAAGCAGTCAATCCATCGTCAAGCAGATCGAACCCTGCTGAAAAGTACATTCAGGTTATCTCGGTTGATAACCATGAGTTCTGGTTTATGGGATTCTTAAATTATGATGGTGCCGTCATTTGCCTACAAGAAGCTCTCCAAGCTCGGAACTCATCTGTTTGATCATTTTTTGTGGCACAGAAATTTTTGCTTTTTTCGCATCGTAAGATGTTTTATAACTGATAAGTTTGTAGATGAATTTATTTGACAATGTACGATCTTGATCATTTTGATAATGTATGCCACACTTGTGCTATTTTTTGAAAGTCTGAAAATTAGATCAAGTAATTTTACAATTTCCATATGATTGTACTTTTAGGAGTGGGTAGAATGATATTCAGGCCTATTGTTTTGCAGTCTATAATCTATATGATGTAAAAATATGTCCCTACCCAATGCCGTTGTCGTACCAAAATATGTCCCTACCCAATGCCGTTGTCGTACCCTTCCTATCTCTCAATGATACCGCAGAGAGCAAGTAGGGGTGGGCATAAAAATTGCCGAGCGGGAGAATTTAATTGGTTAGTTATAAAAAAAAATCAATAAAAAGTTGTGTTAACCAAAAGTCAAAATCGAAACAAAAATTGAATTGGACCGTCTCATCGCTTCCAATTTGGAAATACTAAGAATTGAAGGAACGAGACTAAACTGTTTTTAATATTAATTTTTTTATGCATATAAATAGCCATTTTCCCAAGAAGGTCTTGTGCATAAGCCAGATATACTTCACTTCTCTTCCCTTGTTTATTTTTCTTCATTCTTTTTTAGTATATCATGCATTATGTACATTATAATTTCCAAGATTCTAAAAGACGTTAGGCGGTAGTCTGGCAACGGACTAGGGACTAGCGCCTAGCCAAATTTAAGTAAATTTATTATATATTGTACTATATAGGTGTCTATTTATACTTAAAATTAATACATAATTCTATTAGGATACATAAATTAATAAATAAAATGACATAAATTATAAAGCATCAAAACATATTGAAAATATGTGGAACATGCATATAATGAGAGGTCATTCAAAGATTCAACAAGTCTCTTACATTTTATAGACAAAATAAAATGCAAAATGAACGTTATTGATTTTTTGTCTAAGTGAGAATTGTGACATAGGCGGGTAGCTAGGTGGTTTTAGGTGGGCTAGGTGAACGCTTAAGCAGGACTAGGCGTGCTTTCTTCATTTTCAAACACCTAGGGACTAATCAGGACGGTAGCCAACCACCTGGCTTCTAGGCAGCGCTAGACGGGGATTTTTAGAACAATGATAATGTCAGTTTAGGATGTACACTTTGGTATTGATTAGGATTTATATTTTTATGTACACTTTCTATCTTCCAGTCACAAATCTTGTAGATCTAGTAATGGGAACTCAAATTTGCTTGAGTTTGTTGTTGAAATATGTGTTTGGTATTGGAAGTAGAAGAAGATTTGAAAAAAATCCCTTTATATTTTTCAGTTCTAATTCCCGTTTAAAAGTGGAACCGGGCCGAACCAGACCGTATCCACCCCTAATAGAAAAGGTAGGCAATCACACCAAGGCATGAAAGTTTCTCTCATATGGTGTGTAGTGTTCTTTTATGTACATAACGACTGATGTGAAAAATCAAAACCCCATGAAATCTAATAAAAGTTTATTTCTTGATGGGAGGCATACACATTTTGGGTAATGTTAGGAAGATTATATTTCAATAAATCACATTGTACCACTACGTTAACAGAAGCAGTATCAGCTATACAAATAGTTCTCACCTTTATTAGGGAGGTTGCATAATAACGTCTACCATCTCCCTAACATTTCCCATTACTTAATGGCAGGACCAATAAGAACATGGTCCAAAATTCTACTCTTGCAATTGCAAAATTATGAAGCACTTATATGATATATGAACTAGAAGAAACTACCAACATACAAAAATACTATTAACGAAATCAAAAGCAATTAACCAACAAACACATATTAATTACGGACATTTGCATGCCTAAACATCAAAAGAACCCTAATTAATTGGTCCTTATGCCCAATATAAAAAATATGAAGAAAAACCCCTACAACAAACCTTAGTAAGGACAATATATATATGCAGACCTAACGGCGGTCCACGGTCTCAGTTCTGCCTTCTTCTTTTCTTGATGGCTTCAGACACGGCCGGAAACCTTCTTGAATTGATGGCAAAGCAAAGGCTTCCATTCACCGCATTCCGAAAAACCCACACCGTCACAAAATCAATCTTCTCAACCAATCCGCGATCGTGACAAAAACTTTTCCAACCTCCAGTGAGGACATGAGTCTTGGAAACCCAAGTTTTGAACACCATAGGGTACTCATTACCGCCCATGTCATAAGTTGTTACAGGAATGCCTTGGTTAGGGTCTTCGTCGTCCTTCAACAGCGGGAAGATGTGATTTTCGACATCTTCTTTGCACATAGAAAGCCTAGATTGGTCATCCCTCACATCACTACTTGTCAGTTGTTTCTCAAAAGGCTTGCTGTGAACTTGAATTAAGGGCCGTAGATTTGGGACTGGTGGGAGATCAGGAGGGGCATAGTTTCCATAGAACAAGCCTTGAATTACTTGTAATTGTGGTTCTCCCGGCAAGCGTCGTCCTCGTGCAGAAGCACCCTCAATGGCTTCCTGGGGTGCAGAAGGACCACTAATGGCTCCTTGGGGTAGCGGGGCTTCATCCACTTCGATTCGTGGTGCTTTTCTCTTGGTTCCTGCATACGAATACAACCCATTTTGAGAAAGAACTTTGTATTTCATGTACTCCAATTTTCGGCCTGTTTCGGCACTCAAAAGTTTGCGTTTTAGGTATAGAAGAAGATTAGCACCCTCAGTCGTCGTAGCCATCTCTTGTCTTCGTGACTGGGGTCTTCAGAGTATTGATCAACCATGACTGACGTATATCTCTCTCCCGAGATCATATCTTCCTTAGGAGAGTAAAAGGGAAAAAAATTCTTAGCCGATTGCATGTAGATTCACAAGCTGGTAATGTTTGGAAGAAGGGAAGGAAAGACTGAGAGAGTTTAAAAGGGACCTAACGATTAGGGTTTCTGGGCTGTTTACTTGAGCTTCAAGTAACCAATTGGGTATACAAATCAGAATATATCTGGCAAGTTTTTTTTGGGAACCAATGAGGTTACGGATAGGAAACAATAGGTTTTGCTTTAGGGAAGTATTATTGGCACTCCAAAAATCTCATTCTACATTTCTCACAAGTGTATTTTTCTTTCCTAATATAGAAAGTTTGGAGTGTAGAATGAGATTTTTGAAGTGCTAATAACAATTCCCTTGCTTTAATGTTGTTTAGGGATTCTTACTCTTTTTGGGACTCTTTAATTTGATTTTGTACAGGATTGTATTCCTCATTAATCTCCAATTGGATTGTTACTTGGAAAGGACGTAGCCCTCAAATTTGTCAGCCCAAGTAGGAACCCATAAGGCCAAATTTTTTCTGGTCCACATTACACATGTAAATGAAGACAGTTAGCTTTATATGGACGAACGAGATTAAAATTTGAACTTAAGTTACAACGGTGTTATAAAACCTGGTAGTTCTATATCCTCTCCCTCTGGCTTCTGTCTCCTCTCTCTTCTCCCTTCCCTCAGCCAAAACATCAACGTCTTCCCAAATCTAGAGCAGTACTATGTCATCGCCAACTATGCCGTTTCAGTATACGAATGAAAAAGCCTAAACAACAAAGCTCGATATGAATCACTATAAGTTGTTTGGGCTTTAGTGAAAGGAAACTTAACAATCTAATCTCTCTTTCTTACTTATCACGAATTAAGTCACTTGTGAGTGACAGAGAAATTTACCAACTAAAATAAATCGCTAAAACATACCAGCTATTTAGAGCACTTCCAGCCCTAAAAAGCCCTTGGGCAATAGGCAATTCAAACCCTCCAAGTGAATAGTAACTATCTTTAATGAACAGTAACTACCCAAGTGCATCTCTACTCTTAAACTGAATAGTCTAGGCAATTTGTATTAAAATATTATTATTTTTTGAATAAAATAATTAAAATAATTTTGTTTTTAATTTCGTATAATACTAAAAGATTAGTTGAAAGTATTTGAAAATATTAAAATGTGATGTAAGGTGGAAGAACATAGAATGACTCGAAAGTGATTGAACACAACAAATTTGAGGGAACTTTCAAACGACACCTCTAATAGTATTTGTCATGTTTTGGTAATGAATTTGAAGTTCAATAGTAATTTGGTACTATTCTTGTTGTGCATTTTTCAAATTGAGTCCAAAATTTCATTGGATTTTAAAGTTTTTCATCCAAACGTAGCATGAGTAAAATATAGGATCATAGTAACATCATTGAAACCTTCAGGTTCAATAGTTTTGTGATATTAGGAATTGGTAAAGAAAATATTCATAAATGTTGATTTTTCTTTCTTTCAATTTTTAGCTTTTAATTTTCATTCATAAGAATTGAAAATTTGAAACTATTTTGATAAATGATTTCATTTTTTTTTCAAATAAAAAGAGAATTGAAACTATTTAAAAGTTGTTTCCGTAACTTTTTAAGTTTTATTTTTATGTGGATCTTGAAAATGTTTTTATTTTTCTTAAAGCAAGTTTGTAGTAAAGCTTCATTGAATTTTTTGAAGTTAGGCTTGAATTTTGGGTTAGTAGGTCCCGAGGGCAGTCTAAGGGCTCCGGGGATTGGACTCATCCGCAATCGAACTCAAGACTCGAGAATCAAATGGTTGGATCCATGACGGAAGGTCCTAGATGCTGAATTTTGAGAATGGAGTGCGATGTATGTTTGTGCCGTAGTCGGAGAGATAATTGGGATATTGAATGAACTCAAAGTTTCTTAGGTGATCTTTAACCGAAAAGGTTAATTATAGCGTCGTCTAAAATTATAACCTTACAAAAAAAATATTTTTAAATGAACAGTATTAAGTCATACTCATATATCATCTCCAATCGAATAAGTTAAATATAGTCTCCTCAATAATTTCTTAGTTTTTAGTTTATACTTTAAATTTATTGGTTAATTGAATTAAACTACCTTTGAATGTTTTCAAATCCAGTTGTTAAATTTGAAAATTATTGCAACTAAAGAGTTGGGCCCAAAAAAGGGCTAAGGGGGGGCTACGTTCGGCTAGCCTGATGCCTCTTTGGCCAAATAATGGTCTGGTTGGCTTCATAGAATTATAGCACAATCATATATTGGAGATGCGTTTTTTGGCAAATCAGGTCATTTTTTGGCTTTTGGATCTTTAGACCTCTCCATTCGAGATGACCTTATATGATTCAAAATGACCGTCTTCTGCAAAGGTATACACAACAAATTTTGTTTAAAAAATCTTCATTTACCGATAAAGAGAAATATCACTAAATTGTGGTATTAAATACCAGCCTGTTTGCTTGCTTATAGGTCTTCACTTACTAATGATTCAAGAAAAGGGCGGCCTGTATAGTTGGGCAAAAGCCCAAAACGTGGTTTCACGGTTGGGGTCACGGTTGACAGAAGACGATGATGATGGTGTGGCGGGGCTGGGCATCAAATGTGCTTTTTCTCTCTTTCGGCATAAAAAATTCCTACAAATCCTACTTTGATCATTTTAATTATTGGCCCTATAATGTCCAAATGAAAACATCTACAAAACAAAAAACTGTTTACGAACATGCTTAGCTTACAGATTAGATCACACTTGCACGCGTAACTGTCTTCTCTTAGGAGTTGTCACGTCTGCTTCATTCTTAAGCTTAACTGCCCAACTGAAATATGGCTACCCAAAAATTGGGACATCATATGCTTTGGGTGTTCTTAAAGTTCATGCTTTTGGGCATTTCAATTATGACAAAAAATTTAGCTGGAAATTGTTTTTGTCTAGTTAAAACATAATATGTGTTACAGAATGTTGCCTCATTTCATTATGTTCCAACAAAACACTATATGCCAATCAATCTACACATGCACATGATCCAGTCGATCAAGTGGCATTTAGTCTCCACTTTGTTGGAGAATGTTTCAAGTTCGATTTACATGGCATACTGATGACTAAGGAGTGAACAATATCGTTCGCTTGTTGAAAAAGAATCGTATGAAGGAAACTTTGACCAAATTTTCTCTCCTCTATTAGACCGTTGCTCAAATACCATAATTTTGCTTTCCTTTCCAAAAAGAAATTCTGGTTCATAGCCTCAAATTCATAACTTAGCAAGGTGAGGCTGCATCTACATCCTACATTCTACATCAAAATCCAATGTCTAGATACATCCCAATGATCACTAGGTCAATTAATAGGCAGCTGATCATTCTTTTTCTTTTCTGCCCCAAAAAAAGGGTGGGGAAATCAAATGTGATTAGTAATGATCTTTGCTTTGTCTTCCTAGAGCAAAGTTATATGTTCTTTATTTATATTTTATTTAAAAACTAACTATTTGGCCATATTTTCTGTGAACCAGATATTCTGCTGGTGCAGCACTACACATTTTGGAAGCCTTCATGGCATTCATCACCTTTTTTTTTCCTTCTCAAAGTATGCAATTCTACTGTTCCATTGAGTATGATTGTCCTTGCTGAATCATGATAACTCTCTCTCCATCAGTCATCAGTCATGATCGTGTTTTGTGGAAATATATTTGCTTTCCGTTTTCATGTTATGGTTATACTCACCATTTTATTATTATCGTTGTATAAATTTAAATTTAGAAATTTATATAGTTTATATAATAGATAAATACAAATTTTATAATTTAAACTTAACTAATAGTAATAAATAGAATAATGAGTATTCCCACTATTTAAGGATAACGAATAAAAATAGGATGTGATATCCACACATCTCATTTTACTTCTCATATACCTTTTTAATTTTCAGCCATCGGATCGGATGAATGGAAGAAAATCAACGAATAAAAATTATTAAATGATATGTGAGAAGAAAAATAAGATGTGCGAATAGCACATCCCTAAAAATATCCCAGTATATAAATATCTGATTAATTAATATAATAAAAAGCTTATTTACAAAAAGGCATGTCGGTACGTGGGCTTAGTTATATAGGCAATCATGTGTCCTGTCTAAAATCTAGGTAGGTTGCCTTTATTTTTGGAGTGAGTATCCTTTCCGATCCTCTTGTGAGGATCTTAAGAATTTTCTAAATACATTCATTCATTGTATATTGTACAATAAAAAATTATTGTAAATTTTTTTATTTAAAATTAAATATAAATAGTATTTGATAAAAATTAACTGCACGATATATGATAAATGAAAGTAATTAGAAGATTTCTGGAATTCTCATAAAAAAAAAATTCACAGAGTATCCTTGACAAGTTATATGTTAGGTAACTTTCCAAGTCTATGGCCACTAGAGGCCGTCGCTACTCAATACCTTGTAATTTATTTAATTGAGCCGCCCTGTACACCTACCCACTAATTATTTACTACAAGTAGTGATTTTCGATTGGATCGAATCAGAAACAAGCATTCTCATGCTAATTTAAAAGCCTTCGTAATCAAATATTAGTTTTAATATCGGAATTTTAGATTAATCGAAATTTATCGGAAATTTCAGAATTTGGTTTTATTTTGGACTTTTTTTAACATAATTTGGATCTCATATATTTTGCAAGATTAAAAATTTTCAAACTTTTATTTATACTTCAATTTTTTTTTTTTAATTCTTGTGATATTTGTTGGCTATTCCATGTGTATATGACATTAATCATATTTGACAAGATAAAATAAATTTTATATGTATGGCTACCCTCTTCATTTTTAATATATATATAATAATGATTAAATATACAAAAATACTCTGTAGAGAATAAACATCAAACTTCAAAGAGACCTACATGTAAGATCCTATTGAACAAGGTTAAAAAATGCGGCAATCATTTTAGCCGTCAGATCCTATTGAATGAACAAGATTAAAAGTCTTGCAAAGTATTGAATGTTAAAAAACATGCAGAGGATGCTCATCCAAAAAGAATCAAGATGTTGGTGTTTCCTTTCTCATCTTTTCTAAAATGCCAACAAAAAACTTACTGCAATAAAATGGGTTTTTGAACATTAGTCATTGTAAAAGATTAAATAAAAAAAAAAAAAAAAAGAATCTAGGTGCTAGATTACAAATTCAATTTAATCTCTTGAAGTGTACTTTTATCAAAATTTATGTTCAATTTTTGTTATTTAATTTGTATTTTTATTTAATCTCTCCACATTAAATTTTAATTTTATTAATTTGCACATATTTAGTTCTTTAATTATAAATGAACATAAATGAGAAAATATAAAAAGAAATTTATGATACAAAAATATATAAATACATAAGTGCATAGAAGTGCCAAAATATATAAAATTGACTTTTTTGTACCGAAATATATTATAATGAACCTAAATGTATATACCAAAATGTTTTATATTGAATTAATGTACCTAAATGTCAATACCGAAATGTATGTACCAAAATATACGTACCGAAATGTATGTATCGGAATATAGTATATTGAATTAACATACCTAAAAGTCATACTCAAATGAGAGGTATTAGGTTCGAATCTCGTGGATGGTGAATTCGATACCAAATTAAGTTGTCCGTTGTGTGGCTTAGCCGAATCCCCCTCGCCTTAGTGTAAAATAGATCGTTGTACTCGGGAAAAAAAAAACTCAAATGTGTGTACCAAAATGTACTTACCGAAATGCATACATATGTTTGTATCGATGAATTAATGTACATATATGTTTGTATCGATGGATGAAATATTCAAATGTATTAATGTTCCTAAATGAAGAACATACAAAATTATTATCGGATTATATATTATAAAAAAAATTAGTTGTCTATAGACATTAAAATATATTATTATAATTGAAATGAAAATTCAATTTAAATGTAATTAATACATTAAAAAAGGAATAAAAAGATAAATAAAACATCAAAATATAATTAATTTAATCATCTCATTTATTAGTTATATTTTGATGTTTTATTTATCTTTTTATTCCTATTTTAATGTATTAATTACATTTAAATTTAATTTTCATTTCAATTATAATAATATATTTTAATGTCTTCATTTAGGAAACTAATTGTTTTATAATATATAGTCCGATAACAATTTTATATGTTCTTCATTTAGGTACATTAATACATTTGAATATTTCGGTACATCCATCGATACAAACATATAGGTACATTAATTCATCGATACAAACATATACATGCATTTCGGTACGTACATTTTGGTACACACATTTGAGTTGTATTTTTTTAATACAACCATATATTTTACACTAAGGCAAGGGGGGTTCGGCTAAGCCACATAATGGACAACTTAATTTGGTATCAAATTCGTCATCTACGAGTTTCGAACCTAATACCTCTCATTTGAGTATTGACTGTTAGGTACATTAATTCAATATACTATATTCCGGTACATACATTTTGGTGTTGACATTTAGGTACATTAATTCAATATAGTACATTTTGGTACATACATTTAGGTTCATTATAATATATTTTGGTACAAAAAGTCAATTTTATATATTTCGGCACATTCATTTATGTACACTTATGTATTTATATATTTTTGTATCACAAATTTCTTTTAATATTTCCTCAGTTATGTTCATTTATAATTAAAGGACTAAATATGTGCAAATTAATAAAATTAAGATTTAATGTGGAGAGATTAAATAAAAATACATATTAAATAACAAAAATTGAATATGAATTTGGATAAAAGTACACTTCAATGAATTAAATTAAATATGTAATCTAGCACCTGGTTTTTATTTTTTAATTTTTTTTAATTTTAATTTTTTGCAGGGATTAATGTTCAAAACCCCCATAAAAGTAATTTGCTTTAGTTGTCCAGAATCTTGACTAGCATGCTTGTGCAAGAATTAAATTATGATACTCTAATAATTCGTTTTCGGATCATGATAACCTGTGTTTAATTTATATTTTACTGTATATATAAACAATGATAACTTGTAGGACAAACCAATGACATTGATGAACAGATGAGGCTCATGCAATTGTCATAAGCTTACTTATTACCATCATCAAACAGGAAAGGATGGGCAAAGTGTTCAATTACACGCAACAACACATGCAACAGCTGAATGAATAGTCACTCTCTGAATTGCGAGAGAAAGAAAGAGAGAATATATATACACACACACATTTTGGTGCAAGCAACTGGATGCTTTTTTTTTTTTTTAGTAAGCACAAGCAACTGGATGCTAGTGGAGCAAGCATTTTACATTGTCAGACCAAATATAGCATGCTGTGATTGTTGTCATGCATGCTTAACATTTACTCCAAGCGATAACTTTATTTTTTGTAAATCCAAGCTCACAGGCAACAATATTTCAATCTTAGTTACAGACATATGTTTCTTGAATGATAGATTCTACTTATCGCAGTTTGGTTCACGCAGTTTTAAAATGTCAGTCATGACTCATAACCGTGTAAATAGGTTACATTTGGTAACAATTAACACCAAACCCTAAATGCCGATGAACCATTTGTTGTTTGGCATTCTATCTGAAGTACTAAAAGTTGAATTGGACATGATAAATATAAAAAATATATAAAAGGGAAATTTATTGTATATTTATTAACCTCCAAAGTCGAATATATATATATATATATATATATATGTTACAATTGGTATTACAGATACACTTCGTCGATGTAAGACAAAGGATTACTAATTACACACTAATATTTACACATACAACTTGCAACACTCGTCCTAAAATTGGAGCAATTAAAGATGTCACGCTTACCCAACTTGTCAAGTCAGTTAGAAAACACACTACTAGATACAACCTCAGTAAGCATGTCAACAAGTTGATATTCAAATCCAACAAACAGAAAAGCAATAATTACAACATCTAAGTTTTTCCTTGATGAAATGCTGATCAATCTCCACATATTTTGTGCAATCATGTTGCACTAGATTATGAGCAATCTCAATAACAGCCTTGCTATCACAATGGAGTTTCATAACACCCTTGGCTTCATACTGAAGATCCCTCAACAATTCCTTCAACCACAACAACTCACATGTACCATGAGACATACCACGAAACTCAGCTTCTGCAGTTAACTTAGCAACCACTTTTTGTTTCTTGCTTCTCCAAGTAGCCAAATTACCACCCACAAAAGTAAAGTATCCAGATGTGGACCAGTGATCAATGATAGAACCCCTTCTTCCCACCCCCCTCCCACCCCCCAACCCGCAACCTGCAACCCCCAATCTGTACTTGTAAACCCTTCTACATTCAAATGACCATTCTTGGAGAAAACCAAGCCTCTACCTAGAGCCATCTTTAAGTACCTCAAAATACAAATTACTGCATCTCTATGAGCTTCACTATGTGAGTGCATAAACTAACTTACTACACTACTACATAAGCAATGTCAAGACAAATGTAAGATAAATAAACTCTCCACAAGTCTCTAATATTGTTCCTTATGAGTAGAAGCTTGATCCGGATATTAGCTAGACAATGATTTTTATTAACTTTAACATAATATTTCGTCCGGTGACATAATATTTCACTTTCGGCAACCGAAATTCCTACTCCAGCATGTGTGGCGCATGTCAGTGCGGGTATGGCAGCGCATAATGTGCATGACCAAGCTCACGTGTATGTTCACATGTACGAATATGTTCACTTTCGATCCAGTAGGTGCCAACCTAACCCTAAATTGCACCAGGCAACTTGGACCTGTATGTAAGTGTTTAGCGCTAACTTCATGTGATTGTTGTACTAGAAACTATATAGGTTTTACAATAAGGGTTACTTTTTACAGATACAAATTTTTTTTAGCCCATTACTCACTTTTTTTGTTTTATGCTCCTCCAAGACTAAGAGGCTGAGCTTTTGTGGAGATAAGGAATAATTGGCAATTGCTGACTAGCACTTTCTTTTTTGTATAATGTCCATTCTTTAAAATGGGAATAATCTTGATTTTCTGCTGCACGTTTATATATGCTTTGACACTTATGCATTACAATAAGGGTTCAATTCCGCACACTGCGCACTCTTATTTGTTTTTCAAGTTTTAATTTACTCATAGTTTTCACGTTATGGTTTCCTCACCTTCCATGTGTTGGTTAACACGCCTTGGTCTTGGGTATCCACGTGGACACTTCGTGTTGGGGTGTCAAGTCACCAAGAGTGAACTACTCTGATATTAAGTTGAATTGAACATGGTAAATACTAAAAATATAAAAAATAATATTTGAAGAATTTCTTGTAAATTCATTAATCTTCAAAGTGGAGTATATATAGTAGTTATAACTGGTATTACATGTTCACTTCATCGATGTAAAACAAAAGACTACTACTTACACTTAACTAATATTTCACACATATAACTCGCAATATAAAATATAGGCTTATTGTAGTAATGGTTCATGAACTTTACACCTAGTTTAATTTTAGTCCCTAACCTCCTCTCATATTAGTGTTTTTAGTCTTCGAACATAACAAAGTGTTGTACCATTGATCCTTTTCACTAACGCCATCTATTTTCTCTTAAATTTAGGAGTATATTAGGAACTTTATCCCACAACACTGAAAATAAATTTAAAAATGAGAAATGAGAAAGAAAAAAAAACCTAAAATCATTTTTTATTTTGCTGATAGAAAAAATTGAATATATAGGATTTTTTTTTTCTGTAGCTTAATATGTGGTTTGTTAGTTGTGTAAGTCCAACCATAGTTTGATCTCCTATAGCTTTGAAATCGCATTGCCTAAAATATACAAGTTGTTAAAGTCCATCCATTTTCTTTTTGTATTTTATGGTTCAAATTGCATTTTGTTTTAAGTTTTAGATATTAATTTATAATTTTCATTTTTTTTAGCTTTTTCTATTGTTTTGGAAGTTTTAAGTTGAAGTTTCTAATATATCCCTAGATTTAACCTAAAAAGACGGTTTTAATGAAAATGACCAAAGATGCAACATATTATTAAGTTTGAGGACTAAAAAAACAAATCTAAGAGTCCAAAGACAAAAATTAAACTAAGAATAAAAGTTAAAGGGTATTGTTACAATTAAGTCTAAAATATATATCCACAATAATTACTTTCAAAATATTATAAAAGAATACTCTTCTTTTCATGGTGGATATCGTACCATCTAGTCAGGGTCATGAGTCCTGTAAAAGTAAGAGGAAACAAAAGAGGGAGGAGTATTCTGCCCATTCTAATCTCTCTCTTCTTTACTTTTTTTTTTTTTTATTTAAATAGTTACGGTTAAGTTAATTTAATATTTTATATTAATTTTTTTTTATAAAGATAATAAGACAACAAATAAAGTATGAGAGAAGAGGAGGAAAGAGGATGAGAATAGAAAGAGAGAGAATCCTACTTCAAAAAAGAGGTTATGAACTTGTGTTTAATAGTATTTAGCTAGGGAGGAATTACTTAATTTTATATAGAATTGGAAAAGTGTTATTTTTAATGTTTTTATACCATAAATAATAAATGGGGAAGGAAGTAGGTAAAATGAGCAGAAGGGGTGGAAACTTAAGTATTCTTCTTAAATGGGATTAAGACCGCTCATATTTTAAAAGGGTCACTGAACCGTCAAACACCGTACACAACCCGTTAATATGATACAAAATCATACATAAAATTGCAGTTTTGGAGTGGTGCAGATCAGGTTGGGTTGATAACAGTTGCACCAGTTAAATTAACGATTGTGTTAATCACAAAGCACCAGTTAAACCATTAAGAATAAGGATATCCTAGTAATTTTAAAGATATATTATCATTGCAAGTTGTGTGTGACTATGGGGCTGTCTTCTTTTTTTTCTTTTTTTCTTTTTTTTTTTTTAATTTTTTGTTTTTTTAATAAGCGATATTTACACTAAGGAGGTGGGATGTGCCTAGCCTTACAATGGACTAGCAATCACTTGGTTCAAATTCGTCTTTGGTGAGAATTAAACCTAAGATATCTCACTTACAACTGAAGAGGAATACCATTAGAGCGTAGTACTAAGTGGCAAAAGAATTCACCATTGAAATTTTACAAAATTAAATATGCCTTATATTGTGTGTTTCTGTTTCTAATTACACATAGGTTCTTCAATGATGAAACTCCCCTATTGGAAGTAAATTCAAACCCATAACGTGTTAGAAGAATAGTCTACTCTAATACCATGATAAACTTTTAGCTCAATATAGCCTATCACAAATATTGCCATTATCTCAAATATCCTCAACTCAGCTATGTATACATATTACTAGGCGTGGAGTTTATCATTAAAGACCTCGTAATATTAGAAGTGAAACTCCCATATGGGGTCACAAGGGAAAAAAATTCGAACATCAAGAACTGGTCAAGTCATTATACCAAAGCTAACGCCAAACTTTTCGAGAGTCTAGCCTTTATTTTCAGTTACTGAAGCCAATGCATGACTTTTTAAACACCGACTTATTAGTCATTATTCATTCACTAAAATCATAATTCAAGCCAAGTAACTAGAGCCCAAGACGTATTAGAAGAATAACATGCTCTGATACTATGATCAATTTTCAAGTGTAAAATAGTCCACCACCAATGTCACCGATATAGTTTCAACTTAACTACTTATTAGTAAGTATTGAGTTTTATCACAAAAGATCGACAATATTTAAATAAAAACATGTCATATATTAATTGCCTATTATTTTTTAATACGCCCGATGCAAAATTTTACTCCAACATGACACTTGTGTCAGTCGTCATCAATTTTAGTAGACTTTGCAGTATCAATGCATTGTATAGTATTAACCAAAGGTTAAACTAGTTCGGTAGTGTTGGTCGGTTATGTATGCATACGTACTCCTCTCTTTTTCCTTTAGGAGTTCGAACCCGATTGTCGAATACAATATGGGCCTCCATCTCCATGTATAAGAAAGAAAATCTAAAGCATAAATAAATATATACTGAGTAATATGTGTAGGACTAGAAGAATAAAGGAGATGAACTTTATGATCCTAATGACTAACGTGAACCAACCCAGTGAGCAGTGGCATTGGTCAGTGGTGGGGATTAGAAATGTCAAGCCAATAGGCATGCACTTTCTTTACACAATTACTACTGTTTGAGAATCATCTAGGTAATTTCTTTCCATATCCAAACTCCAAAGTGGTCCTCTTAACTATAACAACTCTCTGATCCAAATATTTTCACATTCACAAACATCTTAACAAATAATTAACTATATAAAATACTACCCGATAACCAAATTACCCTGTTCAATAAAAATCGATCATGATGAACATAAAGAAAAAGACGAATCATGTTTTGAAAAAAAAAAAAAACTCCAGAAACCAATAAGCTAGCTACTAAACCCTAGTATTGTGATGACTTGTCCAATCCTAGTTCTGATTGAGTGAGCTGTAAATCGAATTGCAAGCATGGAATAACTATAGTGTATAAGAAGATCACAAGAAAAAGAAAAAAGAAAGCTAGGTTAAAAGTATAGAGACATGCAAATATTGGATTGGAAGAAAGAATATTGTTTTGCTTATGTAACAAGCAAGAAAAGACAAACAATAAGATCATGGGTTATGTTGTTGATGATTCATTGGTGGTGGGGATGAGGCTGCTGACGGTGGTGTTGCAACAAGCAAGAACCAAGATGCAACATGCACGGGCCACTCTGTATGTTTACTGTTTAGAGAGAGAGACAGAAAGACTGTGACTGTATGAGAGAGAAAGAAAAGAGGAGAGAGAAAGGCTGCCAGATTAGCAAAAGAATATAAGAAATGGAAATCACGGTCGTCCCACTCTTTTTCTCGTATTGTCAACATCACTTCCCTTTTCTCCGCAACTCTCTCTTTTATATATTAACAATCTTTACATACATGCCAAAGTCTCATGGGGAAAGTTTTAATTTGCTCCGTTCTGTTTCATTCCGTTCATCTTTTTAAGTGAGAGTCTGAGACCGCAAAGAGTGCTGTAACAGTAGCGTAATAAGAACAGGGATGATGGAATATGTTAATTATATAAATAATTTATTTTAGTTAGGGTTTGGTGGGAAGCGTTTATTAGATGAGAGGATGGGATGGATGATGACAGAAAGGATCCTCTCCGCTCCTTTTTGTGGGAATCGGGTATCAATTATTCATATTCATTCATCGTACATCGTGCGATTAGTTTTTATTAGTTACTATTTATATTCAATTTTAAATTTATATTTAAATGATTTCTGATAATACGATGTATAATGAATGGACATAATTGATTGATCCCTCGAATCCCCACAAAGAGGATCTAGAGAGGATCCTTTTCCGATGATGACACAATGAAGTTGTGCTTTTCCTCATTCTATGTTTTTATATTTTTTGTGGAACAATACTTAATTACTTAAAGATGAGTAGGAACTCCTACTTAAAACCCTTAGTGTTTCAATCACAGAGCTTTGTGCCTATGATCAGAATTGTTCATACTATAAATTATACTGTAAAGATCATTTCTGCAAAAAATAAATTAAAACTAAGGTTGTTTAGTCAATCTATTGTAGCAAATATATAAACGGTTTGTAATGCTTTTATCAATACCAATCATTTGTTTTTAAACAGTTTGATGACTAAACAACTTTAGTTTTAATTAATTTTTTACAGAGACGATCTTTATAGAGTGATTTATAATATTAACGGCTTTGATTATAAACACGAAGTTCTATAAATTGACAACGAACAATTTTGAAAAATTTTAAGTAGAAATTTCTACTCATCTTTAAGTAGTCAAGTATTGTTCTTTTTTGAAGGAGCGGTTTCCCGCGATCTGACACACTCAAAGTTGCACATTACAAATACAAAAATACAGAGAAAATCAGATAGAAAGCGAGAAAGAGGGGGAGAGAGAGAGAGAGGAGGAGGAGGACTAGAGGAGGAGGGTGCACGATGATGGTGATAATTATGGTACTGTTTTTCTCTCTCACTCTCTATTTCTCCGAGTCTGTGGTCTCTATGGCTTCGTGTTAGCACATCCTGTCAGACGTTTCCCCACTGGACCTGGATTGTCTGCCCTCCCCATCCTATACCTTTCCCATCCCCTCCTATATTCTATGGTCATGATTAAGCCACGTCAGCATTTTATATTGATTTTTTTTTTATTTTTTATAGAAGTAATAAAATAAAAAGCAATGAAAATATAAAATGTTGATCTGGCTTAACCGTGATCACATAAATAGGAGGGGATGGGAAGGGTATAAGATGGGGAGGGCAGACAATCCAGGTCCTTCCCCACCCCCGTTGGCTGTTTTTGGGGGTGTAGCTGACTGTCACATGAACAACCAAAACTCTGCCCACTTTAAACGCTTCTACTTAATTGCTTTTTCTTACTACATATAATTAAGTCACGGCCAAATTAACTATTATTTAACAGATTTGATTTAGTTTTAACAAAATTATGAGGGCAACCGAAAAGCGAGGAATGGAATAGATATGATTGATCATCGTTAATTTTTTTAATATCTTGACACCAATAAAGAGAGAAATTTTTTTGAACTTATATTAACAATACAAATAAGATGATGAATATGATGTTAGAGTGAATAGATGTGTTACAATCTCATGTATGTTTGTGAAAGAGTTGTTATTAAATATTCAAGTTGTCGGAGTAACTAGCTTTTGCCAGAATAGTGTTGGATTGGGTTAGTCCAATGTTGTAGGGTCTAAAAGTGAATGTGTGATCATCACATTTTGCCTTCGCAAAATGATAACAATAAGTCAAATTGTGTTCTTAGTTGCTTCATGCTAAAGTGATTTAAACATTTCGAAGGAATAAGATATTGGAAGAAAAAGAAACAAAGGGATTAGAAACCTTCCACTTTTGTGTTTGTTGGGAAAACCCAATCCTTGATCATGGATAGTAGCAAGCAACAAGTCCATTAAAAAAACATTTTTCTTGTGAGTCACTAGAATTGGTGATTGTTACAAATAGCAAGATATTTGTTCTCTAGAATATCAATCAAAGTTATGTGTCACGCCCAGATCCCAAGATATGTCCAGGATCGACATGTGACATCACCAGTTACTTGTTTATTATTCATGCCTTGCCTCCGGGACATTACCAAAACACAAATCAATAGTTTAACAACGCAATAACTTTCCTTTTTATATCATGCCTACACCTAACCTTTGCTTTAGACTGCCTACGTACCCTATGCAGGGATCAAGCGATTCATAATTCACCATTCTCTTAAACTCTAAAATTCTCAAGGTATTAATTGGCAAGAACATAGAGCTCCAAAATCACTCGATGGAACCAAACGAACATGCCTTACAAGATTTTAGTTTACATAACGATACCATATGAGAGCCAAGATTGTTGTTTCATCATTCAGCTATATAACACTAATTTCCAAGTCAATTCCACAATCACCACAATTAATCTATTGAATGACTCAACGATGAATAATATTAACTACATTAATCAACCAACGATATCATGTATCATTTCACGAAATTTAATAAGGGAAACTCCGTAATTTCCTACCTAAATTTCAAGCAATAACATTGTAACCCTAATTTACAACCACAAATATCGACATTGAGCAATTTCAATTCATAAGAATCTAGGGTTCAACAAAGATAGCGTTCTGGACCACTCAGCAGAATCCCATTTTGTAATGCGTATGGTTCCCTAATGCGGATTAACTAGGTGGAACTATAGGCATCCATCTGATAGCACGATCCCCCCAATGTGGTAATACCAGGCAGGACCACCTATGGATAAAATATGACCAAGTAGGCAGTGACTCATAATGGATTAACCAGGCTGAGTCACCCCAAAAATGTGTATAGACCTCGATGCGGTTAACCCGGGGGGACTATAAGCATCATCTAATGTTGCGATCCCCAAGACTGATTAACCACACGAGACCACCTATGGAAGTAAGTCGAGTAGGTGGTGAACTTTTGTTGGGGCCCAAAAATGTCACACACCAATCCAACCAAGTTTCAAGGTCCAATGGTCATGCAAAGCCTACATTCAAGCCCAAATACATGCCAAGGCACAAAATCAACTAGGAATATATTTACAAACATGTCATGCTACGATGATTAAGCCGGATACTTACGCCATGCTCATACCTATTCATCACGCCATGCTTCCTCATGCTAATCATTGCCATGCTAAGCCCAAGTCACATATTCGAGGCTTGTCAAGTGGATTATGATGTGGATGGTTACGGAAGGTTATCGGGCCTACGTGGAATTGGGGTCATGGAAGACTTTAGGTTGCTTGGAGGCCCAAAGATCCAAGCTCATACCCTTTGCATTTCATGCAAGCATCATTAAGAGAGAACTAGCCTAGTTTAACTTTTTCCTAACAAGCCAACTCTCTTAGTTAGGATTAAACTAGATTCTTGCATTAAATTCATGTTAAGCCTAGCAAGTCAGGCATTTAATGCTGACTTTCCCTTCCCAGCCTGCACAGACAACTAATGCGCAAAAGCCATGAGGTGCACTACCAGAAGTAGCGCATGTGGAATGCCGCCCTGAGAAAGCCGCTTCTCGGGACGAAGCAATTTACAGGGCTCAACAATGCAACTATCTTACACCAAAATGAGAATACTAGGAGGCTAAGGGAGAAAAGAGGGGAACACTTAGCCACAAAGGGAGATTTCTTTCAAGCCTAGAGAATAACCCTTCATTTACAAAATGACAAAAAAAAGCCATTAAAATGAGAGTTAGAACACGCAGAGTAACACACAGAGAGAGGATAGAACATAATGGAGAGAACCACCCAGGAAATAAGCCCAGAAAGTTCCATCTATCCCAGAAACATAATCCAAGCCTCAACATTCATGCAACCTTAGTAATTTCCATAACTTTCCATTGAAGATCTCAGCCATTAGAAGCCTTACTATCACCCCAAGAAAGCCTAAATCATGCAGCTAAGAATGCCATGCAACTATGCAAACTTGTTCTCTTTCATGTAAACTAATAATCTTCTAGCTTCCACACCACGCTTTGCTTGAGCAAGTCATTATCTTGATCATTCATGCTATTTTTTAGTTGTTGATGTTATCGGGGTATTACATAAGACAAGCTAACTCTTTCGAGATATCCCGGGACTTGTTACGAATTTGTACCAAGGAAAATAAGAGGATGTTCTCAAAGCCCAAGTCCACCTTGACTTAAAAGTCCCCCAACACCCGTCAATGCGGATTAACCAAGCAGAGTCATCCTAAGGATGCGTTTGGTCCCCCAATGCGGATTAAACAGGTGGGACCACCCTTTAGGTGTGTATGATCCCATAATGTGGATTAACCAGGTAAAACCATCCCTAAGGGGCGCTTGGTCCCGCAATGTAGATTAACCAGGCGAGACCATGGACATGCCTTCAATAATGTAGTTCCTGGTTGCAGATTAACCAAGCAAAACCACCTATGAAGATAATGTAACCATGTAAGAAGTGACTTCTCGATGCAGATTAACCAGACGGAGTCACCTTATAATGCTTATGGTTCCCCAATATGGATTAACCAGGCGAGATCATCTATGTACCACTGCTACATGGGGTAGTCACATCATCACACAACATACATCAAATCAACATGAATTATAATTACTAGAATTCACATATCGATTCCAGAAGACAAACAAATATCGAATCACATAAAATACACTCTGTAACATACGTTAGTTCATCATGAATGACAATTTTAAATATACATACTATTGATCTCACTTAACCAATCCATATATGGTCATACAGACAAACGAGTTCTATGGAATAATTCTAACGAGATTACCACTCATATTTTCATACTAGTAATTATACATATCATTTATATTATCTAGAAGTTTAATAAACATATATATAACAGTAAAGCGTCACTTGCATGTAAACCGAAGTATACACTAACTGGGATAGCTCACTAACCAAGGTTGGCCCACTAGTCTCTACTTAGTCTTTAATAATTCTAATTTTAGTATTTAAGAATGATTTGAAACATGTTGACTAAAAGTCAACTCTCGGCCGACGTGGTCAACGGAACAGTCAACCAACCTAGTAACCCAATTCGAAAGATCCACCAATTGGATTTCCGATCCGTAACATCCTAAAGGTCTTAATGTGTTTCTAGAACAATATATTAAAATTTTGTGACGATCTGACGGTCTGGTCTCTGCCAATCACAAATTCAAGCGGCAGTGAAAAATCATTTCTCAAAACTTAGAAATTCAATCCGGAAAAATCTGTATGTTGGAATCTCGAACCATAAGTTCTGCCGGTTCTCAAATATTATTTACAAAAAACTTGGTGACGATCCAAGGTTAGATCATCATCTACTATAAAGCCCAGCAATTTAAGATTTCCTTTAATCCGAAAGATCCGTAGATTAGATTTACAATCCATAAATTTCTAGTGTCCTCAAATAATACGTACGATAACATACTATAAATTGGTGATGACCCAACGGTTGGATCATTGGTTACTTCAATGGTCAAGTTGCGGACCATCATAGAATTAGGCTCACACAACAGAATTTCGTCAAATGGATGTTAAACATGGAATCATGGTATCAAATTTAGCTTAGAAAGGCCAACTAGTGTCTCAGGCCATGTGTTGCACGCAGCGGCTGACGACCCTTATTCTCCGAAAAATTTGCCTAACACCAAAATTACTCAAATTATACATAAATGAAGATAATGAAGAGTGAAGTAACTTTTATACATGACTCAATGACTAATTTCACCAAGATATGCTTGAAATTGGCAAGGAATAATCAGGACACCCAAAACCCTCGAACACTGATTCGCCCTCATCGGATTTCCAATGTCTTAAAACCCAGTTAGGTTTTGCTACGCAGGTTGATGGAGACTTGGTGATAGTGGTGGCTGATGTCGAGGTGGCCGAAACGGCGAGTTTGGGCCTCAAAATTGCCGAGACTGACGATCATTTCCCCATTGTGTAATGTTGCCAAACGGGATCAACAAAAGGTGGGTTAGGTTCGTGAGAGTCAAAGAAGTCTAGAGATGATGGTATCAATGCCTGGTGTCACCGAAAAAAGGCTCGTAAATTACCTAGAAACCTTCCATTATTTCGTAGGTTTTCAAGGGTTATACGGGTCACACGGGTTGACCTTTCCTCCCCAAATACCAGCCACACATGTGGCTTATCTCCAATGGAATGATCTCCCACTTTACTGGAGCCTTCCAGAAAATGGCCCAATTTTACCATACCTTTGTCTATTCCCTAATTTCTCCTTCATTATAACTCTGTTTCCCAAACAATTTTTGCGTACGCATTCGCGAGTTTGAACTGTATTAAAAAGATAGTAAGTTTGATCTTGAAAGGTCTATGGGTTTTCAATGATTAATTACGAAAAATCCAACTTTATAACCAAGAAACCAAAACTCCAAAATGGAAAACATATTAATTTTCTGAAAGTATGAATTACGATTACGGAAAAATTCGTTCAAAATACGAATAACGAATTAATGAATAGAGGAGATGGGATTTCACACTACTTCTTTAGGATATTCTAGTTTTCATTGTTGTTTGTGGCAAAGGTCATTGGCCGAGGAATATAAGTTCATTTTCAATGAAAGCACCAATAGTTGAAACCAAATTCACGCACCGTTGCGAGAAGTGAATATGCATAAACTTGATTACCTGTAAAATAGCAAACAACGGTAAGCAACCTTAGGACTGATGTGGTGCAAACTAAAGGCTCTCTAACGACTAAGTTAGTAAGCAACATTTGAGACTCAAGTAGTAGGCAAGAGAAAAGAGTATATGGTAATTGCTTTACCTGAGATGAACCTAAAAGAATGTATGTATACTAGTCAAGAGAGAGACCTTTTAGGATATAGAACCTATATTAAACTGGAAAAATCTCAGATGATATCTAGTAGTAGATATTGCATGTTCTTAGATATGTGATCACTTGTAGCAGACGTCAAATCCCTAGATTATAGGAATCTTCAAGAATTTATGAAACCTAGTTGATTCCATACTGGATTAGGTTTCTGTATCTTGCAGAACAAGAATGCTTTATCTCAATGAATTCGACGGACTTCGCCCATTTACTCAGAACAGGATGATGGTGGCATCGCTGATCGTTTATATAGCTTCGTGATAGAGATTCTTGAGTCCATAACCGGATTTATGAGATATTCATATTCCGATCCATCTTACTCTGGCCCTGGAAAATCATGATCCCACATTAATTAAATCGGGAGACTATCTAACCAATTAAATCGGAAGACTATCTATGAGGGAGTCTAGGATAAGTTATCCAATCTTCTTAGGATTATGATTACGTATCTAATCCCAATATATCCTAATTTGACTTGAATTAGGGTTTCCTTACTTGGGAGACAAGTAATACAGATTGTGGAATGTCTAATTGACTATGCCTTTGACTAATCAACCTGTTGGAATAGCTTACTCTGATTATGATTAGAAAGCCTGACTAGTTGATCGTTTGAACTTTATGGGCTACAGACATTCTGGTTATTTAGTAATGGTCAAAGCCTTTTTATGGTTGCAGATAACGCTTTACCGTAATGATAGAACATACTCATGTTTATGTGTTTTGTGCGATTTGATTTCCACCGATCCATCACCTCCCTAACAACTCATAATTTAACCCAGTAAAGCTACTAGTTGTAAAAAAAAAAAAAAAAAAAAAAACACTTTTATGGTTAGGTATGAGTATGTAAAGGTAATTTTCGATTCCCCCCTTCTAATTTTTAAAGGGCTGCCAATTTCCCCCATCGAACTTTGTTTTAGCCTATTATCCCTATAAACTTTTATAATCGGTCAATTAAAGCTCAGGAAGAAAACTAGCCAATTATTAATTTTCTGATTTTCATATGATTAGATTGTGATGTCATCACCAACTATGTAGGTTTTTATGATTATCATATTGTCATTTGCAACCCCAAAAAGGACAACACAAGCCTCTTCCATGCATTTTATATGTGCCATATATATGCTTCAGCTTCAATAAGTATAGCATAATGTAACATTGTTGAATTAGTACCACAACATGACTATATTACAAGCACATTGTAATAATTAATAGATTACTAAATCAAATTCCACAGCAAAGGTGACAAGCCTCTCGAATATTATGCTTGAGATGAATTTAATTATGAAGAAAAAACTTTGACTATGTAGAGATTATTGAGCAACACATGCATATATTAATAATCAAAATAGAAAGCATGAACTCAAAACAAATTTAAGCCCTATAAAATTTAAGCCTAGATGGTGAACCAAGACTCTTTGCAAAAATGAAAGAGGGAATTTGAACTTCATACCCTTCAAGCTCATCTTTGTTTTCACAAGGCAATTACCCAAATGGAGGGCCTTCAAGTCCTATCCTTGCTCATTGTGTAACAACCCTTCCCTAATTTTACGACTTTATTAATTTTAAATGTGAATTGACCAAAATGCCCCTAGAGGCGAGATTGTTGACTTTCGTTGATCCTCATTTTGTGACGTGTATGAGCTACTATTTTACCATATTTGTGTAGTACTTGTTGCTACAAACGCGTGGGCACAAGCCGAATTGAAATTGGATTTACAGTTAAATTTTACAGGAAATACGAACATGACGGTACTTTAGTAATTTTGTATTTTTAAATTTTGGTCCTTGATTATTTTAATATTTTTTTGGTGGGATATTTTAATTATTTTAATAATTTCCTGGCCTTTGTGGCCCACACTTACACCAAACTCTCCATTCCTCTTTTGCCTCATGTCCATTCTCTCTCTCCCTGATCTCTCGAACTCTCTCTTTGTTAACTCTCTCTTTCTTTCACTCACCCTCACTCTATTTCATAAACCCGAACCCTGGACTGAACACTTTTTTTCTTTCTTCTCAATGCACAGTGGGACTGCCATTATTCAAGATTCTTCTTCGGCAATATCTTTTTCCTCGATGAAGGTAAACCTCGAAACCCCCAAAAACTTCTTAAATCTTGATTAGGGTAATTTTGAGATGTTTTGGCGATGTTTTGATGCAGAAATGCCTCGGGGGGAGCTTCTTCAGTTTTCGGGTGAAAGGTCCTAGTGACTTCGAGCCATTTTCTAGCCAATCCTGACCATAACTCGACTTGATTTTTGGTATAAAATTCTTCTCCTCTCTTTGAGCTTTAAATCCATATATAAATTGCTAAGTTTGGTGGTATTTTGAGCTTGAACAGAGCTCTACGATTTGTTGCCAATTTCGGCCTTCTTTTTCATTGGGTCCAACGAGTTCGACCTATGAGCCCAATAGGTTCAACCTTGACCCGATACAAAAAAAAAAACCCAAACCCAGTTCCGAACTAACCCAAACCTAGATCCAACCCAACTGGTTCCTAAATAGATTTGGAATATTCCTTGTGTTGACTTTTTCAAAATTTTCTCAAAAACCCTCCTTGGCTAATTTTGATTCCACGAGTCCATTTTTGATATCCATTTACTAAAATTCCAAAGTTAACGTAGTTGACTGCCGGGCGGTTCGGTTGACTTTTTGGGTTAACCATTGACTTTTTAGATAATTGCTTGGAACCCTTCTTAGCATATTTCGACGCGTTGATTCAGAATTCGATGTCCATTTCTTCACATTCAAATGTTTTAATTAAGTTTTACTAATGGGTCTCTATTATGCTTTGGTACGATTAGCATCGGCGATCCGTATTTACTCTTTCAAACGACTACGACTTCACAAGTATATGTGAGTGGGTCTTTTCTTATATATATATATATATATATATATTTGTTTATTTTCCGTATATATAATTGTTAAAGAATTTTCTACGTGATGCCATAATTAATTTGACATTTATAAGAAATATCGTAATGATGAGAATTAGGAAATCATTATAAATCCTACAGGATGCCTTAATTTGATTTATGATTATGAATAGTATTATATTGACTAGAATTATCAAATCACTATGGCTTGACTATATTTACATTATCTGCTCATTGTATGCTACTCTGGTGTTAGTACTCGCCCGTGCCAAGACCAGGCTTTATGTGTATATTCACATTGCACTGTATGCTCACTTTGGATCCATTGTAGGTGCCAGTCCTGTCCTAGATTGCTATAGGCAGTTAGGACTCGTATGTGATGCACATAGCGCTAGTCTTCTCGTGATTGTAGTACTAGAGTGTAGATCATTATTACACTCAGTCCTGTTCATGTCAAAATACCTTTGCATGAACTCGTGTGTCCGCATATGTTAATAAGCACTGGATATGATATGTTTGTTCATGCGAGATTATATGTTACCGGACATTATGTATTTATTTACTAAATATTGTGACGTATTGCATTCTTGAGATATTGTTGGCTACGGTAAGTATTTTCACACTATACGTAGTATGTTATATTTAGAAACTATACTTGTTTTAGGACGAAGGGTTATTACATTTTTTTGAAATGATTCTTACAAAGCTTTATTTTAGGCCCACTCACCCTTTGTTTTTCACCCTGTAGGTTTTAGTCGCAAAACTTTCTTATCGACATAGGGTACTTGACAAATGTTGGTATAGAAGAGTACCTTTGATGGTATAGTTTTTATCCTACTTTTAATGTACTTTACTTATGCTCTGACATCACGTGTGAATTGGATTCAATCCCGCTCACATGCGCACTCTTACATTTAGGCACCTTTAGGTTTGAATTTAATCACATTTTCCACATCACTACACTTTATGGCTTCATCACCTTCCTAGTGTCGGTCATCACATCTTGATTCAAAGTACAGGTGGGCATTCTGGACTGGGATGTGTCACATTGGATCTTTCCTTTCTCGTTGACTCTTTGCTGCTTGGAATATTTGCTATTTGCTTGCTCATTTGCACCTTGAGGCTTGGATAAATAGAATCAACAAGCACCAAAAGAATGGCACCTGTAAGTCTCCACATCAAGGGTGAGATGTGAAGACAAATGGATAACTTGGGAGAAGTTTTGATGCTAGTAAAACTTCCTCTAAGGGCTAGCTACAAAGATTGGAAAGGGAAAGTGTTTTGTTCCTCCAAACTTCTTTCTCGCAACCCTAATAAGTTTTGGCTATAATGCAAATTATATACCTACTCACAAATTAGCGGCACAGATGAAATTATATTGTTCTCTATGTGCGGCTTGTTTTGATATGGTCCTCAAGGACTAAAGGCCATTGAGCCTCGAAACGCAAACTAATCTAAAGCCTAATACGAACCTTTTGTACGAATAATTAGCTAATTAATTAATCTTGACCATATCAAGTAAACTATTTAATTGCTTATCCATCTCAATCATATTTCTTCAATCTCGACCTAACATGGTGTAAGATCCATTAGGTTTCATTTAGTGAGGCAGTGGGTGGTGGTAACTTTTACTAATCGATTTGTGAATTAAAACATATTTCAGTTTACCTTAGATGAAGATTAGCGATTGCCAATCTTCAGGGTTTCCACAGATCATGAATGACGCCTATTAGTATGTCATGGCTACCCAATCTATGTATAAGTGATTGGATAACCTATTCAGTTACAACTACAATGCAATACAGTTCTTCTGGAATTCAATATTCTTAACCACATGGTTTGGTTGATAGTTTATTTCATGTCTACTATCGAATTTGATACTTCTCTATATGATTCTAGTGAATATGATTGAGAATATTTTTCCTAAGTCATATTCATATGCTTTGGCCAAAGACTCTCGAACCATATCTTAGAGTATTCTCCTTCTACCATGGAAGGTTAGAAATTCCTTCTTGTACATTCACATGTTTCTATAAATAAATTAATGACCCTAACAATGCTAGGAACATACCCAAGATGAGGCATGTACTTTGTTACATTGTCAAATGATTAAAGATGTACCCACAAGGCATATGTGGTGTCTCAAGTCAAATAACTACTTTACATTATTGCAACCAATGAGTTCATACATGACATGTATGTTAGAGCTCTTTGTTGGTCGTTGTTTAGAGTACTCAACAACCTTTGGAGAACTTATGTGTTTGTCTTAGTGTCTAGCACTAATGACTTTGAGACTAGTCATACTCCTGAATAAGTTGACATAACACATACTAGTCTTAGCGGATTTTCAATGCCCATTTGACAATCCTATGTCTAGGAACATTTTAGAAATGAACATAAGAGAAAGGTCTAATTGATCTAACGCTTAAATCACTTCTCTCTTAGGTTGATTACCTTCGTTGAATTTTGTTATTAATTGATTAAACATGTAATACATTAAGTAATAATTAACAATAAACAATGCTCCTTCATTAACCTAAATAAAAATTAATACATAAATATTCCAAAAGCTATTACATTAAATGAGTGACTTTAAAAGCATACTTCTAATAAATTAATCCTTCATACGATCATTGGAATAACTATCATCTTCCATAGGTTTATGACTTATAAGGCACCAAAGGAAATCCTAGAAATGCACTGTGCAATATGTAAATTTTCATAATTAAGGTTTATAACACATTTAATTTGTAGTGAACCATTTGCAGGTCCACTAACCATATTATTAATATGGACATTAGCAACTTTTGAAAACTACAGTACACTCATCTTAATAGGAATAGGATCCTCTTTGTGGGGATTCGGGGGATCAATTAATTATGTTCGTTCATTGTACATCGTACGGTTAGAAATCATTTAAAATTTAAAATTTAAAATTGAATATAAATCATACCTAATGAAATTTGACCGCACGATGTATGATAAATGAACACGAATGATTGATCCTCCGGATCCTCACAAAGAGGATCCGGAAACGATCCTTTTCCATCTTAATATGCATGCAATCAAATGCTGCACCGCCTTTTTCTCTCTTTGTTAGGCTGATTTGGTATTGATGTGCTTTGAAAAAAAACTGCTTCTGTTGTGCTGTGAGAATAAGCTCATTTTTGCTGCTTGACATTTTTAGCTTTTTTTTCATCCAAAACCTAAAATTGTGAAAATAAGCTGTTTTTAAGTGTTTATCAAACATCGTTTTGAGCTCAACTTTTTTTTATACCCACTTTTTATAAGAGCACTTCAGTACCAAACCAGTACTTAGTTGGTCGTCACCATCCCCTGCCCACACGCATCTACGCGACTGACATACATACATATACATACATACATACATACATATATATATATATATATATATGATCATTACTATGTTGCTGAAAGAAAAGCAGCAGCTACTTCTGAAACCTTAATCAGAGATGACCATATATTTAATTATAAATTTTAATTTTAAATATTTGAACACATGTCTATTTGTGGTTGGGATCAACAACAGCTACTGCTATTCTTTCACAAGTTTGTTTTGATACTTTTGTTCTGTTAAGGTAAATTAATCGAGTTCAATCCCACTTTTAGTATGTTAATCCGCAGCTAGTCTTCGCTTTCCATCCCAAAATTCTGAACTATTTATTGTCAAGTTCTCCTTGAAAAGCAAGCTGTTGCTGAAAAATATACACTCAATTTAAAAAGGTTTAGTTATCTTATTGTGGCCAAATAATAAAAATATAATATTTTCAATTAACAATGAAATGGCGAAATTTAGCACGGACGAATCTTGAGTGATGACCTGAAACGAACGATTCGGATTATTGAATGACATCGTGATAGTTGTCCCAAATGAGTTCAATACCGTGTATTAACCTACTAATTTTTTTTTTATATTTATTTTTATAGAAAAAGTAATAACATTAAAGAGAATGTCCACGAGTACAACCCAATTGCATACAGTCAAATAAAAGAGCTCTGTGAGCTGAACTGGGCATAGAACCATCCCACACATGAAGATTGCTATAATTAAAGCCCGCATCTATCATAGCATATGCAACGAAGTTGACCTCCCTTCAAATGTGGCTTCAAGAGATGTTCTCAAACCAGCAAGCTAAGTACTTGATGTCCTGAATGATGAATTGAAGTCTCCAAGGAATAGAACAACGGCCAAGAATGGAATCAATCACAAGCTTAGAGTCACCCTCGATCCGGATATTTCTGAAACCCTAGACCTAGCCGTTCAAAGCGCATCTCTCAAAGCAACACATTTCGCAACATTAATAGTGATAGTCCCCCAAGCTCCTGGCACCAGCGAGAATAGGCCTCCCAAATTCATCTCTAACAACAAAGCCACTAGCATCATGATTATTAACCACAGAATCATGGAAGTTAATTTTAAGGCTCCCACAAGAAGGGGGGATCATTTGATAGACAAGTTCTCTTTACAAACATTTTTGCTAGCTTTATCTGCATTCAAAGACTCTTCACCTAGTTTGGTTGAATTAATTTATACTTGTTGGTTATAGTTGACCGTTTTGTTAAATTTCATAAAATCAATAAATGTGTTATAACAATTTTTATTTGAAGGATAAAATGAATAAAGAGGTTGATTCTAGTCCAAACATTGGTTAGGATTTTTATTTTATTTTGTATAAGGCTAATATCATCGAGTATAATCATTGCGTCAAATGTAATCATGCAAGACAATCTCTGGTTTGATAACTATTTTTCATTTATTTGTTTTGATATCAGAAAAACGTTGGGAAAATAAAATCTCATTTTTCTATGTATTTTCTCTTACTGCCTACTCCTACTCTTAAACTCAAATTTTGATTCTAAATTTACCTCAACTTGCTTTAATTTTTAGGCCAAATATGAGTTTTAACCCAAAATTCATTTTGGGGCAAATTTAGGCCAGAATTCCCCTTAGTTAGTAGATTGACCCACCATATATGTGTATTTTTTTTCAGTTTTATATTTATAAATTTATTGTATCCAACAACTAAGATCTAATACGACCAAATCCAATGGTAAAAAAAATATCTAAATGTTCGAATTTAAATTCAAGGCTAAAATAATTAAAAAAAATTCTTTCAAAGTGTTCCACGAGTTTCATGGTGTTGGTCTAGTGATTTTTCAATATTTATCGGAGTCTAAATATTTTTAGGTTAAAATGTTCATAAAATTAAATTATGATAATCTACGTAATAATTTTTTTTAAACATTACTTTAAGAAATAGCTATCCAAAATTCATTATTTAATAATATTCGACTAAAATTTAACTCATAAAGGTTTGAGCAGAAAAAATTATTTCTGAGTTAAAACCTAATTTTTTGGAATTAAAAATTTTAGGTTTTAACCCAAGGGTTGAAGATGTTCTTAGTTTCAATAAAAAATGAAAATGAAAAAGTAAAAACTAGAAGCTTACCAATTAATACATTGAGATGGGATGGAAAGGACAAAATATGAAGAGTAATGCTAGGGAGACAAAATTTGAAAACTAAATGATGTGTCATTAATAGGAATGAACATGTTTATCAACGTTTAAGTAGCAAACCAATCATCCATTTTCATATCTTTTAGTTTTTAAAATTTTATGTACAAATTTAGTTTTCCTAACATTAGCATGAATGTCTCTCCTTTTTTGACAAGACCAACATTATTTGCCTATTGAAATTGGTTGGTAACAAGTCCTATGGAACCAAATGCATGCAGTTGCACTTGCACCCCACAACAACACACCAAAACCGAAGAGTTGTATTGCAGCGCAGTGCAGTGTTTTTTGTTACAACAAAAACCCTTCCGATATTGTGCTCTCTTTTCTCAGACAGAAGCTGAGAAACACAAGAAAACTATTCCAATATTAAATGCAAAATTTTGACGCCAAATAGAGCGTCACGCATGTCGGAAACGAGTGCCCGTACCCCAGCTGCCTTAAATGCCGACAATTTATTTTTTCCAATGTAATGCCGTGTCCTGACACGTCCGATATATGCAACACAAACCCACCTCTCTCCCCCGTACGCGACACACCACGCGCCACCACCTTGCTTCCTGCTGGAACGTGTCCAACACCACCTCAGCGCGTGGGACACTTTTTCTTTTCTCATTTCTCTTATGTTTGTTTTTATTCTTAAGAGTATGTCACCTCATCCGAAATTCTAAAATGATGGAAAATTTTCTTTTAGAATCAATTTTTAGTAAAAATGTAAATAAATTAAAAAAAATGTTTGAAGTGTTCTAGTATAAAGCACAAGTTATGTTGTTTTTGTAAAAAAAGCTTTAACAACTTCGGCCATTCATTTTTAGAAATTGCTTTCATTTATTTTGAATTATTTCTAAACGAGTTCGATACGGAATTAAAGTAGTCTGTCTGACAATCCCCCACAGCTCTCTGAACAACGCGCGGTTTAAAAACGGAGGGTGAAAGGTGAAAGTGACCGGTTCAACCGGGAGTAGTCGGTTGGGATTGAGAAAATGGGAAAGTATATGAAGGACTTTCGGGGAAGACGAGCTATTTCGTTTGCAGGGAGAGAGGTGGTGAGGGGAGTGAGACAATACAAAATTTACACCTCACACACACACACACACACACTCTCTTTCTCTCTCTCCCCTAACTCACTCACCCCTCTCTTTATCTTCTTCTTTCTGGGTTGATACTCTTTTATTAATCAGTGGGGTTTTTCTGTTTTTCTCTGATTTTAATCAGTTGATTAATTGGGATGGAGTTTGAGGATCAAGAGGAGCACGAAGAGGAGATGGAGATGACGGCGAATTACGACTCGCTTGGCAACTCCGTCGGAGGCCGAGTCAAAATGTCGAGTTCTGGACCAGATGGTTTGGCGCTAGCAGCAGCAGCAGCTGCAGCTGCGGCGGCGACTCAGCAGCAGCAGCAACCGAGGAAGGCTGTGAGGTACAGAGAGTGCTTAAAGAACCACGCCGTGGGGATTGGAGGCCACGCGCTGGACGGGTGCTGCGAGTTCTTGGCGGCTGGCCCGGAGGGCACGCTCGACGCGCTCAAGTGCGCCGCCTGCAACTGCCACCGCAACTTTCACCGAAAGGAGGGTGACCCGCCCGGACACGGTCTCGGAGTCTTAACCGACGCGTACGGGCAGCTGGTACCGCACCACGGGCAGCAACACCACCCCCATTTCTCGCCGTACTACCGGACTCCAGCTGGGTATCTACACGTGGCGGCGCACCACAGGCTGCTGGCTTTGCCGGCGACTTCGGGAGGGGGAGGGACCCACAGCGGGGGGCAAGAGCAGGATGACGACGTGTCAAATCCCAGCGGGGGCGGGGGCGGTGGCGGAGGGAGTGGGGGTTTGGGAATGGGGATGGGTATGCACGGAACGGCGTCGTCGGGGAAGAAGAGATTTAGGACAAAGTTCAGTCAGGAGCAGAAAGAGAGGATGTTGAGCTTGGCGGAGAGGCTGGGGTGGAGGATTCAGAAGCAGGACGAACCGGCGGTTCAGCAGTTCTGCAACGAGACCGGAGTGAATCGCCACGTGCTCAAGGTTTGGATGCATAACAACAAACACACTCTGGGTAAGAAACCCTAGCTACTTAGCTAGCTGAGTTTATATGCTTATAACTTAAGCACAAAACAAAACAAACCCCGAAAACCAAACAATGAACATGAACAAGAACCCACAACAAGTACATCGTCGTTGTCGTTGTTTGATCTCTTCTCATATTTTGTATTTATTATAATTGAGCTAGCTAGCATGTGGTAGTGGTATTTTATCAGTTATGGGCCATTCTTCTAATGTTTTGGTCAAGAAAATGATGAATGTGCCTGCAGCTGACTTTGTTGAGAAAAAATCTACTACTTTTTCTCCGGATTTTAGTGTTTTAGCTAGGGTTTCGTTTAGTTTAATTGGGTAGCTAGTCGTTGTAGTGGATCATCCGTGTTATTTGAACACTTGATTTAGATGAATGTTGCCCTTTAATTTGAACATTTCATCAGTACTGCATGTAAAGTATTTATCTAAATTTGTTCATCTAGCTAGCAATGGGTTAATACTATCAGTGTTTGTTGATTTTGCAATCTTTAGCTGTGAATGCTGATCATATCAATATACGTTGATTTCGCAATTTGGAGAAGGATTTGCATGAAACAGTTTTATCATCATTGTGTGAAGAAAGTTGAGGTTCAACCAATAAAATTGAGATTTCACCATAAAACTAATTGGCAATAGCAATATGGAAAGTAGCCCAACCTCTTATAAGATCATGCAACATCACTACTCTCGTCAATATGGAATTCACTCTCAATATTGTGCAATATAATATGGTGTCATGTCTAAATTTCTTTTTACATGACATTGCATCGCTAGATTAGAATGTCACATGATGAAGAATCCGCTCATGCAATTTGCTCTCCACAATTTGTTTGTGTGATGAGTTGGTAGAGGGACTTGTACAAGATTCAAGGATCGATCAGACGTGTGTGATGGATTCTGCATTTTGCCGTTTGATCCAATGACTACCGATCATGTCTGTATCTTTTCTCCCCATATGTGTACGTTTCTGCAGTGTCATTCATTCATTTAATTTACTATTATGCTTCTTCTTTTCTTCTCTTCTCATCAATTCATCACATACCTTTTCGTTTTGGTCCACGAATCAGACTTTCTGTGTTGGTATTAATTATATGGATCTTATTCAACGACTGCTATATTGCAAACCTTTTTCTCTTTATTCATACATACATACCTATATACGATGAATGCACTGCTTTCTATTTCCTTCTTTTCCCCCTTCGAATCATCTCTCTCTCTCTCTCTCTCTCTCTCTCTACCAAGTAGTAGTCTTTGCTCTTTCTTGCAGACACTGCAATTACTTATGCGCTCATCATCCGTACTGCTGCAGAATTATATAGATATATAGAATTTACTCGAAACGTTGAAATTTCTTTTCTTTTTAAATTCCATGATAAATAATTCTAAAAAATGAAAGAGTATTTTATAATATTGTGTATATAGGTCGCGTTGATCCATGTAATCATATGATGGAAATTGTCTGTTGTAGTAGAAGGTAGAACTCAGACGATGATGATGGGGTCACCTTGGGAAGGAAACAAATACCTCAAAGTTATATTTAATTATTTGAATTTTTTTTCTTTGGTTAAATAATAGTTATTTATATCATACTATTTATTTGTTTCTCTTGGGAATTGAGGATATAATCAGATAGGTGAAAACAGTAAGTTTTTTTTTTTTTTTTTTCCGTAGAAATTAACTCAAGTCCAAAATGTGGAGGGTTTTAGGCAATGATCGATAGATCTAAAGCTTGCTCTCTCTCTCTCTCTCTCTCTCTCTCTCTGTGCAGATATGTTCATTTTTTTTCATTTTTTTCTTCTGCTACTCTCTTTTTTTTCCAAATTTCAATGATCTGCTTCGAAGGGAACATGTGGGCACTCTAGCAGCAAAAATGAATGTACACAAGAGGGACAGATCTTTTGTCTGCACCTCCCACAACTTCTACATACATATTCATCAAAGCTTCATCTTTTGGTTAATAACAATGTTAATTGTATGGTGCCTTCCAAGAATCTCGATTAATTAACCCTATTAGGGTTTGAGTAAATGTAATGATGGAAATTACTCTGATAATTAACAAAGTAAGGTGACTGATTTATAGTCTTCGTGACTACGTACAGAGTAAATGTAATGATGTACGTTATCCGTGGCTACTGCAAAAGGAAAGCCACGGACTGAACTGTGAGCGAACCTCTACGTCACGGTTGAGCTTAGTTTTCCAGTTGGGCAAAGTTCCATTCTAAGGGAGCGAAATTGAGAGGTGCAAATTGGTCTCGGGTCCTTTTACTTGTTCCTCTATTTTTAGGGTTTGATGTTTCAAGTTTACTAGCAAACCAATGTATAAAAATGGAAAAACCTTTTTTCGCAAGTTTTAATTTATTCTTCTTTTAATTTGTTTGGTGAGAGAGTACCTAGATGATGAGATTTTTTGAAGATACTTTGCTTGTTTGGTGGAATCCCAACGTCAGTTTAAAGCTGCATGGTGGTCCATACACGTATATTTGGAAATCTGGTTAAACTTCATTTTAGTAGATTCACACAGTTGTAAATCGATAACCTTATTTTATCCAACATTCCCATCAATTCATGCTTATTAATTCTTCCTTTGGAGTTGACAGCCATGAAAATTGCACATATATACTTGTCTCTTTATATGTAATCTGTTACGCGCTTCGAACAAGTAAGAATAAGGACTCTCTACATGTAAAGAGTCAACAAGCCAGCATTCTTATTCTTTGTTAATCTGACAGTATGAATAGTAATCTAACAACTTATAAGCATATACAAAGTTTCTTATTTTCTTGACGTGAAATTCATACTCTCAAAAAGTAGTCTTACCAGATCAAATTCAAATGTAAGTTCTTTTAGATAGCATTGAGCTCATGCAAAAAAGACTCTTGATTATAATTAAAATGATTAAACATCTTAAGAAGGAAATTAATTTGTTGGTTATTAACTAACTAAAATCTAGCTTGTATGACTGTGTCGATTCTTAATTTAGCTAAAATCATATTACGAGGAAAGAGCAAATCAACAAAGAGAAATATTAAGGGGATTTTCTCAAAAGTAGAACTCTCTATAGATTCTCTGCTACATCATATTTTTTGCATAATGTTTAATTATGATGTTAATACGAAAATTAATGTTAAACTAAAAAGTGATAGAAAATTCATGAAGATTCTCACTTTTAAGTGAATCTCTTAGCATTTCTCAAATCGACAAAACAAACAAAAATATCATAGTAATAAGTACCAATTAAACAAACATTCCCCTAATAATTAATTTCTACAGCTAAGCTAGCTTCTGGTTCGTTACTGGAAGCTAGCTAGCTTTATGCCCCAAAACCCCAGCAATTGGTGACGGTCGTCTTAATTCCGGTCATCACTCATATGGTCAAAATAAGAAAAAAAAGGGTATTAATTTATTAAAGCTGATACTAACTTTGACTATAACGATTAGGTGCCATTGACTGAATTCAGTCTTTGACACTTTGCACATATTTTGCGGCACCTGACAACGGCCTAGCTAGTTTGAATTGGGAGAGGTTGGATCACATTTAAGATCTCGAGTGTAAGGCTAAATGTGTTAATTTGCATGTCCTTATGTTGGTTTTAGGTCCAAATTACAATAAATTTAGAATTTAGTTTGTTTTTGAAGTGTTTTTTCTATAAGTTCATAGTTGTTCTGGTGTTTTTTCTCCAAATTTTAGCTTATCTTTGTTGCATTTGTTAGGGAAATTTTTTAAAATCTCATATAAATTAAAAATTTAAACGATTTGTCATATCCATTTTCTCAAATTTTTAAAATCTCATATAAATTAAAAATTTAAACGATTTGTCATATCCATTTTCTCAAATTTTTAGTTTAAAATTTTAATTTGTTGTCTCATCCTAATCTTGTTTGAATTTTCATTCAAAATAAGTCATGTACAACTTGTGACCAAGATTAAAATCTTGATAGAGTTTCTCTCCAACTATAGTCCTCATATATACACATATTCTTGAAATATAGTTGTCCTTTAAAACAATGATAAATATCAAACTTGACATTGCTTTTACTAAGCGATTACTCATGACAAAGCAATAAAATGAAAGAGATTCCCATAATTGAGCATGTTAAATTCTCAAATCTTCCAATTAGCCACAACTTCGTGTTAGTGAGTCTAACATACTTTATTAGTAGTTCACTAGAAGCTTTTGAAACGGACACAACATGTATTTTCATACCAACAAAAATTCATGGTTTCATGTCTAACAAATAAAGAATTTGTGAAAAGAAGTTGAAATGTCCAAAGAAATAACTCTAAAAACAAGTCATGTGTAAGCACATGACTTATCTTGGATGGATAAACTTAAAGGAGTAAGAGTCAAATGACAAATTAATAATTTTAAAAAGTTTATATGACAATTTACTTGAAAATTTTGTTCATGTGACAAATTAAAAAGATTAATTTCATCAAATCTTAGGATTTCGTTGCATTTTCTGGGTGGCTTGAAATTGAATATATTGCTTTGCAACTTTATTAACTCATGCAGCTATAAAGTTTAAAGAGTTTTGTAGCAAAAATATGAAGTGGTAGCTAGAGCAGTGACGCAGGTGCACGTTTACAAGACATTGTACGGGATGAATGTGAAGAGGGGCCTCGTGAGATTCTTTGGGATGATCCAACTTTTGGAAAGCTAAAACTAGATGAGTATATATTATAGCAGAAAAGCTCGAAAGAAGTTGGCTTTGTCCCTACTCAATCCAAGGCTCCAAAGAGTATTCTCTGTGTGTTCAACTTTTGGAGGTGTTGATTCGAGTACTAGTTGCCTCGCCCTTAGGAGAAGCCAACCCCCACCCCCACACACATCAACTTTTGGAGGTGTTGATTCCAGTACTAGTTGCCTCGCCCTTAGGAGAAGCCAACCCCCACCCCCACACACACTACAAGAGGCTTCTCCCCCACCCCCACACACACTACAAGAAAATTAAGTGAACAAAAGTCACCATTTTACGAGACTTTGACGAAATTTGTTGCAATTGCTCATCTCATAAAGAAATAACGAGTCAGTTATAATGTTTTTCGATGAAATGATGTCATGTCACAATGACTTCTTATATTAGAAGTCACGTATTATTCAAGAGCCCACTAGTGTTCCTTTTCTATCCTCAATTGAAAACAAAAACAAACGAGTGTTTTTAGGTCAGCAAAACAACATCATTATTTATTTTTGGGGTTCGGTAAAACAAAATAAAAAAAACAATTACAGCCGCTTACCATAATTGATGTCATATCTACCAAAACATTCACAACTTACTCATGTCTTGTATAAAATCACACTGGTGATGCTACCTGTGAGCAACAACAATAGCACTGGTATTATTGTCATTCTCACTGTGTCCCGGGTTTGAACACTCCTCCTCTCCTTAGTGTAGCTTAAAACTGTAATATCTTGTAATAAATATTATAAACAAGCCATAAGCAATCACAAACTTTCCAACCCAGTTCACGTGGGTTGTTATTTTTCTTAGTGATGAGTGCCAGCCCAGCACTTGAACGTAGTGTCTTGGCCCAATCACACTTCTTGGTATTTCTAGCCATCTTTGGAACTCGTATTTTGGTCTCCTTAATTTCAATCTGGGTTCCTCCTTCCATTTTTATGTTAATATTCACCTCACAAAATGCTTTGTTATAAATTACTCTTTCTTTCATTTGTAGCAGCACTTCGTCTTTCCTTTATGTGTTGATAAAGCCTCTGCAATCCCAGAGCAAGATGGCATATCCCAACTTTTACTTCTTCCTCCAAATTCTCTTTCTATCTCCATTTCAACCTCACTCCGAAATATTCATCTCTTCCTCTGATATAGTAGCCCAGGCAAATCCCATCTTTTTGCTCGGTAATTCCTCCCATCGCCCCCAACGGCAAGGCCGTCTTTAAGATTTTGGGGGCCCTGTGCGAAATTTATAAAAGCTTCCCTCCTTAAGAGAAGTCTTAACAAATGTTTGATAATGTATTGACGCTAGAAAACAATCACATAAATAAAAACAAAGTTTAGCACTCACTGATTGTAAGTTTAAAAATGTCATTAATAATAATTAAAAAGAGCTACAAGCATAACGTTCACTAAATAATCAAAAGCAGTTCAATCTTAAATAACCAAACAAGAAAACAAACATAAAAAACTCTAACTTTAAAGTTTCACTTAAATATGTAACATTATTATATAATAATATTGAAAAAATACCGTCTTTTATGGTGTATTATTGGCACTCAAAATATCTTATTATACTCTAAATTTTTGTATTTAGAAAGAAAAAAAATTACGCTTATAAAGAGTGTAAGATGAGATTTTAAAGTGCTAACAAAATCAATTTTTGAATATAGAACATTATTTCATAACAAAAGCAATTTTAAATATAAAATATTATTACATATAAATATTAGGTGACAAAAATTTTGGGGGCTCCTTCAAATTTGGGGCCTTGTGTGACTACACATTTTGCACCCCCTCAACGCCCCCTTTGCCTAACGGTTATCATCATTCATATTTAACTACACCATAATACAACGGTACTTTAATATACAAACTAGAAATACAATTCTCTTGCTAGACTTGTGTTCCAAAACAAATTCTTATGGCGCCACACTAAAATGAATGTGTTTTCTAACAAAAACTGACATGACTCTTCAGTGATATCTGGATATATATATATATATATATATATATTATACAGTTATATAAACATCTTATATTGCTAGACAGTTTAACAAAAGAACATTTCTTCTAAAATTAATGTTTTAGCGTGAACCAACAATAACAAAACAAAAAAATAAGTAATTATTTATGTGTCACCAACCAGTTATTGGTGTTGTCGATAAAATTTTTAGCCTCCCCGAAATCCAAAATTGAAATGTTAGAAAAATCCAACACAAGAATAACACATGAACATTGAAAAACAAAGAATTTGAATGCCAAATTATTACCATGTATCTGGGAATTATTCAAAAGTACCTAGTATATCTTCTGCTTTGTTGCCTCCTCCCTGCTGGTCCATCACTTCTACTTTATGCCATTTCTTTGACATGTCCTCGAAATGACCGTTTACTTTGGTTAGTTTATTCAAATTTAGGCGCCAAATATTTCACCCCAAATTAAAAATTATTAGGAAGTAATTCGTTATGTTGGACCAACAAAAGAAAGACTGTTTCTGAGAATTCAAAAGTACTTGGAAGGTTTATCCAAAAAAAAAAAAAAAAAAAATTACTTGGAATGAGCTATTTAGTAATACAGTCTAGTGATATTCCTTTTTAATTGTAAGTGAGAGGTCTTAGGTTCTATTATCATCAAAGACAAATTTAAACCGTATTATTATAGCTACCCCAATATGAGGCTTAGCTCATTCCCGACCCCTTAGTGTAGATACTATCATTTGTTTAAAAAAAAAAAAAAAAAAAGTACTTGTAAGGAATCAAATGTTAGGGTTGGCTTTGAATCATAGCCAATCCAATCACACATAACTGCCCTATCTATGGATCGTTATCTTTCTCATGGGCTTAAGGTCAAAAAATTTTGGTTTCATATTTGACAAAGGCCATCTTCAATGGAGAGGGTTAAAGGTCAAAAAACCGAAAAATGGCCTGATTTGCCCAACAATGCATCTCCAACTGAAGGTTGAGCTATAATTTTGTGGAGTCCACAAGGCCATTATTTGGCTAAAGGGGTATTAGGCTGGTCAAATGTAGCCCTCCTCTTAGGCCATCTCCAACCTAAATGGCTAAACATAGCTCAGTTCAGAATTATAGCCCTGCAAAAAATTATTTTTAGATGAACACTGCCAGGCTATATTTATGTATCATCTCCAACCGAAATGGGCTATGTTTTAGCCCCTCAATAACTTATTATTTTTAAGTTTGTTCTTTAACTTATTGGTTAATTGAATTAAATTACCATATTAAAATAAATTTATCCAGACATATTTTGGGTGCCACTTGTTGCTAAATAAATAACCCTCCTGATTTCTTATCTTTATATAATCTCAATAATTTTTCGGATAGGATTTCGAGTGACACGTGTCGCTAAATGAGTAACTCTCCATATTTCTTATCTTTATGTAATCTTAATTATTTTTTAGATAGGATTTCGAGTGACACGTGTCGCTAAATAAGTAACTTTTCATATGTATTATCTTTATGTAATCTTAATAATTTTCGGATAGGATTTTCAAGTGACACGTGTCGAGGTGTAATTGGTTATGCAAATTTCAGATAAGATTCTTATCTACATGACACTTCTTATCTTCAACTTCCATTGTTAATAAATTTGTTGGATATTAGGGTAGAATTTTCACACCTTCATCTTTGTCCTCTCCAATATCTCTTCTCATTGTCTAAAATTTGTCATTTCAATTCAAATTTGCAATGAATTCCAACTTTGGATCTTCTTCGCATTCCAATTGGGGGTCCTCATCTAATTCCAAATTGGAAGATAAATGGGCAGAATATAGACAAGAAGATGAGGAGTTCGACGAAGAAGATGAAGCATGGTGCCACACAACATTTATGGTGGCAATGGTTAAGATCATGGCGTTTGAGGAAACTCAGCAACAACCTCAATGGGGTGGCTCTATTGTTGATCACTCTTACAAACCCCAACAAAGAGAGATGGCGCATGAAACTCTGATGAGTAACTATGTCAGCTCCAATGCGGTGTACCCAAAACATGATTTTAGACATCGCTTCTGGATGAGGCATCATGTCTTCGAGCGTTTGCTTTATGATGTCCAACATGACTTCAATCCATACTTTTAGCAGAAGATTGATAGATTAGGCTGTCCTGGTTTTTCGCCTCACTAAAAGATTACTATTGCACTTCGAATGATGGCTTACATCTCCACAGCTAATGTGATGGATGATACATATGGTATGTCTGAGGCTACATGCCTTGAGAATCTTGCTTAATTTTGTCACACAATTGTGCAGATTTACAAAGATAAGTACTTCTGTGAACCAAATTATGCAGATCTTGCTCGGCTCTTTCACAAAGTTGAAGAACGTGGTTTTCCGGACATGATAAGATCATTAGATTGTATGCATTGGCAGTGGAAGAACTATCCCACCAGATGACAATGAGAATTTAGCGGAAGATCGAGAAAGCCAACTATTATGTTAGAGGTGGTTGCCTAGTTTAACACATGGATTTGGCATGCTTTCTTTGGAGTCCCAGGATCCCAAAATGATATCACAATACTCGGGTGTTCACCCCTCTTTACTAACCTAACAGAGAGGGTAAATCACCTTAATTGGACTGCTACATCAACGAGCGTTAGTACAATTACCTAGCAGATAACGTTTACTTGAGGTGGGCGACACTTGTCCAAGCAATTGCAAACCATGTGGATGATGTTGAAAGGTGGTTTGCCTTACACCAAAAGGCGTATCAAAAAGATATTGAGAGAGCTTTCGGTATTTTACAAGCACGGTAGAAAATCATTAGGGAAATGGCAAGAGGGTGGAGTCTAGATAAATTGAACACCATCATGATGTTGTGCATCATATTACACAACATGATTGTGGAGGATGAGCGACATGACTATATTGATGGAGAGTCTGATGACGACCAAGATGATCCGAATAGGTCAAGGAGGGCACGTGCGAGAATATATGATGAACCTAATTTTCCTTTAGATCTAAGAACTGGTAACATCTCTATAAAATGAATACATAAGGCATCATAGGATGATATGTTCGTGTACCACAAACAAGTACCTACAACAGGACCTTGTTGCACATCATTGAGCCAAAAAAACAATGGAGTAGGTTTAATGGACAAAATGTTATTTAAGTTTCAATAACTCCCCGAAGTATTACAAGGGTGGAGATTGTGTTGCTATTTGTTTTCCATCCTAAAGAACAACTCTCGTGGTTTCTAGGGTTCGGTGGAATGGTGTTTTCGTAGAAGTCATAGTACTTTTTGGACGTATGAATCCCAATGCTTTCACTTGTTTGAGAATACCCTTGATACTATCTTTTGAGACCCATCTATAAGCCTTGCAAAGAGCTTCATCTTCCTTTGTGTCCAAGCCTTTCCTTTGATTGAAGATGTGGCCATTTAAAAAATATAAATTTAGATTATTGGAATAGGTAAGAGAGGGGTGTGTATGAAAAGAGTGTTTGAGGTGAATAGAATGTGAAGAATTGAAATATAATGAGGTAAGATAGTATGGAAGGGTCAAAAGGATGTGAGAAATGGTGTAGAAATGGCTTAGGTATTTATAAAATAAAATAAAATAAAATTTTTGATATTTTTTTTTTAAATTCATCCTTAAAAAAAAAAAAAGTAAAAAATTCTAATGGTTGCATGACATCAATTGACATCATGTAGCCATTGGCTGCTGAAAGCCAGGGCCCCTTAAACAGGTTGGCTGGTGGGCTCAACATGCCCAGCTTGATGGCCAAAGGACTTAAATTTGATCTGGTGGGTCCCTTTTTTTTACCCAGAACTCCATTGGAGTTAGGTTTTGTCTCAATTGGAGCTAAAACATGGCTTATGGCCTGATCCATTGCAGATGACCGTAGGTCATTTTTTGGGGCCAAACTCCTTAGTTACAATAATTGATTCAAATTCAATGGCTAGATTTGAAAACATCTAAAGGTAGTTTAATTAAATAAACTAATAATTTAAAGTATAAACTTAAAACTAATAAATTATTGAGGGGTTATATTTAGCTCATTTGGTTGGTGATGGTATATGAGTATGACCTGACACTGTTCATTTGAAAATGATATTTTTTAAGGCTATAATTATGGACAGGGCTATATTTAGCCATTTTGGTTGAAGATGGCCTTAGACTCTTAGTTTTGAGTTTGAGTTCGGACCCCTACTGTCTAAATGTTACAAACTACTAATCCATTTTTTAATTTTCCATTAAGGGTAGGTAATAAATGTCAGTGGAGAAGATTTCGGAGTAATTAAATCTAATCTAACAAAACGTAATAGCAACTCATTCAATCCACCATAGATAAGCAGTCAAGCCCAAACATTTTGTTAGTGCATGTCGATTATAATTCCCAGTTTCATAGCCTAGACCTTAGTGTGTAAGTTGAGTCTTACATATTTTGAAAATATATACAAAATAGAGAAAACTCACATATGCATTAAAGAGGAAATACTTTGTGCGTTAAACAATCTTTGAGTGAGTTCATGTGCATATCATGTTCCTAGAAGATTTGTTCCTTGTTTGAGATCTTTCTAGGGTTTAAGCAAAATTCCATATCTTGATATTGTGTGGTGGAAGATCATGTGAAAAAAATTATGAGGAGAGATTGTCATTATAGCGAAAGATGACGTATCAGCTGTGTAAATCTTAGGAGTCATGGATGGCTGTCCTTGCATTGTGTACGTCTATTGGGCGAGTCTTGTAAAGTTATTTTTCTCATAGTGGATTTGTTTCACTAGTTTGGGCCCAAGGTTTTTGCTTCATTTATTGGAGTTTTACCTCACTAAATCTTTATGTAATGTGTTTTTAGCTTTTTTGCACTTTATTTACTTCATAACAGGATTTATATATGATTTCAATCCTACTGTCTGATTGTTATTTTATTGCCTCATTACACTTGTTGAATAGAACTTGTTTTCTATTTCCGATGCATACTTGATCAAAGTGATTAAGAAATAAAGTTTGTGATAGTTGGATTCAAGTATTCACCCTCTCTGATTAAAGGAGTTTACAACTCAAGTGGTTAAGAGTCACTTTTTATCTACCTATGCATGTGAGGCCTAGGTTTGATTCCCCTTCATTAGCTAGGTGAACTGCCTTTACTGGTCGAGTCGTCAAATTAGGCTCGCCTTTCCACGAAAATAAGTATTATTTTTACCAAGTCTAGTTCAGCTTCATTTTGAATTTTGGCAATTCGCTAACTAGAATACATAAAATCGTTTTAGATTATATTTTCCTAGTATAATTCATACTTTCCTAACCATAACACTAATCTCGCAACTCTTCTCAACCTCCCCAACTTTCAGTTTCCTCCAATTCTTGTCATCTCCTCATAAGTCATCTCCCTCATCATTTCTCTTCCTTCTTTATCTCGTCATATCTCCATGCCCCTTACCACTCTTTTCTCCATCGTCTCATCTCCATGCTTCCTTCCTTAGACGCTCATTCTGCTTAACAAGCTCAAGATAAAATTGATGAAAACGAAATCAAATTTACCCTGCTAGCTAGTTTCGACGTAGTTGGGTTCGCTTACCATCATTATTTCGTCAAAGAGGAGAACCAATCTAATTTGATCCATTTCATGGCTACAATTCCAATACTGATTATGGAGTTGAAAATGACTGAATGGAAATCCACCAACCCTTAGTTGTAGACTTGTAGATAGTTTTTAGTTCAAATCTCATGAACGACAATAAAAACTAATAAGTGTATATATATATATATACACACACACCCCAATTAAAAATATGATATTGGAAAATATTTTATTGTTAGTATCACATCCTAGCCCAAGCCCCCACCATATCTCGGGCTCAACTCTACCATAGCACAATATTGTCCGTTTTGGACCCCGACCACGCCTTCACGGTTTTGTTTCTGGGAACTCACACCAGAACTTTCCAGTGGGTCACCTATCCTGGGATTGCTCTCGTGCAAACTCGCTTAACTTCGGAGTTCCGATGGAACCCGAAGCCAGTGAGCTCCCAAAAGGCCCCGTGATAGGTAGAGATAGGAATATACATATGAGGCTTACATGATCCACTCCCTTGGACGATGTGGGATGTTACAATCTACCCCTTTTAGGGGCTCGACGTCCTCGTCGGCACACTTCTGGCCATCGATTGGCTCTGTTACCAAATTGTCACATCTCGGCCCAGGCCCCCTATGACCACGGAAATTTCTTGAAACAAGAACACGTGTACAAAAATAATATTTTGTGATTTTTATTTTTATTTTTTTCCTTTGGGTTACGATCTCTTCTACAAATTTAGCCTCTGATTCGATCTTCGTGAGGTGTAGATTTGTGGATGTGCTGTTGACCCAAGGGCCGTCGAGACTTGATCTTAGGATGAACAGTTGTGTAGATTTGTTGATGTTGTTGTTGATGATCCAAGGGTGGTGGACACTTGATCTTGGATGAACAGTTGTTTCTTCAAGGGCTGTCGGGGCTTGATCTTGAATCAACGGTTGGTTTTCTTCAAGGGCTTTTGGGCTTGATCTTGAAGAATAGATGTATGGATTTGTTGTTGATGTTGATCCAAAGGGCCGTTGGGGCTTGATCTTAGGATGAATGGACGATGAACGATAAATACTTTCTTCAAGGGTCGTCGGGGCTTGATCTTGAAGGAGGATTTTACGAAGAACGAAGAGAGCTTCCTTGATCCTTCGGAATTCTTGGGAATTTGGATGCTTGAGAGCTTTAGAGTTTCAAAATTATCAAGGATTTGGGGAATTCTCTTCCAATTTGGGAGTAAAGAAATGTATTTGTGAATTGGTTGATGCTTGATACCTTGATGGAGAAACCTATTTATAGGCTTTGAGAACGAATCACCACCACAAATTTTCCCACCCAAACACCATTACCTAATTTTCCCACTTAATGCAATATTGAAATTGAAGTGGTCTAATTTATGGCCTAATTTCCCACTTAATACCATTTTAAACTTGAAATGGTCCAACTTATGGCCTAATTTTCCCACTTGATACAATTTTAAACTTGAAGTGTGCTTACTTTGTCATTGCCCAAATGAGAAAAACTTGCTTTGATCCGTAATGGATTGAAGTGTGCTTGCCTTGTCATTGCCCAAAATGAGAAGAAAAACTTGTTTTGATCCATAATGGATTGAAATGTGCTTGCCTTGTCATTGCCCAAAATGAGAAGAAAAACTTGTTTAATCCTCCAAGGGTTTTCTTCCTATTTTGTTGAGTCACACGCCATGTGTACAATTTGTACGACACGTGGCGTATGCCATGTATGCCCTGACACGTCAAAACTTTAATGCGTTGGTGAACATTTGTTTCACCGAAATTTCTATGTCTACACCCCCACCACATCCCGGACTAAACTCCACCGTAGCACGATATTGTCCGCTTTGGGCCCTGACCACGCCCTCACGGTTTTGTTTCTGGGAACTCACACGAGAACTTCCTAGTGGGTCACCCATCCTGGGATTGCTCTCGCGCAAACTTGCTTAACTTTGGCATTTCGATGGAACCCGAAGCCAGTGAGCTCCCAAAAGGCCTCGTGCTAGGTAGAGATGGGAATATACATATAAGGTTTAAAGGATCTACTCCTCTGGGCGATGTGGAATGTTACAGTTAGGCACTTTAACAATACAAATACTTATATCGACAAACTGTTATATAATATATACATTAGATAAATGTAGGATTATAAACTTAGGGGCTTTAGAGCATCACTAACAACCTAGCTAAAAGAGGTTGTTTCGACTATTTTAATGAAAATGCAGCAAAACACAGAAAAATGAGCTTCAGACATACTAGCTATTTGGCTAGCTTGAATGTTGTAATCCGTTTAATCATATTAAATTAATCATGTGAGCCTAGTTAATCGACGTGTTTGTGTTCATTAAAAAAAAAAAATTAAATTTAAGAACACATGCTTAAAACTTAGATTAAGTTTAGAATTCCATACTTAAGATTTCATATGCTGAAGAATTCAATTCGGTTGAGGCTCCTAAGTGTTAGCCCTCTGCTAGTATCTACACGAATGAATCTCTAGTTGGTAAAGTAGGAAGACGACGATAAGCTACAACCTTCTCCTCTAGTGGTGTGGTGTTTTGTTTTTCAATTTCTCTAAATTGACAAAACTTAATTACCTTCTCTCTAATTTTCTATTTCGCAATATATGAATTGAAGGTGTAAAGATCCCTAAGCTTATATATAGAACAGTTCCATAAGCTAGTACGATTACAATTTAATCCTCCACCACCACATGTGTACCAGAAGCACTAGGAAACCCTACCTCTGGTTTGCCGTACCTCCTTATTGTTGTCGGCCTTTAGCCCGGTTCACTCATATTTTATTTATTTAGTTAACTCAGTATTTTCCTTTCGGACTGGGTTTCCTTATTTATTTTAGTTTAAATAACCAACAATAAATCGAAGACCCAAACCAATTAATTAAACATTGAATAAAACAAATTATATTAAATTTAGTCTTCACCAATTTTATTCTTCGATATCATTATATTATGTGCGACCTTGTATGTTTCAACTAAAGCTGGCAGTGGATAATTTGATTAATCAAATTAATCTAATTTTCATAATTAGAAACCATTATAATTTAACCTTATAGGAATATCCCCAAATGGAATAGTAACATCTAGCAATGGCTTTCAGCTACATAGGTTAGTCAGAATATGTTTGAATTTATACAACACATATTTTGAACCTTAGTTATGGTTACAATGCAATTCAGTTCTTCTGTCTAGTATATCCAATCATATATTTAAAGCATGGAATAATTAATGCCAAACTCTACATATAAAATGATCATCCAAATGTATCTCTTATACGTCACTTTGGCCAAAGACTTCTAGAGATAGATTGTCAAGGGGCTCCAAGAATATCCTCCTTCATGATTAGCTAGAAGGTGACAGATTTGTTATTGTGCATTCATGTATCTCCATATTAATGCACATGATCTTGACCCTCACACTATAGGGCTCCATTATCGTTTGAGAGCTTTGAGGTGAGTCCAAAGATCAGATTCACTAGCCTGAGATAATTAGCGATGCCTTAGGTTTGAGAATTAGTTGCATCCATAACTCAAAAGTATGGTACGATTGAGAAGTAGGCAATCTTCTTTTCATACACTTCTATGGTTGGTCAATGTTTAGTGAACTCGATCTTATAAATGAGCATCTTTATGTCTATTCCATGTCACTAAATGCTTAGTCTAAGACTTACTACTGAATATGACACAAAACAACATTCGCAGATATTCGATAGTCCACTCAACCATCCTATGGCTAGGAACATAATTTAGGACTTAAGATTTGTAGGGTACATATCTCAAATTTGGAACTTCTTTATAATCTTGTCCTTACAACCTAAGGTATTCCTTGAACTCATCCTAATCAATAATGAACCTTCTTAATCCATTGTTAGGTCATGTGCTCGATTAACGGATGTTCTCACTTACCCTTGTCATCGATGACTCAACAATGGGTTGCCACGAATAACCAATAATGTGTTGCCACGTCAATTGCTTTTCAGGCATGAACATGCAAATGCGACAAGGATAAAAAATTCTTCAACAAAGAAAGAGGAAGAGAGAGAGATCATGTGTGTGACGAAGTGGAATATATGGCAAGGGAAATCAAACGAAATCCCCATGCTAGAATCCACTAGCAAATAAGCTGATGTCTATCAACAATTTGAAATCTACCAGAATATAGAAAAAACTTTAAAGTTGTATTGATTATAATATGAATGATTAAGATGACCTGCTTAAAATGTAAGTTAGCCCTAGAAACCCTAGGAATCCAAATAGGAAAGAAATTAAAAATATAACAAAATACAAAAACATTCTAAAATATTAAAATAAAAATTAAACATGGTAAACAACATAATTATCTCAAATTCCAACAAGCTTTGTATATCTCGTCATTCGAACCTAAATATTACAGACCAAAAAACTGACATGTCAACCGAAAATTATGTACGTTAATCAAAACAGTCTGTAAATGTCGAAAACATTCACTTTCACGATAGGCAACAACAAACAATCTTTTAACCCTTAAATTGCCGATTCTCTAATCATTTTTCTTCCTTAAGTGCCGGTTCCTACTTATAATTTTATTCCATATAAAATAACATAATTTTTTTCCCACGTCAAAGAGGGAGATGGTTTGAGAAAGAAACCAGATCGTTTGAGAACGAGGGCAAGTCCTGATCTGTTCTGTTTCTGGTGGATTTAATTTTTATCAGTGAAGCCTCTAGACCTGGATGGGTGCGGGACTCTTCTGGGAGAGAGTCTGAGAAAATTGAAATATATGGACGCACGGAGAGGGGAGAGAGAATAAAGTGAATCTGTTAAAATATTTGGATAAAATACTAAAGAGGTTGGATTATTAAATAATACTTAATATTGTTCACTAGTTTTTGAGTATAACAATATATTTTATAGAAAGAGGATATCTCACTTACATGTGAATATGAATATTACCAGACTGCGATGGAGGGGGAGATCGGTTAAGTCACACAATGGGCAACTTAATTTGATTTCGAATTCTTCATTCACAAGATTTGAACCTAAGATCTCTAATTTACATATAAAGAAAAATATTACCAGACTGAAGTACTAAATGACTATATTGTTCATTAGTTAAAATATAAAAATTATAACATTATTTGTTAGGAGATGCTCTTAAATTTCTGGCTTTGAATTAAAATGGGCATTATTGGATTGCAAAAAGTAGTTTTAGAGATTGATTCCTAGTTTCCAACCCCACTCTCCGTTGAGTGCACTCCTCTTCTTTTGGCTTACGATTCCAAGCACGCGAACTCATTCCACGCAATTAATTGTATGGTTGGTGTCAAACTCTAACTGATATCATTATTTTAGTTTCTTTTTTTATGCATCAACTCAAATTAATCTTATAAAAGTCTTGTGAGCTCTAAACCAAATATAATAAACCACAAAGTGTGACAAATTAATTTGGCACGTCAAAAGACTACATATGATTGAGTCATCCATTTCACTTTTCTTGGACGTGTAAACATCAAACATCATTTTCTTGTTATTTTCTTCCCAACGAATCAATCTTTGGTTGTGGGAATTTGGTAATAAGCTACTACCCGCGCGTTAAAAGTAAATTCAGGCCAAGTGCGTTTAAATCAGGCTGCGAGCTGCTGTTAGAACTATGCAGTTTTGGTTTGTAGATATTTATTAAAGTGATCGAAATTTAAGCGGATACTTCACATATTACAAAATAAATGAAGAAACACAAAAAATATATTATTATTACCACCTATACAATGACGTCTGTAATACCCATTGAATACTCGTTACATATAAAAAAATTCTCGGTGCATTCACATGTGCCTAGATTGCTGACCAACCCAACTATTTCTATGTGTGATTGTAATTGTGGAGCAAAAAATAATTGAGAAAAATATGGAGGCGACACGTGGATTCTAGAGTTTAAAAGATAAAATTACTCTTGAGGTATACCGAAGCTTCTACGTACAAGTAGCGGACAATCATGGCTCAATCAAGATCAAAATAGGTATTTATTCAAAACATATTTCATCCATCCTCATCGAATCTTCCTCACAAGATAACTCCTAAATTATTTCTTCCAAATTATTTTAATTAGCTAATTAATTGATTTATCACTCAATTAATTTATTAATTAGCTAATTGATTGTAATTAACACCAAAAAACACCAAATGTGGCCGATCCCCATTCTCCTAATAGGGCCGGCCACACCCCTATAAATACCACCTCAATTTCTCCAAAAACCTAAGTTGAATCCTCTTGCAAAATTCTCTAAATTCTCCAAACACTTTTCCCTCAAAATTCTAACTTTGGCATTGGAGGTTCTTCGGCCAAAGCCCCCCTCCCATTCATTGTGGGCGCGTGAGGCTCTTGGCCTTGACCTAAGGTGTTAATTGTTTTTGCAGGTGCATTTTCATCCAAGAAGAAGAAGGAAGAAATTTGCATCCACAAATTGGTGCTTTCATTGAGAGCTTGAGTCACACACTCGTAGAAGACTCTCGCATTCAAGGTCTTTCACTTTCTTGTTCATTTGTAGATTTTTCGTACGTTCTTATTCTTGGAATTTTTATTTCTAAAAATTCTTTGATGAAATGTAAAAGAGAAGTACAATGGCAAGAGATATGGAAACCTCAACAAACGAATATTCCAATATTCAAGAATTAGGACCGCGACGATCTACAAGGCTCAACACAATGATGAGTGGAGCTGCACCACCCCTATGGGGCACCATCGTAGCAACCACCATGGTGGCCACCCACGGCAAAAACCACGACGCCAAGGTCACGGCCTAAGCCGTGCCACTTCAAGCTTCAAGGGCCCAAGCCTTAGCCGAGTTGGCCTGAGCCACCCAAGCCCAAGCCAAGTTGGCCTAAGCTGCCCAAACCCAACGCGAGCCCAACACGTTACGCGTTGCCAAGCTAAGTCCTAGCCTCGCACCCATGTGCACCACATGCCAAGCAGCCTACTCTTGTGGCCTAGCCTGCTCCCGTAGCCCAACCTACTCCTGTGGTTTTCCAAGCAATTCCCACCGGTCTAAGATCGGTTCAATCGTCCCGGCTTCATATTTTTGGGCCTACGCTTGAATCAGGGGCATTTTCACCACATTTCTTCACGGATTTGACATTTCCTAACTCAAATCTCATGCCCAGAGTCTACCACACTTCCACTGCTCAAGGAGATGTTTTCCTTCCAAGCTTCTTTAACCCAAATGGAGAACAACACTTGTCTTGACAAGTCATAGAGTTGACGAGCACCCTCGTACAACAGACGACCTTAGTGAATCAGCTCTTGCAGCGTATTGAGATGCAACGTGCCCCAAATGAGGTGTCCTAAAGTAGGACAAGGGCAGATGAGGAACTTCTCCAGTAGCGTCCCGGCAAGCAGCCACTCTACCAGCCATGAATCGAGTGTTCGGGAAGTGTACATTCCTGATTGGGCCCTCAAGATGGCGTACATTCTCGTCTTAGTGCACAAATGAGCGTGCATTGTCGAATAGGCCCACAGACGAGCATACACTCACAGTTGAGACCACACTCCGATGATCAACATGGATAACCTTCTAGGTGAAGTGTTCATTCTCGGCTAGGTCCACAAGGAGCATCCTCAACCTCGCATCGGCGTAAGCAGCACGACGAACTGAGAGAAGCAGTCAATCAATCCAGCTCAAGTTTAATGGGCAGCCTGCAAGGGATTCCCTCACCTACTAAGAACGAACTACATGCACCATAGCCAAGTACGCAGAAAAGCAGCCTAGAGCAGCAGGTCAAACCGAGGGTAGCCGAGAGCTCCTTTACCCCAACAAAGGCAGATTCATAGAAGAGGTAGCACATTCAGCATGGCTTGCCAACGTCGTGCTAGTAAAGAAGAAAGAGAATGGCAAATGGAGGATTTACGTAGACTACACTGACCTCAACAAAGCATGCCCAAATGATCTTTATCCACTTCCTCGAATCGATCTATTAGTAGATTCAACTTCTGGGAACCAGCTGCTCAGTTTCTTGGACGCTTACTTTGGCTACAATTAAATAGCCATGTACGAGCCTGACAAGGAGAAAACTGCATTCATGATCGAACAAGGCACCTACTACTATAAGGTCATGCCCTTTGGTCTCAAAAACGCAGGAGCCACTTACCAAAGGTTAGTAAACATGATGTTCAAGAAACAAATTGGAGTGTCCATGGAAGTCTACGTCGACGACATCATGGTGAAGGGCAAGTAACGGTCATACCACATTGGTAACCTGACAAAAACTTTCAACATCCTTAGAAAGTACAAGATAAAGCTCAATCCCTCTAAATGCACATTTGGAGTGTCTTTAAGCACATTCTTAAGGTACCTAGTGACCCAACGAGGAATCGAAGCACATCCCAAGAAAATCCGAGTGATCCTAGAAATGAAATCTCCAACCACCTTGAAGGAGATCTAAAGCTTGACTGGACAAGCAGCCGCCCTCAACCGCTTTCTCTCATGATCTACCGATCAATGCAAACCCTTTTTCAAGGCCATCAAGAGAGCACAACGAGACAAATGGGATGATGAGTGCGAAAAATCTTTCCAATACTTGAAGAAGTATCTTACATCACCTCTCTTACTATCCAAGTTGGAAGTAGCAGAGGACTTATACATCTACTTGGCAATCTCCGAAGTAGCAGTGAGCTCTGCCCTCATACAAGAAGAGTTGGGGGCCCAACTGTTGGTATTCTACACTTCTTAAGCTCTTCTCGATGTGGAAACAAGATACCCGAAGATCGAAAAGTTAATTTTGGCGCTAGTTGTTGCGGCTCAGAAGCTCAAACCATACTTTCAAGCTCATACAATCATCGTCATGACTAAATATCCTGTACGATCAATCTTACATGGTCCGGACGCTTCTTAATGATTGAAGAAATGGGCATTGGAACTTGGCCAATATGGTTTAGTTTTTTGAACCTGCATGGCGATAAAGGCCTAAGCCTTAGTGGGCTTCATAGCAAAATTCACGCTTAATCTAGGTGACACAACAGAGCGGCCCAACGACGCCCCGAAAGCAGATGAGCACACCTTAGCCGCGCTTACTCCCCCCAATGGAGACTTCTGGCATTTGCATGTCACTGATGCATCCAACTACAAAGGCTCGGAATAGGTGTGGTTCTTGTTATCCCAGACGGTTTAATGCTCGAGCAAGCCATCACTCTAGGCATCAAAGCATCCAACACCGAAGCAGAGTACGAGGTCCTACTAGAAGGCTTCTAAATGGTAAAAGATTTGGCGGTGAAGAAGCTCGTAATTCATTCCGATTCCCAGCTAATCACCAGCCAGACTACTGGGGAGTACATAGTAAAACATCTGAGGATGGCATAATACCTAGAGAAGGTACGCAAGTAACTTAAGGCATTTCAGACTTCCAGTCTCACTTAAGTTTCGCAGGCAAACAACGTCTATACAGACGCACTAATCGGCCTAGGCTTACCCTCAACTACCAACTCAAACGTTCTATCCCGGTGGAGTATTTAAATAAGCCAAGCATAGAAGCGGAGCCGGCAGTCGAAGTGTCAGAGGTTAGTATAACTCCTAACTAGCAAAGTTCTATTATAGACTACTTTGTCAATGGCACACTCCCTACGGAAAGGTTGGAGTTTAGAAAGCTCTAAATAAAGGCAGCACGCTACTACATGTGGAATGGCATTCTCGATCGAATATCCTACACCTGACCACATCTCCGCTACCTAGCGTATCCTAATGACCTAAAGGTTCTAAGCTCAATCCATAAAGGTGTTTATGGAAATCATTCCGAAGGCCGGTCCTTAGCGTAAAAAGCTCTTAATGCAGGCTACTACTGGCCTACCATGCATCAAGACGTTAAAGAGTTAGAGCAAAAATGCGACCGGTAGCAGCACTGCCTGCTGGCAAGCTACACTAGCAGATGAGTCCTTGCCCATTCATCCAGTGGCCAATCGACTTGGTAGGGCTGACGTCGTCGGCTATTGAGGGTAGAGGCATGACGATCGTGGCAACCGATTACTTCGCTAAATAGGTAAAAGCAGAGCCCATGACAACCACGACTCAGATGGGCATAGAGTCTTTCATATGGAGGAATATCATTTGCCGATTTGGCATCCCTCAATCCATCGTCATTGATAACGGCCCGCAATTTGTAGGCAAAGATTTGGCGAAGTTCTTCCAAAAGTATGGCATCAAGCAGCACATGTCCACATCGAGGTATCCTCAAGGCAACGGGCATGCCGAAGCATCCAACAAGACGACCCTCAACTACCTCAAGAAATCCCTCACTGACAAAAAGGGAAAATGGCCAGACGAGCTCCCTGGATTTCTATGGGCATATCGTACCACCAAAAAGCGAGCAACTGGTGAGACTCATTTCTCTTTGGCATTTAGTTCAGAAGCAATCATTCATCCCAATGTCATCTTGCTAAGTATCAGCATTCTACTGCCAAGTATTGACTAGAACAATAAGGAAATGGCCACAAGCTTAGATATGGCAGAGGAAAAGCGCGAGCATACCATCACCCGTATTATAGCCTACCAGCAGCAGCTCTTCTCTAGCTACAACAAAAGGGCCAAGATTTTGTAATTTCAACCTGGAGATCTAGTCCTAAGAAAAGTCTGCATTACTGCCCGTAGAGAAGGCTCCAAAAAGATGGTTCTCATCTGAGAAAGTTCGTACAAGATTAGCAAAGTAGGTGGCAAGGGAAATTAGACCCTCGCCTGTGACAACCCGTCTGGATTTATTTTACTGCTTTTATGGAATGGAAGCTTAGTCTCGTAATTTCACTTTGGTTTTAAAAATATGTTTGAAAATGGTTTGTTTTGGACCTTAAATGGTGTGCCCAAGGGGGCCCACCCCTGATTTTCTGTCCCCAGTTCTCCTTTCCCCCGTCTGCCACGTGACAAACTCCTACTCATTTCCTTTCTCATTTCTCTTCTCCCCGAGCACTCACTCTCTCAGTTCTCTATCACTCTCTTTCACACACTCACTATCTCTCTTTCTCAAACTCTATCCCTCACCCCGATTCATTCACTCGTCCACCGTGGTAGCATTCTCCCTCTCCCTAGTCTTTATGAAGAAACAAGACACCTAAAAGGCACCTAAACCCAGACTCTGGTGAGCTTAGTGGGTTTTGAGCAAGGAACCGGCCACCTCCGGCCATTCCACGACGATTAGGAGGTAATAAATCTTTCCATCTCATCCTTATTTCATTTTGGTACTTAGATCGAGTTATAGGTGTGAACAGCGATGTCGATCGGAGCTCGAGAGGCTCCAGCTTCCTTCTTCAGTGAGAACAGGTAGCTAAAGCCTTTGGGTCGAGGAACCTAAGGCCTTTGGCCCATGAGCTTTAAACCCAACCCAAACCTTTTTATTTTTTTTTATTTTGTTTTCTTTTAAAAACCCAAAAACAATTGGGCCAGGCTTTAAGCCCAGCCCATTTGAAAACCCTTTAACCTTTTCGGACCCAGACTTTACGGCTGTGTAGGATTATGTCTTCGGGCCTTTGCATCCGAGCCCCTTTGAAACAGGCCTTCAGGTCGTGTGAAAGTTGAGCCTCTGGGCCAGTGTAAACTAAAACCAACCCAGAAAGAGACAGGTCCTTAGCCCATCCAATCTGGGTCTTCGACCCAGTAGTCTCAAGCCTAACCTGGCCCAACCTGGACCTGTGACTCGTTGATCGACCCGGACTTGTTAACTGTTGACTTGATCGACTTTGATCGTTGACTTTGACTTTGATCGATCAAAGTTGACTTTTTGTTGACTTTTTCAGGTTTCTTTCAGGACCCATCCTAGGTTAATTTCGACATCCTGGACTTGTTTTTAATGTCCGTTTTTGCAAATTCAATCGTTTGAGTAGAGTTTTATAAATTGGACCCTTTATGTGCTTAGGGGCATTTATTGTGGCGTTTCCGTCTTTGCTAGTTTGCCTGGCTCTTCGATGACGGATTGTATGTGAGTGGACCCCTTCTAAATTGCATGTTTTAATAATAGAAATGCATACATGAAAGGCATGATTTAATGATTACGTTTTATGAAATGTTTTTATGAGATATTATGCTTACTAAGAATATTTTGAGTTACCATATTTTATCAAACTCATGTTCTTTGTGGTATAGATGATGGATGACATTATACTGCTGGCATTAGGCTAAGAGAAATAATATCTAGCTACGAGTGCAGAGACATGGAGCTTTAGGTAGATCATTTGCAAGTCATTCTTCTTTCCACCAACATTGACCTTGTTTGACTAGAAATCTACAACAAAGCAAAAATGGAGGGGTGGTTTAAGCACTACAACAACCCTCTTGAGATACTGCTTGCTGGAAAGGTGACTTCTTGTTTTCTGCTTGCCTGGTTTGAGCTTTTGGGTCTGCTATTAACATGGTAGCCACTTCTCTTGAATCCCTGATAGGAGCATATTTAGGCGACTTACTTAGCTTGTTTTCGTGCATCTATGTTGTTAATTCATAGTTGTTTTAGTAGTTTAAGCCATTTTCGTGTGTTTTTAGGTTCATATGGCTAAGGAAGCAAAAAGATGCATTTTGGAGCATTTTGGAGCAAAATTGGGCTTGGAATGGATAGCATATGATTGGAGCCAAAGTGTTGGACGAATTTGAAGGCCTTGTATTCATTTTGGACATAAAACAAAGGGCCTAGCCCATTCTCTCTTAAACCAACCCCAAGGCCATGCATTTCCTTCCAATTCCAAAGCCCACAATCACTTCAAAAGCCATGCAAAGAACCATCCATTCCATCAAAAACAATCCATCAATTCACATGCAAAACCACCATTAACACACATGCACCCAAACAAAGCCAACCTAGCTAACCCTACATGCATTCTTTATGCAACTCTTCATCATTCCACCATTCATTCTTTATTCCACAAACAAGTCACATGCATTTCCACCTTCCTACTTCATCATTTCACCACATTCTCCCTCTTTAACTCATTTCATTATTCATTCACTTTGCATTCATTCAATTCCACCCCACATGCACCCTTTATTCTTCATCATTGCAACCATGGCACATTTACACCAACAAAACAACTCCCATGCCATGGCCCACTCATATTCCCATTTCCTTTCCAACATCTCACATGCATTTCCACCTTCCTACTTCATCATTTCACCACATTTTCCCTTTTATTTCCACATGCAATTCTTCATCATTGCAACCACAAACACCTTAAACAAATAGCCATATACATCTCCACTCCTCCTATAAATACCATTGCATTCATTCATTCAAGAATCATCTCATTTCATACACAAACACATCCATTCTTTCTCTCTAGCCGTGAGTTTCTCTCCCTTAGAATCCAAAAAACCATCTTCCATTTCCATCACTCCCCACTCCATTCCACACTTCCATCCCCCCAACCAACTATCCCTAGACCTTATGCTACAATAAAGAGGAAGATAAGAGGGCCTAAACGTTCATACAATTCAAGTTTGAGTTGTTGGAATGTTTAGGTGTTTCTTTGATTTCAATGTTTAAATTCAATTCTCTTTGTTTTGTACGGAAGAGAAGAGTACCTAAACGTTCATACAATTCAAGTTGAGTTGTTGGAATGTTTAGGTGTTTCTTTGATTTCAAAGTTATGAGGAACTAAACCCCCTTTAGCTAGGGGGTGATTCGAAACTATGTTTATGTTTGCAATATGAATTGATTAACTTTCGTTGGAATTTCATAAGTTGTGGATTCAATATGTTTAACTGTTTGATTGATAACTTATTTATGTATGTTTATTAAGAATGCGCGCTTAATTTTCATGCATGAATATGACGCTAGAATATAAGTGAATTTCACCTAATCGTTATGAACTTATATTCACAAGTAGTGGAGGTTGCTTATAAACAATCGCGTTAAACAAATTCTTGGCATAAGTTTCATGCAATCATAGTAACGAATGCCTCGTCAACACTTATAGTTTTCATTGAACGTAATGATCTTTGATTGTATCTTTATTATGATGTCATGTAAGGAACTTTTGAAGAATGCTTTGGGTTGTCGTATGATGTCATCCAATTCATTAACTTAAGGAAAACTTGACGGTTAATTTAAGCGGACCTAATTAACCCGGGGTGTTGAGAAATCATAATTTATCGAAAGACCAACTGAGAATCAATCTTGTATGCAAGTGTAACATGTGTGGAGAAGAACCCCTTGGCTATTCCATCATCCATATTTTCATCTCATTCATATTTACGTTTTGCCTTTAATTACAATTTGCCCATTTAATTTAATCTCGTCCAAACACATTTCCCCCTTTACTTTATTGTCAAATTAGTTAGAAATCAATTTAGTTTGTGTTTTTAAAGCATTTTGAGTCTTTTGGTTTGTCTTAATGTTTTAACGTTTAGTTTCACATTCTTTGAGTCTAGTTTAGTGTTTTATATTGTTTTTACGTTTTTGAGTCAGTTTCCAAGAGATTAACAATCCCTCCTAATCCCCGGTCCAGAACGATCCCTACTTATACCTATACTACAATTGTCAAAAAGAGGGTTTAATTTGTGCGCGTATAAATCTCGCATCAATCCCAAGGTACAATTTTCTAATGGGTTCTTTGTTGGCAAAACAATGGAGTAGTTGATCACATTTGGGAAAACCGAGAAGGATAGGGTGCTTGGTACTAGATGGAGTTCTAACAACGACAGTTTTTATTTTGCTTGGTTTGGGCATGATACTTTTCGCAACATGGTACAAGAGTTTTTACTGGCAACCCTGGTTGACATAAGAGTTTTTCCGACTTGTATTCAGAGGATCAAATTCACAACACGGGAAAATTGTACACTTTTGAGAAATTACTGCTTGCTTATTGAAACAACAAATGTGTGGTCGATGTCGGGGGCGGCCGACTGTTGTATCGATAATTTATTTGTTAGGTTCATTAAGCAAGTGGGCATTAGACCCGTCTATGGTAGATGTTATTGGGTTGTCATTGTTGGGGCTCGACCCAGAGACAACTATTCTCGAAGTACGTGATGTTATGTTTGCGTGAGCGAGACCCACTTTCATTTTCGGTTTTGGTTTTCAGTAAAAGTATTTTAACTTACCATATTATAGTTTTACGTGTTTTCTGACGTTACAAATGTTTTGGGGGAAGTATTTCCGTTTTCAGTTTTAAGTTCAGTGCGAGTTTTCCACCTATATGTTAGTACATATCTATTGTGACGCTATCGTATTTGGCGTACTTAGTTTTGACCCTACTTTATTATACATTTTCGACTTTATATCCCTACAAAGTATATGTTCTACTTTTACACTGATGGGGAAAGAAAGTATAAGCCTGGAGGCATGAAAGATGGAATCATTGCAACTCGATTGTGACGGTGTGGCATTTTCCCTTTTGTGCAACCACTCTGAATTGATTTCTTCTATACATATATATTTTCTTGTCCTATTTTTTAGTGTAGCAAGTTATTTTAAATTTCCGGACGAAATTTTATTTAATGGGGGTAGATTGTGACAACCCGTCTCAATTTATTTTACGGGTTTTACGGAACGGAAGGTTAGTTATAGGGTTGGGCAAACGGGTCCTGGGCCCGCGGGTAGGGGCGGGTATAGGCGGGTCGGGGCGGGTACGGGGCGGGTCCTTAGCAAGGACTTCACCTTTGTGTCCCTATCCTAATGGTTCACTAAGTTTATTGTAAACTATATAGTGAACAATTGTGTTATTGATGGAAACTACTTAACGAGACGGAAACTAGGCAAGGACTTCACCTTTGTTAAACCACTTAACGAGACGGAAACTAGGCAAGGACTTCACCTTTGTGTCCCTATCCTAATGGTTCACTAAGTTTATTGTAAACTATATAGTGAACAATAACCGCACGCTCTCCAAATCGTTTGATGTGTATAACACATTTGAAATGAGTTTCAAGAGAGATAGTGGGAGTTTAGGGACCATGACTATTGTAATCAAAAGGGAAGTCAAATGAAGAAGGCAAAATAACTCCAAGGGAACAAACTTTCTTTATGAAAGGATGGACATTGGAAGGGGTATTTGCAAGAAATGTCTTGCAAGTGTCAAGAACACACCTTTTTAAGGTGTTGTAAAATGTTCTTGAAAAGTTCATAACAGTTGGTTCTTCTACTTGAATGCATGATTCTGTATTAGTAACTATGTTTTACAATTGTTGTAAAAGTGTGCTAATAAGAAGTAGAAGATTAATGAGAGAAGAGAAAGTACTTCACATTCCAAACGTGAATCGAATATAGATCTCTGCGAAAGCGGATTGTACTTACTTCCTCATATGAACTACCAAAGAAATTGGAAAATACTAAAGATTGTCTTTACATTCCAATTTTAAGGAACTTAAATCCGTCACTATAGTAGAGATGGATGAATGTTTTGTTTGACAAAACATTGTTCTTTATTAATCAATAATTAGATTATTGTAATTTAATTGGTTGTCTCTATAGTAGAGATGATATGGTAGTGTTAACTGTTTAAGAATATAACGATGCTTAAAACCCAAAAGGTTGCAAGGTAGTAACTATTCCCAACTGAGTTGTGATACCTCTAAAACATAAGTTACGAGTTGGTCATAGATGGATGCTTTGGATCGTTAGATCCGGATCCAATACCTTCTTGTTAAAATTGTATAGAGGCGAAATGTTCGAATATTTATTCTTTTGGAAAGAAGAAAGAATCACAAAGTTGTTGAGGTTAATTCACTTAGATGTTAGTGGCACTTGTCCACAACATAATACTACTCATGTTGTATGACATTCACCGAAGATCACTCTCGGTTGGACTATAGTTTATTTTGAATAAACACAAGTCCGAATACTTTGCAAAAGGTTTCAAAGAATTCAAGAAATGTAAGTAGATGAGTAAGACGTCTAAAGTATTTACCTCCTTAGATTTGATCCAAGGAAAAAGTAACACTTTAGATTAATTTCCTTGAAAAATATCAAGGAAAGTAGCATCGTAAGATAATGAATTTCTCCATTAGGAGAAGAATGAACATGAATAAGATTTAGTTCGTTGGACATTATCAATTACCCATATATATATGATATATACTTCTAAGACAACCTAGTTCATATACCACAAGCTCCAAGGTAGTCCAGAAGGATTTATAAACCGTCTCAGTTGAATTGTTTGGACATAATATGGGTTTCCGAAACCATTATTAAGATAGTCTTGATAATATATGTCTAAAACTATAAATCACAAGACAGGTTAGTTGTAGAGATCCATCCATCATGGATCTCAGCAAGCTAGTGGGAGTTATAAGCGTCTTATGAGAAAAGATCAATTGTTTGATTTCTCATAAAGATGTAAATGAATCTTTTGTTTACTAGGTTTACAAAAGATTAGTGGGAGTTGATCATATTCCTAAATTTGAATATATATACATGATATATATTAATTTTGAAAATGAAAGGAATTCTTCATCGTTAAAGTTATGACTTTAAACATTCTATAATGATAGAATGTATATGGGATACATAGTCTATATACATGGGATGGAAATCTATAATGATAGATTTCAAGATATAATTGGATTATATCAATCCCTAAAATAGACAAGAGATGCTAGGAAGTTTCTCATATGATGATAAACTTCAATTAGAATGACAATTCTAGTGAGACTAGGAAGTTGTTCTTCTCAAAGGGAATGTACCCTTTGACTCCCAAAGAAATAATGCGTAAATAGAATCCTTTATGCATACGCAGAAAGGTGATTTATGTATTACATATTGTATGAAAACATTGATATAAGTTGTACCTAGAACGGTACAAGATGATATCAGTGCAAGCCCAGGATCAGAACCATGGCAACTGTCAAGTGAATCCTTAGGTATTTAAGAAATACTAAGGATGGATTCCTCAAGAATGAGGAAGAATTAGAGTAACGTAATGGAAGCGTAAATGTATTAGATTATGAATCTAATCCATCATAGAATATCTCTTCATTATGAATGAAGTGATAATGAGATATCTCTTTATTATGACTAAAGAGATATTTGGGTGGAAACGTTAAAAGTAATGACTTTAATGTGTTCCATCATGTATGCAAAATATATTGCCATATAGAAGCTTACAACATTGTTGTTTGGATGGGAAAGTTCATTTATGAACTCTCCATTCGGTTCCAACCAGAAAGTGTATGACACTAATGGGGCGATAGCTCAAGCCAGGGAATCAAGGTCTCATCAAGGTCCGAACTCAAATGAGAGACTGAACCACATGATTGAGAATCATGTATAATGGTGACGTCGTTATTCTCAAGGTTGCTTCTATGGATAACATTTAGATATCCATTGTCTAGGCCTACTACTCAGCCATTTATGAAATGACTACAGAAGAGGTATCATCACTGATGACTAAGCTGATTGGCTCTAGTGCAAGTGGGAGATTGTTGGAAATGTGCCCTAAAACCAATCATATGATGATACTTTATGGACATTTCACATGTTAAACTAATCTAGTTTAATATTAAAGGCAAAGATTATTGTTTGAGCCGTCTCATATAAATGTTATATGCTTAAACGATAAGTCCAAGGAATATGTGATTGGAAGAATGCGATCTAAAGAAGTTAGATTCATGAGACCATTCTTTTGTTGACACATCCTAAACGTTCCTGATCATAGGATTGTCAATTAGGCATTGACAGTCCGTTAAGATCAGTACGTGCTATGACTTCTCTCAGGGAGAGTGACTAGTCTCGAGTCATTGGTGTGTGTGACATCAAGACAAGTACGTAGGTGCTCAATAGAGAATGAGTTCACTGAACACGATCAACGAAGAGTTCTCATATTCATGTCACATGAGAACTCATGGTTGGGATAATGCAAATTAGTCTTTTGACCTGAGGCATCACAGTTGTCTTGTGGTTAGGTCCTTAATCTTTGATTATGTCAAAGTCACTCCATCAGGAGGGTGTCCACGGCATCGTTGGGGTTAAGCCACTTAGCCATGGAGGCAAGTGAATGCGCAACAAGGGATCTCTAACCTTCAAACTGTTTGAGGGAGAATACTCTATGATATGATTAAGAATCTTTGGCCAAAGTATGAATGAGATTTAGGAATGTGTTCCAAATCACATTCAAGGTAATCATATAAGCACAAGACTCACATTGGATAGTAGACATGAATAAACTATCAAACCAAACAAAGTGGTCAAGAGTATTGTATTAGAGAAAGACCGTATTGCATTTGTAATCCTAAAACTGAATAGGTTCTCCACCTCTTCTGATTAGCTTGGGTAACCATGACATGCTGCTAGGCGTCAACCATGGTTTGTGGAAGCCCTAAAAGTGTATTATCACTAACGGGAGAATTGAAAGTAAGTTTCAATTCACAATCGATTTGAAAGAGTTTGAATCGCCCACTGCCTCGCTAAAAGGAACCTAATGGATCGTACACCGTGTAAGGTAGAGATTGAAGATTCAACGGAGATGAGTAAGAATAATTAAATGGTTTAATTGTTTATGGCAAGGATTAATTAATATGATTATTAATCAAACGAATAAGTTCGTTAAAAGACCTCGGGATAGTTTTGGACCTTAAGGCCCAATGGGATTCGAACGTCAAGTCCATTGACTTAAGTTGTATGACAACTTAATGAATAATGATTCACAAAGACCCAAATAGCCCAATAAATCCCATATGGCCGGCCATTTAGAGGAGGGTAGTGAACTTGGCTTAATTGCAAGTTTGCCACTCCATTGTGAGGTGGTATAAAGACATCTTTATAGCCATTTCATCCTTAGGGTTTTCTAAGGAGTAAAGATGAGAACACAAACCTCCCTTTGCTCTCAAAAAGGCCGGCCACCCTAGAGGAAAACATCTAGCAATCTTACTTCCTCTAGGTCACTCATTTCTTCTACAATATGCCTTGGTGTGGAGACTTAGAGGTTCTCAATTTTGGGAACTTGGAGAAACCTTTTCATCCATCCAAATCCATGGATCTAAGATGCAAGGAATGAAGGCCCTCTCTTTGGGTGATTAGCCTTTGCTTATGCAAAGAGGAATCTACAAAGGTATTGATTTCTCAACTCACTTTGTTTTGAGTTGAGTCTTGGTTCACCTATCTACTAGGCTTTGAAGTTCATGGGTTAAGTTTTGTTTTTGAGTGCATATAAACATGATTCCGCCTTTTAATTGTTAATTGCATGTTGTTGATGTTGCTCAAATGAACTTGTTTTTAACAAATCTTCCTTCACTTAGGGCCTTTGGCTCGCTAAACCCTTAGCCCAAGGCCAAAGGCTTCGGCTCATGAGCTTTAAACCCAACCTAAACCCTTTTTATTTTTATTTATTTTGTTTTCTTTCAAAAACCCAAATATAATCCGACCAGACTTCAAGCCTAGCCCATTTGAAAACCCTTTAACCCTTTTAGACCTAAGCCTTAGGGTCATGTGGGATTAGGTTTTCGGGCCTTTGCATTCAAGCCAAAACCCTTTGAAATAAGCGTTTGGGCTGTGTGGAAGTTGGGCTTTTGGGCCCGTGTAAATCGAACCCAACCTAGAGATAGACAGGCCCTTGGGCCATCCAATTTGGGCCTCTGGCCCAATAGTTTCAAGCCCAACCCAGTCCGACCTGGACCCGTGACCTGTTCACCAACCCGAACCCGTTGATTGTTGACCGGTATAACCGTTGACTTTGACTTTTACTTGTCAAAGCTGACTTTTTGTTGACTTTTTTGGGTTTCGTTTGGGGACCCCTCGTAGGCTAATTTGGACGTCCTGGACCCGTTTTTGACATCCATTTTCCCAAATTCAATCATTTGGGTATAGGTTTATTAATTAGACCCTTTATGTGCTTTGGGGCATTTATTGTAGCGTTTTCGTCTTTGCTAGTTTGCATGGCTCTTCGACGACGGAGTATATGTGAGTAGACCCCTTCTTAAATGCATGTTTTAATTGTAGAAATGCATACATGAAAAGCATGATTTAATGATTACATTTTATGAAACGTTTTTATGAGATATTATGCTAATTGAGAATATTTTGAATTACCATATTTTATCAAACTCATGTTCATTGTAGTATAGATGATGAATGACTTTATACTGCTTATGAACATAATGATTACATTTTATGAAACGTTTTTATGAGATATTATGCTAATTGAGAATATTTTGAATTACCATATTTTATCAAACTCATGTTCATTGTAGTATAGATGATGAATGACTTTATACAGCTTATGAACATGCTTTTGCACACTTCTTTATAGTATAGATGATTGAGGACTTTATACTATGAAGATGTTTTTGAGATATATATACCTATGTTTGGAAAGTTTATGTTCAATGGTTTTGTACTTATCTAGTGGTCACTATACCGACGAGGATTATGGTTATTAGCTGCGGGCCAGGAGAAATAATCTCTGGCTTCGGGCTGAGAGACATGGAGCTGGCATTGGGCCAAAAGAAGTAATCTCTAGCTACAAGCGCAGAGACATGGAGCTGGCATTGGGTCGGGAGATATAATTATTGGATACCACTATTTAGCACACTATATATGAGATATGTTTCAGGAAAGGTTTTATGGAATGCTAGGGTTTTTGGAAGACGTACTCCATATTATGCTATTGATGTTTTCATAAGACTTTAGGGGTTAGTATGTTGATAACTGTTTTAGTATTATATATATATATATATATATATATATATATATATATATCAACTTGGTCTACTCATGCTTGTTTTGCGCCCTTTCAAGATTTAGAATCAAGATGTACGATCCCGACGTCAAGGTACTTCCCCATCAACATCTTTGAGTCCTCTTAGAGTAGGACCCACCCTCTTATTCATTTAATTTTATATTCTTCCTTTTAGTGTTCTAGTTAGATTGTATGCTTTGAACACGTTCCTATATTTAAATTTATAAGTCTTATTTATTTCTTGTTCTCATGCATTCTAATATGGCTTCGTCACCTTCAGGTGTCGGCCAACACGTACTTACCCTGGTGTTTCGCGAATATCAGGGTCGAGAATGTCATCGCTAACATAAAGACAAAGAGATCGAAAAGCCGTGAAACGCCTACAATTTGAGGGAGTACCATGTGTGACTTCCCGCTACATCAAAACCCGAAGAACTCGAGCAGCTCAATAGGCACCACCTTGCAAAGTGAGGATTATGCTGTTGTTGTGCAGTCTCTACTTTACAACTAAGTTTTCGTTCATTTTACTCATTTTTCAATGAGGAATTTAGAACTAATGTACAACTTGGCTTAACTACATGTCTACAACAATTGACCACTCCTGCACTTTAAAAGAAGACCGCGCCCTTCTCAGAGGCTCAACGCAGGAATTGCACCCCCCGATGGACCAACTATGCTCTCCAGTGTGAAAGTGTAAACCAATTCCCCGACACCCACATGAGTCTGTTCTCCAAAGCGGGAGGATAAACTCTACACTCTGAATATCCAAACATGGATGAGTCGGGCTGCCCTAGTATAACTAGATGCACGATGGCTTGCACCAGGATTCCTAGAAGTAGTCACAATGGTCTTTTTCAAGGCTTAGCTAATTGAAGGATTTTGGGTCTTTTGGCCTAATCTGCGAGGAACCAGGCCTTAGAGATGGAAAGGGCATATTACGTAGTACACTCTATGGACGGCTGCCTTGGAACCTTAAAGCTTCTACTGAGTGCACTAAGGTAACCTATGGTTTCCAGAAAATTGCTTGCGACTTGCCCTTCGAGCTATAAGTCGTGCTAAACTTATACAACGGTACGTTTCTATGAAAGGTTAAACAAGTTAAAGCGCACATATGAAGCTTCGTCCATTGTTGACATGTTACACAGTCGATAGACTTCATTTCTGTCAAAGCGTGGAATGATCTACATCAAGTCCTAAAGTGTTGTGATACTTGCTATGCAACCTACGGAATTGGAGAAAGCCAAAGTTAACAGCCAAATGGTCACGTGGACTCATCTTCTTCTGTAAGTAAGGCATTCGGCTGCCGACCCTATGACTAACAACTTTGTAAAGTTCTGCACCAACACCTACGACTACATAGGCTACGTGAACATGTCTGCTTATAGAAAAGTAGCACGCCTGCCACTGGTCTATAAAACCAAAGGTTAGGGCATGAACAAATGAAGCGAAGATGGAAAAAAGCGAAGGAATCAAGTTTATTAAATTTTCTAGCAAAATTGATAAACAACTAGCAAAGACCAAAGGAGTTCAAAAACCAACAAGGAAAACAAAGAAAATCCTAAAGACTACCTAGAAGACTACACTTCAGCAGCTTGGATGATCCATGACTACTCGGTCGCCATACCCTCAACAACGGCACCATCCAGCACTTCATCCCCGGCCGCTCCAGCCTGGGCATCAACTTCTCCGACTACTTCACCAATGGAAGCCTTGAAAGTAAAGGCAAGCAAGTTTTCCAGAGAAAGGGAAAAGGTCTCGAAGTCTTTACCAGAAAACTCAAAGTCAGATGCCCACCCAAAAAAATGGTCTACATAACCCAGCTTGTAAAGGAATTTGAGCTAATAACCCTTTTAACGCCATTAACAAACTTGGCATACACATCCATGTCCTCGAGCATATTTGGTCTCAAAAGCGCACAAATCTCAGCAATTTTCCCGGAAACAGACTTGGTGGATTTCTCATAACTGCCCGCACGAGCAGTCTTCTTCTTCTCAGTAGATGATTTGGTCTCAGCAGTAGAGGGAATGGGTTTTGGCACCACTTTAGTAGGCAAAGGCTCTTTGTCACTCTTCATAGTAGCAAGCCTCTCCAAAGGTGAACTAGACTTAGCCCTAGACGGACATTATCTAGTAGTCTTATCTTTCTCACCTTTGGGAGAAGTTAAGCCAATCACAAGTTTTGGGGCAACCGGCGAAGGTCTTTTTTTCCCACTTTCATTTACAGCGGGCTCCACGATGACGATCGGATGAGCTAATGCCTTTACCTTGATCTGTTTTATCTCCTCTCTTGAGGGTAGCCCATCTTTCTTCCTACAAAGAGGACTAAGCAGCTAACTCCACTCACGGTACTCGGAAGGGATACCCAAAGCGACATGCACTATTTTCATGTTCGGAGAAGTCTTAAGAGTTGAGCCAAACTCTAAATCTACAAAAGCAGCGAGAGATAATTAGAAAATTAGATAGCAGCTTAGCACAAATACAAAGTAGCTGAGAGATTGAGTAACCTACTTACCAAATATGAAGATTGTTGGAACACACAGCTCGGGGGAAGAATTAGACTCCCATTCTCCACTTTTCTCCAGAGTCTCATTGGCCCAATCATGATCTCTCTTGCTCAAATGATCGAAGAGCCTATGGTGAAACCGCAGCTGCCCAACTTCCTCTATGTGGCCTATGTCAAAGAAGTACCAAAATTTGTTGACGGTTAGATCTAAGTCAAAGAATTGGCTTGGATTGAGGAATCCCACCATAACACGGACCACATTTGGAGAGCATTGAACGGGGGCACATTTCATGGAGCAGAGCACTTTTTGGAAGAAGCGCGGCAGAGGAAAAGTAAACCCCAACACAAAATAGTAGAGGTGAAACTTGATGGCTCTCCAAGCCCCATTGTACGCCTCACGGTTGCTTCCATCCTTGACACGCTTCACCTGCACTCCCAACGGAATAGCGTGCCTATATTCCTCAAGAAAGTCTTTAAACTAGTCATCGGAGCTAATTTTGAAGTGAGCAACCTTGAAGTCACCAACCTTGCTCAGAGACCCGCCTAGACGATACAATGGCGACACATCATCATCATTCTTGTGGTTCGAGGAAGACATGCTCCAGGAAATTCTACAAAGACGCGAAGTAAATTTGTTAGACGGCTGCTCTAACAAAAAAAAAAAAAAAAAAAACAAAACAAAACAACAACAACTGCCGGCGCATCAGGGCCACTGGCCCAAAATCACGGCCCAAATCGCAAGAACCTAGTGACCATGCCAGACCCCACGGCTTAGTTCGATTCCTTGGCCTAAAAGGCCTTTCGGCCTCCTTGCTCTTCTCTCCCAAGCACAGGCCCAAGCCTAACCTTCAAAAAAAAAAAAATGAAGGAAGGCCTACGCCTTCCTCGCCCATCAGCAGTGGCCCGAGCTCTAGCCCTAACACAACATCATGGTGCCCCAATGCCCAGACAACGCCCAGACCTAAGTCGAAGCCACACCAAGCCACACACAGAAACAACCTTGCCGTGGCTTCCCAGCCAACTTTTCGCACCTCCATGACCCTTGTCAAGCCAAATTTCAAGCCTCGAGGCTCCCAAAAAAAATTAAGAAGACAAGAAAAATTAATTTTTCTTAGCTTGAAGCGATGTGAAGACAAAGCAAGAATGAAAGATGATTATTTGCAAAATGTAGAAGATTGCTAGAGGAGGGGGAACAAATATCCTCTAAGCTTTCTCTCTTATGTAGGGAAAAATAAATTGCTCTCCAAAGTTGATTTAATAATCTACTTAAGGTAGACTTAAATAGGCTTTGAGAGAAATTTATTTCCCTTTCCTAGAAGGATCTAATTTCCAATTAAAGAGGGAACCAACATCAAAATAGGAAACAATCCTATGTTTCCTAAAGCAAAGAGATCTCTACACCTGCTGCCCTTTCCTGCCAGTAGCCTAACAGGTATGGGGCATTTGTGGAGCCAAAAATAATTGAGAAAAATATGGAGGTGACACGTGGATTGTAGGGTAAAAAAGAGCAGCAGACAATCATGGCTCAATCAAGGTCAAAAATGATCAAAGTAGGTCTTTATCCAAAACCTATTTCATCCATCCTCATCAAATCTTCCTCACAAGGTAACTCCCAAATTATTTCTTCCAAATTATATTAATTAGCTAATTAATTGATTTATCACACAATTAATTTATTAATTAGCTAATTGATTGTAATTAACACCAAAAAACACCAAATGTGGCCGGTCCCCATTCTCCTAATACCACCTCATTTTGTCAAAAAACCTAAGTTGAATTCTCTTGCGAAATTCTCTAAACACTTTTCCCTCAAAATTCTAACTTTGGCATCAGAGATTCTTCGGCCAAAGCCCCCCTCATTCATCGTGGGTGCGTGAGGCTTTTGACCTTGACCTAAGGTGTTAATTGTTTTTTCAGATGCATTTTTGTCCAAGAACAAGAAGGAAGAAATTTGCATTCACATTAATCAATAACATCTCACATGTTATGAACTATGATTAGCTCAACCATCTTATACATGCAATGCCAGAGTTATTACGATCACATATCTAATGGAAGGATTTTATCTTTAACTTATGGTTGAAACTATAGAAATGTGTCATGCTTAAGGCCAGTTTGGGATTATTGTGCCTTGAAAGAAAAATTGTGTTTTATTTGTGTTTAAGAATAATCAACTGTCAAATAAAACAATTGAGTGTTGGATAAACTCTATTTTTAAAAGTGTTGTGAGTATAAAAAAACAATGTAAAAATTTTTGGTAAATTTATGATGTAATTGTATATAATAAAGAAGATGGACTTAGTAGTAGGGGTGGTGGCAATGACAGCGGTGTCAGGGGTAGTTATGGTGATGGCAGCGACAATGGTGGAGTTTGGCTATCCACCTTAACATAACGCAAGGATCCACATTAACTATACACCTTTTTTTTCCTTGTTAATAAAATAGAATTTTTAAGTCTAACTACTCATTTAGACCTTCTTTAATCCTTGGAGTAAAGCTCAAATTTTAGGTTCTAAACTTATCCCAACTTGCTTCAACCTTGGGGAAAATATGATTTTTAACCTAAAACTCATTTTTGAGGCAAATTTACCCCAGGATTCCTCTCTGGTTAGTCGGGCTAGCTCACCATATATATGTATTTTTTTTAGTTTTATATTTATAGATTCATTGAACTCAACAACTGAGATCTAATATGATCAAATCCAACAGTAAAAAAAATTAAAAAAAAAATCTAACGGTCCCAATTTACATCCAAAGGCTAAAGTAATTAAAAAAAAAATCTTGTATGTCTTTCATATTCTTTCATAGTGTTTCACGAGTTTCATAGTGTCGGTTTAGTGATTTTTCAATATTTATCGAAATCTAAATATTTTTAGGTTACAATGTTCATAAAATTAAATTAGAATTGTCTACATAATATTATTATTTTTTTAAAAGGCTACTTTAAGAAAAAGAAAATTATCCTAAATTCATTTTTAATAATCTCAAGCTAAAATTTATAGAAGAAAAACTGTTTTTGGGTTAAAACTGAAGATGGTCTTAGAGCAAAAATTTAAAGGAGTTTTTTTATTTTTTATTTTCTTTTTAGTATAACAATATGTTTTCACTAAATTGAGGGGAGTTCGGCTAAGGCACATAATATACAACTTAATTTGGTTTGAATTCATCATTTACGAGATTTGAACCTAAGACCTTTTAGGTGCTAGTGAAGAGGAATAACACCGTAGTACTGAGTGGCATTTAAAGGAGTTAAATACTTGTAGATCTATTAATTTAAGGGAGTTTTAACAAAAATGGCCTAACACTATTCATTATTAATCAAAAGGACATTTTGTGTATGAAAAGTCCATAATGAATCAAGCTCTTTTCTTTATTTACTCTTATGCCATTATTTTATTATTGTAGCGGGGTCCACAATGATGTTGACATTTATGTCTGGAAATACATTATTTTACATGATGTTATTCAACTTATGCTAATTTGCTACCAATTCTTCATTCTTCCATTATGTTGTCAATGTTATATAGCTCTTCTTCTGTCAAATTGTTCCAGTACAGTTCATCATTTTCTACTAGCTCTGCATCTCTTTCTCTATCTTCTTTCACCTTGTAGTACATTTTTGGTATTTCTTCTTTGAAAATCTGAGGCTTCCAATAAGGTTGATGACTGATCTTTGTCTTACTGTAAATATACATTTCTTCTTCTTCTACTACTAATATCATATCATACCTAAAATCTCCAAACTCATAGCGCATTTGGATCCCTTTAAATTTTAGAATATTTTTGTATGAAGGAGTCCTCCTATATAGAGAGATAAGGGATAGTCTAAGGGAATTTTCATTAATCATGGCTATATGCCTAACTTTCTCCTTATGCATATGTATATACCAATTTGGAGGACTACTAATAAAACTTACGCAAATTTCTTTCTATTTTTCTAGATAATCTTATGCTATTTTTATAAGTTTTTCAGAAAATAATTCTAGTTGGGAGACATGGTTGATGAATATTTTATCAAGATAGTCAAACTCTAATAGTAAGACTGGGGTAACTTCTACCACATTATGCTTTTTCTGATGCTCATAATTAAAATGTCATGGTATATAAATTCTCATGTTAATCTCAGCCACAGTTATGCTAACTTCTGGTTTACAAATACAACTCTCTGTACTATCACAAAGACATGGCGGGTACATCTTTGTAATAATATACATCCCTGGTTTTGGATCAAAGATGGACTGATATAAAGCACATTGTAATTGTAATTGAAACTCTTTCATGGACTATGATGCTCTGCTCAGGATCTCATTTTGCATATATGGTGGCATTATTCTAAATTTTTCTTTTTCAAATTTCTTCTAATAGGATATCATCTATTATTAAGTCTAAAGATATTTTCTAAGAAAACTTTCATATCTTTCTTGTTTTTCTTCTTCATTCAGATACTGATGTTACTTATTATTTTGATGCTACTCCATTTCAATGTCTTCTTCTAAGAGCTCAAACGTAATCTCTTCTATGGGCTCATTAGCCTCTTGTTCTATGGGTTCAATAACCTCTTTTTTTTTATTCTTATGTTGATCAGTTTCTAAATCTATTTTCAATTATCTTTTTAGAGTTTCTGCATTCTAAGATATTGGAGTTTATGGTTCTGTTGGTAAACTTATTAAGTAATGACTCATGATTCCTAGAAATAACTTGAAGGTTGTGCTCAAGAGAATGAATATGATGCTAGCTTGATAGATAGTAAAATTAAAACTATCAAACTCTTGTTCTAAGACTCTAATTAATTATTCATGACCTAACCTCATGCTTAGCTGTTTGATTTGAACATTCCAAAAATTATCTAGGAGAACCTGCTACTTATCATAAAGCTCTGGTACTCTTGACCTATACCTCAGAGTTAGATTTCTGATTCCTTCAACAATATTGCCATTAAAGTTGAAAGTTGGTATTAGTGGTGATGTTGGTTTGTTTATGCTATTTTGGAATCCATTGAATGGTGAAGGTTCATGGTGCATCATTATGCTATTAAAAGGTGTTCTTCTGCCTTGTGGTCTTGTATCATTTGAGGATGATGGTCCACGATATTCCATTCATGTTCAACAAATTAATCTTGATAAGATACCAACTAATGTATTGTCATTACCTTTTATATGTTCAAAAATTGGTTTAAAACCATTTCTTGTATTTGAATCAACAAAAGTAACCCATCTTCGGACTGCCTGTTTATTAGCATGTATCTTATTATAATGAGAAACTATATTTTGACAATCTGTTCTAATCGTAAATACTTCATTATGTAAAAAACAAAGAAAATGCCTCAAGTGAGTTAATTATTCCTAAAATTTCAAAATTTGCTAATGGTAATCTTGACTGTACATCACTAAATTTTCCTGATGAATATCTACAAACTTGTTCGTCGGACTTTAGTGACTCCTTATGTTTTTTCTGGTATAGTATACCTGCCCATCCTAATGATGAAACATCTGTTTCAACAATTTTGTAACTATCATCTAATGGTAATGTTAATGACTTAAATTGAGTAATTTCTTCCTTTATATTTTGAACTAATTTAATATCTTCACTATTAAAATATTTTTGTCCTGTTTTGCTAGTTTTACTATGTAATACTGCTATTTTTCTTCCTAAATCAGGGATAGAATTTCTTGCATAATTTAACAATTGACACATCCCGACCCAGAAAGTCCACTTGGACCCTGAATCGAGCTGTGCTGGCCGACACCTGGAAGGTGACGAAGCCATAAAATGTGATAGTGTATAAAAAGTGAATGAATTTGAATATAAAAGTGTCTAAATACCAGAGTGCGCTACGAGTGGGAGCGAACCCATTTCACACGCAATGTCAGAGCATAAGTAAGGTACAGTAATGTGGGTAAGAATCATACCCTCAAAAATATCCATCAATACTAAGATTCGCCACAGATTCTTGTCGATACAAACTCAGCAACTAAAACCTGGAGGGCACCAAACAGAAGGTGTAAGTAAGCAATAAAACCAAGCTTCCCAAAGTTACTACCTCTCTAAAAGTAATGCCCCTAAATGTAAAACCCGTATCGTTTTCCATAAGACAGTACAACATATATACATATATCCAAACCATACTCAGAAATGACCAAAACCACGGTTTGCCATCAAATCCACCATACATTAATAAGTAGGCCAAATGAACTAAATCAATACAAAGTGATATATCAATCAGAGTCATCTAAAATGAAATGTACAACTTATCCGTATCTCATCAATCATGGCTAGCATATAAGTCGGAGTCACTTATAGTGACCTGTACAACTTATCCATATCTCATCAATCCTGGCTAGCATATAAGTCGGAGTCACCTATAGTGACCTGTACGACTTATCCATATCTCATCAATCCTGACTAGCATATAACTCAATAAGTATACCTACACACGAGTCGGAACCACCTAAAGTGGTCTGTACGACAGGACTGGGTGTAAATAAATACGCTCGAGTGCTACGATCACGTGAAGACTGGGCGAATAATCGCAGGTCACCTACGAGTCGGAACCACCTAAAGTGGTCTGCACGACAGGACTGTGCACCTACCTTGGATCCAAGGTGAGCGTAAGGTGCGAGAGGTGAACATCACGTGAAGGACTATGCCCTGGCCATGGGCGGGAGCACTAACACCGGGGTGCAGGTTTATGAGCTCTCAATGCATCTCAATATAACATGTGCAACTCATGGCAACTAGTACGACAGTATCGAAGTTGCCTAACTCATAACAGTAGTCATTCTATAACACAATCGATTCAACTAGTACCATAAACTCACCTAAACTTACCTGGGTGTCCTGAGTTCACCTTTGCACTTGAAAGCATTCCCAATAATTATATGCAAGTAATATACATAAGGATATATCATGATGCAATCTACTACTCAACCATGTCGTAGCATTTTCAATTATTAACAATATGGTGTGAAGTGTACAATCAGTAACGCCCTACTCCCAAACTACTTATTTTCAGGGATAATTATCCATGACAACCCAATTAACTCTAATTTAACTAACTAATTCACAAAACTAGAACTTGTCTTTACCAATTTCCTTCGCATTACTCAATTTCCCAAGTAAGGCTTTTGTCTCAAATATTTTATGGCTGCATCTAACGTCTCGTTAGACTGCCTACGTACCCTAAATAGGGATCAAGCCATTCGTAGTTCATATAGGTACTTCAAGCATTCACAATAATTATATGAAGGTAATATACCTAATCAATTTAAAAGTGTTGATAGAACTCTCAATAATATGCACAATAAAAAAGAAAAGATCCACTCACCTGGAGTCCACGCTATACTTCTCTAGCGCACGCATCGAGGCGTCCTGAATGATCGATCCTTGTGGCCAATTATCAAATCACATCTCAGAACTCTTATCCGTAGAATACGTAATTCACATAAAACACAACCTCAATGACATTCTAAAATAGTTTGATACCCATTGACCACAAGTCAACCGTCGATCAAAGATCGACGGTAGGGTTTACAACCCTGTATAACTTGACCCAGAAGATCCGCATATCAGATTTCCAATCCGCAACTCCCAACGATCCACAATATGTTTCTAGAATAACATATTAAAATTTCATTACGATCCGACGGTCAGATCTCCGCCAATTGCCTAAAATAAGTGACCGTGAACATTTATTTTACTGACTTACAAATCCAATTCAGGAAGATCCATAAGTCGGATTCCCGATCCATAAATTCCTATGATCTTTAAATATTACGTATTATAATGTATCCAATTTTGGTGACGATCCAACGGTCGGATCGTCGATTCACATTTTTATCAAGTAACGTATCATAACGAATTTAGGTTCCAACGATCAACCTACGTCATTCAAATGACAAAACTAAATTCAAAACATTCGACATAGCCTAAAAATAGCATTGACGGCTCACTGGCCACGCGCCGCCGCGGGTGGCGGTCGGCCGCCCCGACTCGCCGGAAAATCCAACTATTTCCAAAAATTCTCAAACTTCACATAAATGAAGATCTCAGTGAGTGGAGCAACTTTCATACCTGCCACAAAGTCCAAAAGTGGACGGAAGATGGTCAATTTTGCCCACGAAGCCGGCGGGTGCCTAAAACTTCCCAACGTCGATTCGTCGTTTACGGTGGTCCAACGGGGTCAAGGTTGGTTGGGTTTTGCTCCTGGGATGATGGGCTACAAAGCCCAAGTGGTGGCATCGGCCATTGCTTTGCCGATTTGCCGGAAAATCGAGAAGGGTGGCCGGAGCACCATTGCTTTTCGTCAACTTTCGTGGCCTCAAACCTCCACATCCCATGGTTAATCAAGGTGGTTCTTGGGTGGGTTTTGTAGAAGGGAATGAGAGCTTCAAGATGGTGGTGGTGGCATCGAAAAACTCCACCGGAGTTGGCCGGAATCGGCCTTGGAAAATGGACTTGCGGTGGTGCGGGTATGGGTGCACGGGAAGCTTTCCCCCTCTTTTTTTTTTTTTTTTTTTTTCTTTTCTTCTTTCTTTTTGATTGGCTGCAAGCTTCACTTCTCTCTTCTAATTGGTTCCTTGTCCCTTTAATTTAATTGGTCCACTAATCCCACAAGGTGGGAATTCAAATATTTAAATAACCAATTTCAAACGTCCATAAGTATATCGTTATAATCCGGACTCGCAAACGGTTTTCGCCTATACGTTCGTACCAATAAGTACTACGAGGATATGCTAAAAGAATAAGTCCCACATCTCTCAAGTCGATGGTCAACGGAAGTCAAAGTCCTTGCCTCTAGGGCAATTTTGTAAATTCATGCTTTTAAAATAAAATAAAAACGTAAAATTTGGAACGGGTTGTCACAATCTACCCACCTTAAGAAAATTTCGTCCTTGAAATTTAAAATCATCAGTCGAATGTAGAATACTCAAAATTAAAGAGATATATGCATGTAAATACATACACGAGGAAGACATCAAGTTATAGCGACTACATAAAAGAGGATGACATTCCGTCATTATCGGAGTGTTATGACTCTTCTTTCATGCCTCCAAATTCCTACTTTCCTTCTCTTTTACATAAACGTGTTCAAAGCGTAACACACTTCAAAATTTAGCATGTAGTATTTTTGGGTCAAGCCTAAACAACAATTAACGAATTAAATAAGTAAATACAAATATTAACGTAGAATAATCTACTTGTTTATTTGCTTAATAACCCAACGAATAAGTTATTAATATTACGGTATGCACCCCACAAAGCCAACAATTCACTGTTGTCTTGATAAGCAAGTAACAATTCCCGAGGGTGCAATATTACCATCTTGCCCCTCAATGGAAAATACACATACCAGCCTCGATCGTACTCATTCACTACCTTCTGAGGCAACATCGTCAATAACATAAATTTTCTACATCACAATCTCAATCAAATATTTGTTCGCAATAATCTGTTGTAAATCACAAGCTGCACATACAATATTTGTATTATATTTCGAAGGATACCATACTCCTAAACAGGAATGTAACCGTAGTTACCCATAATTCTAACAAAAGTATGCATCCATTAAATATGCGCTGTGCGTAAAATCTCCATACATCAACCCCAATGATACCATAGTTAACCCCAAATTGTAACTGTGGTTACAAGTGACTAGAATGGAGATAAGGATATACTGCAACCATGCTACTGGTGGGACAAACAAGATGCAACTCGTCCACAAAGGTCTGAGTAACTCATTTCAAACTAATCGTTAATCTAGGATTAGAAATGCGATACTGAACAACTTATAATACTCAAAACCTTCATAACGACTTCCAAAGGCTTGGAAGTGAAACATGTAACACGATGAAATATAAATACACCAAGATGATAATCTTGTCAGGTTTCTGTTTGCTGAATTTGTATAGAAGTCTAGGATTAGTTTTCTCAAAAAGTCATTGTCCTCTGGACGCAATTAGAAAATTGTAGTTGCCCAAGGAAGTTTGAACTCTATATCCTCAACATCCCCGCAACATTAATCAAAAGTGGGGTGCATTTAGAGTGAGGATTCATTTAGAACACATCAAAGGGAGCCTCGATTTTATCTCTTCCCTACTTCCACATTTGGTCACGTCACAAAGAGAAGTTCTAGATCACATCACCCGAAGAGGTTGACTACATCCCACTTCTATCTTAGTGGTCTTCACAAGTGTCTTGTTGTTGAAATTTCAACACCCATTTTCAGGAAATAACTATTGCCAATACTTCAATTTTTAGAGCAAGAAGAATATTGTTTTCTACTTAAGTAAACAACCACCAATTGGAACATCATATAAGCGTATCATTGGTTTAGCATCACGATTAATGAATTTCACATTCTTTACATATACAACATATCTCGAACTGAGCATATAAAAAGATACTTTCTAACTCCATTCATACAAAATGATTAATATCATTTGAACCATTTCTTGATAGATTAAAGGTAACTCTATATCAATACTCATATTTCCCAACTAAATAGAATAGGACATGCAGGAAGTGTGCGAGAGTAGATACACGATAGTGCACTCATAGATGCTAATTTAATTCTACTATTGCCTCTGATAGAACTTAGCTTGTTCCAAAAAGTAAATGTAATGAAAAAGTTCTAAGATCAATGAAGATTTGAACACACTTTTCTACATAAGAGTCCCAATCAATATTCCAATGAAATTAGAAATTGTTAATTCTAGGTCATAAGTATGATGGTTCATCTTTAGCGGTTCTACCACCGAGAAACATAAGCGTTAACATACTAAGAAAGTCTGAATCCGAATTGACTTGTCACATCAATCGACAATCACCATGCATCATCAAAATCTCCACCGAGAAGTGTCATCTAGCCTTCGAAATAAGGTAATGACTGTTGACTTTAGGTCAATGAATAAGATGGTTCGTTTCAAACAGTTCTAATCGTGAAAAGTAAAAGCAATACTCCGTCATGTTGCCATACCAACTTAACAATGTGGTGGTATCCGCGGTAAGATTTTTGGGATATGATGCCAAAAGTATACGTCCTCGAAATTTACAGTACTACTAACCAACTCTACGACACGAACTAAAAGGTCTTCACAGTTTCCTCGACACTCATAACAATCTAACAGTGAGTATGCCCAACTTCTCCACATGAATAACCAACTCTAATATGCCCAACTTCTCCACATGAATAACATTTACAACTACTCTTATTTTTTGGTGCTTTATATTTTCTAATCCAAGGTCTGCTTCTTTTCTTGAATTGTTTTGGAATATATTTTCTCTTCCTATATATTCTTGAAGGTCTTATGCTGAAGTTCTTATGCTGTTTGTATGATTTATATTTCTTTTTGTATATTTTCTTCTGCTTATTTTTCTTATGACAACTATGCTGTTGTGGTAAGTCTATATTTTTACAACTCATGTAAAATTGTTTCCTAATTTGTCTCTTAACTTTTATTTAACTACACTCTTGACTAATTATATTATATACATGTTGAATTTTAGGTCCTATTCCAATATCATTTTTCTTTGGATGCTTTTGGCATTCATTCCAAATTTTTTCTCCTATTGGTCCTTTTATTTTTATCATATAAGTATCTAATAAATTAATATCACTAATTCTACCTGTTCTTCCTAAATATTTAATAAATCTGTATTATACTCAGCTATATACTGTAAATCACAAATTTGTAATTGTTCTAAATTTCTAATTGCTCTTATTTGTTCTTGTTCGCTTCTGTCATCTAACCTATTATGATCTAAAAATTTTTGTTTAACAAGGTAACAAAACCATCAATATTAAAATGCGTTTTAGTTGCTCGATGCTGTTCTGGATTTTGAACTTTCCATGACTGGAAATAATAAAAAACTAATCCATCTAAAGTATGCTCAAAGTAATCTAACATATTTTGTGAATTACTAAAATCTAACATTAGTGCCGCATGTACGCAACATTTTTCCCATCTCTCAATTGTTTTCTCCCAATCTTGTGGATCTACATTATCTAAGTTTAATACATGACTAGCTATATTAATTTGTTCTAACCCTCTCAAATATGGAATGTTATTTCTTTTAGGTGGTTTTATCATACTTTCGTCTATGTAATCTACTCTTGCTTTTTCATTATATTGTTCATTTGTTGGTCTAAAAATTGTTGACCAGTTCTACTTGAGTGTCCTGGATTTTCTACTCTTAATGTACTACTCTCTTCTACTGGATTACATTCTTCTTTCAATTCTAATAAATTATTATATTCTTTTGATCCTAAAATATGTTCTACTCCTATTTCTAAAATTAATTTTTTCATCTCTTCATCTGAAATTCTATGTAGTCCTAAATCATATGTCTTATATTTTTATAAGTACTCTTCTTCATCTAAATGATCAATATTTTCTATAAGCTTATCTACAATATGATCAAAATTTTGCTCAACTAAATTAATATCTAAATTATCAAAAGCCATATGAATACTCTCATTTTCGATCTCACCCTCATCCTCTTCTATATTTTCTAGTTTCTTGTAGTTACTAAACTTAATTGTTGTGTACCCTGTACTAATTTCATATATTTGTACTTTATCTGGTTGTTTATTTCTTGTTACTTGTAAATTAGGTAATATTCACTGAGTTCCTTCTAAAAAGTTATTATCTACGGGTTTTGCTTCTATCATATTTACACGTTTACTACCAAATATTTGAGCTAAATTTTGAAATTCTAAATTAAACTTGTGATTATATTTATCAGACACTTTTCCAATATACATTAAGCTAATGCATACATTTTTATACTCTTCTTTCATATTATAATTTTTTTTTCTTATGCTCACTTTAATATATTTACTAAATTCATTTATTGTCATAACATAATTTGGAATACATCCTATTAAGTTTGAACTTAAATCTACTTCAGTCGTTGCTATTGCTGCTTGTTGATGATTATCTCATTTATCATCATATATGTATACTAAAGCTTTTGTGCCTACTTGTGTTCTAGTTAATCCTGCTATTCCAAGCAATATTATTCCTATGTGAATTGACTGAAATGTGATTTTCTCAAATGCATAATTGCTTCCTTACTAATTAAATTAAGCATAACTTCTTTATCAATACAGTTAACTTCATGTTGACTGATGCTAGCTACTTACAATTCTACTTCTATTTTCAAATAAACCTAATTGTTACAAATTATATTTATTTTTCTGCGTTCTCTCAAAACCTCTTCGAATAAATTCTTGTGCTTCTTCTTCATTTGGATAAATATCTTCAGCTCTAACTACTTCTTTTCCTTTTTTTTTTCCTAAAGAGTTCTATTTTCTGTTATCAAAAAAATTATCTTAGGTCTTCTAATATTATTATTTGCACTTAAAGTTAAATTTTCTAATTTATCTAGCAAAGATGGTGGAAGTGATGACGATGTGTTATGTAAAACTTGATTTATTTATGCTATTTGTTCTTCAACTTAATCTAATTTCTCAGCCAAACTTAAATCTAATTAAATAATTAAATTATTTTGTCTAATGGGAATATTACTACTAGCTACTTATGTTGTAAAATCTGTTAAACCTACTGGTTCTTTATCTAGTTTACTAATTTCTTTCAAAGCTTGGATATATTTTCTGCTAGTTCTAGAATCGGTCATTAAACTAATAGTTTATCTATTTTATTATCCAACTTATCTACTTGTTCACTCAATTCTTTTTGCACTAATTGAAAATTTTGAACTTCTAATTTTAATTGCTCAACTATTTCTAATGATCTAAGCTCTACTTGCTTAGACTTACTATCTATGAGGTCAATAAGCTCTTTTATCTCTCTTTTACTAGGAAACCTTTGAATATTTTTATTATTAGATGTAATATAATATAAATTTTGTCTAATTGTTTTTATGGAATTTTTCTGAAAATACTGTAACAACTGGTTTAACAAATGGTTATGCTTATTATTTTCTAATTTTATATTTTCTGCTTGACTAATAATAAGATCTACAATATTATTGGCTTGTGATTTTCTTTACTATGCAAAATATGATTATGCTTTCTCAATGAAAAATAACAAACTAAACTATTTTGGTCTAAGGTTATTTTTCTTTTTTGTGGTTTGCTAATTTCTAAACTAAGGTAATCTATCATAACCTACAGTCTATCTTTCTCTAAAGTTACAGCTAACTGATTTCTTAGAAACTCTCTTTCTTCTCTCGGGGTCTCTAAATTTTGATCTATTGCTCCTTTTGCTTCTAAAACTTTGTGCTTGCACTTATATATTATTATATTTACTAATAAATGAAGGATGTTCAAGATAACCAAAATAAAATTTCTGCTTCTTTAATGTCCTGCTAATTCTTTTGGATATATATACTAATCTTCTCTTTATGCTAGTTATAGTTGGGTGTCTAGGACAATAAATACCTAGTGGTTGTGGTTGACAAGGTCTACAAGGACAATAATATCTGTTGTTCGTACAAAATAAACAAGTGTGATATCAGTTGTATCAATGACTTTTGTCCTCAAGGTACTTTACTATTATAATTATACTATTAAAATGCTAAACTTGGCTCTGATACCAAATTAGCAAGGCAATCCTAGTTAAATAGTCAGATGACCATTATAACAACTAGACATAAAACCTTGCACGTAGAACTCGACATGTTTCAGCATGACGGTCACTCAAAATACAAGCATAAGGCCTTAACGGCTGACTTAGAGGTACGAAGACTCAGAGGTACCCTGGTTGATGTCCAATTATTTGTATGGCAAGCATTCAACTATAACAGAGTGCTTAAACAAAGTATGATCGTCAGTTTAGCAGGTTAATAATATAACTACACTAGTATTTCCCTGTTTTGGATTATAAGTCTAATTAAACAAACACACTAAAGAAAGAAAAGGAAACTTACTTAAGACTTGGAAGATTGCTTGAATCTGTACACTTGAACTTTTATTGATATTTAGAATGTTTACAAAGATAATTGTTTACAAGAAAGTGTTTACAAGGAAGTGTTTACAAGGATGCTAGGAAGGCTACGAATGAAGATGATGTGAATATGTGATGATAGTAGGGTGTTCATGTGTGTTTTCAATGAATGGAACTCTACTTATATATACTAAATGAGGATACAACGATATTAAAATTCTTTATAAATAAATGGTGTGGACATCTCCTTGGTACTTATCATTTGTTACTTTGCTTCTATTGTTGCTGAAATTGTCAGCACTGTTTTTGAAACGTGGTCTGACTTTTTGCTTTGCATGTGAACTTGTCTCTTTTTGCATGTGAATTTGCTGCATGGTTTGTCTCCTGGAATTCATAACTTTGTCATTTCTTGTATTTGCTTTCATGTGAACTTTGCTGAATGTTGGAAGTTTGCCTTTTTTTGTCATGGGTAACCTGGCTTTTTTAAAATTATTGTCTTTATGATTAAATGAAAGTTTTTCATGTGCTTTTGGATAGTATTCCCTTAATTTAAAGGATTTTTTTTTTTTTTTAGGTGAATCAAATTTAACAAATCTCAAACGAAAGAACAAAAACCTAGAATTTTATGAAATAATACGTGTAATTCCTAGAAAAGCAAAAAATAAATAAAGAAAACAAAAAAGCCGGCTTTCGCAAACGTTGAAAAAGCCGAAAAGCAGAGAAAGCCAAAAAAGAAAGAGAAAGGCTTTGACAGCTTGGACTTAAAAACCTCCAGCAGCCTGCTAATAAGTCAGCTCGTACGGCCCTCCGTCGTTGCTTTCTATTTTCCCTCCTTAATTATTTATTTACTCTTCTCTCCTCTCTCTCTGCAATTCTTCCAACTCTCCCATTCATCAATACAAACTTGAAGAAATCTTAAGTATTATGGTCACTCTCTCGCACGCGATCGCCCCGCCGGGACTCGGCCTCCACCGCCGCACTTCTCACGGATTCTCTCCGCCGTCTCTGAGACTACTGACTACTTCCAGTGGAGTCGCCAAGAACAGCAGCCGCGTCTTCGCTCAGAGCAAGAGCCATAGCCGGCAGCAGATCGATTTCAGTGATCCCGACTGGAAATCCAAGTTCCAGAAGGATTTCGAGAAGCGGTTTAACATCCCTCACATCACTGATGTCTTCCCTGACGCCGTTCCCATTCCTTCCACCTTCTGCTTACAAATGAGGTCACTTTATTCTTCTTTTATTGTTTGAATTTATTTTTGAATTTGAGTTGGGAGGGCCTCAGATATTGTGTTGCAGGACTCCGGTGATTGAAGACTTTGCAGGTGGGTACCCATCGGACGAAGAGTGGCACGGCTACATAAATAACAATGACCGGGTACTCCTTAAGGTAAATAAAGCAATTCTCCATTTTTTATTATCTTTCAAATGTTGTAAAAATAATTTGCCATCTGAATCTTTTTGAATCACTATAGAGCACTATATAGTATGAGAGAACTTGTGAGAAACTTATGTATTTGCACCTTCAATCTATTAGGAGAGTACCCTTTTCGTTTTTTCGATTTTCGTTACTTTTGGGTTGAACCAATTGAATGGTGATGGTTTATATGACTCTCATGCGAGAATCACTAAAGACTACTGTTTGCGTGTGTGTTTTTTTGTCTTTAATATGTGCAGACCATATACTACTCGTCGCATACGTCTGCTGGTGCTGAATGCATTGATCCTAATTGTACTTGGGTGGAGCAATGGTAAATATTTCTCTCAACTTACTTTCGTTGTTTGTGGATGAAGTTCTGAGCGGCAATAAGTTGAAGATCGGTTTAATGATACAGATTTTTAGATCGGTCATGGTTTGTGCCTTGGATGTTTTCCAGTGAGAAGTAAAAAACAGAGCGATTCTGTGAGTTCTGGTTGTGGATGGGGGACCGCTAGGTCAATGGTTCTAATAGTTTCGGTTTTGATAGGGATTTGTAGTCCTGTTGCAGGGTGAAAGCTGAAAAGGATGCTTAATGGTGAGCCACTGGAATGGCGGTTTCCTCATTCATGTTCTCTTTGCACTTGTAGGGATTTTTTTTTTCTTCGAATTACCACGTTTTTTATTTATGAGTTAATCGAGTGTAGTAGCTTCTTTTTCTTTCATCGGCTGATGCAAGCTTCCATACATATTTTTCAAAGTTTCTACATTTAGGCTAATGACAGGTCTTCAAATAATTGCAACTTGAATGTATTCATATTATATTAACTTTTGATTGATCTCTTGGTACATGCGTACTTTAGCTTGCTTGGCATAGGTGACACTAGTTTTTCAATTTGAAAACTGCAATTTGTGCTGAATATGATATTGAAAATTTCCAGGGTTCATCGTGCTGGGCCTCGGGAAAAAATATATTTTAAACCAGAAGAAGTGAAAGCAGCAATTGTAACATGCGGAGGGCTCTGCCCTGGTCTTAATGACGTCATCAGACAGGTCATTATCATCACGCCTAAATTTTAAATTTTTATAGTTTTCTTGTGGCTTTTATCAGCCCTGGCCTTGAAGTTCTATTTGATGAAATTAGTATTTCAATAGTTCATGATGTAGTAGTAGAAACTGTAATTTAAAGTTCTGATATAACAGCATGTGCCATTTTCACATGATGTTATAGGAGTATAGGACAAACAATGGGCGTGGGCGTTTCTGTGTATGAGTATGGTGAGTTTAGCAGATGGTATAAATTTTGGTAGTAAGAACTTTAGAGAAAATAAGAAGATTTAGGATTGCTGTATTGCAGAAAAATTACACGGAGAAAATGATCAGAAAAGTTATGATCTTAAGCTTTACACTAAATTGGTAAGGCAAAAAGTTTAATTACATTGTGGAGTTACTTACCAACTACATGACTGGGGCTTAGCATCTTTCTTCCCTGATTGTTTTCCTTTTCAGCTCCAAACCTTCATACTTTCTTCTGTTGTATTTGACATCAAACATATACGTTCTGCAGATCGTCATTACACTTGAAATATATGGTGTCAAACAGATTGTGGGGATTCCTTATGGTTACCGCGGATTTTCTGAAAATGAATTAGCTGAACTGCCTGTAAGTTCTTGCTTTTGTCCTTGCAAGTAGCTGTCTAATACGAATCAGTTCAATCAACAATTCTCTTGCATCCTTTCTATGCTTCTAAGATAAATATATGTTTCCTATATTTCGAAAATGCATTTATGTTGTAGACTAATATGTTGAAACTGGAATTGATTATCAGCTATCTAGGAAAGTGGTTCAAAATGTTCATCTTTCTGGTGGAAGCTTGTTAGGAGTTTCACGTGGAGGTCCCAGCGTTAGTGACATTGTGGACAGTTTGGAGGTGATTACTTGAAAAGCTTCTTTTTTAAGAAATTGGTAATATTGAAACATCATGATTCCCCTATAATTCAGTGTTATGATATATGTATTTGTGTGTTGATATCAGGAAAGAGGGATCAACATGGTTTTTATTTTGGGTGGTAACGGCACACATGCTGGAGCCGATGCAATACACAATGAGGTTGGTAAGCTTAGAATCTGTACCAACCTGGTACATTATGTCATATGTTGAATCTGGTATTTATTCATTATTAAAAAAGAATTTCCTAACATTGCCCTCATAGGACTCGTGTAAGATATTCTTCTTTCAAGTTTTAGTACAATGTCTCTTACATGACAATGACCGAAGAAAATAATAAGGAAAACTTTTGGGAAGGAATGAATGCTCTGTGCTATAGTTTGGGATAGTCTCTGTTTATTACTATTAAAATGTGTTAGCCAATACTGGTAGAGGCTGGGAAATGATGTACAGGACATATATTCTGGGAGGATTTTCATAGAGAGTCTCATTTGTGACAATCATATAGTCTTTGCAAGTTGTGAATGCTTGGTTCTTTCATTTGCCTTAATTTTTATAAGGTCTAATTGTTTTTTGGTTCCTATTTTGCTCTTAGTGCCGTAAAAGACAGTTAAGAGTGGCTGTAGTTGGTGTGCCGAAAACCATAGACAATGATATTTTGCTGATGGACAAAACTTTTGGTTTCGACACAGCTGTTGAAGAAGCTCAACGGGCAATAAATTCAGCATACATTGAGGTAGAAGTTATGATATGTATTGTTTCTTATGTTAATTATTCAATATCATTTTCATGTCATGCGTGGGTTTATGTTTCTGCGAGGGTTCTACACTTGTACTTAAATTTCCTGGCAGTGATGTCTACATGATATGCTGATCTTTCTCCTCAATCTTGTAATAGGCACATAGTGCTTACCATGGCGTTGGCATTGTTAAATTGATGGGTCGTAGCAGTGGATTCATAGCAATGCATGCATCCCTGGCTAGTGGACAAATTGACATATGTTTGATACCTGAGGTACTTAGACTGGACCCGTGCTAATGATATATGCTATTTTCATTTATTTCCGACCCTCCACTGATGCTAGTGATATATGCACATCCAAGGTACCTTTTCAAATACATGGCCCTCATGGTATTTTGCACCATCTAAAATACCTAATTCAAACAAAGGGATCAGCTGTGGTCTGCGTAGCAGAGGGAGCAGGGCAGGTGAGTCGGAATCATAATTTCAAGTCATGTTTTATTTTGTAGGTCATTGTATATGTAACTTATTATGTTAAGAAAAAGATAAATTTTTTGTTCTTTTGGTTACCAAAAACTTATGTATTTAACCTAAAAAGATAATGATCATTTATTCCCTGGATTTCATGTCTAAATTATTATTATTTTTCTTTGATTTTTCTCTGGTTGATGTTTTTCTTGACTACATGGTGAGATTGTTGAGTTCTGTATGGTTCTTTTCATGCAGAATTTAATAGAGAAAACCAATGCTACTGATGCATCTGGAAATATGGTATTTGGGGATATTGGCGTACATATTCAGCAAGAGGTTGGTGATTGTGTTATAATGCGATCATGATTTCCAATGCATTTGAGAACCTAGTTTTAGACTTGTAGCATACTATCCGTGGTTTTCGACCTCAAATATGAAAAAACTATGCGGGTATAGATCATGATTGCTTCCAGTAGGCAATGAGTCTCGTTAGGACTTTTAATATGCTTGTGTACTTAAAGGGACAAAAGTAGGATCAAGACACAGAACGCAGTCATAGTAATTGACCATTTTTGTTTCTTTTCATAAGAAATATCTGATAGTCTGATGATGCAATTCCTCTGATTTAATTGTTTTGTTCATAATTTAGATGAAACATTTTTGGTGTCTATAACCATCTATTCTTCTGCCAGACAAAAAAGTATTTTAAAGAGGCCGGTGTTCCCGTTGACGTGAAGTATATAGACCCCACATACATGATCCGTGCATGTCGTGCAAATGCATCAGACGGAATACTTTGCGCTGTATTAGGGCAAAATGCTGTGAGTGTCTTTTCTCCATCTCTCTTTCTCAAACACCCACACATGCACGCGCACCTGCGCGTATATTTGCACAAGACCATTTCTTTCCTTTTGTATCTCATATGAAGTTACGTTGAATATGTGTTCCTGGATACAACAGGTTCACGGGGCGTTCGCTGGATACAGTGGAATCACAGTTGGCACTTGCAACACTCATTATGTATACCTTCCAATTCCTGAGGTCATATCTCATCCCAGGCTGGTGGATCCGAACAGCCGAATGTGGCATCGTTGCTTGACTTCCACAGGTCAGCCGGACTTTATCTAGCTACGTAGGCGTCATTAGCCTCAGTTTTGAAAAATACAAACTTCCAAGAGTAAGTTATAAGCAAAAAAGAAATAACCAGCATCAGAAGAAATCTGGTTTGGTCGCGCTTGCTGCGGAAGAAATAATACAAAACGATGACGACATTCCCTCCGCTAAATGTCTAGTGTATAGCATAACAGCTTCAGAGTCGTCTTAATCGTTTTGAACGTCAAAACTCGCCAAGCAATTGATGCTTGGTTCATAATGTACATCATATGTTGTATCCTTACAAGTCGTTCAAGTAATCCGAACGAGGGTACTGATAAATTGAACCAGACCAAGCATATACTTGATTCAAATACATAATTTAGTTTTAAAGCTTGGGATGCCTACAAGTCGTTCAAGTAATCTTAGAGACCGTATGGTATTCTACTAAAAAAAAATTCATCCTTTTAAAAAGTATTTTCCAAGACCATTTCCTATGAGCAATTTTTAACAAGATTCAAAGAATTGTTTGGTATAAAATTTAAAGTGTTTTGGAGTTTTCGTAGTTAAAATTAAAAAAGAAAATGCGACCAACAACTCCTTGGTGGAGCTGACGAAGGAGAGCAAGAGCAAGAATGGATCCGAAGTAAGTGGTAGACAACAGTGGATTAGAGGACCGGGGGGAGGGGGGGGGGTGTGGGATCTAGCGGGAGAGTAGAGAGCAGCGAGGAGACAAAGAAGAGAGAGGAGAGGGAGAGAGAGAGGAGGATTTGACGTGAGAGTAGAGAGAGCAGCGAGGAGACAGAAAAGAGAGACAAGAGAGATAGAACTAAGGGTGGGCATCCAAAATCATGAAATGTAGAACCCAATTTGCCGAGGTGATGGCAATGCTTAAGGGTGGGTTTTAGGTGGGTTGTGGCGGAATTTGATTCGCTTGAGATGATCTCTTCCTTACAGGGCGGTATTTCTAAGGGCAGCTGGGGACTGTTTCCAATCTTAGATGCTATTTTGAGTTTGGGGAACTCTTTTCAGGGCTGTCGCTGGTCTTGGGTTCCAAGATCGGCCAATCAGTCGGCGGACCATCTAGCGTCGAGGAAAAACATGGAGATGTGCGGCACCACTTGGGTCAGAAGACCCCCATCTTCATAGATTCACATTCTCAACAAGGATGGGCTTCCTTGCCCTCCGTAATGGTTTTTTTTTTGTTTTGTGGGTGTGTGTTGGGTTGGCGTTTTGCCTTTGTGGATACGTCTTTTCTCTGTTAGCCCTCTCATGTACCTTCTCTTTGTTTTGCTGTGTTTGCCCCTCTGGTGGGCTTTCTTTGTTATGTTGGCTTTTACCTTGGTGTTGAATTTATCCAGTCTTTCAAAAAAAACTCAAACTGAATTTAAAAATAATTGAAAAAAATTGTGTTAACAAAAAACCGATCAAACCCAGTCTAAAAACGAACTGAACCGGTCAGATCGGTTCTGGTTTTGGTTTTTATCAGATCCGACCTGAACAGAATTGAACCTTAAATTTTAATTATTTTTTTATTTTAAATATAATCTTTTAGGCCTTTATTTTTATCTCTCTGTTCAGCCCAGATATGAAAAAAGTCCATATCCAAAGCTCCCAAACTTAAGCCCAAATAGCTTTAACAATACCAACCAAGTTAGAAATCTAGTTAAGGTTTTAAACCCAAAGTTGAATATTAAACGGACCCTTGGTTAGCTATGGTGTGATGGTGTTCTACCAAATGCTAAACTTTTCTCAAATTTAAGACAATTTCAACAAAAATGCTTGAGCAGAAGTGCTTGCAACATAATCCTTCCGCAAACAACTTCTACAATGTAGAATTATCCTTTCTTTTATTTTAAGTGAAGCGATCCGGTAGAATTATCCTTAATGTTTCTTGAGGCTGCATTGCGCATGACAACCATATTAAATTGACTCATCCAAAAAGATATACTAGTTAACAATAATAAGTTAGTTTCTTGGTTTGGACTGGTCAAAAACATGTGCCTCAGCTCCTCTAGAACTGTGCAATTTAAACATAAGCTTATTGTTTGATTCTGATTGGCTAATAATACATGACTGTTAAATGACTTGTTTCGATCTAAAATCCTATAAGAATGACTTACACAAGTGTAATTTTACGTGGCATCTTGGTCTAATAATGTGTAATTATGCGTGAGATTTTCTTTACAAATAATATTTAGTCGATCAAAATGGTATAATAACAGGTGAATTTGTTCTATTTAAATTATCTTCTTGTTATTGAGGGTTTTAAGTAAAATGAGCCCTTGTATACTTAAGTTTTTCGCAATAATTCAGGTGAGTTTGTTTTTATGTGTAGGAATCATATATACATATTGAGTTCAATTATTACAATTATATTTATTTAGAGGAAATTGTAAAAATTGTCTCTCAATTTTAATTCAATTAGACTAATGATCTCTTAAATTAAAAATTTGTGACCATTGGTCCCTTAACATGTGCAAGCATGGTTCATTTCATCAATTTCGTTAGAATTTCCATCAAAATGAGTCACGTGCCACACAGGTGAGACCAATACGAAAAACCAAATGAGAAAAAAAATGTAGTAATGATCTCTCAATTTTAATCCGATTGTAGTAGTGGTTCTTTCGACATGATGGAATTCTAACGAAGTTGACAAAAGGGACCATAACTGCACATTTTGATGAGTTAAGGGACCAATGATCATGGATTTTTAATTGAGACACCATTGCTCCAATTGAGTTAAAATTGAGGGACCATTCCTACAATTTTCTCATTTATTTATAGGGAGACCAATCTATTTATTCTTTGCCCCTATTTACGAATGGTTAATTTCTTTTTCTTTTTCCTTTTTTAAATATTTGGTCATTTATTGTCTATATATAAATCAAACTCATAAGGTCAATATATGGAATTGAAGAATTAGAATCATTCCCATGAAATCAAATTTTCAACTCACTATAAGAGTTTGAATCCAATTTTCTAAACCATTGTGCCCTACTCCTTTTCTTTTATTTTTATAAGAAATGTGTGCAATATGAATATTATAGAGTGCTAATAAAAGTTCCAAATACTTGGCTCTTTACTTTAGAAGTTGGGATTTCTAAATTTCTGCTAATGACAGTTTAATATGTGTATATCTCAAAAAAAAAAGAAACACTTTCCGGGAAATAAACATTGTCCATAATATATTAGCAATGGATGCGACATTGGGATCCTAAGGTACATGATCAATGAATGCAAATTCTCTTAAGATGATATAAGTTTTTGGGATAGGGTAATGTTAAGAAGATCAACTTTTTAAATTAAATTTTGTAAATCATATGATGTGGTTGTTGAGTGATTAGATTATTATTTAAATGTTAATTACCGTGCTTATTTTTTATTGGTGACACATTTATGGTTTTTAAGTTTGCTCTAAAGAGTTGGTCTACCTAGCATTACGTTTTTGAGTAATGGTATACCCACAACATTTTCCATACCACATTTGTATCTCTCTCTAATGGAGGTAGGACCCATCATTATATGTGAATGTCATCTCTATTTGAGAGGTGGTACAAATGTGGTATGAAAAATATTGTAAGAATAGCATTTTTGAATTTTTTTTTTTAAACGCAAACTATATATTTACATTATGATAATTCTTTTCTCCTTGTAGGGGCAACGTACATATCTCACCTCTTACAAATCATGTATTTTCACTATATAAATTTCATAATCATAACCACTCAATTTGTTAATCTCCATTTGAAGATCTTCCCTACATAAAAATCATTCCAATCGGAGATTGTATGGTCATCCAAATGTATAAGTTAAATGGACGATTTATCATGAATATATTACTTGGTACTCACACAGTCCATTTGTTCCATGCATTTAAATGCCTAAATGGTCTCTTATTTAAATGATTTTTTTGTAAGGATGATTTTCAAATGAAGATTAAGAAACTGAACAGTTACGGTTATGAAATTTATATCATTATCATGTTATTTGTAAGTAGTGGGCATACGAGTGTTCTCTAATAAAGAGATACAAGTATTATCATTTGCATTAACGGGTGAGAGATTGAGTGAAGTAATACATGGGTTAGCCATAATAAATTTTATTTAAACTTGCTATATATGTGAGTCGAATTTAAAATCTAGCACCTATAAGTAGAAGAATAATTAGGTTGTAATATTAAATGACTAAGATAATTTAAGTTTTTTTTTTTTTTTTTTTTTTGATAAATAGATGATTTAAGTTTATGACAGCCTATTTCTGCAGGAATCTTAGCCCCAGTCATTCCTGCCCCAGTATAACTAGGGCACAATGAAAAATGGTAATGCTTCGTGCACAAGAGTAGCAGCACATGACAGTAGAAGTGTGTGTGTATGTGTATACATATATATTTATCCTTTTACCCTCAAGGGCCCGCTCAGCATGGGTGAAACTGTAACTTCACGTAAGGTAGGGCGCTTACTAAGTGCATGCATGGCTGGAATTCATGTTCCTAACATTAATATATTACCGTCCAGAGACTCGAGACTGAGAGGGTGTTCTGATTCTTTCTTCTGACTGTCTCTGACCAACTCCTTTTAGGGTTTTCTGTTTCCACTCACCTCCTCCCAACTTCTTACAGTTTCCTTCCTCCTTCGCGCACTCTCACAAAAGTGTTGGGTCTCGAGTTGCCCCATGCTTGATGCTCCCTTGCCCTGCCCTCGTATATTATTCTTGCTATCACTCTGACCAAAAAAATAAAAAAATACAAGAAAATTCTTGGTAACACCAATTTCTGGTCCCGTCAACTTTCATTTTATCAGTGAAGACCAAACCTAATTTAGTTACTACCCTCACAACCTAATCATACGGTACAACTCAAAGCATGCTTCCCCAATTCAATCTCAACGGTGTGCATAAAGTGGTTTGGAATATGTGTTAAGCAGTATAACAATTGATGAGTCATTCATAATAAATTGATACTATCGGCATAAACAAATAAATAAGTAAATAAACATAACCAAGGATCTAAACTCTTGATCTACCCTAGCTAGATGAAAACGATATAAACTAGTGGACAAGTGTCAAAATAATTACGAGGATTAATGGATTCGCTATTTGAGTGTGCAAAGTAAAAGCATTGAGATGCTTACAAAAGAGAGATATACACAGAATGATATCCGAGAGATGACTTGAATTTCTGTGTTATCAGTCAAACTGGTTATTATCAGAGCTGTTAAGCCTCTACCAACCTAAAGGCAATTTTGCAGTGGCACTGAAACCACACATGCACACATCAGAGAGAGACAGAGACAGAGACAGAGACAGAGAGAAATTATCATACGATAAAAAAACTTGAAGGGCTGCAGAGTATGACAGTTCTAAGTATGGCCTTCAAGCTGACTGCCAAATAATTTGAGAAATGGGAGGGAATGGGATTTGTTTAGTAGTTTCAAGAAAATTTCCTTTGTTTTCTTGTACTTGTGTTGGTTCATCTCATTCATATGCCATGCATATATGTTGGTGGCGTATCATGTTTTTTTATGAGGAAACTAGATATATTATTACGAATATTTCATTTTATTAAAATAAGTTTGATGATCGTGATTCCACGTCATTTTATTGTTACTTTCATTCCAAATTAACTCTTTTCTTATAATTTCTCCAAGTGATCGTTACTTATTCCTTATTTCTTTTTCTTAATCAGGATTGTTTCCTCATAAGATCTTCTTTTTATTTGTGTACTTTTTTTCTCACGCATCATCTTCTTCTTCTTTTTCTTCGTTTTTGTGCTGCCGTTTTCTTATTCTCTTTTTTTTTTTGTTGACGTATCAACATGCTACTGCGTACTAATTAAACATGACAATATTTACCAATAAGACATGAATTCTTTATCTACCTCTCTACCACATATTTTAGAACCTTTTTTTGTTTTTTTGTTTTTTTTTTTTTTTTGTCTCATAACTCCATCACAAATTATTTGTATATATCCACATGTATATACATGTATTACATGTTTTGTTTTTTAATTTTTTTTTATAGTTCTTGTATTATATTTTTAACCTATCCTGTATCACAGGTTGACTTTTTAATCTACCTATCTCTATCAAAAATTAACTGTATCCCAATATAGTAGGCATATATTGAGTTTCTGTGTGATATTTGAGTAAGCAATAGTCTTATACATGTATTTTGAAACAATTTTCCTTTTTTTCGTCTTTGCCCTATGATATAGTTATACAGTAAAATCTCTCTGAAATTATACAGCTAGGACCAAACCAATTTTATAACGTTAGGAAGGTTATTACTTAATTGAGGAGTAGTTAAAACATATTATTTATTGACTTATTTATCCTTAATGAACTTATTTTCTTAATAGGATTCCTTACGCGGCGCCAAATATTTCATTTCTCGCATATTTTTGTACTTATAACTAACTATGTGGAGGCGTGCGCAAGTAACCTTTTACTACAATGGTAGAAAGGAGTTGAGTCCTTGCATGACGACATGAGTTCGAACTCCGTCGATGACTAATCTGACAAAATCTAACCTTTGACCAAAAAAAAAAAAAACTATGTGGAGGCGTGTTTCCTTAAAATGCGACGAAGAAAAATTATAAGTTACTACAATATGGAGTTTATTCCAATGCATAACTAAAATATTATTTATTGACTTATCAATTCTTAATGAATGTCCTATTTCCTAAATAAGATTCCTTGGACATTGATAATTTTATTTCTGTTGTAATCCTATTAGATTAGGAATGTGATTTTGTAAATCCTACTGTATTTAGGGATATCTTTGAATATTCCCTTTAGTGGTTAATATCCTATTAGAGTTGTAATCCTTTTAGTGTAAGGATTTAACCTATCCTACTACTATAATTAAAGGCACAATGGGGTGATACAACACATACCTCAGAATTACATCTCTCTCTTCTCTCTCTTGTCGACGACCCTCTCCCTCTCTAGTCTTAAATACAGTTCAATAAATTAGGCCTACAACATGTTATCAGCACACTCTTGCCATAAGGCTTTCAATTATATTCTGCCAATCAAGTTCTTTTAAAATAAATTAAGATATTTAAAACGACCTTGAAGCATGAAAACATTCCCCATGATGCATGAACCCTTAATATTTATATTTTCCTTTAAATTATATATATTGCATATGTGTTCATTGACAGGCCCTGATTCTACCATATGTAAAAACAAACTCAAAACTAATTGTGAGAGAGACAGACTAAGACTTGGGTTCATTAAACTTCAGCCGAAGCTGGAGAGGTTTGTTCGATAGGTCTTTGCTAAAGCAGAGCAATACCATTTGATGCACCTTTGTCGAAGCTGAGCATGCATGTCGGTGCATCCCTTGTCGAAGCTGCGTCTATACCATTCTCTCACATTTATGATAGTAATTAGATCCGAGAATTTGGTAAACTTCTGCTCTTTATACTGCTATTTCAGGACCAGTTAGAAACAAGGATGGACAATAAAAGTATTCTCAAGTCAAAATTCAATCGAATTTACAAACTTCATAATCGTATTCATTCATAGACGTAATCATGGTGTGTTTTAGGCAATATCTTTCATGATTAGACAGTTCGTAGAAGCAAGCCAAAGAGCCATGGAATCCTCGTTTGGGAGGTATTTTCGTTTGTAATGCTTCGAGCATAAGTCTTCGAATGAAGATCATGGCGGAGGCTTATTCAACTTTTCCATGCCATTGTTGGTTTCAATGGTTACTCAGCTTCTTGATAGTTAAGTGGAGATTCACATCTTGTACCCACATAAAGTGGTTTATGTTAAGAAACATCCAAATCAGTGAGATCAAACTTGTTATAGTTCAACAATCCACTAAATGGAGGGGACAAGATTGTGATTGGTGCTATGAAAATAAGATATCCATAAGCATCAAAGTTAGAATATTCGGGTTCGAAGACATAGTTTTCATGAAAAACGTCGGGTTTTCATGGGTGTATTGTTTTATGAAAACTTCGGGCTTCAAAGACACTAAATTTGAAACTACAAGTTCAATTTAGTTTATGAACATTTAGTTCATAAAAGAGAGGTTCCTGCAAGAACACATAATACAATATACAACTAAGTGTAGTGGATTTGGGTTGCTTCAGGAACTCAAGTGTGAGTGCTTCGGACTACGAAAGTGAGTCAATGGTTCAAAGAAAATAAATAATTTATTGAATCGTTAATTGCCAAAAAGTGGACTTTATGCCAATAATTTTGGATTAATTGTCAGATTAATGGACTGCTGGTTCCATTAATTAATTCAATAGATCGTAACCATCCAGGTTTGATCGTAAAAGCAAAATAATAACATTCGGGTTGATATTAGCATGAATTTTTTTTGGGCCAAGCGATAATAAAATTATAGCTTGATAAGCATTCACTAATAACGTCTCAAAAATTATAGGAGTATGGTTATCAAGCGAGAATGCCAAAAATGGGGCACTAGGTTCGAAAAAAATATCGCAGCCCATCTTTATGGGCTAGCTGCCATGTGCAAGGCAAGGCCCTAAAGGCATATTGGGCCACGGTGTAGCTTGCAAAGCAACCCAAGTTATGGCTGCAGGCCATGAGCCAGGTTCTGGGAAGAAACCCAACGGCTAAGCTGTTGGTTTTAGGCCAAATTGGTGCGGGGGGGGGACACAGGTCCAGCACTGAAGCTAGCCTGGATGGGTGCGCACGAAGCCCAGCCAAAGGTTGGCTTCATTTTGGGTCGTGGGAAAGCAAGCCTAGCCATAAGGGTTGGCTTTGGTGATCGCAGGTCGAGGCAGAAAAGCGAGCCAAGCAAGCAAAACTTGCTATAAGCAGGCTAGAGCAAGGACAAAGCCTAGCAAGGCGTGTAGGCCTGCTGGTGGACTCAAGGCTTCAGGCCTGTGTAAATTTCAACCCAGGCCGAGGCCTGGTTGTTTGTCTATGGTGTCGAAACGACGTCGTTCTGTGGTGGTGTGGCTTCAGGCTAGCCGATTTGACAGGGCGGTGTGGAGCTGCAGCTCAGCTGCGAAAAAGATCCCATATTTTGTCTCTCTTTTTTTTCGAATCTCTAGGGTTAAAAACCCTAATTACTCCTAAATTAATTTCAATGTTTTGACTCACAAATTCCACATAGCATAATTGCGTATTGCATGAACAAACATATATATTGACAAAATATATGAACACATATGCAATATATATAATTGGAAGGAAAATATAAATGTAGGGGTTTATGCATCATGGGGAATGTTTTCATGCTTTATAGTCATTTCAAATATCTTAATTTATTTTAAAAGCACCCAATTGGTAGAAAACAACTGAGCCTTTAAATTTGTAGAAGATCATTTTCTGAAAGTCGGAATTGTATCTCCAATATGTTGTATCATGTTCAACAAAGAAAAATTAAATTGAATCAATAGCATGTAGATCAATTCAATAAAACAATAAATTAATCATAAAAAGAAGGGAACTTTAACGAAATGCTCCCAGTACTATTCATTTTAACGAAAAATCATATTTTAACATTAAAAAATCAATCCTAATACTATTCACTTTAACCTTTATTTTGTCCTTGTCGTTAAAACTCAAAGTTTTCAAGCCTTTTTTTATTAGTTTTCCTTACAAAGAATTATTAAAATTTAATACTCTCCTGATTGAAGATCAAACTCTCTTAGTGCAGTGTTAAGAGCGTGCTGATAACGTGTTGTATACCTAATTTACTGAATCATATAAAGTATAGAGATGGACAGGGTGTGGCAACAGTAGGGAGAAAGAGAGAAATGTGTAATTGTGAGGTGTGTATTATTCCACCCCATTGATAGTAGTAGGGAAGGTAAATTCTTTATCCCAATATGATTACAACTATAATAAGATAATATCTAAAGTCTAAGATATGGTAGAATTCCATGAGAATATCCTTATATACGATAAGATTAACACAATTACATTTCTAATCTAATAAAACTGCAACAAACCCGCGATTATTTATAGTTTAAATTGTTTTGCAGGGTCCATTTCCAAGGTTGCTTATGTTGTTTGCACCTATCTTTCATCATTACTACAAATACAGCATGATGTTCAGATTTTGACCGGTCACCACTCAAAACAAATACTGATGGTGGTGCCAATGGGACCTATCAAAACCCATTGCCAATCCCAATAGCAGCACACTGCACATCAGTCCTCAACACTAGTCACCATTTGAATGTCAACGAATGGAAACAATTTTTTAAAATTTTAAATTAATCCGAATTTGTTTATACAATGAGGAATTGTAAAATCGAATTCGGAATTTACAAGTACAAGAAAATCATCAACCAACCATTGTATCTAAAGGGGAAAGGTTAAAAACCAAAACTTGGAATATTTGTTTCCAGCTACATATAGTTTCAGTTCCATTTCTCATTGAACTGGAAGCTACAACAAAAAATTGTATTTCCCTAAACACCAACATGTCTTTCAAAAACGTTGTAATTGTGCACCCCTGGATCATCACCACTTTTCACATCTATGGCTGTTGAGATAATAAACAGCTGGTGGCTCTACTTTCATGCTACAAGCATGAGACCCCTGGATTTTTCCCACAGTAGTTTACTCATCTCTCTCTCTCTCTCTCTCTCTCTCTCTCTCTCTCTCTCTCTCTGTGTTACTACAGGGAACCTCCAAAAACCACACCAAAACTCCCACTCAACCAAATCCACTCAACCAAACTGATTGGCTTGGGTGTGAAGGAGAAAAATTCATATCTCATGACTGATTGTCTGGTTTCCTCCTCTTAATGTCTGGACTACTATGTGAAGAATTTTCACTTGACCCAACTATAAGTTCATCACTTTTATAGCTCAAGCATGCAGCATCCAACACCCCATCCGGACTTTGGGGCACCGATGGACCTGAGGCGCTTCCCCGATTGGCGGATCCACTGATCAATGACAAATCTTTGATCAGTTCAACACACTTCAACACTCTTTCCTGAAAATCCCACAACAGAAAAGCTTCAGAAACCATTCCATTGGCAAAAAGAAAAAATAAAATCGAAGAAACTTTCTTAAGACCTAAAGCAAATTTGTCTTATCCAGGGTTTGCATCTCTTGAACAACCTTTTTACCTTGTCTACATGTACAAAACAAGAAATGGCCTTATCTATGTCTACTGCTTGTGCTTGTATTTCTCCTGAAATACAAATTGCGACTGCTGCAGCGATTTCAGAAGGCCTGAATTCCAAGAAGTCAATACCTGCATTCATTCCCATCCAGCAGTTCATTGAACCATCAATCCTCAAGAACATCAAGCAACAAAATATAACTCATTCACAGTCAGAAAAAAGGACCTCTGATTGTGCTCAAAATGAGTTGCTCTGATCTACATACGGACGATGCCATCGGATATTGATCATCACTTATCTTGCTGAGGAAGTAGTCAATGAAAGAGTAAGCACTACAAGCCTGCATTCTCCATTTTAGGGTGCTCATCACAAGAACCTCCATTCTTAGTATGGTTTTTGCTTCAAACACATACTTGGGATCTCCAACCTGTGCACAATCCACACACAATCAATACCACCTTCCGAATTATCAATACGTAAGTCCAGCCATAGTTATCAATGCACATGACTTGTACACCTGTAAATCCACAGACTGGGGTACATTAGTCTCCTCTACTTTGGCTGCTATTGATAAACAAGCCACAGCTAGCAATTGCACCGCCCAAGCTCTACCTCTCTGTATTCACACGAAAAGTGAAGTGCAAAATCAAGAACAGAAGCAGCATAAATGAGAGGACATTGTACGTAAAGGAAACGAGAAAAAGAAACAAACTTTCGGCTCTAATTCCAGAACTTACAGGCAATTCATAAAGCGAAAGGAAGCGATCCAAGTAGTTCATAGATAGCCAAACACACAATGGCCCAAAATTGTAATGGGAATGAGCCTGTTGATCGCAACACACAACAATTCAGCCTAATTCAGTAATCACGAAAACCGACAGTCTATATACTAGCAATAAAATAATGAGAGACACAACATCCAAATTTACAACACCAATGAGATGCCACAGACAACCAGATTCGGAACAAACGCCATGATCATTGATCCCACAACCACTTAGATAGACTTGGGACATCTCGAAAACAATCAAACAAGTCACATTGCAGAGAAACATGTTATAAGACGTTCTCGAAGAACACAACCCAGTTGCGGAAACCTGGATAGCAATCGCAAGAACCAGTAAAAGCAATAACCCAATGGAGCTTAAGAGGGTAAAAACTCCACCAACCTTCCAAATCCAATCGAAGGCCTCCCCTCTAGCGCTCAATTCTAAGTCCCCAGAACGAAGTCTCCTTAGATAATCGTGTCTGGGCAAATGCTCGCTCTCCCTCTTAACCAGTTCACTCACCCGCTCTTCACTATGTGAGGAAAAATCTATCATGGATTTGGATCTACGGTTGTGATCAAAATTGGGGCCTTGATTGTATTTGTGGGAATGTGATGGGAAGTGACCCAAGTCATCTGTTACTTTAGAATCAAGATCATCAAAGCAGGTATTCGAGTTTTCTGCACAGAGAAGGTTTGAGGTGGCAGAGTCAAAGCTGTCTGTCATTGGAGCACCTCGAGATGCCCTGTAAAACCCAACAAAATCTCATCAAATCAGAGTCTGGGTTTTATCAAAGATGGCATTTTCATCGCACAACAGAACCCAAGAACAAGTGAGAGTCTGTCTATAAACAAAGTGTAATAGTGGTGTAGATACAAACAAAGAGAGGTTAGAGAGAGAACGGGGAGGGGCTTGGGGAGAGTATATAGCAAAGAGAGGACCTTTATGTAGGAAATGAGCATGCGTGTTTAGGGTAAACGAGGAATGGGGGAGTGAGGGAAGGGGATTTCTAAATTAGTGGTATTACTTTTTACTTGTAAATGAGAGATTTTAGGTTCGATTCTCGCTAAATATGAATTTGAATCACATTTTTGTTAACTCATTGTGAGGCTTAACTCACTCTCCTACCCCTTCAGTGTAGATTATATCGTTTGTTCAAATAAAAAATATGTAAGACACAGTATAAACAAAATTCATACTAAACTTTTATTGAGGTTGCCACTTAATACGGTGTACTTATATTCATCTCTACTATTACGTCAAGTTTCATTCTCTTTGATGATGAGTTCTATATCACATTATTATAGCTACCCAAATTTTCCATCCTTAGTGTTGTATTAGAAAAAAAAAACTTTAATTGACGTTTTTGCATGGTTAATTATGTTTTACTTCCTACATATGATCTGTCACAAAGTTTTATAGTCGTATAACGTTATATGTCTTTCATCTATTTGATTGTATGATACACCACAAAGTGCAATGTGAAATATGTGATCTCTATCTATTTTGTGGAATCATAATTACATCATTGTTAAATGATGACGTAACAAATCGTATGACCCGATTATAGGCTTCATGTAAGCCACACTTCTAACAATGGGACCAAAATATATGATTGGTATCGTTTTGTGAGAAAAAAATAGGTTTTAACGATCAAACTTTCAAGCAGAACAAAAGTGATCAAACAGTCTATCAAGCAGAACAAAAATGATCAAACAGTCACACGGACAAAATGCATATAAATTACTATGATTTCAAAAGCTCATAATACAATGTGAGAAAATTAAAATTTCATCGTAAAAATAAAAAATAAAAAATAAAAAAAAATAAAAAAAAACATAAAATGTGTTAAATACAGTTGATCATTTGTTGGTGGGTAAATAACTTTTAAGAGAGGTTGATGAGGGATAATGATTAGGCCTGTGATAATGCATATATACCTGTCATCACGAACTCAAGGCTTATAAGAGAGTCAACAACTCAAGTGGACTTCTAAAGAATTGCAAAATTAAGAGGATGATATATACATCAGACACTCGAGGCCAAATTTTAGTAAAAACTAGTGGCGACTTGGGATTCAAATTTTAATTGGATTGAATTAACATTACCAAAGTAAGGAAAACAATTTATCAAATAAAAAATCTTGGTAGAATTTAAGTAAAGAAAACAAAAAGAGAAAGTTTTCATCTTTCCTAAACAGCTCGGAAATATGTTTCTTAAAAAAAAAAAAATAATTAATAAAAAAAAAATGAACAAATACGTAGGAGACTCAAAATCCATATCACATCGGCAAGAAGGAACAAGCTACTCTAGACATCAGTTTTTCATATTCTTTTGTGCACGGTTATATATGATTCATGAATATGTCTAAGGAGAGAATGATATTGCTTGGGCCCAAAATAATATTATTGGGCCAAGCGTACATTTATGTTCGGCCTAAAGCTTTTCCTAACGTACTATGAGCTGTCTAGTGGTCATAAGCCGCTCAGTTAAGGTGGTCGAGTCCTATTGCAAGAAAGAGTGATTTGGATAAGAGCGGATGGGTCGAAGTCCTAGTACGATAAGGAGTCTCAATGGAGTGAGGACGCTGAGATTTGAGAAGTGAAAGTGGCCGGATAGAGATTTTGGTTCAAAGTCTTAGTAGGAGTAGGATTGGCCGAGCCCTGGTTGGACTAGGATGAAGAATCCTAATCCGAGTATAGTTCTGATTCGGCCAAGATGAGATTGGTTGCTATAAATAGGAGGGGTGCGTCATTCGAGAGCCCCTTCAATTCAACACACAAATTGCTCTGTGCAAACCTCACAAATATCTTGAGATTTTTTTATTTTCTTTTTCCGCCAATACACCTTTAGTTTGGATAAACAGCACTGTGAAGGCAACCGGCGAACATCTTCAGTTTGGATAAACAGCAATGTTGCCGTAGAATCAACCGACCGAGGAGCACCTTCAGTTTGGATAAACAACACTGCGTCGAGACCAACTGGTTACCTATCCAAGTCTCGGTCGAGAAGGGTTTTCAAATCCTTATTGGCAGAGGTCATCTTATTAGCCTTCTAGGCAAAGTGAGGTGTTACAAGTTACTACATTCGGCACATTGAACGCCGAGTGGTTTTATGATTGGATACTCACAAGTGAGTTTCAGAGTTCGGCATTCTGACGGTCAAACCACATTTACCATCAAGACATACATCTCTTTTGAGTACCCGTGTCCATATAGTTAGGAGCAGGTTCAACGTACTTATACTTTTACGAATATAATCACCGTGACCGAACCCAATGTCGACAATTCGTGAACTTCACAGAACTAGTAGCCTTGTCTTTAGGCTCGAGAACCCAAAGGCCGAGACGTGTTCCTTCCTCGGTCACAGTTGCAAGATCAAGAAGTTAGTAGCGCATTCAACGCAACATCAACAAATTTTACTCCTCGGTTGAGCTCGGCCGACGAGTTGGCGCACCCTGCATCAACCGAATGACTTAGTTAGCTTATTACTTTCTCGGCATGCATACCACGTAAGCTTTGTAGTTTTTAGGGTCAACATTTTGGCACGCCCAGTAGGACCCAATGCTAAAACTTCGAAGTTTATGACCATTGAGACAGGGTCAGTAAAAAAGAAAACAGTCATGGGAAAGTCAACGACCAATCTGCCGGTTTAGGGCCCTAGACAAGATTTGTCATAGGCACAAAATCCCCTTATTAATGTGACATCTGAAGCTGCAACTGCGATGGCTGCACTGAGAAAATGAAGTTTGTCTCGGCAGGCAGCTTCGCAATGCAGAAATTCCCAACAAAACCACATGCATTTTACTCGAAGGGATAGTGAAAGACTGCGACGAAGATGGTGGGGAAGGCTCTGATCCCCCGACTAGGTTGTTTCTTCGAAGACGACTTAATGAGTAATCTCACCAAGTCGAGCAGTCGGTCGGCCAAAAAATGAACAGTTTGCTCAAGGTAATACAAAGTAATGGTGATACACACACTAGATTGCTTGAACCATTGGTCAGTAAAGCCTTCGAAGATGGACACGCCGATCAGCCTCGACAACTTCCATTTAAGAATAATCTACTGCAAGTTGAGACAGGATCCGCTCGGCTCCAACCGATGGACTTGGAAAAAAAGAAGAGGATTAAGCCGTAGATCAGACAGGTCTGACCAGGGAATGGAAACAATACCCGTCAATATGATTGAGGTCCAAAAGATGATTGATTCAGCTTTAAAAAAGGGGCCGAAGTTCCCAAAATTCATCCATCCATACTTGGCTTATATGGAGAAGTTTGAATATCCTAAAGGTTTCAAGATCCCATATTTCAGCCTTTTTGCTGAAGAATATCGTTGTCTTCGTTAGAACATGTAGCTCGATTCACTACGCAATGTGGAGATATTAATAGCGACTTCCATAAACTGCTACTATTCAACTTCTCGCCAATAGGTCCAGCATTTGCTTGGTACATCAACCTCTCGCCTAATTCCGTCCAAAGTGGGGAGGACCTGGTCAAAAAGTTCTATGAACAATTCTATTGGCCAAGGATGGAAGTGTTAGTTTCATCACTAGCTAGGATGGCTCAAGCATTAGACAAGTCGCCAACGGAATACTTAACAAGGTTCAAGTCGGCCAGAAATTGGTGCCGAGTACCTCTTCCTGAAGATGAATTTGTCAGAATCGTTCTAAACAGCCTGGATGTGGAATATAAAAAGAAATTCTTGGGGGCAAACTTCCAAGATATGTAATTACTGGCCCAGCACGTCGAACAGTATAATTATTTCCTCCGAGAGGAAAAGATCTTGAAGCCCTATCCCGGGGAATGATATACAAGAATCCCACGGTTAGTTACGCATCGGCCGAAGGTGAGGATTCCCAATACACCACTGTGGATGTGGCCGAGATGGTAATAGATAAACCATACATTTGCAAGGCATTAGCTCAAATTAATTCCAAGGTTGCCAAAACCCACTCGGCCTCTGAAGAGACGATTAAAACATCAAAAGTCTACACTTTCGACATCACCAAGGCCAATGCAATTTTCGACCAGTTGTTGTTGGCAAAGATCATTAAACTTTGGCCAAGATATAACATTCCTAAGGCAGAAGAGCTGTATTGCAAGTACCATAACTCGAAGAAGCATACCACCAACAATTGCGTCGTGTTTCGTGATGCCATTCAAAGCTAGATTGATAAAGGCAAGCTAAAGTTTCCTGAAAAACAAATGACTGTTGACATTAATCCCTTTCCCTCGATGACAATTGGCATGGTAGATGCTTATCTGCCCAAAAGTAAAGGGAAAGGGAAGGCTGAGTTCATCCCAGTACAACATGTCCTAAAGCAGAACTCTCAGCCACGACTCAAGATTGATTTATTCTCAAATAAACCGCCTACGGAGTTTTCGAGACCGGCCATAGTCGAATCTATGTCAGACTCCAGTGCAGAAGAAGTTGATGGACCAATGGTTTTATGTGGTTGTTGTAAAACACTCGTCGTCCTAACCGAACCTAAGGAGAAAACACCTCAGCCTCCAACACCAAGGCAACCGTCCACGGCCGCAGCTGCACCTCCAAAGGAACTCGGTGCCGGCCACCACTAGAAGGTGTTCGAAATGCTCGGTCCTCAAGTATGAACGAACCGTTTAACCTTAGCCAGACAGCGTCTTGACTTTGACGTGCCATTTTATAATGAGGACTATTACTCGCGTAACTCCAGCAGTTCGAGTTCATCGGTGAGCTAAAAAACCTTCAAGCCACCTGAGCCACGTGACCAATGTTGGTATAGTTACAATTCTCCTACTGGCATGTATATGGCGTTATCCAAATCTCAGAAACGTCGCTGCTAACGGATAGACTGTATGGCTCGACGACAAACAGCGCAGGCTACTTCGACTACCAGGTGGCAGCTGAAAGAGGTAGCAAGAAGAGGTGATGACCAACAAACCCCGACCATCATGGCCGAATTACTTCAAGAGAAAAAGGCAATTGATCGCGACTTTAAAACTACCATTGAAGAGTTCGAGAAACGCATCAAACTTCTTCTTCGCCTTGGGGAGATGAAAGCTCGTTTCGAGTATTTCAGAAACGAAGTCGAAAGCAAGCTTCCCTAATTATCCCCACAAGGGCCATTAATAAAAGTCTGGCGGAATCTACACCCTACATTCCTTAGCGAATCCTTGGAGTACATGCGAGAATTTCGCAAGAAACATTCCGCCAATGACTTGTACGGCCTGCCCAAAGCATCTAAGAAGCCCTCAACCTGGCACTAACTTGCCCTGATGCTGAACAGATTATCCAGAAAACCACTAATCCAATAATAAAGGCTAGGTTCTAGCATGTACGTGAGGCTCGGGTCCTCGGCTTCGAGGTCGACCTATACACAGACATAGACACAGCCGAGCTTTATTTTTCCCTTGAAGACCTTCAGCATTTACGATATCATTTCCAAGTCTTCTCAGCCGTATCTCTCTTCGGCCTTACAGCCGATGAGAAAAATCATGTGGCTTGTTTAGATGCGTACCTAAACACAAGGAACGCACGAATTGCCTATGAAGAATGAGCCCGTAAAACACTGCATGGACAAAATCAAACCTCAGCAACAAGCATGCTCGAAAAAGACAGCCAAAATGAAACAATTCCAGGTGCCATACCACAAAAACAAGCATCCAATGAGGCAAAAGATGACCATGACGAGAATGCTCAAAAGCATGATATTGCACTCGATCACCTGGGGGAAGACGACCAGGACCCGATGGGTCTTTCAGTCATTGAAAACATGGAAAGCAACATGGTCTATGTTTTACCTGCTGAGTTTGACCAACCACACACCAGCCAAATTTCTTGGATGGGGACATGGTTGCCGAGGAAGCAACACAAGTCGATTTCATCGCCATCGAAGAAGATAGACAAACGAGTAAGTATGACAAACTTAAAGTAACCCTGGCTGAATTGTTCCCCCGCTCCTCTTCTGTTAATCTCCAACATCTGAAGCCATTGTACGTTACGGCTCATATTGAATGATACCCAATTGCTAAGGTGTTTGTCGATTGTGGAGCCACAATCAACATCATGCCTGTATCCATCATGAAGGCATCACGCCGCTCCAATGATGAACTCATACCGTCAGGAATAACCGTGAGCAGCTTCGTCGACGACAAGTCCCAAACCAAATGGGTGCTCCCGTTAGAGGTAAGCGTTGCAGGTCGCAACCACATGACCGTATTTTTTATAATTGACTCAAAGACTGAATATAATGCATTGCTTAGCCATGACTGGATCCATCAAACGAGCTGCATTCCTTCGTCACTATACCAAGTTCTCATCTTTTGGGATGGCAAATCGGTTTGCTTGGCCGACTTAATTACCAACACTGATGATTGACGCCAAATAGAAAAGGCGCCGGGCCACGGTTTCATCCACTATGGAACGTCTCCTGGCTCATTAGTGTGCTATTTCCAAGCATCCACATTTGGGCATAAACTTAATTGAATTTTTGGTCGAATGAGATAACAACCTAGTATTATCGTTGGATAAAGTTCAGGCCACACCGACCGAACTCGAAGATAGTCGACCCTAAGTCAATAACCCATTAGAAGAAATAAATGTTGGAACGGCCGATGACCCTCGACTGTTATTTATTAGTGCATTGTCACCCCACTCCACGAAGATTGAACTTTGTAAATTACTAAACGAGTTGGGGCTGTTTCATAGCTAATTCAGCAGGTAAAATGAAAGCGTTATCTACGCTTTTGAAACTTAAGGACTTAGATAAGTTTGAGTGGCGAGAAGAACATCAGGAGGCTTTCATACACCTCAAGGTCTTCCTTACAATGCCACCGGTCCTCGTACCACCTCGACGCGGTAGGCCTCTTAAGCTATACATTTCGACGGCCGACGAGTCTATCGGTTGCCTCCTCGCACAAGACCATGATGTTGGGCATGAACAAGCTATCTTTTATCTTAGCCGGAATCTGAATTCGCCTGAGATCAATTATTCACCCGTCGAGAAACTTTGCTTGGCTTTGTTTTTCGTCGCGTGACAACTTCAAAATTACATGCTCCCATTAGTTACGTAGGTCATCACCCAGACAGATGTTATTCGTTACATGCTTACTTGGCCTATAGTAAAAAGACAAATTGGGAAATAGATAATGGCATAATTAGAGTTCAGTTTGCAATACCTGCCCCAAAAAGCCGTCAAATGACAAGCTCTAGCCGATTTTTTGGCCCAGCACCCCTCTCCATATGGTTTCGGGGGCAATGAAGTCGACATCGGACTGGGCCTATAGTAAAAGGCCAAGTTTCGAAATGGACAATGGCATTATCAGAGTTCAATTTGCAATACGTACCCCGAAAAACAGTTAAAGGATAAGCTCTAGCCGATTTTTTGGCCGAGCACCGCTTTCCATATGGTTTTGGGGGTAATGAAGTCAACATCGGATTGGTCAAAACACGAGACAACTATTGGACGATGCAGTTTGATGGTTTTAGTACCTCAGCGTCGGCTGGTGTCGGCATCATTATTCAATCTCCCCACCACTACCATTGGTATTTCTATCTCAAGCTAGACTTCAGTTGTACGAATAATTAAGCTGAGTATGCAGCTCTTATCATCGGTCTTCACGACTTAAAAGCAACCCGTGTCTTTGTCCTTGGTGATTCTGAACTTGTGATTAACCAACTAAATGACATTTTTCGTTGCATGAGTTGTACTTTGGCGCCCTATCACATAGTTTCCACCTATTTGGCTGACTCGTTTGAGGGAATTGCATTTGAGCACATTCTGCTTGTTCGAAACATTGATACGGAGGAACTCGCTTAAATAGCCTGGAGCACAACTCCTGGGGGGCGAGCTAGACCGGGCAATACCTATAGGTGACGATCTTACCCAGCCTTGGTTAATCAGCAAGTTCTCCAGTGCAATCACGTGATACGTACACGAGTGATGTCCTTACCATCGTTGTTAAAACGAGGAGATCCTGTAAAAGTATGTGTTATTGAGATGTTGCCAGACGATTGGAAAAGGTCGATTATACGATATCTCCATAACCCAAGCAACAAACACAACTGAAGGACAAGAGTTCATGCCACAAACTACGTGTCATACCAGAATGAGTTATATCAAAAGGATGAGGATGGTTTATTGTTATTGTGCTTCTGCTCACAGGAGGCTGCCCAAGAAATCGATGAAGTACACAAAGGGATTTGTGGAGCTTACCAATCCGGGCGTAAGATGCGTTGGCTACTTCGCCGACACGGCTATTTCTGGCCGAGTATATTGAAGGATTGCATCAAATACGCACGAGGATGCATACAGTGTCAGATTCATGGACCTATACAGATAGTTTCGGCCAAATTACTCTACTCACTTACTAAACCATGCCCGTTCAGAGGATGGGCAATAGACGTAATCGGCAAAATCACGCCGTCGTCTGGAACAGCAAAACACGCGTGGATACTAGTGGCAACCGATTACTTCATTAAGTGGGTCGAAGCAAAATCATATGTCGAATTAACGACCAAAGAAGTTTACAATTTTGTAGAAGAAAATATTGTGACCAGATTCAGCATGCCAAAAACTATCATAACTGACAATGGCACAATCTTTACAGCTGACAGGTTTAAGGAGTATACGGCGAATCTAAATATTCAACTTGAGTAGTCTACACTGTATTACCCACAGGCGAATGGGCAGGCTGAAGGAAGTAATAAGGTTTTGATTAGTATTCTTGAAAGAATGGTAAAAGAGAGGCCTGGTATGTGGCATTTGAAGGTATATGAAGCATTATGGGCCTATTGAACTGCATTCCGATCAGCCACCTGAATGAATTCATACGCGTTAACCTATGAACACGATGCTATATTATCGGTCGAGCTGAGTATAAACTCGTTGCGAGTAATCGAACAAAGTAATTTGTTTAGTACCGAATACAGTCAAGCCATGAGACAAGAATTAGAAGACATGGAAGAAATTTGGCTTGACGCTTATAACTTATTAGTGGCACAGAAGAAGATTGATAAATGAGCTTATAATCAGCGAGTCAGACAAAAAACGTTCAGCGAAGAAGAGTTGGTTTGGCAAACCGTGCTACCCGTGGGAATTAAAGACCCTAGGTTCTGAAAATGGTCGCTGAATGGGGAAGGACCGTTCGTCATTCACAAAGTTCTTAGCAAGGGGGCATACCACCTCAAGGATCGGATTGGTTTAGTTCATAAGTTGCCAATCAACAGGAAATTTTTAAAGAAATACTACCCAATTACTTGGGAGATGCGAGAATAAAATATCATTTCATTGATTTTGCAAAAGGATGTACAAGTAAAATTACAAAAGATTCCTAAAATCCTAGGGGATCGAAGGAAGAAAGGCTTCAAGTGCGGCTTTCAACTCCAATAACCATACTTCACCCATTATGATTTCGTCTTGCCTCGTCTTTTTGTTAAGTTGAAGTTGCTGGATCTGCTTTATGCTAGCCGAGAAATTCGTCAGTCGATCCTTATTCATCTCAAAATTCTTTTCGAGTTCTGAAGCAACAGCCGACCTTTGCTGTTGAAGCTCAGTAATTTGACGTTGAAGTTCAGAAATTTGGTGATCAAAACTGGTCAGCTGCGTTTTCTTTGCTTTTATGGCCTCAACCTTCGATTGGCTAGCCTCATGAGCAATCTTTGCAGCCTTTAGGTCATCCTCAGCCCGAAGAGCTTATTCAAAAGTAATAAAGTGATGTCGGGTTCACTCCAGGAGATCAAATAAGTAGACGACATTTTCGGTGCTCAGTAAGCCGTCGGCTGCAAAGCCGTTTAGGCACTCTCTTACGTAGTCGAGGCCTTTACATTGAAGGACCTGTGAGGCAAAAAGGGATAAGATTTCTTGCAACTTGGCAAAGGCATTAGATTCGGCCACGGTCTCCGAAGGCTCAGCTGACTCGGTAGAAGACTCGGCTACTCCAGAAGTATTCAAAAGTAAAACGTCAAGCTCGACCTCCCATGAAGGCTATACAGGAAAAGATTTTAAGCAAAAGGAAAATTACAAGGAACATAGCAGAAGGAATTTCTTTTAAACTTACAGAGATGAGACTTCGGCCATGTCCCCTAGTTCATTGCTCAAACCTAGAGAGCTTAATGGCCAAGCCCAGTGTTTAAGATTGCTTCTTAATTCAAGCGGCTGATGGAGGTTATCTAGGTTCGACGGCCACTAAGGTGGCTAGGAAATATAGATAACACCCTTCGGCGCATAAAATTGTTAGTGAAATGAATAGTCGGGCACCTGACATTTAATATTTTTCTCGGTTCAGACTTGTTATAGTAAAACTAACCAAAGAAAAGGATCGAACCTTACAAAAGTTGAAGTGACTTCTTGTCGAGGAACGCCAAGGTTTTGATCCTGCGAATGGATCGGTGTCTCCGCCATTACTTCAGGCTCGACGAAAGATTTTTTCCCACGGTCTGTTACAGGAAGATCGACATGGTTAGTCGCCTCAACCACAGGAAGAGGATGAGTGGTAAGGGGTTTGGTCAGTCGAGGGCGACTCGTTAGCGGGGCTTCGTCTCCGTCATCATCCTGAAATAAGAGTTATTAGTATTCAGAATTTATTCAAATAAGTTGTTAGCAACATAATCATACATCTTCCTCTAAAACGACGACTGTTCTTCTTTTTGGATGTGAAATGAGGTTCATCTCGACCAGGGTGACCTCTTCCTCCAAAACAGGAACAACAGCCGGCCCTGGCACTGCAGGTACTTTGACCACTAGATCATTGGTTGGATCGACCATAACTTGTTGAGCAGGACAAACCTCAACTGCTCGACTTGTGGGAGGATTTGGTTGCATATCCGTCGAAGTCTGAGCACCAGGGGTGCAAGGAAACTCAGAGGTTGCTCATGTGGTCTAACTGGAGATAACATGGATCTCCCGCTCCCTTTTTTTCGCCAACTTCTTGACATGCTTTTTGGGGCGAGGAATATCACCGGTTGTTTCAGCTTCTGGGTAAAACCGTTTACTCGACAAGGTTGGCAAGGTGGTCGCAATTTTTGTTGGCAAAGGAGCAAGTCTTTTCTTACCCACGACCGCAGCTGTTGCGTCCGCATGACTACCTAGAAAAGCCAAAATCAAATCAGAAGAGAGTTCGAACAAATGACCAACGTAAGATGATAGAGGCAGGCAAATACCTTAAGCTGTTTCTTTGGGTGTCGGGGAAGAAGTCTTCCTCGGGCAGTCACCGAATTTTTTCTTGATAACATTTTCAATTGGTGCGTCAAAAAAGTCTGAAGTATATGCGGCCCACCAATCAACAAAGGTGGCAGTGTTGAGAGTCTCGAGGACGTTTGGTCGAAGGCGGAATTTCTTGCACCTTTCTTGAAATTCTTCCTCGGCCTCTCTGCATTCTTTTTTCGAAGAACCAAAAAGGCATCATCAACTCAAGAAAGAACGGAGATTAGAAGAAGCAGTGGGCAGCCTTGAAGGTAACCAAGTTGCCGCGCAGTGAAATGGGGTTGGTAGATTTCCCAACTTGCACGCTTAGCATCACAGCCGAAAGGAAGATCGTGAGTTATCAGCATTTTTGGCTTCATTCCATGCCGAAGATGAGAGCTTGATAGAAGAGGGGTATTCTTGATGACGGCAAATCAAAAAATCATCATCAGAAAGGTCTTCTAGGTCGAAAAAGTATTTTAAAACTTCTTCGGCCAAGTGAGGAGGAGCTGGTCTAGAGCCCAATTAAAAACCTAATGCTTCAGTGGGTATGAAGTTGGGGACTTCTGGCTTGAGGGTGGAAAAATAGACTTGCAGCCAAAGTTGAAGAACCTAAAGTGGGTCAGTCTGGTGTAGGTCAATCTTGTTGACCGTCATCTCGGCTAGGCAACGTGTAAGCTAGGCAAGGATAGTCGAGCTAAGAGGCAGGACATGACCACTAGCTAATGCTTCAGTGACTGACATGTTCTCGAGCAAACATTTATTTAACTTGGTACAACAAATGAATTTGTTATACCAATAGAAGAGGAAGGCTTCGTGTTCTCCCTTCCTAAGGTTTTTTTCTCCTCAGCCAGCGAAATGTTGAATGAGGGTGTTGTAGTTGAAGAAGTTCTTGTGCAACTTTTGAACTTTTTCTTTCAGGCGCTCTTGATTTGTCTTCCTCAGCAATTCGACAGCGCGTTCAGTCGAAGAACATCTTGAGGTCAAGGTTGGATGGGCATCCAGAAAGAGAGACGTCAATCGGGAGACCTGAAGGGAAATCACGAGAATGGCTGAAATGTTGAGAATGGTGGGACTGATAGGGCTGAGCAAAAGGACCATAATATTAGTGGTTGAGCACCAAAAGCCTAGAGTTGCCATGAGAAGTTCTTTGTCTATGGCGATCTCAATGGTCGAGAGCTTGATGGCATCATAAATGCTAATAATCCTCTACTCTTTATTAAAGAACTTCTCCATCCTTTCAACCCACGCTACCCATGCCGCAGTAGTTGAAGGCCAAGATCCTTGGGGTTTACTCAATTCCCACTTTGACCAATCATAACCTTGAAGCAAGGGTTCCAGGCAATGATTTTGAGGAGGTTGGTAATGGACACCGAGACGTTGTCTTTAAAGAATGGTCCCAGGATGTGATGGGAAGCGCTCGAGTCACCTTCAAATCACAGGTTTTTGATGGCACTCCGGTCAATAAAGTCTCGGCACTTGGCACATTCATCAGAAAGCTTGGAAATAAAGGTGTTGGGAGCCATTGCAGAGAACTTGAAGGAATTTCTGGATTCAAAAGAGCTTTTTCTGGCCAGAAAGAGAGCTTTGAAGGGTGATCTGAGAGTGAAATGTCTGAGAGTTCTGAGAGTGTGAGAGGAAAAATAAAGGATTTTGAGTATTTATAGGGGTTTTGGAAGAAGGCCAATCGTTTGATTTTGAAAAGAAATGGTAAGATTAGTCGGACAGGTTTCACAATCATTATGGAGATTCGAGAAATCCATATGAAGAGACCAAGAAACTCACAGATCAAGGCTGCACAATAGCGTGCGACGGCAGACTCAATGACAAGGAGAAGTTTAATTATGTGCATGACTCAAACAGACCAAAAAATTCGCAGTTCAAGGTTATAATGATAGCGTGTGGTAGGGTTTTGGGGTGTGAGAAGACGTTTTAGTGTCAAGGATGAACATGCCAGGAAGATGCCACATGGCAAGATGTCTGACAAAATCAGATCATGCGATCGTGCTTCATAAATGCGCTTGATGGATGGAATATTTGAGGTTTTACACTATCCTTTAGTTACCTTTTAGGGTTTGATTTCACTTCTTCAAGGTCAAAATTCGGTTAAGGAGTTATAGGTCGAAGACCTCAAAAGCAAGGGGGCAATGTTTGGGCCCAAAATATTTTTATTGGGCTGAGCGTAGGTTTATGTTCGGCCCAAAGCTTTTCCTAACATATTATGAGCTCTCTAGAAGTCATAAGTCGTTCAATTAGGGTGGTCGAGTCCTATTGCAAGAAGGAGTGATTTGGATAAGAGCGGATGGGTCGAAGTCCTAGTACGATTAGGAGTCTTAATGGAGTGAGGACGCTCAGATTTGAGAAATGAAGATGGCCGGATAGAGAGTTTGGTTTAAAGTCCTAGTAGGAGTAGGATTGGGCGAGCCCTGGTTGGACTAAGATGAAGAATCCTAATCTGAGTATAGTTCTAATTCGGCCAAGATGAGATTGGTTACTATAAATATGAGGGTGCGTCATTCGAAAGCCCCCCCCCCCCAATTCAACACACAAATTACCCTACGCAAACCTCTCAAACATCTTAAGATTTTTTTTATTTTCTTTTTCTACCAACACACCTTCAGTACTGATAAATAGCATTGTGAAGGTAACCGGCGAATATCTTCAGTTTGGATAAACAGCATTGTTGCCGTAGAATTAGCCAACCGATGAGCACCTTCAGTTTGGATAAACAGCACTGCGTCGAGGCCGACTGGTTACTTATCTAAGTCTCGATCGAGAAGGGTTTTCGAATCCTTATTGGCAGAGGTCATCTTATTAGCCTTCTCGGCGAAGTGAGGTGTTACAAGTTACTACATTCGGCACATTGAATGCCGAGTGGTTTTATGATTGGATACTCACAAGTGAGTTTCAGAGTTCAGCATCCTGACGGTCAAACCACATTTACCATCAAGACATACATCTCTTTTGAGTACCTGTGTCCTTATAGTTTGGATCAGGTTCGACGTGGTTATACTCTTACGAATATAATCACCGTGACCAAACCCGGCGCCGACAATTCATGAACTTCGCAAAACTAGCAGCCTTGTCTTCAGGCTGGAGAACCCAAAGGCCAAGACGTGTTCCTTCCTTAGTCCCAGTTGCAAGATCAAGAAGTCAGTAACGCGTTCAACGCAACATCAACAAATTTTACTCCTTGGCCGAGCTCAGCCGACGAGTTGGCGCACCCTGCATCAACCGAAGAACATAGTTAGCTCATTAGTTACTCGGCCTGCGCGCCACATAGGCTTTGTAGTTTTTAGGGTCAACAGATATATAGGTCGTTATCAGAAAATTCAGTTGGGTTTGTTAGTGTGGAAGCCAGACTTATGGTCAAGATGAAGGTGAAATGCCTCTGTGAGTCTTCCCAGCCTCCGAATGAGTGTGTAACTGTGGCTTGCCACCAGTTGTTCCCTTTTTTAAAAAAAGAAAACTAATGAAAATGATTTGAAAAGTTTTAGTTTTAATCAAAAACTATGTTATAAGTTTTGTTTAATGATTATTACAAGGCTCATATTAAAGTACTCCAATTAAAAATGGCACAACTATAATAAATTATAATTTGTCGATTTTACCCCTAACGTTTTTAGGTTGAGTTCCAGATTTTCGTCGTTAATGAAGTTCATTGTTGTTTTGCAAACCTTCTTCTTTTTCTTTGAAACAAAAATATAGATCATCATGCTATTTAATTTATATTTTGTATTATTTCGTTGAAATGTGATCGTCATTATTATTCACAGTGTATTCAAGGTACTATTTTTCAATTTTTCTTTGTTAGTGGAGTTCATCGTTTATTTCTCCAGAAAATAAATTTGAGATCTGCATTCTATTCAATAATAACGACAGGTCACTATTTTTAGACTATAAAAATAAACTGTTTCTGGATTTTAAGTCACACTATTTCTTAAATCTAAATCACTGTTTATGGATCCAAATGAAATAGACAAATTGTTTCTTAAATGTAAACTAGAAAGCAAATAGTGAAATTCACTGTATTTGGATTCAAAGTAAAATAAGCACCATATTTCTTGAATATAATCAACTGATGCGTGGAAGAAAAGAAACAGTCAAATGTTAAAACATAGACTATTTCTAGAATTTAAGTCATTGTTTCTGGAGTTTGGTTATTTTCTTTCCAGATATAGTGTTTGTTTTGTGCACAGACAAAACAAACACTGCGTCTGATTTTTTTTCCAGAAACACTATAATGTTTTGGGTTCTCTAGAAACAGTTTTATGTTTTGGTTCTTTTTTTTTTTTCTCAAACATTTTTTTACTGGTTTCTGCCATTAAACTTCTTTGAACTTGTTTTGGTGGCTTTGTTCCGATGAATGCTTACTTTTTTAAATTTGATTTGGTTGTTTTTTAAATGGGGGAATTCAATTTGATAGAAAGACAAGGAGTTATTATGGCGGTTTCGTGGCGGGTTAAGGTTGGTGAAGAGTCAGGACAATATCGAATCATTTAGGAGGATTTACAAAAGTGTAGATTTGTAGCGAGTTGGGCTTATAAGTTTGGCCCGTGGACAATAGTTTTGGATAGTTTTTTATTAAACTTTGAGTCATTTTGGTTAAATAACATATTGGAATGGTTTTTGGTTAAATATTTATTGGCCTAAGCTCTTTTCATTAAAACTCCCTTTAAAAAAAAGTAAAATAAATTAAAATAAAACTCGGTTGGGCTATAGCACGTCCAGCCCTTGGTCCGCCCATGGTAGAAGTAAATGAAAGTAATTGTATGGTATATATATTGCACGTGATCTTATAGATTATTTTTTAAAGTAACCGTATGGTACATTTCATGTGATTTTTGTATAATTTTAGAGTTCAGCATAAGTGGTCAAATACAAGTAGGAATTGTTAGAGAAATGTGCGTAGTAGTTATATTTGTTTTGTTCTCTAACAAGTTGTCATGAAAATGTGATAGATAGATAGGTGAAGCATTTGTGACCAATCAACATTGTTTAAATTATGTAGTTAACTAACTTTTATTCTAGTGATCTACGACCCATTAATATATTTAAAATTATCCAATTAATTAGGTTTTAGTGTAATGAACCTTTCTTTCCGATTGAAAAATGTTCCAAGTTGGAATTGGGATCAAAATGGATTAAACCATCTAAAGCTTGTTGAATCGGCATATGATTGTAAAAAGGAACATGAATTTGGTGGAGAATATTGGGATGAAAGACCATCCATCATTTCCTTCTCTCGTTTTATTTATAATTTAATGTTATTTTTGAAAAATGAGCAAATAGTAAGAGAGTAAATGGAAAAGTGAAGGGAGAATTAGGAAGGGTTTAGTTGGAGAAATTTTTTATTGTGATGGGAATATGAATGGTACATTATATGTTTTTATATAAATAATGAGAAATTGTATTTTTAAATTATTAACTTTTTAGCACATACAGTTTATCATTGATATAATGGCACGTGATATATCATACTATGTTTCAGTCACATTGAAAAATTTCTGTTGGTAGAAGAATGACTGATGGACAATGGCTTTGTCATTTTCCACCATTAGAGAAGTCGCGTGCTCTCTGCATTCTTAGCAGAACCAAACGAACCGTTTTTGGCTCTGAAATTGGTATCATCATGCTACTTTCTCGCTCTAATTGCATGCATATGCATGCCTTAATGTCGAAAATACCCTCCATATAAATGCAATAATATTTAAATAAAAATATTATTCACACATCCATTTTTATCCCTTACACATCCTTATTAATTTTGGTCATTGATCTTCCTCAATTAATTCCGTTCATATGTGGAAAAGTAAAAATAGGTGTGTGGATGCTAATATTTATCTAACTGGTACGAAGACGAATTAATAAACTTGTTCATTTAATAAGACATGGTGGTGCTACCTCCTAGAACATAATGAGAATTTGAGAAAGATTACCACTTGGCTACTCAAGCATGAGTATAAATTTTTAAAAATTCTTCTTTTGCCTGATATTAATGAGGACACAAGAATGCAAATATTCTACAGGGGTTTAAATCCAACTACCAAGAGTTATGTCAATGCATCATCAGGTGGTTCATTTTCAGATAAAAATGCCCAACAAGCATTTCAGTTGTTTGAGAAGATGGCTACAGAGACACAACAATGGGCAGCGGACCACACACAAACCAAATGCGTTTTTGATATGTCAATTGGAACTCCACATGTATCAGCTTAAACTGAAAAATGGAGGAAAAACTTGAAAATTTTGACTCAAAATTTGACAGCTTTTGCAAAAAATAACAGTACCAATCCAGCAGGTTGTTATACAGCAGCCTATTGTAATAGTTTGGAGCATCTGCAACATGCCAAATCATGATTTTATGGGCTGCCCACACAAGGATGCTTATCCCGAACACATGGCAGAACAAGTTAATGCAGTTAACAATTTTCAAAGACCAGAAATTACCCATATTCTAATTATTATAACCCAGGTTGGAGGGATCACCCAAATATGAAGTGGGAAGGAAAGCAACAGCCATAGCCTTTTCAGCAAAATCTTGTACAAGCAGCAGTTGTGCAGCCCAAACAGTCATTGGAGGACACACTTCAAATGTTTATGCAATCTACAAAGGAGTACATAGACAAAAATGATCAGAACATGCAAAATATACAAGCTTCAATTCAAAATTTGGAAAAACAATTTGGGCAGTTAGCAAAGTTATATCACAGAAAAAGAAAAAGGGAAATTTCCCAACCAAACAGTTCCAAATCCAAGAGATACAAAAGATTGTTGTGCAATACGGACATTGAGATTCGGAAAGAGTTATGATAGCAGAACAAATGAAGAAATTAGGGTTGTGTAGCCAATAGCAAAAACATCATAAATTATTACTAAAATTGCAGCAAAACACAACCTGGCAAAATTTAACATCCCTCAGTGCAAACTCCTGAACGTGTTTATGAGCCTCCTACACCATACCCAGAAAGATTGATTCTGAATGCTAAGGATTAGCGGTTAAAAGATTTTATGCAAACTTTGGCTAAAATTCATATTGATTTGCCATTGTTGGAAGCCAGTAGAAAGATTCCTTCCTATGCCAATTTTTTAAGGATGTTTGTAGTAAGAAAAGAAAGCTTGTTGAGTTAGAAAAAATTGTGCTAATAGGACAGTGTCAGCGCTATCTTATTACATAAATTGCTTCCAAAGAAGAAAGATCCAATGAGTTTTACTATCTCTTGCACTATTGGAAATTGTGATTTTAGTAGTGCTTTCATTGATTTAGGTGCTAGTGTAAACTTAATGCCTTATTCTGTTTTTAAACGTTTAGGTGAAGGTGAGCTAAAGCCAACCTCCAGCATTATTCAATTGGCTGACCATTCAATTACCTATACTAGAGGGGTAAAGGTGGACAATTTATTTCTACCAACTGATTTTATGATTCTAGACATGGATGAGGATTTGAAAACACCTATCATTTTAGGTCTTCCTTTCATGGCAATAGCCCGTACTCTCATTGACGTTGAAGCCGGAACACTAACATTCTGGGTTGAAGATCAAACGGTTGTTTTTAGGTTGTTTGAAGCCACCACACATCCAGGTGATAAGCAAGAATGCATGCGTATTGATGCATTAGATGGTTTACCTCGGGCCAAATTTATGACCAGATCATCAACTAACCATTTGTCCATAAAGCCTCCAAATTTAATTCGTGATTGCATAAGTCCTAAAAGGCAGCAACAAAGTGTGTAGCTTGATATCCAGTAGATTAACAATAGAAAAAAACACAAAATGTTGCAAGGCAACACAAATTTTAAGAAAATAAAGCCTGGTAAAAAGGTGTGATTGTTGAATTCCAGTTTCAAGTTAATTCCAGAGAGACAAGAGTCTCGGTGGAAAGGCCCTTATATGGTAAGCCAGTTTTTCAAAATGGTAACTGTGGACATTGAAATAGAGGGCATGGGTTGTGTGCTCAAGGTCAAGAAGTATTTATTAAAGTCATTTCTAAGGAAGTGTAGTGCAAGTAAGTCGTCAACTCTGAAGGAACAAGTAACTTGATTACCAGCCTTCGGCAACGTCTAGTTATGGATGCTAACTAAAGCGCTTGTTGGGAAAGAACTCAATTTTCTATCCTACTCTTTAGTTTCTTTTAAATTCAGTCAAGTATTTTATGGTTGTTAATTTCGTTACTATTTGTTTCACTTACCATGCCAATAAAAAATACATATGAAAACTACCAAAATATTTTGTTATTACTATATCTTTTTCTAGCAGTATCTATGTGAATCTAATACACAAGTCTACGATTCACAGAAAAATAGAATTAGCTCTCAAAGTTTCTTAGCAAGCTAAGAAATATGTATATTGCATAGAGTGGGAGGTGATTACCAGTTGCATGTTCGAAATGGTCTCGATTTGCATGATTAGAACTCCAATGTATGATTTCTAAGCATATCTTTGCTCTAGGAGTGACGGTGATGACGATCTGAGCATGATGTTGTGATGGCTAGAGGCTTGGGCAACCAAAGGTTTAAGTGAGAAGTGCGGTGAGGGGGTGGATGTTCGAGTTCCATTTCAAAAATGAGAGAAGGCTCTTGAGTTTTCTAGAGAAATGACGAGTTAAGAGAAAGCCATGTGGCTCTAGACTTGGAACCACTAGAGAGGAGGCTGAGATTAGGTTGGTTTGAAAATGAGAGAGAGATAGTCGTTCGGCTCTGGGCTCGAGGAGATGAAGATAGCTGTTTGCTCTGGGCTCAAGACAATTGAGAAGGGGATCCAATGTTTTTTCAAAACAGCTAAGGTTATTGGCACATGTGTGGGCACATGTGCGTGCAGAAAGGAATTATGCACATTTCTGGTGCTCCTCCCAGGTCACGAGTTCAAATCTAGAGGCTGGCACAATTTTTCTTCCTTTTTTATGCGCTTTGCATTCAATTCCCGGTCTCATGTTCGAACCCTCCCTCCTTGGGTGTGTTCTTTTCCTTTTTTTTCTTTTATTGTTTTTTATTTCTATTTTTATTTTTGTTAGGTTCTTTTCTTTATTTTTGCTAGCAGTTTTATGTTTTATTTTAGGCTTTAATATTTTTTTGTCATTTTTTTAATTTATTTTCCACACCTTGAGGACAATGTGTCATTTAAGTTTAGGGGTGGGAAAGTAAATTTTAGGGTTTTAATTTTTGTGTTAGTTAAAAATTTTCATTTTTCTTAGTTAATATCCATATATTATTTTAAACGTTAGAACAAATGGACATGGTGAAGGTTAGTCCCATAGTAGAGTTTTTTCTATTTATCGTTGCTTAGACACTAATTCATGAATTATACTTTGAAATTTGCACATCACACCAACATGGTTTGTGGGGAGTGAGATTGAAACACTTACTTTTGTCTAAGTGTATTTTAGTTTTTGTTCTATATAAAATAAAGTTTAGTATGTGTTATAAATAAAGTAATAATTGTTTCACCCGAGACTTTGCTTAGTAACCGGGCCAGTCCTGCCTGATCAACAATGATTCTCGCATCAAACTGATAGAGTCTTGGCATGGGTTAGGGTGGTTAGTTGATTTCGTAACCTTTTCAGCTCAAGTTAATAAGTCCTTAGGGGTGTTCTACGCCTAGTGCCCTAAAGCCTTTGTGGTTTGGGAGTCATTGACCTAAAGCTCGCTACATGGGTTGGATCAAAAGCTTAAGGGAACCGACATTGCATGACCACTACTATTACTGGAAAAAAAAAAAAATTATTATATGAAAAAAGAAAGAAAAAAAAAAGAATGATTATATAAGTGTGTGTGTATATGAATGATTAAATAAAACGGATGAGAGGTAAGGGTTTTAGTCAAGTCTCCTTAACCATGATGGTTCACTTTACACCAAAGGAAGTTTGTGAATTCTTTTCTAATTGATTCTAAATGGCTTAGACTCTGTGGTGGGATTAGTTGGAACTTTTGGAAAGATGTTCTAATTTTTAACAGTTTTCTATGGATTGCAACTTGAAGGTGAAAATTTTGTGTTAGTTAATTTTTGTTTAAGTTTCTAGTTTCTTAGTTTTTTGTTTTTGTTTTGAGTTTTGTTTTGCTTGAGGACAAGCAAAAAGCTAAGTTTGGGGGTATTTGATGAGTCAATATTATATTATATATTTTACCCTATTCTTAGTATAATTTGGTAATTATGTTGGTAGAATTTTGATATTATTTTAGTTCTTATGTCAAGAGTCTTGGATGCTGGATAAAACTTGCTTAAGAACTTTTCGCTTAACTGTGCCCAGGAAGTGATGCTCCCATATGGGAGTGTAAAAAGCCATGTTTTTGCCTTGTCCTTTAAAGTATAGGGAAAAAGACGAAGCTTAATAGACTCTACAGAAAACCCTTTTACCAAAATATTCTTGCAACCCATTAGAAATTCAGTAATATGCATGTTAGGATTGTCATGAAAAGTAGGCAAAATTTCCAACATGTGATGTCTAATCTCAAAAGTATCGCCTTCATCTTCTGGATAAACAACGCAAGGTTGCCCAACTTCGGGCATAGCAAAAGCCATTGTTTCTGTGCTGTCCAAGATGCCTAAAAACAGGTGCTTTCGTAATGTTCTTTCATGCTCTGGGTTAAATTGAACAAGTTGTGCAGACTGTGATCTGGTACTAACCATGCACAGTTTTCAGTAATCTGAAAAAAAAAATTAAAATTAAAACTTTTTTTTTGAACGAAAATAATTAATTAAGAATATGACAAAAACAAATTAATTAAAACAATCCTCGGCAACGACGCCAATTTCTTGATAGGATTTTTAGTACCTGTGCAAATAAGGTTAAATCACTTAAAATACTTGCAAGAATACAAGGTAATTGTAGTACAATTGCTCATGCAAGGTCGTTGTCCCCAAATATTGTTTGACTAATTTGTAATTAAATCAACTCTTAATTAACTATTAGAACAGATTGTTATCAAAGATTTGAGATTTTTAAATTTAAAAAGATTAAATTAACAATAAAATAAATCTGAAAGTTCGGAAATAATAGCAGCAAAGAAGAAAAACGTTTTTAAATTAAAATCAATTTATAAAGAAAAAGTAGGGTTTAGCCGTCACCATTACAATCCTATGCAATTCTACTAATTACTTATGAATTTCCATAGACATGCTTTGAATGTTAGGTTTTCCTATTGCATATTTTTCTCGTGATGTTCAAGCAAAAACATATATCTAACTTGCAACCCTTAAGAGCGTGATGCTTAGATCAAATATAAACATGCAAGACTCATTAAGCTTTGTGAAAACCTCTTGAAAACCATGCAACCCTTAAGAGCGTGATGTTCGCCTTAAGTGAACTTACAATTACTAATCACAAGAAGCCCTCCTCAATTTCAGGGTGATATTTGATAGGAGCATATTTAGGCGACTTACTTAGCTTGTTTTCGTGCATTTATGTTGTTAGTTCATAGTTGTTTTAGTAGTTTAAGCCATTTTCGTGTGTTTTTAGGTTCATATGGCTAAGGAAGCAAAAAGGTGCACTTTGGAGCATTTTGGAGCAAATTTGGGCTTGGAATGGATAGCTTATGTTTGGAGCAAAAGGAATGGACGAAATTGAAGACCTAATGGAGTTAGGATTCCTAATCACAAGAGGATTCCTAATCACAAGAGGATTCCTAATCAAATGAGGATTCCTAGTCAAAGAAGGTTTCCTACTTGAAGTAGGAAAGTTAAGCCAAGGTTTCCTATTTTGGTTCAACTTTTCCTAAACCTTAAAGACTCCATATTTCAGCAAGATCAAAGGCTCCTACCTATTCTAGGTCACAAAACAATGTCCCTTGTAACATTAAAGCCCTTGCCGTGTGTCCCTTGGTGTTTCCCTTCCTTGCCGTGCAAGGAAGGGCCTTGTTTCCTGTTTTGAGTCACTTAAACACTTTCCTTTTTCCTACCAAGATCAGTCATAACTCACATACCCTTTTATATTCCTAAATCCTTGCCTAAATTCAGAAATAAATGACATTCCTTTTCTTTCTAACCTTAGCCGCAAGTCACCTTCTTATTCCTTTCAATTTCTAATTTTATGTTTCCTATTCTTCAAAGATTTAGAATTAATTCCTTTCCTAAACTAAGTAATAAAGCCTTAAGGTCCTTTCTTCCCTATAAATACCCTTGTGCTGCAACCTTATGGACCTAATTCCCCCTTCCACACAACCTGCCTTCATTCACAAAATCATCCAAGCCTTGCCGCAGCCTTCCATCCCAATTCTCACCATTCTTCGACTTTCAATCCTTCATCCAAACCACCCTACACCACCACTAAGCCTTGCCGCACCACCATATCTCCATAAACCCAACTTAAACCCAGAAACTCATTCATAAACCCACCTTAGCACTTGTGCCGTGACCTAGCAAAGAAGAGGAGAAAGAAGACGAAGCCTTGGACGTTTATGCATTCAAGTTGGAGTGTTGGAACGCTTCTAGGTGTAATCTATCTTTTGTTTTCAATGTTCAATTCTAATTTCCTTTGTTTTGTTATGAACATGAGAGGCTAAACTCGTTTTAGCCTAGGGATGCTTTAAAGCCATGATTACGTTTATAATATGAGTTGATCAATTCCAGTTGTGACTTCATAAATTGTGAATGCAATTTACTTAACCGTTTGATGGATAACTTATTCTTGTATGTTGATTAGGGAGGCCTACTTAATTTGCATGCTTGAATTTGGTGCTAGAATATAAGGGAGTTTCACATAATCGTTTCAACCTTATATTCACAAGTAGTTAAGGTTGTTTTCACAATCATGTTAAGCAAATTCCTAGCATGCGTATCATGATGTCATAGTTACAAGTGCTTTGTCAATACTTATGATTTCCATTGAACGTAATGATCTTTGATTGTATCTCTATTATGATGTCATGTAGGGGACTTTTGAAGAATGCTTTGGGTTGTCGTATGATGTCATCCAATCCAATAACTTAAGGGAAATCTGAGGGTTAATTAGTGATGTCACGGTTAATCTGGGGTGTTGAGGTTCATGGTTTATCGAAAAGCAACTGGAAATCAACTTATGTTTGAATGTATCATGTGTGGAGAAGTATCCCTTGGCTAGTCCATCATCCATTGGTTTTATTCAAATTCGTCCAAAAATCTGTTTTAAGTTTTAAGTTACTTGTTTTCTTTTAAATTCGTCCAAAAACAAATCCCCTTTTCTTACTTGTTCCAAATCTGTCCAAAAGTGTGTTTTAGAGTCTTTTGAGTCAAAACTAATTGTATTTTCGTCCAAATTGAGTCCTAAGGTCTGAATAGAGTCTTTTTGGTTGTTTTGAGTTGATTTGAGTCTTTAAAATCTGTTTTGAGTCATATAAGTTAGTAAAGAGTCTTTTGAGTTTATATTAAGTGTTTTAAAAGCTTATTTTCATATCTTTGAGTCTATTTTCATTAGATTAGCAATCCCTCCTAATCCCCGGCCTAGAACGATCCCTACTTATATCTATACTACAATTGTCAAAAAGAGGGTTTAATTTGTGTGCTATTATATATCACATCAATATTCCAACAGAAATTGCATCAAATTACTTGTCTAAATATCCTAATGGTGGTCAATCATTAAAATACATAAATAGTTTTAATCGTGGTGATTAATAATTCAAAGCAAACATGCATCCATTCATAAGCAAATTAGTAAAATTACATATTCATGCTAAGGTTCATGGCCTAACCCTAGCAAAAGGAATTAATTACGCATATTCATAATAAAAATCAAAGAAAATATCATTCACTAGAAAAAGAATGAAAACACCTTGTAAGTAAAAAGTCTGAAATTCTCCAAAGCTTGCTAAATTCTATCAATTTTGCGTTCCCCCACCCTAATGGCTAAAAAGCCTTATTTATACTACTCCCAATTAAAACCCTCATAGAAAATGTCTTAGAATAAGACTAGGAAACCTAATAAATTGAAATAAAATAGGAAACATAATCCTAAATTGACTTGGTAAATTCATCCAAAAATTTGCACAGCCACGTTTTGGACTCATAACAGCTGCAAAACTGACCCAAAATAATTGGATTTAAAGTTTGGGCTATTCTGAACACTTCTCCAGAAGGTCACAAACCCATCCGAGATCATCTTGGACTCCAAAAAGTGCATCAAAGCCCAAAAACGTCACTTTTCAGCAACACGCACTGGTTCTTAATCGCCAAAAAATAACCGCTAGGTAGAAAAAACCTAAATTTTGATACGAACAAGCCAAAAGACACATGAACATCCTCCAATCTAAATCACTCCATAATTCGTCTGTTTGATCACGTTCTGCATCAGAGAAAGTCGAATGTCCTATGTTGAAAATATAAAACAAAGTATCAAAATTCTACCAAAATAATTACCAAATTATACTAAGAATATGGTAAAATATATAATATAATATTGACTCATCAATAGAATCGCTCATATTATAAATCACTCTGTAAATATCACACCTCCAAAATATTAATTAAAACTAAAGTTATTAGTCAGTCAACTATAGCAGTTTAACCAACATCTTGGGCTATGAAGGAGTTAGCCACCTTGGGTTATGTATCTTACCAAAAGATTCATAGCAAAGGAGATTTTCGATCTAATGCATTAAGTCAAGTACAATAAAGCGCCAATTTCACTAAGGTATGAAACTTTAGATTCCAAGAGCTTTTTATCGTCATCTATGCATCTAGAGTTCGACCATGAGAGTATTCGAAGGCTTCACTTTATCCTTATTAAAGCGGCACAACAGTTTTTGTGCGAGGTTCGTTTGGTGGAGTAGTATACTAATCATGATGTACTTATCTTGTCTTACAAGTAATACAAAACCTATGACAATTTCATCTCCAAATTCTATTGGAAGTCTACTTTAAATTCACACAATCACATTACTAATTAATAATTTTGTTCACAACATCTCTCAAATTCCTAAATGCTCCTTTACTTCTTTATGCTTCCCTTATCTCCAATTCTAACAATCATGTCAACCTCGTAAATAATTCTTCTATCACTTTGATTCTAAAATTTAAAATAATATACTATATACCTTGAATCTCTTTTAAATATTATTTAAAGCATAGTTATGAATTTTGTATGAGAGAAACAAATTCGAATAGCTTCGATCACGAGAGCTACCCTCTCAATTAAACAAATCGGGCTTTGCCCATGCTTATATTGTTAGAATCATACAATATATATAACACACTTGGTTGTTGGACTATGACTCTAAACCTGACTGAAGTTTGTTGGATACTTCAAAAGACCAATCATTCAATTGTCCGCCTCTCGTATTTTGTTAGAGTTAATTCCAACTTAGTTGAGCTCCACCACTAACTGATAAAGCAGAAAACGTTCAAATCTTTTAACTGGTATGTTCTCGAAAGTGAATGGAAAAAAAATTAAGGCTAATCCCCTTCACTTAGGATACTCAAATCCTGCATTCGTAAAAAGCAGACTCGAAAAATAAGATCTAATCCTAAAAGAAACATGATCTTTAAATCTTTTTTCACTTTTCTGGACTTCAGCAACACAAATTTCTAACCCTTTTCTCTTCTCCCAGAGATGCTCTCCTCCTCATTTAAGGCTGTTTGCCTTTCCACCACCTCATTTGTTTTGGGGTCAGCTCCCAAAAATTCTCCAACACCAAATTCGAACCACTTTTACTACTACATGCATGTTCCAAATCACAAATTTTAATTTATTGCAGCCTTACAATGACACTTTGTACGAGCTATCTTGTGAGATATTTTTTGGAATCGCTTTAACACCATCAGATGATGTTACTAGTCTGCTCATCTTATAACACATATAATTTTGATGATAATATATTATCTTAAATATTTGTCATTTGTTCATATTGTAACATATGAATTATTAGCACTACATGACGTTGTCATCGTTGCATGTAAATATATTATTTTTCGTACCTTTCATGCCTCGTGCATTCCACAACACCCACACTACCAATAGCCAAACTTCGAATTCGACTGGAGATGCATGAAAATGTAGATGGTGGTGGTCCAAACATCCCCACCACCTTTTTTATGTTTAGGGTTTTTGTCAAGTGTTTGAGATTCGAGAGCAGAGTCGTCTCTCTCTCTCTCTCATCAAACGCCGAGCCCAAGCAGCATCAAAAGCATCCAGAGCAACAGTCAAGCTGAGAGAGAGAGAGAGCAAATGAATATGCAATAAAAATAAAACGTCTCTGTCCTGTAACGGACCTGCTTTTGTTTTCGTTTGTGATCTGTCCCCTTTCCCTTCCACTTGCAATTCATTTAGAGTCCATCGAGCTTATCGAGTTTGTAGAGAAATTTTCATGTATACTTGAAAAACCTGATATTACATCGGTATGCGATAAGACTTATGTATTTTATTAAATTTTAATGGAATGGTTACACTACGTGACCTTGTTTTTGTATATGAAAAAATCTGTCGAGTTTGAGATCGATGCGTTAGTCATCGAAGTCGAGTGTTCACGTGTTTGATTATAAATAGATTACGAAAAATTAAAAATATCAGGGATGCAGAATTGCCTTCTTTTTTTCTTGTTATGTTCAATAATACAAAATTGTTAAGATAGTTGGATCTCAACCACGAGGAAATTGGTATATAACGTCGTCTTTTAAAGTAAGGGGAAACAGTTTTTTAGGACTTAAAGTTGCAGTTTGATGGTGTCACAAAGCCTAGTAAAGGTGACGAATACCTCCACTAAGATAGAACAGGCTATTATCGTGGCCATTTGGTGTAGCGGTATTTAGAGAGGTGTAGTCAAATTCATATTTGAGAAGAATTTAAAAGATTTTAAAATCTTAGTATAGTCAACCAAAGGATTTTAAAGGATTTTTAGAATCCATGCAAATCTCGATGTAGTCAGTCGAGATTTTAATAGTAATTTTTAAAGTCCATCCAAATCTAGTGTATTGAAAAATTAAAGATTTTGTAGGATTTCATTAAGTTGTGAATTTTGTGAGATTTGAGAGTAAGAAGTATATATAACTAAGACTATATAGAATCCTACCTTACATCTTAGGATTTCAAAATCCAAGAACCTCTCCCTTTTCCTCTCACACTTTATCTTCTTAGGGTTTCAGATCCAAGAACCTCTCCCTCTTCCTCTCACATTTCATCTTCTTTCTTCATCTCTGCAATTTTTCTACAATTCTTTTTGCAATTTTGTGCAATTTTTTCTTCATGGCAGCGAAGGGGAATTGGAATTGGGTTGTGAAGGAAGAGGAGTAAGAGAGAGTCGCGGAAAACAAGATTAGAGGAACATTGACAAAAAACAAAGGATTGGAGGAGTGAGGTTAACTGGAACGGAAAAGAGAGAAGAATAAAGTGGGGAGGAAATAGGATTGGAAAGGGGGTGCAGCTGGAGACTTTTGAGAAGTTAGGTTTATATGATAATCTTGACTTTTTATTTATGACCTAGATATATTTATTACTATTTGATTTATTTGACGGTTAAGATTCAACATTGTAAAATCTACAAAATCTGCAGAAACTTGTTATATGAATCTTCTCAAATCTTCCAAAATCCATATGAATTTTGTAGAAGTCTCATAATCCTATGAAATTCATTATTTCACAAAATTTATTAAAATCTTTCAAAATTCCTAAGTTGACTTAGTCTCCACTTATTGGGATTCTTGAGTTCAGAAATTTCATCGGCAATTCTTGTTGAATGAAAAAGTAAAGAAGACTCTCTCATATATTTATGCAGACATTTTTGTTTTTGAGTACATGTTGCTACACCAATTAGTACTACGGTCTAATGATAGATATTTTTCTACAAGGTCTTAGATTCAAATCTTATAAATTACAAATTTAATACCAAATTATTATGATAGACATATTATGTGACTTACCTCAAATCCCTTCTCCTTTTTTTTTTTTTTTTTTTTTTTTTCGGTCAAGGGTAATTACTTTACCATCAAAGCAAGATTACAAAGGCCCAAAAATAATAAAAAAAAAAGCACAAAACAAAAGAAAAGACCTTCCATGTAAACAGAAGTTTGAGCCCAAAGCCGAAATTGGAACGCATAACAGGAAAAGTAGATGACAAAGAAATCCTAGCAACTTCTTCAATCTTCTTGCAGCCGCCGCCAGAAACCGGTGAATCAAAGAGGAGACCAAAGCCTCAACAGAGATCTGTAGAAGATGTTATTGTAGCATCCTACCGGAACTAGCAACACGCGTCACCTTGAAGCTATCAAAGGATGAGTCAAACATGACTCGAAGAAGAATCCGACCCACCACCGCATACGTGAAATCCACAAATGTGAGGACTAAAAGGGGCACCAACAGCAAACAAAATCCTTAGTGTAACTTATCATTGCATTAACAAAAAAAAAAAAAAAAAAAAAAGACATGTTGTCGTGAATTGGAATGATTGAATATGCGATCCTAAATTAGAGTCTAACGATTCCTACAAAGATTCATCATGTTTGAGCTGCTTACAATTCCACAAAGATTCATCAGTCATAAAAAGATACTTTGGTATTTGCAAATCACAGATTTTTTGAGGTACACGGTACACCTGAGCATAGTTAAATTTCCGACAACTTAGCGATAAAATATTCGGGTCGCATATAGATCACCGGACACAAGGGGATGGATGGGACAGCATGGTGTTTTGTGCACGACCTTGGGCAGCAACACGGCCGGGAATTCCACAACCGAGAGCTTCTCCTACTTCGCCTAAGTTAAATATAGAGGGTAGAATTTTAGGCTAACCCACGTGTTGGTCATTAAAAAAAATTAGTGTCTCGAACTAGGGAGATCCAAACAACAACCTACCACACAAACTTAAACCGTAATACCAAGTGGCAAGTAGATATTGTTGAAATGAAATGATTAGCAACAAATTAGGAGATGACTAAACTCTCCCCAGCACACAAACCCATTTCTTAAATGAAAAACATCCTAAATTGAATCAAACAAGCAGCTTCATCAGGTTGATGAGAAGCATTTTCAGGCTCCATGAAAGAGGGGGCAAAGGGCAAAAAATACAAGGTTGACACGACTTTACACCTTCGAAATGAGGCAACCAAGGGGGTGTCGTCAATTTGGATTTCAGAGAATTATAAAAAGTGACAGATTTCAAAGGACCATATACGAAAAATCTGAGCACAAAAATACCAGGAATCATTGATCAAGCCAAAAATAAAGGTACCAGGAATCATCATATACTACTCTCATTACCAAGCCAAACAAATTAAAAGGAAACAGGTCAACATGAGCACATGGTATGCACATAAGGACATCAATGTAAATAGAGTTGTCTGCAGATTACAGAATATTTATGACATTCAAGCCCACCTCCCTCAAGGAGCATAACAATCCCGTGCTTAAGCCTCGTCCATCTGCTCCTGCTTGAATCCCAACAAAATTATATTTAGAAAGTAAAAAAAACGGAACTATCAACATACACTAAGAATCAAATAAATATTTCAGGCTTATAAAGCTAGAACAAAACCTTAAGATCGCTGGGTTTGTATTACACCCGATTACTAAAATCGCAAACTAAAGGACAGCATGCTTGCATTGGAAGCAAACCTTTTTTTAGTTCTTATTTACATAGCGCGTTAAAAACATATTTACATTGTACTTTATGCATCAAAATTCAAACCGTATATCATGATATTCTACATTTGATTTGGCGGTTTCAAGAGAGATTTAACATATTCTGATGATGCTCTACCTTCTTTTGCTTAACAATTTTTCATTCAACAGTAAAGTTATAGGCCAAATTATTAAGTGCTACAGAAAAATAATGTTTGTTGTGCGCATCCCCCTCCACACAAATCGCGCTTAAGTTACTTAATATTTCATCTAAAAGCAGCACTGACCTGCAAATCTGAAGTCCACAGAGTGAGGTTGTCCCTCAGCAGTTGCATAATCAAAGTGCTATCCTTGTACGATTCCTCTCCCAGTGTATCAAGTTCAGCAATAGCTTCCTCAAAAGCCTGCATATAACAAAAGGTATTTTAAAAAATCTACAGATTTTCATGTTATTCAGAGCTGATATGTTGAATCACCCACCGTATAAAGAGTTACCAAAGTACAAATGACAAAACAAAGAACGAGGTGTAGCCTTCTCAGCGTAAATGCCAAAAATGCATTTCGGCTTTAGTTTATTTTAAAGTACATCTTTACACTTTCCTGTAATTTTTAATTAATCTGTATTTTTCCATCTAACTATTAATTCGGCCATTACACATTCCTATAACTAGAATATGCAACCTAATTGAGATGAATACAAGTAACCAAAAACAAATCAAAACTTTAAAACAGTATTTGTTCATCATCCTAGTATGCAGTTCATCACTGCTGCCCAATCTGTGAGTGTATGGATCCCACATCTCGTGGCTAAAGCCACATTCTACAGTGTCTCAAGCAACTTTGGATGTACTATTAGCCCTTTTCTCTAATGTTAATTGGGCTTGGTTGTCTCAATTTGCAACTTCTGGTTTCTATGTTTTTTTGGATTCCAACCTGATCATCTGTAGTGCCAAAAAAGAGCCTACCATCTTTTGTTCAAGTGCACTACTCACTTCCAAACTTGTGCCGGGATTGTTTGGATTTCCAACCTTCTCATTAGCTCCAGTTTGACAATCTCAATGCCGAAAAGATGGTTCCAGGTCCTGTTTTCCAAACTACCACGCCCATTGAGCTTGATTATCATTTCATGTGCAAGCATGCACTCTGTGGCGGTCATTGGGTTGGGTTTGTTGCTCCGACCTAAGGGCTTCATAGGCACCTTTAGGCGCTTTTACATTCTAAACTCACTCTCTAGACCATAATAGTTTGGGGGGAATTATTGGGTAGCCTCCTAAGTTGTCTTTTAGTTAATGCCAAAATGTACTTGGCTTAGCTCTTGTACTTACCCTCTAAAGTTCTAAAACTATTAATTAGCTCTTTGCCTCTTTTGCTTTCCTATAACTAGAATATACCTCAACTGAGATGAAACCCCCTCTCACTCAGACATAAGGATGCAGAATTCCAATTTCTAATGTTTTGGAACACCGCAGAGCATTGACCATATTGACATACTGTAAAATCCATGCGATAAATTATGTTTTGCATGTATGTCACATAGAAGAGCACACATAGGGTATTGAGGAAAAGTGATATTGCTGCATAACTATTCTATTCCTAGTCAATTCAATCTGTGTCTCCTGCTTTTGGTTTGTCTTGCTAACTGGTGCCAAGCTTAGCTTCTTTCCTAGCTGGTTGGTCTTTTTATAGTTCCCCTAGTTAACATTTTCCCTTCTTCCCACGTATAGACACATAATTCCCAACCATCTATCTGAAAATGCAAGCAAAAGAAACCCAAGGGGGAAAAGAGAAATTCCCTTGATGAATAAATTTAATCAGACACCCCTTGGAACAAGATAGTCAAAGTTCTTTCCTGCCACTAGCTCTACCAAAACTACCATTAGCGTATAGCATACAAAGACGTACTTTTCATGTCACCAAAGTAATAATCATACTATGTTGAAGGCAGCAATTGCTGAAGATACTATAAAGAATAACAACCAAATCGTAGCCTGTCTTGATGCGCTAATGTCATACTGCTTCTCACAAGAAGTTGAGTTAATTTATACCAAATTATAAATGCTAATTTATGGTGCCTTATCCAAGCATGTGTGATGTAATGCAATATGTCTTTCCACCCAATACATGCCAGAATCCCCAAATACCGACAAGGAGAAGGTCTTAAAAAAAATTTATTTTGCCATTAAAACATTTAAGACCTTGTCCCCAACAAAAATATCAAAGGTCCAAAACATGCAACTTTCATTGGAGACGTCGATTATAGATACCAGTAAGAATTCAAGAGAAACAATGGAAATTGTTAGAACAAAATGGAAACTTTCAATGAAACTGTATGGACAAAAAAATAGGAGGAACTAAATTGTATAGTGAGTTGAAGTGAATACAATGGCGTGCGGACAAGTACCCTCAGAAAATGTTTACCGATTATTGAAATTTGATCAAATACACCACAATAACAATTTATAAGACTTATGTGTTAATGTGCATGCGAATAGCAGTTTATAAGTACAGAAGAATAAGTGTCTAGATTAACAATCATTTATGTGTCGCAAGCCACAAATTGGTCAGCTAGCATACTCATCAGCTAGCCTATTTCTTTGACAACAAATACACTTAACATAAATGACACAAATGCGCATGAGGACGGTTGAGAGAGGTGTTCAAAGAGTAACTAAGTGGTGGGAGCAGTTCGAAACTCCTCCATTTCATTCGTACTGGTGTTTGTGCTTATTCAGACTGATGCGTGATAAACTGGCGATGTAGAGGAAGTTTGGGAGATGTTGGCGATAGGTTATTCATATTCAATTATATCAAATCAAAAAGAAAATATCATGGTGGTCTCCTAGCCCAAAAATAGCTGGAAAGAAAAAGGTTAAAATAAAATAATTGATTGTTGCCGAAATATGGGGATGTGGAAAACAAAAAGATTGGCAAGATTTTTGAAATTCAAGGGCATGGAGGAGGCCAGGTTGGAGTGTTGTAAACCACTGCTAAAGATTTATCCAATCAAAAGAAACATCCTTCTCCTTTTTAAATAAAATGTAAAAATTTGGCGGCTAAGATCCAAAATACGGAAAGAAGTAATGGTTTTACGATGATAATGCCAGGTGACCTCTGTCCAGAAAAGCATACAGTTGTAGCACTCATGGAGCAAAATACAACTACCTCAAGTGTTTCCTCAGAATAACTGAAAGACTTTTACTGTACACAAAACTATTTTAGCTTACATCTTCCAATACTTATTCAACTCCATGCATACGAAGGTGCCTTAATTCCAAACAAACAAATAACTAGACAGGTAAAAGCAATTGACTTTTTTCACGCGCATTCTCGAATTCAACATCCTCCAGTGTTTCCTCTTTCATCCATATATGATCAAGTATTACAAAATGAAAAACAAACAAAGAATTACAAGTTTTTAAATCAATAAAATGAAGAATTTCATAACCAGTCCAAACCTGTTTAGCCATGCTACAAGCTTTCTCCGAGGAGTTGAGGATCTCGTAGTAAAACACCGAAAAGTTGAGCGCCAGCCCCAACCTTATTGGATGCGTGGGCGCCAAATCACTCGCCGCAATATCCTTAAATACAAAATTACAAATCAAATTGAATCGAATCGAATCTAATTAAGCAAAATTAAAATGATAATTAACTGAATTTCGAAAACGCGAAAACAGAGAAAGCTAAATCAAGTACCTGCGCAGCCTTGTATGCAACCATGGTGTCCTCGGCGGCAGTCTTCCTCTCGTCGCCATTTTTGAACTCGGCGAGGTATCGATGATAATCGCCCTTCATCTTCAAGTAGAAGACCTTGGACTCTCCGGTGGTCGCCGAAGGAACAAGGTGCGATTGCAGGAGCTCCAGGATTCCAGCGCAGATGGCGGAGAGCTCAGTCTCCACCTTGGATCTGTACTGCTTGACGAGCGCCACGTGCTCCTCGTTGCGACGGCCTTCCTCCTTCTGCTCGATCGACGAGATTATGCGCCAGGCCGCGCGGAGCGAGCCGATGACATTCTTGTAGGCGACACTGAGCAGATTGCGCTCTTCCACCGTCAGCTCTGTCCCGGCGGCGGTGGAGCTCACCACGAGCTTCTCCATGAAGCTAACCATCTCCTCATAGCGCTCGGCCTGCTCGGCGAGCTTCGCCAGGTACACGTACTGCTCGCGGCTGAGGTTTTCTGGGACGGCGGAAGCCATTGGAGGAGCTGAGGAGTGAGAGAGTTGGAGAGAGGAGGAAGAGGTGAGTGCGACCGGAGAGCGAGAGGGGTTGAGATTCGTTTGATTTTGAACAACTTTGGTCGAAAAGGTACGTTTACTGCTGGGGATTGGCCTACGACTGAGAGTATGAAATTGTTTGATACTCGCTCATGGGGATCGTTTGGGACACCAAACGTCGTCGTTTGGACGACGGGTGTAGCGAGTAGCGTTGTCTTGGGCGTAGGAGTGGTTTGTGGTTGTCCGTTTGGACCATAATTATGAGAACAGGATAGAACGTGGGAACAAATTTGGATCTGGAAAAAGGTCAAATTCGGCGAGGGCTGGCTTGGGCCGGGAGGCCAGGTCGTTGTATTTTCAATCCCACAAAAAGCCCAATGGCCTTTCGTTACAGGTTTCTGTTGCTTTCGTTTGGTTCCTATCCAACATGCGCACGTCAGTCCATATTCGGAGATGTAAAAACGTGGTACTGTAACAATCACATTAAAAGAAAACAAAAACAAAAAAAATTTCACATACTCCTTACACCAATCTAATACAATTGCTGATTTTTTTTTTTTTAAACAAACGATATTATCTACACTTCGAGTCAGTTGTCCTGGACTACTTTAAGGACCTCTTCACTTCGGAATACAATTGGGGTGACGATGAGGTAATTGAGGCTATTCAACCAAAACTGAACTATGAGATGTGTACTTTGCTAAATCTTAACTTCTCTGAGAAATTAAGGCGGTTGTTTCCGACATGAAGACCAGCACTGCACCGGGTCTGAATGGCTCCTTCCCCCCTCCATTTTTTTTTTCCAGAAGTATTGGGAAATTGTTGGCTCGGAGGTCGTTGGTGAATTTCTGTCTTTCCTTTCCTCTTGAAAATTCCTGAAGCAGATCAATTTCACGCATGTCTACTTAGAGGTCGAGGCAATAAAAACAAAGAAGGCACAGATGACCGATTTTGATTGCCAAATTTCTGAGCTTTAGCGTCAAATCACCGAGCTTCAACAACAAAGGTCGGTTGTTGCTTCAGAGCTCGAGAGGGATTTTGAGGCGAACAAGGCTCGATTAATGACTTTCAGCGGTCGGCATAAAGTAGATCCAACAGCTTCAACTCAATAAAAGACGAGGCAGGCCGAGATCATACTAAGAGGTGGTTGGAGTTGAAGGCTTCTCTTGAAACCTTTCTCCCCTCGACCCCTTAGAATTTTTAGGAGCCTTTTGTAAATGTATATGTACGTCCTTTTATGAATTCAATACAATGATAATCATTCTCGCATCTCCCATATGACTAGATAGTATTTCTTTAAGAATTTTCCGTTGATTGGTAGTTTATGAACTAAACCAATTTGGTCTTTAAGGTCGTATGCCCCCTAGTTTCCTTGAACTTCGGCTTGCAAGCCGAATGGTTAAGGAAATTAGCGCAGTCAAAAAACCCCTCGTATTGCCGAAAACGAAGTGATGCTGTAAAGCAAAGAACTCTCCAGTGTACACTCCCTGATCGCTAAGAAAAAATAGGCATTCCTCACCGAATAAAAATTCACTAAGCAGGATGTTGTACCGAATTCACCCCGCGTGGTGTATCCACTATGTAGCCTCCTTAATTTCTTATGCATCGGCTAAGGAGCTGAATGGTTAAGAAAATAATTTATTCATTATATATATATATATATATATATATATATTAGCAAACGAAATAAAAGTGGCCGAACCATAAAGTGGAGGAGGCCAACAATGTTTTATTCCGAGCCGAGATCTTTTTACATCAAAATTCTCAAATTGATTTCGCTTTAGGCCGAGAAAAGAATTTTCTTCAAATATTTTTGACTCGGCGGAATATTTTTCATTTCCGGGCGCCGAATGTATTGGACAATTATTATGCCCCCTAGGCATATTAATTTCACCGATTTCGGCTTCTAACCCAAGCAACTGAGCCTAACGGGATTGCTCCATATCGGCTTTATCACCAATAATCATATTGATTGGCATGGTTTGTTCAACTAAAACCATGAATTGGTCTTGTTCGTCATTGGAACACTTTTCTGACGAATTATTTTATGAGTCAATTTTTGGCTCAGAAACTTGAACATTTTCTTCTAGGCCTACCACACTTTCAGCCTCGACCAAAAAAATAGGTGGCCTAGGTTTTTCTTCTTGGCCGACCATATTTTCCGTCTCGACCAAAAAAATTGGTGGCCTTTGTTCTTCGGCCAAAGTAACAATTTGTAGTAAAACAATATTTGGGGACAATGACGTAGGGAAAATATTTGTAGTAAAAAACGTAGGGAAAATATTTTCCATCTAGCTAGATATTAAACTGAGCCATGTCTTCATTTACCCATTGCTCTTGGAGGGTAACAGGAGCTTTTATTCTCAACATGTAAGCGAATGATTTTTACATCTATGTATGGCCACGAAGAATTTTTTCCACTTCTAAAGATCTTTTTCGTTCCTCATTGTGTTTTTTCAATTCCTCTAGACGCTCATATAATCGGCTACGTTGAGCCAGATTGGAATCTTGATATATCATATGAACTTCGTAGTTTTAGCACTGGGTCCCACCGGGTGTGCCAAAATGTTGATCCTAAAAATTACAAAGCCTACGTGGTGCGCAGGCTGAGTAACTAATAAGCTAACTACATCCTTCAGTTGAATGCAAGGCATGCCAACTCGTCGGCCGAGGAGTAAAATTTGTTCATGTTGCGTTGAGTGTGTTGCTGACTTCTTTATCTTGCGACTGCGACCGAGGAAGGAACAAATCTCAGCCTTTGGATTCTTGAGCCTGAAGACAAGGCTGCTAGTTCTACGAAGTTCACGAATCGTCAGCATCGGATTCAGTGATGGTGATTATATTAATGAGAGTATAAGCACGTCGAATCGACACTAGACTATATGGACACAAGTATTCAAAGGTAATGTGTGTCTTGACGGTAAATGTGGTTCGGCCTTCAGAATGCTGAACTCTGAAACTCACTTGGGAGTTTCCAATCGTAAAACCACTCGGTGTTTAATGCGCCAAATATCGTAACTCGTAACACTTTACTTCGCCAAAAAGGCTAATAAGATGACCTCTGCCAATAAGGATTCAGAAACCCTTCTCTACCGAGACTTGGATAGGTAACCAGTCGAACTCGATGCAGTGCTGTTTATCCAAACTGAAGGTGTTCTTCAGTCGGCTGATTCTACGGCAACAGTGTTGTTTATGCAAACTGAAGGTGTTCGTCGGTTGCCTTCACAATGCTGTTTATCCAAACTGAAGGTGTGTTGGCAGAAAAAGAAAGTAAAAAAAATCTCAAGAGGTTTGAGAGGTTTTGCGCAGGGCAATTGTGTGTTAAATTGGAGGTCCTATGATTGTTGCATGATGTCTTGTATTTATAGCACCAAATCCTCCTTGAGATCAAGTCAAGATCATATCTAGATTGGGACTTCTTTTTCTGTTCTAACTCCACTTTGACCAATCCTACCCCTATTAGGACTTTGAACTCACCCCCTTTTTGAGGCCATATTCATTGTTGGTCGGGAATCCAAATTGCACTAGGACTTCTTCGACCCTTTTGCTCATCCGAACTACTTCTTCTTGCGATAGGACTCGACCATCCTTGCTGAATGGCCCGAGACCACCAAGCAGCCCATAGTATATTTGAAACAGCTTTGGGCCGAACATAAACCTACACTCGGCCCAATACTATTATTTTGCGCCCAAACAGTTAGGAAGCAAAAGCTAACTTGCTTTGTGCTTTCATACATTGTAATGTCGTGGTAGCCTTTTCTTTGTTTTACTGTTGTACTAATTTCATGTTTGATTTTTGCCCGAGTTCTACCAGTTTCTTTATTTTATTAATTTTATGTGATCTTTGGTTATGATGATGATTCAGTAACTAGTTAAGAGTATATAAGAATGCCCAATGGACTTTGACAATCATATCATTCTGAGCGATTACCTAAGCAACTTGACATGTTGGTCTGGTTCAGTCTTCAAATTTGTTCTCTTTGTTATGCATCAACTCCCTTTGTTAGTTTTTGTTTTTCATTTGTTGTCTTTGGTTGTTGGTGAATGGTTGCGATGATGATTCAGTACCAGTTTAGAGTTTCTAAGAATGCTCAATGGAACTTTGACAATCTTGTTGATTCTGAGTGGTTACCTGAGCAAGACGATATTTGATTTGGTTCAGTACTCAAATTTGTTCTCTGTTCTGTCCTTATTGCCCTTGGTAGAAGTATTTTGTTACATCTGTTTTTTCTTTGGTTGATCTTTAGATATATATATATATAAGAAAGTAATAGCTTACAACATAAATAAAACCATGTTTCTAAACACAATTGCAAATACCCTATCACAAAAATGGTTTACTTCCTACCAAAAGAAAATAAAAAAGTCGTACTGATGGTTTGCACTTTGACTAATTGCAGTTGGATCGTGATGATACGTACAGCCTTTTGCTATACAGTGGTGGTGCCTTGCTTGCTCTGTGGTTAGCATCAGCTGTCGTTTGAGCTATTGATTCTATTCCATTGGTATGTCACCAAACATACTTTCCATGTGAGTTTCTTGAATTACAATTATGAATTAATACCCTTTTCTGGGATATTGATGTTGCTCGCCATTTGAAGCAGTTCCCGAAGTTGCTGGTAATTGTGGGTTTTGGATACACAATTTGGTTTAGCTCTCGTTACCTAATATTCGAGGTAACTATAAATTATTAGCTTCAAATGTCGACTTATTAACCAGTCAGACCTTAAAATATATACTTAATGTTGATTATTGTTGTGCAGGAAAATAGAGATGAGTTGGTTGCTAAACTTCAAGTTCTTAAACAGCAGGTTCTTGATTCGAACGATGACTGATATAAAGGACTGCGATGTCGTGCAGATTGTTCCTGCATAAAATCATGAATGTAGATTTTAAGTTCCTTTCGGTAAAGATCAAATATATATATATATATATATATATAGTTTATTATTAGTTTAGAAGGCTTAGATTCTTGACCATATGAATTTGGATCCAATAATTTTATGGTTCCGGCGTGTTTTTTGCCTGCCCTGCGTGTTTATTTCGCCAGCCGGGTGGGTTTAAACCCTCTTCTCTTTCCATTGTTTAGATGAATTAATTTAGTTGAGATTATCTATCCTTTGTCAAGGAGGTTGATCATTTCTTTTTTAAGCGATTAATGGATCACCTCCAATGCACAAAGAAGAAATTCTTCATATCGCCAAAGTAAGATTTTTCGGATCATTTAGTGGTACGTTTAAGAAAAATTACCGACCCAATTAAGGTTGTAAAGCTAAAGACCGACAACGAATATATATGGAAAAAGGAAATAAAGTCCGATGCTAATACAAATTTAAATTTGTTTCTCGACATTTGTTTCCCTTTCTTTGGTCGAGTGCCAAACTACAATTAACCAACAAGAAGGGGAAGAAAAGAGATTGACCTATTTTTCTCTTGTTTCTCTACACTTTTCCCCATCCCCAAAAAAACACAAAAGAATTGTACAGGGGCTGAAGCAATATCTTCCTAGGATTTCTCCAAAATTTGGGAGATATCTTAGCGGTATTGATAATTTTGGTAAAACGAAACATCATTGCAAAATCTTTCGGTGAATGTCATTGAAATTTCTATCGATAATTTAATACTACTGTTTAGCGATATTTCTATTCACTCGTAAGTGGCATCTCAAGTTTGACTCTCACCAAGAGCGAATTTGAACCAATATATCTTTCAACATCAAATCTTAAATCTAATCTGAAAGTTATCACTTCTTCCAGCATTGTTTGCACCACAAGGCATAAGCTAAAATGAAAAGGGTCCCAAAGTTCTACATTGTGAAGTTGTGCATTTACTCGCCTTTCACTCTAATAGACTATTCAAATAATCCAACAACTCAAGACATAACATTACACTTCATTTTATTAGTTTTATTTTATTTAGTTATTGAGTTTTTGCTCAATAAGGTTTCATTAGGGTTTATTGAAAACTTGACAGAATATACAGTTACTTAAAATCACCAAGGACCTTTGCAAGAAGATCCAACACTTGCCAGACTGTGTAGGTGGTTAAGTTGAGACAATATCAGTGTGATAGTGAACCACTGATCTAACTCACCAATCACATTTGTTCCATCCCTCACATCCTCATTATGACAAAAAATTGTTATTAATGCTTCAAATCTCGAATTTAAAGATAAAACCTCATTTTACAAGAAACAAAGGCAAAAACAAAACAAAAGCCATCACATATTGCAGAAAAACTTGCACATGGCAATGCATTATTAGATAGGAAACACCACGTGACGATGAACTCGTTTTATGTAAGTCTTTCTCAATAGGGAAGAGGCATCAGTTTCAGTTCATTAATTTTCTTATGATTAAAGACACAAATGAAAGGAAAATGCAGTCCAAGTCCTAAGTGGGTGCATGGAATGTGTGAACCTAAAAGGAGATGGAAAAACGACGCGCCATTAAGAAGAGAATTCGATCGTTATGAGAAACAGCGATTGCGCATGCCACGTCAGCATCTCTTCATTCGCACGTCTCCTTCAAATGCTCTTCTGTCTTGATCATAAGAACCTAATTATTATTATTATTATTATTTTAAGTCCCCTTTTATTTTGTTTCGAATTAATCCCATCGGAGGGTTGAATATTTTCAAGCCAAAATAAAATATTTCCTTATATTTTGAATGGACGTTTTGATATAGGCGCTTCATTTTTTAATTTTTTAGACTAAACATACACTCATTTTGAAAATTTGATCAAACATTTTCCTAAAATTTTGGTTATTAATTTCAATTTTTCACCTAAGTTCAATTTTGTTTAGAATTTTAGTTTTTCACGACTTTTCCTAGACATTTCGGTTTTTTTTTCCCTCTTATCCCTATATTTATGCATTTATTATCCATCTCTATGAATTTTTTTTTTATTGTTTGTTATAATTTTACTTTTTTTTTGTGAATATAGAAGAATATTTATTAAAAAAAAAATTGTCAGATTTTATTATTTAGAAGACCCAACACATAATAAAGATTTGTTTGATTATATAGCTACGTCTAGTTTCTATAATATGGACACATTTAGTTTTATAGTAAAATTGATTTTTTGTATTTCTCGGTACATTTGAAATGTAAATGTACCAAAAGGGTTATCTGATAGAGACATTTGGTTTTGTGGTACATTTGTGATTTTTTGTTCATTGGTCTTTTGGTACATTCGGAATCTAAACGTACCAAAGGGTTGCCTGACAATGGGCACATTTGAAATTTTGGTACATTTGGTTTCTCTGAACATTTAAAATCTAAACGTACCAAAAGGGTTACGTAACAATGGGTACATTTGGTTTTATGGTACATTAAAATTTTTGGTACATTTGGTTTCTCAGTATATTTGAAATTTAAATGTACCAAAAGTCGAAACATTTGTTCTCAAATGTACCATAAGTTTTAAGTATATTTTTTATATATCTATACGTAAAAAAATATCTATTGAAGACTTTTATTGAGACATTTTTAATAGAAACAGAATTTTTTTTTAAAATACTGATAATAAGGTATTGAGGAATTAGTTAATTAATTTTTTATTTTATTTTATTAAAAAAATGTAATTTAATGTATAGAAGGGGATTAACAAAATTAAATTTCTGTATTATAGGCAATTAGTTGCTAACCTACCTTATGCCTCTATATAAATGCATTTAAATTAATGACTTGGAAATTAAATAAATAGAAAATTATTGAGGTGGCAATTGATCAAAGCACCTTAATGAAATCTTTAGAAATGATGAATGTTTAATCTAACAACTATATAAAAAATGTAGGGCATTCTAAGTTTTCCTATTTTGAATACCAAAAACTAGAGGGAATTTACAGGATACAAAAAGGAAGATTTCCTGGAGGGGAGAGGGAGAGAGAGAGAGAGAGAGAGAGAGAGAGAGAGAGAGAGAGAGACAGCAAAACCCAACAATTTTAGAGAGTTGCCTTCAAAAGCTCCATGATATTGATTTGGGTAAGTCTCAAATCTCAATTGTTCTTAGTTATTAAGTACATTTATTCTTCTTTGGAAAGTGCTTTTTCTCACAAGTTTCCTGTTTGATCAAAAGATCTTTAGAAAAACAAAATAAGTAAATAAAAGGGGTAACAATCTTCTTCCCCCAAATCATTTGTTGTTTTTTTAAAGAGGGGTTCCCAAAAGCATAAGCACTTGGTTGATCACTCTACTTGTCATCGGACCAATAAACGAGTCTTGTTTGTTGCTTCCCAGATTTTCTCTACAAACAAGTTTTGATATTGGTGAATCTGTTAGGTCAAAAGGAGTTTCGACAATTGTGTTCGACCAAGGGATGGACACCAATGGTCTTAGATGGGTTGGAGAGGTACGCGCTTTTTGTTAAGAATTTAGCTGCGGTTTAAAGTTGTTGGCTTCGAAATTTCTAGTCTTTGATGACTTGCCAACTCTTTGTGAGTGTGCGCGGTCGCGCGCATGGCATAGAAATTTTCTAATATGGTTTTGTGTGTAACAGAAACATAAAGTACAATCTGCCGTCAACAACTTGAGGAATGGAGGAGGAATGAATAGCGGCGATTCAGACATGGACACAGACTCTGACTGTGAGAATGTGGCCACTGATAGGAAGTACTCAGTTGCATGGTCTCCCTTGGATGACAGAGCTTCCAATACTTTGGGTTCTAAAGGCGTGGCATCGAAGCAAAGGCAGCGAATTCAGGGTTGTGATCAAATTCAGACCGAATCCAGTTTGTCGAGGGAGAAAATCCAATTGAGAATGGCTGGGGAGTTTGGAAGGAACCAAGCTATATACCCTGATTTTACCGAATATGAATTGTCTGATTCGATCACTAGTACCGAACTTCCGTTTACGCAAACGAAAAGCAACAATGGTGGTGCCCAGAAGAGATCATACAATTCAAGTGGTAATATAGAAACAACATCCAAAAATAAGCTTTCGAATAGTAATCCCATCACTCCTCCACTTGATGGTTCTGTTTCGGAGATTGAACGTGTTGTTGAGCCAAGTTCACCTATTAGAGCATACAACACAGCTCACACTTCGAATTGGAGTGTTCCAGCAAACACTAATCGTTTAAGAAAAACAGAAGTGTCTACTCAAGCAGCCCTATGCACTATTCTTCCGGCAATGGAACTTCTAACTCGCTACTTCGTTCACCTGCTTGCCTCCCAGTATTTAGTGAAAGGTTGGTTACATAGCTGAATTATATTTTGAATAACCACATAATGATTCGGTGTTTGATTATTGAATATAAGTGCTTTAGAGAAATTTTTACGACAACACTGAACTGTTCTACATTTGATAGTTATCTCACTGATCCAGTAGTCGTTTTAAGTTTTGGGGGTTTTATTTATTCAGTGTGCAGGGTACATGGTGTGCTGTAATCGCTTATGATGCGTGTGTTAGGCTCTGTCTTCATGCGTGGGCTCAGAGCTATTGCGCTGAAGTTCAAGGTTTCTTGGAGAATGAGAGCGCACTGTTGCGATATGCATTCGGTTTACAGCATGTATTATTGCAATCAGAAGCTGAACTTTTGGCAGAACAGCGTCCTTCACAGCCAATCAGTACATTAGCTGCTCCTGCTCCAAAACATGTGAAAGCTTCAGGAAAAATAAAATTGCAAGGTACCCTACTTCATTGAATTCCTCATTTTCTTTTTCAATTAAAATGTTAAGATCTTCATTGTCTCACTGAAATTTCGTCATTCAACAGTTCGTAAAGTGAAAATGGATTCGGATGAACAACCTTCTAGCTGCAGTTTCCCATCTCCAAAACTACCAAGGATTCGTTATGGCTCATGTCGTAGGCGCTTCTCTAATTTGAGATCAACTTTATCTTCTGCATTGAAATCTACACAGAACATAAAGTTGATCTCTAACGGTTCCCTTTTTCATTGGAGCTTGGCTTGCCTAGGAGCTGGAAGGAAATGTATAAAACAAGGATCAAGCTTCCTAAAAACGAGGGCAAATACTTTGTGCAATCGCTCTTCCTTGCATGAAGGAGCGCAAGGTATGTGAATCTTTTGTACATTTTAAGCATTCCCTTAGATACTAAAGTGCAGATGGTTTTCTTTTGTGCGTAGTATCTGACATTTGCCGACCTCTTTCTGTCAGAAACTTATTCCTGCTTCTTGAGATTGACAAGTTCACCTGAAGAGGATGCAGTACAAATGCAACCAGGATCTGGTGAAACCCGTGTGTTGTATGTACTCTTGTTCTTTATTTTCTCTTTTCATTCACTCTTTCATTCGGTCCATACTTGTACCATTGTACGTAGTTGTATTGTTAAACAACTGCTTTACTACAGGTTTCCAAACAGCGTTGGTGATGGCGTGATCATACAAGTTCAAAATTCCAAGGGACAACATTGTGGTCATGCCCTAGTCAAAGTGGCTGCTATTGCTGATGAACCGGTACAATTTTCAGAATTCAGTAATTCACTTGCTATCTGTACGAAGGTTGATATTTATGCTTTGGAATTAAATATGTATTTTGAATGCAGGGCGACAAGATACGATGGTGGCCTATATATAGTAGTGATCCGGAGGATGAACCTGTCGGCAGAATACAATTAAGCATGGATTATTCAAGTGGTCCAGTTGAAAATAGTAATCTTAAGGTTGTTAATATTCAACGATAGCTAAATCCTTTCTTCGAAACTGATTGACGTATCTTTGGAGTTCGGTTTTTTATATTCTCTTTTCGCTTCTTTCCTTGTCCAGTATGGTTCCGTTGCAGAAACTGTGGCATATGACTGTGTCTTAGAAATTGCAATGAAAGTTCAACATTTTCAGGAAAGAAATTTGTTATTACATGGCCCGTGGAAGTGGTTATTGACGGAATTTGCATCTTACTATGGAGTATCAAAGGCATACACCAATTTAAGGTAGCGAAATATGTTAGGACTAAAAGTAACTTATCATGATATCATGTTAGAACTAAGGTGGTGGAATATTACCGACTATGGATCTTCTAACGGCTATTATATAAAAATTTCATGCTACTTGCAGATACCTTTCCTATGTCATGGATGTCACGACCCCTACCGTAGATTGTCTCACCTTAGTATATGATCTGCTAGCAGATGTGAAGGAAATGAGCACAAATCTGTTAAGTCATCAAGAGGTATTCGATTTCATCGTATTGTTTTTAGACTTTTCGGGGAGATATTTTGGCTAGGGAGAATGACACTACCTTCGTGAACATAAAATGTGAAATTTTCTTCAGTTTATGTTCCTTGATGTTAGCCATGGTTAGTGGATAGTTGTTTCCACTTATAACTTGAAATAATGTATCGAACAGCACTGCATTCTGGCGAAGATTGAGGATCAAGTAAGGAAGTTGGTTGCTTTGGTTTTTGAGAACTACAAGTCACTTGAAGAATCTTCGCTGTTGGGGATGGTGGATGATTTTAGGCCTGCCAGTGGATTGGTTGCGCCTGCTTTGGCACCTGCTGTCCAGATATACACCCTTCTGAACGATATTTTGAGTCCTGAGGCACAATTGAAATTATTGAAATTCTTTCAGGTATGATAATCTTACTTCTCCGTCCATGAGCTTCGCCTAACCTTTTTATGCTTTACTGAATATGAAATGACTTTGCAGGTCGCCGCAAACAAGAGGTTAAGAATGATCTGTGCCGAGACAGATGAGCTTGTTCTAACCAGTAATGAGGGGGCACAGAAAGACTTTCTTACTTCTTATCAGAGGATGAAATCTTTGATTTTGAATATTAGAAATGAAATTCTGACTGACATAGAAATCGTAAACCAAAATGTCCTCCCGGGGTATGTATGCCATTCCGTAAACTAGTCTATTTTGTTCTTGTATTTTTGTTTTTACTAGTGTAACTATATCCAGTGCGGTTAACCACAGACGCAGATGGGCGAAATTGCATTGAATATGCTCGGTGCAATTTTGAGGATCTGCAAATGTGGTTAACCGCACTTAAGAAATATATATATATATTTCGGTGTTTTTGGTTGTTGAGAATCTTGAACTTCAGAGCTGATGACTGGTGAATAACTGAATATGACTTGTACGTGTATAGTAATTGTTCCTCTTTATAAATTTTTATGCAGCTGCATAGATCTTCCGAATATTTCATCATGCATATATAGCGTTAACCTCTGCAATAGATTGAGCACTTTCCTTGTTGTACGCCCTCCTCCAAGCCTATCGCCTCCGGTTGCAGAGCTAATTATTGCAACAGCAGACTTTCAACAGGATCTGTCTCTGTGGAATATCAGGTAAGTGAATTATCTGGTGTAAATTTGTGCTCTTTATTAGCTTTTGTATCTTTACTCATGTAAAACTATTTCTAGTCCAATTAAAGGTGGAGTTGATGCTAAAGAGCTGTTCGACGCACATATATTCTTGTGGATTCTGGACAAGCGCCGTCATTTGCTTGGTCAGTGCAAGCTAGATAAGGTATATATCTCTTTTGGCATGCTTTTATAATCCTTTTGGTTTTATATTTCGAGTATCGTCTCTCTTCTTTTTATTTTTGGGTATAAATCTGATAGAAGTTGTTTCGTTTCAGGCAAAATGGTCTGGTGTGAGGACAGACTATGGAACAACTCATTTTGTTGATTATATGCAAATTGAGCTGAAGGGAATGCTCGATGAATTTGAAGTCATCATTAGTCGCTGGCCGATATATTCATCTCCTTTGGAGAATGTAAGTGAAATATACTTCTCGAGGTTTTAATGTTTTTATTTCCGACTTCACGTGTAGCATCTTTCTGTGTTGTTTCATATTTGAACCTCAAATCGTCTGACTAACGCTTTGAGATCGCTTGTGTGTTAAAAAGGTTATCGCGGATGTTGAAAGGGCAATCATCGAAGCTTTGGACAGGCACTATGCTGATGTTTTATCGCCGCTGAAGGATAATCTGACAAACAAAATATTAGGCTTCAAATATGTCCAAAAATTATCCAGACAAACCATTAGCACATATTCGGTCCCAAATGAGGTGAGGCTCTATTTCTTACTTGAACATCTACTTGGAACTTCGATCTTTCTTATTAGGGTATACTCTTCAATATTATGTATCGTTTCTCAGTTAGGAATCCTTTTAAATTCCATGAAGAGGACGCTCGATGTGCTGTGGCCCCAGATTGAAAGCCAGTTGATGTCTCGGACTTCTTGCATCCGCGATGGATGTGCCACAGGCGAACATCTTAATGACGTATCTGCTCTACTCAGAACCAAACTTAGAACCTACCGACTAGCCATTGTCGAGAAGCTTTATGAGAATGTGAGTACTGAATTTTCAGTTTGAAATGTGCATGTGCATCAATGTTGTCGAACTATCGTGTAACTACAAAACTTTACGAGTTTGACTAATAAATGATTTTTCTTCTATTTCCTTGTAAATACAGACTAGAGTTCATAACAATACAAAGCTGAAGAACATTATTCGATGCTCAAAGGCGGAGGAATCAGTTGTCCGAAGTAGAATGCAGCCTTTGGAGGTTCTTTTGCGGGAGATGGTTGATCATCTCCATACTGTTGTTGATCCTACCGTGTTTGTAGAACTCTGCCGAGAGTTCTAGGACCGGATGGGGCAGGTAAGCCGAGCTCTTAGTTTTTACCATACAAGATACAACATCTCTCTCTTGAATTGGCATGTAAAATTTAATTTTCTTTCCAATTTAATTTCTGTAGGATGTACTGCATATCTTGGAGGATAAGAAAGAGGAGTACAAAGGCTTGCGCGTCGCAGTTTCTGTAAGTTTCTCTTCAGCCGTTGAACTTTCTACTAGATATTGATTATCTACATGTTATTGCAGCTATTTCATCTTAACAAGATAAAATGTTTAATATGTGAATTAGTATTTGTACTAATGATTTTTGTATACTTGTACTAGAGTGCTAATCATTGTTCTTATAATGGCAGAACCTGGATGACATATTTGCATCAGAAATGCAAAGACTACGCGGGAACTCGTTGAAAGAAAGAGACTTGTCGCCACCAGGATCGATGGAAGAAGTACATTCCATGCTGAAAGATGTTGCACGTATGTAACATGGAGAAATACAGTCATCAGCTACGATTTTTTATGTGGGTGCAGTGTGTACCGAACGTAGAAGACGACCTTATTTGATTTCATTTCCAATGAAGAAGAAACGCCGGCCAGTGGCAGAACTAAGGAGACAACACGAGCACAAAGTTCCGAGTAACGAATTTTGACGTGGGAAAATGACATTTGCCCAATTCATATGCCTTATATAAGAATGTACAAGCACCACTTGGTGTTAAAATGTGGGAACTAGGCCTGAGTATAGATAGAGATTTTGCGGGAGTACCCGAAATATAAATTGGTACATTATGTGTCCTAATATAAGCGAAGGGTCATTAAAAATATATTTTCTATCTACTTATATTATGACATGTGGAGAAACAACTACTAAACCGACTACGTAGGAAGCCCAAAATCATGAAAATGATATTGAGCACAATCAGAGAGGACGATACTTGAAGATTTGATTTTTACCGGGTTTGTGGTATCTATGAGAAAAAGTAAAAAAAAAAAAAAAAACTATTTTAGAGTGTTAATAATGATTACAAGACAGGAACAAACTTTGATTGAGATTTGAGCACACATGATGGGGCTAAAGCATGAATGCAATGGTCCATTGAATTTGGTGGTGCAAAATACGTTGCACTACTAACTCTTAAAGTGCCATTTCGAAATAAATGCACCTTAGAACCCGCCATTATATTATATCTCCCAACTTGTCAAGTTGTTCGAGTCTTGTCACTTTCCTAGAAATTTCTAAGCCTATTGACTATAATTAAGCACTAACCCCATTCTACGATGCAAATCATCATAGTATCATGCCTACTAACAAGGATTTGGATCCTCTCCTGAGCTAATGGAGAGGATCCTCCTCATCAATCATCCTTAGCCGTTGGATTTTTATCCAACGGCTACAATCATTATAACTTTAAAGGTACCCCCTGTTTGTAGCCGTTGGATAAAAATCCAACAGTCAAGGATGATTGATGAGGAGGATCCTTTCCATTAGCTCAGGAGAGGATCCAAATCCTACTAACAATCATTTTCATGGGATCCATCTTATCTTTAAATATAAATATTGTTAAGAGCATGAATTTTACATCCAAAAAAGAGGCGATCTTGTGAAAAATGTTAGAGTTTTACTATAAAACCAATTAAGAATATGTGAAGTAACTCAATTACTTACGAACACATGCAAGGTGTCTCTTTCTCCTATTGTGAACTTTCAAGCAGGTACTACTAGGGAGACCAAATTTGCAAATCAAATGATGTGTCACAAATAGGAAATAAACACGTCAATCGACACTTAATTAATAATTTAATAATCAACAACCACATCATTTCGTTTACATAATTTGGTTTAAAATTTTAATCTCCCTAGCATTACCCTTTCAACCCTAACACGTAGACAACACAAAATGGGTGATGTGGATCAAGTGTGGATTAGGTGTGGTCTCCTTAGCATTACCCTTTCAAGCCTAACACGTAGACAACATAAAATGGATAATATGGATGAGGCGTGGCCGTTGGACTTTATAGATGGAATAAGTTGCTTTGATACCATGAAGAAAGTTAAATTTCACTATAAAATCAATTGACAGTTAACATGAGAAGTAACTCAATTACTTAATACGCAAATGCAAATTCTATCTTTTCTACAATGTTTAATTCACAATCTCGTGATTCACTTGTAACCAAACAAAAAATAGTGATTCACCCCAAAACAAAAAAGAAAAGAAAAAAAATGACGGCGCCAATACTAGGCAAGGAAGAGGTAGTGGATGCAATTGAAAAGTATGGCGAAGCCCTTGGTTGGCGTTATTGACAATGTCGTGTTAAGATGATATTATTTAAAATCCAGACGGAATTAAATTTAGTTGGTTTATGTCAAATGTGAAGGGATTAAAGTCGGCCCTCGAAACAAAATTAAAAGCTAAGTCGTCACATCGGGTCGTATGTAAAATTTTGGTTTCGGTGACTCAATGTGACTGGAACAGTTTGGTATAGTTTTAACCATCTAGACGGAACTTGTAAGTCATAATATGTTCAACTATTGTCCAATTTTGTAAGTTTAGTTTCAACATTTATAAGTTCACCAAACATGAAACACAATACACATAGTTCATTTTAATAGATTAGTCGTGTGTTAACTTGTACACAATTGAGATACGAAAGAACATTCCAAATAAAACTAGGGTTCTCCAAATCATAGAATCAACCCATCACTCTATATCGTAAATTTAACAATCCGATAAACATAAAGAGGATTGAAATACAATCAAATACACAAGTACCTAGGTTTATTATATGGCACATTGCTTAGAATCAATATTGCATCTTAATATATTACTTTTGTTTTTGTGTTTTTGCTAATGACCTCTTAATTAAGTTAATTCCTTCCCAATCTAAAGGAATTTAAACAATAATAATTATAAAAAAAAAAAGACACATGCCCATATTCTAGAAAGTGAGAAGAGATCCCCTCCGGATCTCTCCCACCAAAGCTCACGAATCAATTAATCTAGATCTTTGAAATTTGATCCAACGACTTAAATTATTATAACTTTTAAAGAAGTTTCCTGTTTATAGCCGTTTGATCAAAGTTCAGGGATCCGGATTAATTGGTGAGCTTTGGTGTAAGAGATTCGGAGGGGATTTCTTCCCCTAGAAAGTACTTTTTTTCGTCATCATATCGAATGCAATCACCACCGTCCACTTTCTGAACCGTACGTTCAGAAATCCTTGAGCAGCTTGCGTACCTGCTCCAGCGTCACAAACAGCACAACGGTAAAAGGCCCTTGCCGCGAAATCGTAGGCACAAAGCCTTTATAAAGCGCCATGGGGCCCTCCGAACGCACCGTTTTGAGGGCGCAATCCAACGCCCCCGAGTACGGCGGCTCAGCCCCGGCCTCCACCTTCATATTCATCACCCTAGTCTTGATCACGTCGACCGGGTTTGACGCCACCGCCGCCACGAACCCCGCTGCGAAGCTCGCCGTTACGTGGGTCCCGAGCCCGTCGCGCATAATCCCTTTGTCCACGATCGTCTCCTTAATCTGATCGTACGATGCCAGCTGCGACGCTGTCACCAGCATCGCGCGGTTGATCGTCAGCGACGACCCTCGCCAAAGGCTCGTCACCCCTTCTTGCTTGGCCATGCGGCCGATGGCGTCCACCACGCTCTTGTAGTTACGCTGCTGAGCAGCCGGGAGACGCCCGTCTGCTTGCATTCGGACCATGGCCACGTCGGCAGGGTTTCCGACTGCGGCGCCGACCGCTCCGGCGATCAATCCTGCTGTGATTTTGCGGGGGAGTGGCATGTTGCGGGTTGTCGGGTCGGTCCATTTTTGCTTGAGAATGTCGTAGAGGCCCATTCGGGTTGTGGAGTAGAGAGTCTGCCGGAGCATGGTGGCGGAGACGCCAGAGAACATGGCGGAGACGCCTTCTTGCTGAATTATGCGAACCGCAACAGTGATTGGACCGGCACGGACCGCAGGAGGCTGTGGTGGGGCGAGGGGGATGGAGCCGCGTCTGGCGGCTGTGTGGACGGAAGCAAAAGCCGGGCGCACTGTCTGCTTAGCCGGGTTCGAGACGTGGGTTTCGCCCTGGAGCTGCATTCGGACCTTGACGAGGTCAAGAGGGTGGGTGAAGCAGCCGGCGATGATGGAAGCGATGCCTCCTTCAACAAAACCTTTGACACCCATGTCGAATTTTCTCGGGGAAGAAACGGAAAATAAGAACAAAGGGGTGGTTTTTGTTTGTCGTTCCCAAAATCCAGTTAAAAGGAATAATTAGAAAGTTTAATGATGATTAAGAGGGCCAGTTGGAATTAGGGTTCATCTCACTGGAGACGAGGAGATGGGAATGGAGGCTGAAGGCGATGGAGGAAGAGTGGGGGACGGTAGGCCTCTGAGACATATGCTATCCGCAGACTCACGCGAAATTAACGGAATTTGATTAAACAGGATGGACTGGTTTGCAGACAATCCAGGGAATTGAGAATATTTATAGGACAAGGCAAGCGCCTTCACGAAGGGATTTCACACCTAACCTAGTGCTATTCACACACATTTTTTACTTCTGACATATTCTCTTTTTGTTTTTTACTTCTGTCTCATTTTGTTAATTTTTTTATATTGTTTCTCTTCGATTCATTTGATTAACAACGGCCATTTAAGAAGCAAGACGAGGTACTAAATTTTTGTAATACCCTTTTTTGTCTACGCGGTTGTGGGCCCCGCTAGCTCTTGCATGCATTCCCATTCGTTTGTCTAAAAAGTACAACTCCCCGCCTCCCCAATTCAATTCCATTTTTGAATTTGATTTAACCATATTGATAAAATTCAAAAACCGGTTTTACACCCGGACTAAAGCAATTTTTATTTGCCACCAACGATTTGTTTAAAGCCTTATATTTATATTTCTTGTTACTTGATCGAGAGGAGGTAGATACATAATTATATGGAACTGATTATAGCTATATGCAAGTTTATAATCTGATTTAAATTGAGTTTTCTTTTTATCAAATAAATAAATTATGACATATTTACTTACTAAAAATGAAAGATTAATGAATCGAAGAATGAAAAAAGAATGGGAATGGGATCAAATAGTCGATTTTTAATTTTCAAAAATTGAATCAAACTCAAGACCTCATGTGCACGAGTGAATGCTTTTAGATTTAATTAGAATTTTTTACTTTTTTTTACGCACGATTTAGAATAATTTATATACCCATGTTTAGTAAATGTATAGAGTACTGTAAAAAATTAGATCTAATTTTGGCATGCTTACTTACAGAAAATGAGAATTAGAATGATATGGACTTAAGTTTGGTGATTTTTGTATGGTTACCCTAAACACAAATTAAAGCCGCATTTGATTAGCTTGGTAATGTATTTGACCCAATTTGTCGTCCATACAAATTACAACTTGAGTTGAATCCATGCAAACGTATAAGTTGTGTCCCTAGCAGGCTAACACAACCCCAATCATAATCAAAGAATATTCCTACCTTTCATGTTGATGTTTGTTCTATTCCTCTACATTATTCAACCATATAGGAGGCTTTTAAGGGAAAGAATTTTCATTTTTTTTTTTATAAAAATAGGGATTAGTTGTTGAACTCACATCATATCTTACTTTAACAATCCGAACTATTTATTTTTCAACCATATTTGAGGCATCTAATTGAGTTCAAAGAAATTGCAAACACTTTGTTTTCTAAGAAACAATGAAATGTTAACGTGATAATTAAATAGACAATTGGTTTCGAATTAAATTGAATTTTTGCAAGGATGATTTATAAATCGAGACTACAAAATAGACGGTTCGAATTATTGAAATTCGACGTGGAGTTAGCCCTCATTTTTACCCAAAAATAGAGATCCCTTTGTACAAAGGGCCTATAACCATATACATACATATATATATATATATATATATGCTATCCTTTGACTCAAAATTTTAATGTCTATAAAGTTGCGTCTTGTGTCGCAAGGGTTGAACTTTCATGCTTAGTATTAACTAAGCAAAGCGTTTTCGACGATCTCAGACACTTTTTTCAGTCCTTTCACTCTGGTGTGTGTATGTGTACATATAAATATATATAGCCCTTTAGGCAAAGGGATTCTCATTTTTTTCAAAAAATAAGGATTAGGTGTGAGGTTGATTTCACACTGAACTTTAACGATCTGAACCGTCTATTTTATAAGTCTCGATTCATAAATCATCCTTGCAAAAATTCAATTCAATCTGAAACCATTTGCCGATTTGGCTAATATTTTGCAAGGATGATCTATGAGGTGCAACTTGAAAATAGACGGTTCAGATCGTTAAAGTTCAATGTGATGTGAACCCTACAACTAATCCCCATTTTTATAAAAAAAATAAAAAATAAAAAAATGAAAATCTCTTCTCTTAAAGGTTGCTTGCATAAATAACTAATTCACTTGGCCTCATAACATTCTAGTATATTTTTTTTCAGACTCTACGCCGTCTACGTCTTGTAGAACCAAAAATATTAAAAGTACACGGATTATTTGTAAGTTGCACTTGCGTGAACGTTTAGGATGAAAGACTGAGTGTGTATTTAGGTCAATGGATTATTTTTAAGTTTCATATGCGTACACATTCAAAAATGTTTATGACACCGTAGACTCCTCCTTACCAAAATAGAAAAGGTCAAATCGGATAAATGATCCATGTGGTTATAAGGTATTCGGAAGATAGCCTATGTGCTAAAAAATCTCGGATTTAAACCATGTGGTTTACTCCGTTACTAAATTTAGTCCAAAAGTTATTTTTCCGTTAACTATCTGTTAATACATACGTAAAATTGTACTTTGACATGTGCACTGTTCCTCGTCTCTCTGCTCTCTGTGTAACACATCCCCCACCAATACGGCTTGAAGCAGGTTACTAAGACGCTGCTCCTTCACCTCAACCAGTAATAAATCATCAATCTCATTCTCAATATCAAATATTGTCTCATCAACTGGTGCATCCATATAATTTCCCATACTTGAAGCTGCCTGGATGGTTGATTCTTTTAATACAAAAGTGTTTCAATTAGAGCACGATGTGATCCTGGTAATTAATGTCATCGAAATGTTCTAAACTGCGGCCTTGTTTCCATTGCAAGTGAAAGGTTGATTCTTTCAATTCTTGCTGTTCGTAGAAAGCAACAAGAGGCCAGTCTTGAAGCTTCCTGCTGATCTCAGTGACGGCTTTCTCATAATTGGTTTTGTGAAAATTCAAATCACAGAGAAAGCAGAGAGACGAGGAAGAGTGCACATGTCAAAGTACAATTTTACTCATGCATTAATAGATAATTAACGGAAAAATCACTTTTGGACTAAATTTGTTAACAGAGTACACCACAGGGGTTTAAATCCGAGTTTTTTCAGTACATGGGCTATCTTCCGAATACCGTATGACCACAATGATCATTTATCCGATTTGGCCAATGGAAAATGGCACCGTGGACTCTTAGTGTATGCAAATTGGAATCTTGAAATCTGCAAGTGCTTTCGTAGTATACTTATCACTCATCACTTTTTGCGGCTAAAAAGTTTAGGAAATTTTTAGCAATGGTGAAGTTTGAAATTTTATATCATAATTTGATGGTTCTTTCTTTGATCAAATTGTTAAATAATATTTTCTTATTAGTATAGAACTTTAAATGATTGTATTTATTAAAAAAATAATTAGAATACAAATTTTATTGGTTAAAATGTTAGTTGAATAAGAAAACCATCATTAAACTGCTAATATTGAAAATAAAATTGACGGTGATGCCACATTCAATTCTTAATCACAAAATTTCAAACTCAATTTGCTAATAACGCTTGGATTAAAAGAATTTTAATATGAAACATTTTCATCCAAAATTTGACATCTACTTCATTTGGCTGTTCAAAATTCAATGGGACGAAATGATAATTAATATTGTTGACCGGACTGGGATTCCCACTCAAAAGACAAATTGGCTTTTATGGTCATGGAGGGGCTCTAACTGCCGAACACGTGTCCCAGCATTGCCATGAGAAATAATGTTTTGAAAGGCTGACCGACTGAGTCGCCGAGACTCGATCAGTTGGCTGAGAACGGAGGGGGCACTTGGTGAAGGCGCCGACCAAGCTTCCAGAAATAAAGGAAGATATGATTTAAATAGGACTTAACGAAAAATAATAATATGATTAAAATAAACGTCGTTTGAGAGTTTCACACTCTCACGGGAATACCCCATATGCTTAGCAAGCCTACGCCCTAACCACTCAGCCAAAATGACATTTCACGGCAGAATTAATGAAGGAAGATTTATAACTGTTATATTATAAATGGTGATTAAGGAGCAAGGGGTAATTAGAGCTTGCTCTTATTTCATTTCTGCAATTTCTACTTTAGAATAAATTATTTCCTTAATTACCTTGTCATCATGATATCAAAGATAAGATGCTTACAAAAACTTTTTTTCACGATTATTTTCAAACAAATATGGTTAATATTTTTTGTTGACGAGTCTTGTGAGGTGGTGAGTGACGTGGAAAAGAGAGCATGAAGAGAAGGGCGGGCAGAGTCGGGGAGGAGGTGGGGATGTTCAAACTTTCCTCAAGGACATTGGCCTTGCTAAGAAGTTGAATCAAAAGGGTCTGAATTTGTTGAAAGTTGAAACAAAAGGTTCTACATCGCTCATTGTCTCGTTGATTACAACCTTAATGAATTGAACATTGTATCCTTGACAAGTGATGAAATAATTAATGTGATTAATTGAAGGAAGGAAAAAATTAATTATGATGGCAGTCAAACATCTTCAATGGCTTTGAAATAGTTTCGGGTTTGACAGAGCTCATTGGGCCCAAGGACTCCATGACCGGTTTTCACTAGAAGAATGGTGATTGAATTTTGTTATAAATTTGAAAAATTCAAATATTAAGTGATGGCGTGTGTTGGAAGAGTCATCAGTGGCCGGTCATAAAAGAGAAACTAGAAAAGTTCTCAAGTAGGTTCAAGCGTTCATTTTTAAAAAAGATTATTACTCGCTATTCAGTACTATAGTCTAATGGTATTTCTTTTTATTTGTAAGTAAGAGGTCTTAGGTTTAAATCTCATGAATAACAAATTTGATACCAAATTCGGTTGCCCATTGTATGATTTAGCTGAACTCCTCATCCCCTTCTTTTAGTGTAATATACATCGTTGTACTAAAAAAAAAGAGACTATTACTCATCCTCACATGCAAAACTAAGGTGAGTCTAGCACAACTCCATCACTGCCGTAATAGCCAGTCACCCTCCCTAGGGCAATTGTTTACTCCCTTATCACCCTTTCTCACTTCTTCCATCCATCGTAGTTTTAGGAGGTGTCGAAAATTAGAGGGTTTCAACTTTGGAACCTAAAGGAAGAGAGATACAAAGTTCATTAAAAAAGCCAAGGTAGATGGTGGAACGCTCACATCGAACTTAAAGCACGCTTCAATTGTATGTGTTCTTCACCTTCTTGTTTATATTTCATAAAGAAACAAGTGAGTACACCATATATGTATAATGTTTCTTGGAATGCGGAGTGGGCCCCACACATAGTGCTCGTTGGTTTTTTGTATACGCAGGAATCCCTCTCGTGAAGAAAATTGGAGGATTTGTTTTGTGGGAAGTGATAAACACATACTCATTTTAGCCTTTCACACATCATTGTTTTATTATAATCGTTGTTTTCGTTTGCTTTATTCAATTCTATAATCAAAATAAAAAGAAGCGTGCAGGAAACGAAAAAAGTGTGAAAAATCTCCCTTTGTTTCTAGGAGGAATTGAAGAACCAAGATAAGTTGATAGGGGAGAAATATATATTATGAATACCTGAGTCAAAACAACATTGTTTTGGCGAGGTCATTTTAGAAAGGGAATTGTTATTAACACTCCAAAAATCTCATTTGGCACTCCAAACTTTTTACAATTAGAAAAAAAAATGCACTTATGAGGAGTGTATAATGAGATTTTTGGAGTGCTGATAACAGTTCCTTTTAGAAAAACAGCTCGTGCATGATCTATCTAGGGCTGTTAAGCTATGCTAACCATGCTTGTTGGGGAATGCTAACCTAGCCAGACATATTAAGCCCTGTTGGAAAGGAGGATTCTCTACCCTCCTAATCTCTCTACCTTTCCATCCCCTCCTATTTGGACGATCACGGTTACGCCATGTCAACATCTTATATTGGTTTTTTTATTTTTTATTTTTATAGAGATAAGAAGACAAAAAACAATGTGTGAGAGGAGGGGATGGAAGGGGATGTGCATAGGAGGGTAGAGAATCCTCCTCCTGTTGGAAAATGCCGAAAACTCTTTTTTTTTTTCCCTTTTTAATTCTTTTATTCTTTCCTTTTTTATTTTTTTTTTATTTTTTTTATACAAACGAAAGAATAATTTTATGTTAAACTATGGGGAGTGGGATTAGAACACAAAACCTCAAATGCAAGGGTGTATGTTCTTAACCAACTAAGCTACAAACCACTTGCATACCGAAACCCTTTTGAGTTGTTACAATTTGGAAAGTTAAAAAAAAAAAAAAAAAAAAACTAACGAAAAGTCCAAAAAAAACTTTAGTTTTAATGAAAAAAAAGACAAATAAAGGTGTAGTGAATAGTACCGAGGAAAGGTAAAAATGTGATTTTTCGTTAAAAGTGAACAGTACCAAGAGTGTTTCATTAAAACTCTCTAAAAAAATGCCATAATATGGTTTAAGTGCATTTTGGTAAAGCCATTATTAGTATTACCCAATTTTGTCTTCATGTTGAAATAGTTCCAATGACATCGACTCCACATCAGCATATTTTTATTTTTTTACCAAATTTATCTCTTACATAATTAGTAAAGTAGTTAATATTCTCTCTCTTTTAAGATTAACTTTCATTGAAAGTGTCGTATGGGCATATTTTTTAGGATGTTTGCATGATTCTAAGATTATTTTCCTATTGGAAAGTGTTGTATGGTCGTCATGAAATGAACAAGGCTGCTCACCAGCTAGCAAGGTTAAGTCTGACACTTAATAACCAAGTAACTTGGTTTGAAGAAACTCTGGGATGGACTTTCTAATATTCATTTTTAGATAGCAATGATATATAAGTTGCTCGGTGCGGGACACTTTTTTTCCTTAGTCCGGTTTGAAAATCCCGACACAGTTTTTATTGAGACTCATTGTTAGCACTATATCCTTACTGTAGATGCAAATTTCTACCGTCTTCTCCTTTGACGAAAATGTATATGCAAAATAATAACACTTAAGATTAAGGTCAAAAACCTCATGCACCCACGATGAAGGGGGGCTTCGGGCGAAGAATCTCTGATGTCAAAGTTAGAATTCTGAAAAGAATGTGTTTTGGAGTTTATGAGTAGCAAATGACTTAGCTTTTTAGTGGGATAATAAAGCTATTTATAGAGGAGTGGCCGGCCTTATTTGAAGAATAGTGGCCAGCCATATACGGTGTAATTAGGTGACTAATTGCAAGATATTATGTGAAATAATATATTGCAATTAATATGGCAATTAATCCTAAATTAAATAGGAAATTTGGGAGTTACCTTTTGAATAAGGATTTGATGAAGGGTGATGAGAGGGAATTGAATAAAAACCAATTTGATCACCTTTGACTCTTTCTTGATTGAACTGTTATTGTCAGTTGCATACGTGTGGGAATCCTGGTGTCAAGGGTAATTTTGTCCTTTTGACCCCAAAGTCCATGTGTCACTTTTATAATTTTCTTGATTATTTTTTGCTCCACAAATACCCCCACATATGTTGGGCTACTCGCAGGAAAGAGCAGTAAGTGTAGAGATTTTTAATTGATTTAGGAAACATAAGATTGTTTCCTATTTTGATGTAGATTCCCACTTTAATTGGAAATTAGATCAATATGTGAAAAAGTGGTTGGGAAGGTCATGGTATGGTTGTTGCCATGGGTGGATGTTGTCGGCTTGGTGCGACGTTGGCTAGGCGCAAGCCGAGGTCTGGGTGCAACGGCCTGGGCCACGGAGGCGAGTTGGGGCTTGGCTCTGGTTAGGAGCTTCTCGGCTTGGGCCGAGGTTGTGAGGTGCTGAAGCACTGGTCTTTGGGTCATTGGGCCCATATGAGAGAGATGAAAGAGAGGGAGGCGTTGGGCACCAACCCCTTTCTTTTGAATTCGGCCGCGACGCCTTTGGACCGAGAGAATGACAGCGCTGTGCTGGGCTTTCTGGTGTGCTAGGTTGCCTGGCGTGTTGGATTAGTCCATGAGGTAGCCAGTTGGGCTGTGGCCTGGTATGCTGCTTCATGCAATAATATATATATATATATATATATATATATTTGTGCAGCCATCTAACGATTTTTCCTTGTATAATTGTAGAATTTCTTCAAGCATGTCTTCTTCAAGCCACAAAAATGATGATGGTGTGCCGCCGTCGTATCATCAAGGCAAGTCTTTGAGTAAAGTGGGCTACTTCAAGGCTGCTTACTTCAAAATTAGGTCTGATTGTAAACACGAAAAATTCCTGAAACAAGAAACAAGAATACGTGTACAAAATATATTTTTGTATTAAAGATTTTGGGGTTACAACCTCTTTGTAATTTGATCCTCTGATTCTATCTTCGTAGGGTGTAGGTTTGTGGATGAGTTGTTGATCCAAAGGGCCGTCGGGGCTTGATCTAAGGATGAACAGTTGATGAATGGATCTTCAAGGGGCGTTGAGCTTGATCTTGAAGAATGGGTGTATGGGTTTGTTGAGGTTGTTGATCCAAAGGGCTGTTGGGGCTTGATCTTAGGATGAACGGATGATGAATGATGAACACTTTCTTCAAGGGGCCGTCGGGGCTTGATCTTGAGTTGGTGGGAGTTCTTCAAGGGCCGTTGGGGCTTGATCTTGAAGGAGGATTTGACGAAGAACGAAGAGTGCTTTCTTGATCCTTCTGGATTTTCTTGAGAGCTTTAGAGCTTCAAGGCTTCAAAGTTTTGGTGTGTATGTAAATTTCTCCTTTTTTTCTTCTCTTGATGGAGAAGCCTATTTATAGGCTTTGAGAGTGAATCACCACCATCCATTTTTTTGGTGAAGTGAGTAGGTGACATGAGTGTGTGATGTAGGTGAAATAAGTGTGTGAGGTTGGTGAAGTAAGTGGAAGTTGTAGGTGAAGTAAATGGAGTTGGTAGGTGAAGTAAGTGTGTGAGGTTGGTGAAGCAAATGGAAGTTGTAGGTGAAATGAGTGTGTGATGTAGGTGAAATAAATGTGTGAGGTTGGTGAAATGAATGGAGTTTGTAGGTGAAATGAATGTGTGATGTAAGTGAAATGAATAAATGTTGTAATTTTAATACATTGGTTAACATTTATTTCACTGAAATTTTGATGTCTACAAATGCCCCCATTTCAAGGTGCGTCGTATACATGTGCTTGTCACGTGTAGAAGATGCGTTTTGAAGTCCCTTAATGTAGATGTCAACCCAAGGGCCGTCGATGCTTGATCTTGAATTGGGCTGGAAATTTCTTCAAGAGTTGTCAGGGCTTGAACTTGAATTCGACTAGAAGATTTTCTGGTTTCCTCCAATCGTTGATTTTCCAAAGGCTTAATCTTGAACTGGGCTGAAGGATTCTTTTGGTCTCCTCCGAAGGTCTGAACTTACTCCTTTTATCTGGAGTTGAATTTGATTGAAGGGTGGTGAACACTTGATTTTGAATCGGACTTGTGATTTCTTCAAGGGCCATCGAGGCTTGAACTTGAATTCGACTGGAAGATTTTCTGGTTTCCTCCAATCATTGATTTTCCACAGGCTTAATCTTGAACTGGGCTGGAGGATTCTTTTGGTCTCCTCCGAAGGTTTGAACTTACTCCTTTTATCTGGAGTTGAATTTGATTCAAGGGTGGTGAACACTTGATTTTGAATCGGACTTGTGATTTCTTCAAGGGCCATCGAGGCTTGATCTTGAGTGAAAATAGGACCATGAGCGGTTTCAGGATTCAGACACATGGCAGGCAAACACGAGGTGGAGGTGATGACCTGTTTCTTTGTTCAATCTTTCCAATTTATATTGAAGAGGGTTAGAGGATGACTCAGCATATGCAGTTGTTGCGTTTGCTGACGATCCACAAGATTGATGCTTCATTGTCACTTGTCTTAGCTGTTCTTCAGGCAGATGTGGTCCCTTCTCTGGAAGTGTATCAACCGTTGAAGATGACTACTCGAGAGCAATGCTAGGTAAGCAACCAGGGAATAGATTCCAGGCAGTCGGTTCTAGATTGGAAGACTGACTCTAAGTGCCGGCTGATTGCTCTCTTTCTCTTTGCCCTGCGGGTAAGAACAAGGACAAAGGAAAAGACATGGAGAAAGCATGATATGAGATACTTTTGCTTTTTCAAGAAGTGTTGACGATTTAACGGCGTCACGCGGCGAGGCTTTGCTCTTTGGCGACGGCGCCAGCGAAGGGTTGTTGAGGCTTCTCGAGCTCTTTGATTAGAACAATGATATCGAGCTTGGATTTGACTTAAACTCCTCTGTTTGGATGGTTCTGGAGGGGAAGGCATCGCGCTTCAGCAATTTGTTCCAGCTCCTTGTACCGCATTCTTCTCTGCTTGTTTCTTTTACATAGCCGAGGTGGTGCACAACCCTTTGCCTTTAAATGGTCTTTCAGGGCATCATTTCTCAGTAATTCATCTATGCTTGGCAGCTTCGGTGTAAAGAGCCGACACTCCGTCACCTGTCCTGGAGTATGCGCTGAGGGAATTCGAGACTCACCAACAATTGAAGATGGGTACTCGAGAGCAACGCTAGGTAAGCAACCAGGCAAAGGTTCTGGGCAATCAGTTCCAGATCGAAAGTTTGATTTCGGGTTCCGACTGATTGCTTTCTTTCTCCTTGTCTTGGAGGTAAGAGCAAGGGCAAAGGAAAAGATAGGGAAAAAACATGATATGAGATACCTTTGCTCTCGCCCTTGATGATATGAGATACTTTTGCTTTTGAAGAAGCAGCGAATGAATCAGCACATATATTTGTTGCGCTTGTCTCCACATGCTTCGATCTACCGTTTCCTCCTGCCTCATCTGTACTCCAGGCATTTGGTATGTTCTTTGGGGGTACATCAATAGTCGAAGATGAGTATTTGAGAGCATGACTGGATAAACAATCAGGGAAGGGATTCCAGGCAGTCGGCTCCAAACGGGAAGCTTGATTCCAAGTGCCGAGTGATCTCTCTCTCTCTCTCTCTCTCTTTATCTTTCAGGGAAGAACAAGAACAAAGGAAAGGATGGGGGGAAAGGCATGTTATGAGATACTCTTGCTTTCAACCCTAATGATATGGGATATACTTGCTCTCGAAGACTTGGTTGAATAGGTGTTTTCAAAGGAAGAAGAAAACTGAGCATATTGAGAGGTTTGGTTGCAGCTACATTCTCGGCTGAGAAGAAGAGTTATGCGTTTTTTGGATGTATGCCTTGCCATTAATATTGACATATATAGGGATTTTAATGGCAAGTAGTATTGCGGGTGCGGCTTTGTCACCCACGCTTGTCGGTAAAAATGTGGTGATTGGGATAATGACCTTCACACGTTTTCAACTTTGTCAGAGATCTTTGACAAAGTTGCACGCGTTATCTGAAAAGCTGAGATTGCGTCTGAAGAGCGTTGACGAACTTTACGCAGGAAAATCCGGCTTTTAAGATTTGAAAACTGGCGTCTCTTCGATTTTTTTTTTTTAATTGGTGGTTGTGTTGCCTCTCCTTTTATAGAGGTATCGACCATATCCAACGTGCACACTTTGAAGATTACCTGCTTGTGAAAATCATCTCCGGTGTATTTTTTTTTTTTTTTTAGATTTTACTTCGCCCCACCATTTTCTTTTAACATCTTTGAAAATGGCTAACCCATCTAACATTTGCTTAGATTTGAGTCTCAGCGGTAATACAGGTGCGCCGCATCAGGGTAATATATGGTGCCCGCCTTTCTTATCTTCTAATGGCCCTCTTACAGGTGAAGACTCTGTGATGAAGGATGCAACAACGGCTACAGTAGTAGCTAGGAACCTCTTCACTCCTAGAGATAATAGGCTGCTTTCAAGACGGTCCTATGAGTTGGCCGTTCAAGAGTCCCTAGCTCTCAATGTTCAATATGCGGGCTCTGTGTCCAACATGGGCCAACGCCTACTTGCTCGATCCCGTCAAGTTAAATCATTGATGGCGGAGGTGGAAAATCTTAAGGAAGAGATCAAACAACTTAAGCGCGAGAATAGAGGTTTGCACGTGCTTGCAAATAATTATTCGACGAGCATGAAGAGGAAGCTTGATCAGCTGCAAGAATCTGAAGGTCAAATTCAAAGTGACCGTCAAAGGCTTACGGCTTTCTTCCAGAGGCACCTTTTTCCTTCGTCATCTAGCGTTCAACCAAGTATTGAGGCCTCGAATGATCTATCTTCGATGCCTCCCGCTTTTGGAGTTTTGCCAAGTAGTGGGGCTTCACGTGAGCAACCTTCGTGAAAGCTCTATCCTTTTTTTTTTTTTTTTTTTTTGTATGCATTTGTAATTTCTCGGAGATCAATGGACATGCTTTATTTTATTCAGTGTATTGTGCTAAATACAGATAAAACATATATATCACCAAGATGTGTTATTTTCCTTTTTTTCTTTTTTTTTTCTTTTTTTTTTAAGTCACACTTTTGCAAGTGGTGCCGTGCACCATCTTTCCCTTATTTTCTTCTTTGCAATAATTCTGTCGCCACCAGCTCTTTTTCCTCTTCCTTTTTGACTTGCTAACAGTAGCTTGCAATTTCTTTTTGTGTGCATGTACATTGTTCTGATGATGAGTATGACAGTCTGGCATCGCTGGGTCCCTGGCTGCACTGCATGCGGATTGCTATTTGTACAGTCAGTGCAACATTATTTGCACAGTCGCCGTACTCCATCTGCTTCTCTGGGTTCTTGTACACACATATATATATATATGGGATCGCATCATCACTGCGCAACCATTGCACAATCGCTGCAATATTTGTTGTCTTGTGGTGGAGGAATCAGAGAAGGCATCACTTAAATCAGGCAGCCCTTTATTGAAGTCAAAGCCACCTGGCAGCTGGTGTCTTTTTAATGCTATTTTCTCGAAGAAGTTGAGTCCAAATGTTAGAGCTCACCAGCTTGCAGTAACAGACTTGTCACTAACCCAAGTCCGGTCTTCTTAGCAAGCTGATTCGGGAGATTATCAAGCCACAAAGACTTTTTAGCTTCCGTTTAGATGCGTCTAGATACATTGATACGAGAGCAAGAACAACTGGGCATCGAAGCATCATGACTTGAAAGTGTTCTCGGCGAGTGGGGAGCTACACTTTCTCGATGCCAAGAGGAGATTTCACGCCTAGAACAAGAGAAAGGTATGGCTATGGAATTGCCCATCTTGTCTCCCACCGAGGTAGAGACTTTGAAGACTTCGGAAGGCTTGCTTGAAGATCACCTCCGTAGTTTTAGAGACATAGTTTTCGAGTAATGTCTTCTGCCTTCTAATTTGTAATCAGACTTTTTCCTTCAAAGAAACGAAGTGTTTGCATTCTTGAATTTGCTCTTTATTCAAAGTGTTTGTGTTTTTGTTGATGATGTGACTGTACTTGAAATTTTGAAGTTTCAAGTTGTCTACGTACCCTTGGTTGAGGAGGGATCAAGTCATGACGTAGTTCAAATGAGTGTTGGTTTTTTTTTTTTTGGATTTTAATGGTGATTTTGGTGATGATTTTGCCGTACACAGTTTATGCTCTTGCGGGCCAGGAGTGTGGTGCGTTTGCTTTAGGGGTAGTAGCGCTTCAAAAATCTGCCGTTGATGGGGTCGATCTTCAAGCCGTCTTCTGCCATGATTAAGTAGGCGCCATTGGTGTAGACCTCTTGTATTACGTAGGGTCCATCCCACTTTGATGTGAACTTGCTTTTTGTCTTGTGGGTTGTAATGATAGGCCTACGCAATGCCAGCATGAGATCTCCGACTTGGAAAGACCTTGGGTTGACTTTCTTGTTGAATGCCTTGGATAATCGTGCTTGGTAGCATTCCCAGTGTTGTTGAGCTTCGAGCCTTCTTTCATCCAGCACTTCCAACTCTTAAAGGCGTAACTTTGCATTTTCTTCATCAGTCAAGCCTTCTTGTATAGCCATCCTTAGTGAGGGGATTTGACTTTCGAGCGGTAGCACAGCTTCCACGCCATATACAACAGAATAAGGCGTAGCTTGGGTGGGAGTCCTGTATGTAGTCCTATATGCCCAAAGTGCTTCACTTATTCTTTCATGCCAGTTTCTCTTTGTTCGGCCGATTACCTTTTTTAGGAGGTTGCACAACGTCTTGTTGAATGCTTCTGCGAGGCCGTTGGCCGGAGCATGATACATAGAAGACTTGTGCTGCTTGAACTTGTATTTGTCGCAAAGCTCATCCACGAGTCGGTTGGAGAACTGCTTTCCGTTGTCAGTGATAATGTAGCGAGGCACACCATATCGGTGGATGATATGCTCCTTGATGAAACGAACAACAGTTTCCTTTTTTACTTCCCTTAAAGGTATGGCTTCAGCCCACTTGGAGAAGTAATCTGTTACAGCTAGGATGTAAGCTTCTCCTGCAGATGACTTTGGCGTAATTGGTCCTACAACGTCCAATCCCCATGCGTTAAACGGCCATAAAGCAATTGTAGGGTGTAATGGTTCAGGCGGTTGATGTATGAAGTTGGCGTGGAATTGGCAGGCTTAGCACCTTTTGGCGTGTTCCAGGCAGTCATTCACCCTGCTCGGCCAGTAGTAACCCATTCTTTTAAGCTGGAAATGTAGCTTTGGTCCAGACTGATGTGCCCCACACACACCTGAATGTGCTTCTTCCATGGCTTGATTAGCTTCTTCCTCACCTAGGCATCTCAGGAGGACTCCTTCAAAAGAGCGTCGGTAGAGTTTTCCTTTGTAGTAAAGGAAGCGAGGTGCTCGTCGACGTATTTCAGAACTGCGTCTAAGATCATCTGGAAGCTTTCCGTGTTCTAAGTAGTCGATCAGCGGCTGTCTCCACTCTTCAGCATTGACTGGAAGTACTGAGATGACATTTGTATCATCCGGTGATATTTCATTAACGAGCGGAATCACCTATCTTTGGCAAACTGGCACGTCTGCAGCTTCATCTTTTCCTAGTGTCATACTCGAGGCTAGATTGGCCAGATCGTCTGCCATTTGATTTTCTTTTCTTGGCACATGTTCTAGTGTCACGGCCTCGAACTTTTGTAGCAGTTGAGTCGCCAGCTGGGAGTATGGGACAAGATCATCTTTCCTCACCTCATATTCAGTTAAGAGCTGAATGATTATGAGCTTAGAATCGCCATATACCTCAAGAGCTGTGATTTCCATGTTGATCGTCATTTGGAGCCCGATGAACAATGCTTGGTACTCAGTAACATTGTTGGAGCATAGCTCACTCAATTGGAAGGAGTAAGGTAGTATTTGCCTTTGTGGCGACATGAATACTACTCCTGCCCCCGCTCCGTCTGCTCGTGCGGATCCGTCAAAGAACATCGTCCATGTCGGGAAGATGTCGATGTAGAACACCTCCTCGTCAGGCAAGTCATCTGAGATTTTCCAATCAGCCGGGATTGGATGATCGGCAAGGAAGTCTGCTAGCGCTTGTCCCTTGACTGCTTTAGCTGGGACATAGATGATCTCATATTGATTAAGAAGCAAAGCCCATTTGGCGAGTCGCCCTGTCAAGACTGGCTTGGACATGACGTATTTGACAGGGTCGGCTTTAGCAACGAGGTGGATGGTGTAAGCATGCATGTAATGTCTGAGCTTCTGAATGGCAAACACCAAAGCGAGGCACATCTTTTCTATTGGGGAATAGTTCAACTCAGCACCGGTGAGAGTTCGACTGAGGTAGTAAAGTGCTCATTCTTTCTGGGATTCATTCTCTTGTGCCAAGAGTGCTCCGATTGAACTTTCCTGAGCAGCAATGTACAATATGAGCGGTTTCCCGGGCACAGGTGCCCCTAGGACAGGGGGACTTGACAAATATTTCTTTATGCTTTCAAAAGCATTATGGCATGCTTCGTCCCATACGAATGGACCATCTTTCTTCATAAGGCGACTAAACGGTTGACAACGCCCTGCAAGGTTGGAGATGAAGCGTCTGATGAAGGCTAGCCGTCCTTGTAGACTTTTCAGCTCGTGCAGGTTTCTTGGCTCGGGCATGCTTTGAATGGCCTTGATCTTTGATTGGTCCACTTCAATGCCACAATGCTTGACGATGATGCCGAGGAATTTTCCAGAGGTGACGCCAAACGCACACTTTAACGGGTTCATCTTGAGGTTGTATTTTCGCAGCCTTTCGAACACTATTCGCAGATCCTTCAAGTGGTCTGATCTTTTCTTTGTCTTGACCACCACATCATCTACGTAATATTCTATGTTTTTGTGTAGCATGTCATTGAAGATTTTTTGCATTGCGCGTTGATACGTAGCTCCAGCATTCTTTAGACCAAAGGGCATCACCTTATAGCAGTAGATACCTTTTGGAGTACGAAAGGCTGTTAGTTCCTCATCTTCGAGGGCCATGCGAATTTGATTATAACCAGAAGAGCCTGTGAACACGAAAGTTCCTTGAAACAAGAAACAAGAATAACGTGTACAAAATAATAATTTTTTGGTTTGATAATTTTGGGGTTACGATCTCTCTCAAATTTGGTCATCTGATTCGTTCTCCGTAAGATGTAGATTTGTTGATCCAAGGGCCGTCGAGGCTTGATCTTGGATGAACGGTTGTAAGTTTCTTCAAGGGCCTTCGTGGCTTTGATCTTGAAGGTTGATGGAAGTTTCTTCAAAGGCCTTCAGGGCTTGATCTTGAATGTTGATGGATGAGCGGATCTTCAAGGGCTTTTGGGCTTGATCTTGAAGAACGGTTGGTTTTCTTCAAGGGCCGTCGAGGCTTGATCTTGAATGATGGTTGTGTGGATTTCTTCAAGGGTTTTTGGGCTTGATCTTGAAGGTTGATGGATGAGCGGATCTTCAAGGGCTTTTGGGCTTAATCTTGAAGAATAGATGTGTGGATTTGTTTGTTGATCCAAGGGGCCGTCGGGGCTTGATCTAAGGATGAACAGTTGATGAATGGATCTTCAAGGGGCGTTGGGCTTGATCTTGAAGAATGGGTGTATGGGTTTGTTAAGGTCGTTGATCTAAAGGGCCGTTGGGGCTTGATCTTAGGATGAACGGATGATGAATGATGAACGCTTTCTTCAAGGGCCGTTGGGGCTTGATCTTGAAGAATGGTTGTGTGGATTTCTTCAAGGGCTTTTGGGCTTGATCTTAAAGAACGGTTGGATGTGTGGATTTGTTGATGTTGTTGATCCAAAGGGCCGTTGGGGCTTGAGCTTAGGATGAACGGATGAACACTTTCTTCAAGGGCCGTCGGGGCTTGATCTTGAAAGAGGATTTAACGAAGAACGAAGAGAGCTTTCTTGATCCTTCGGAATTCTTGGGAATTTGGATGGTTGGAAGTTTTGGAGTTTCAAAGCTTCAAGGATTTGGGGAATTCCTCTTCTAATTTTGGGAGTAGAGAAATGTATTTGTGAATTCCTTCATGCTTGATACCTTGATAGAGAAGCCTATTTATAGGCTTTGAGAATGAATCACCACCACAAAATATTTTTTTCCTTTCCAAGCACCATTGCCTAATTTTCCCACTTAATGAAATATTGAAATTGAAGTGGTGTAACTTATGGCCTAATTTCCCACTTATTACCATTTTAAACTTGAAGTGGTCTAACTTATGGCCTAATTTCCCACTTAATACCATTTTAAACTTGAAGTGGTCTAACTTATGGCCTAATTTCCCACTTAACACCATTTTAAACTTGAAATGTGTATGCTTTGTCATTGCCCAAATGAGAAAAACTTGTTTTGATCCGTAATGGATTGAAGTGTGCTTGCCTTGTCATTGCCCAACATGAGAAGAAAAACTTGTTTTGATCCTCAATGGATTGAAATGTACTTGCCTTGTCATTGCCCAAAATGAGAAGAAAAACTTGTTTAATCCTTCAAGGGTATTTCTTCCTATTTGGTTGAGTCACACGCCATGTGTACAATTTGTACAACACGTGGCGTATGCCATGTATGCCTTGACACGTCAAAACTTTAATGCATTGGTGAACATTTGTTTTACTGAAATTTCGATGTCTACAGAGCCATCTATGAATGATAATGCCTCATGGCCAGTGGTTGCATCCACCATGATTTTAATGATTGGCAAGGGGAAGTCATCCTTTGGGCAAGCATCGTTGAGGTCCCGAAAGTCTACGCAAACACGTATTTGTCCTGATTTCTTAAGGATAATGATGATGTTAGAGATCCACTTGGGGTATTGCACTTCTCGAATAAAGCCTGCTTCGATTAGCTTGTCGATCTCGACCTCGATTTGTGGGATAAGCTCAGATTGATAGCGTCTTTGAGTTTGCTTTATTGGTCGTGTTCCAGGCTTGACCGCAAGATGATGAACAACGATGATAGGGTCCAGGCCGGGCATTTCTTTGTAGGTCCAAGCAAAGACGTCTTTGTACTCTAACAACAGTTGATAATACTCCTCTATCTTATCCGTTCTTAATAATGCACTTACGAAGATAGGCTTTGGTTCCTTGCTTGTACCTAAGTTGAGTTCCTTGAGATCATCAACTGTGGCTTGCCCCCCGTCTTCGAGCTGTGGTGGTGCAGCAGTGACATCTTTCTCGGGGATTTCGTCTTCTTTACCTTCTTGAACCGTGATGTGGAAAACATCTTGGACCTCTTCTTCAGTGCTGTCTTCTCGAGCTTGTTGGCATAAGGATTGTCCGGTGTGGATGATAGTACGTCTTCTTACTTTCAGTGGTCCATTTGTGTCGACCTCTAGGATTGTTTGACGCTTCATCCTTGAAGGAATCAAGCTTCGAACGTCGCATTTTTCTGCTAACCCATCGAGCTTTTCTTCCTTTGGCGTTGTCTTCCTCTTTCCAAAAGGCTTCTCATCATCTTCAAATCTTTCCGAAGCTGATCGTTGCAGAGGAGAGATAGCTGTGTTGCTTTGTTTCTTAGGCTTTAACAACCTTTAAAAAACAGAGCTTTGGGATATTGGCGCGTTAAGCCTCTTGAAGACAGAGGTTTGGTCTTGACCACCAATGCGATTAAGCACTGAAATTCTGGAGCTTGAATGATTCATCCTATCGAAGACTGACGTCCGAGGGGTGGGTTTAGGCTCTTCTTGGTCTTGTTCAATGCTCACGCTGACGTATTGAGTGCTAGTGTTTTTCGCTTTGTTTGAAATCATCACAGGTGCATTTGGTGTGAAGCCAAGTCCGGCTTTGTTATTGTCAACTCCGTAACCATGCTCCTTCAACTTCTTTTGAGTTTTAGTGAGGTTACGTTATTTGTCATTGATAGTGTTTGAAACTTTTTTCCAGCCGCCTCAGAAGAAGCGAAGTCGTACCCGGACTTTGACATGAGTTTGTAGGCGTTTGGGTCGAAACCTTCCTCGGTCCTCTTGGTTGGAAGAAAGCTTGATTCCACCTTCTTTGGTAGAGCTTTTATGAAGCCTTGTGGTAGTCTTGTGGCCTTAGCACCCCCTAGCTGTGTCAGAGGCAAAATTGCATTTGTCTTGAGCAACTTCATATTATCCGTGTGCCACTGTGTGTCGGCTTTTCTTGTTAATCTTTCTTCTTGACATCGGGATATACCGGAATATGGATGCGTTCGGTCCTTCTGACGACATCCTACTCCCTTTGGTTGTTGCAGGTTTAGCAAACTCGTCATCGTCTTTGCTTGAAGATGGCACGGCCTGCTCTTTTTGCTTTTTAGGCATGGCTTGCCACTCCTGCTTTTTAGGTGCTGCTTTGCCCGTAGATTTGATCTCTTCCGGAAGAGCTTTGGGTACCATGTCTTTGTCCATGTAGAACTTGGCGTCTGCAAAGTGTGATTCGGCTTCAGTGAATGGCTTGGTGTCACCTTGGATCACCTTCATTCCTTCTCGGTAAAATTTTAGGCAGTGGTGAAGGGTGGACGGTACTACCCCATTTGCGTGGATCCAAGGTCTTCCTAAGAGCAAGCTGTAGGAAGTTCTTGCATCAATCACATGGAATATCGTGCTTGATTTGAGCTCACCAATGGTCATCTCTACTCGGATCATGCCCATCGCCCTTTGTCCTCCTTGGTTAAACCCTGGATCAGCAGACGGCTCAGGGATAGTTCATTCACCTTGATGCCGATTATGGTCATTGTTGATTTTGGCATGATGTTTATGGCCGACCCACCATCCACAAGCATGCGGTTGACTTTGTATTCCCTTACGTACCCTGAGACGAAGAGAGGACGGTTGTGAGGCTTTGATCCTAGCAGTAGGTCTTCGTCAGTGAAGTTAATTGCGTCATGGGTGGCACAACATGTGGCACATTCATGTGGCTGAAGCTTCGAGCCTTCGTCGTTACTTTCTTGCACTTCGTGGTCGATGAGACTTGCCAAGACTGCTGCTAGTGCTCTTCGCATCTTTTTTGGCAAAGGTAGCGCTTCCTCGATGCTAAAGTGTGTTGGCAGACCTTCTTCAGGTGTGAGGGTCTTTTCTACCTCAGTGACGATAGCTTTGCCTTTTGAGGGCTCTTCTATTTCTACTTCAACCATGTGACAGACCACGGTAGTGCACTGTTGGAAAAAGTCATTCGGGAAGTACTCATTCAAGGAAACGGGAATGCGTGGCTCCTGCTCCATATGTTCCCCAGCATATGTCGTCTTATAATGCTTTACGTTTCTTTTAGGCTTCGTATTGTTGCGCCCGTGGTGATTTCTTCTTTGTTCCACCTTTGGCTGTATGACTCGTGGTCTTGGTTTCCTTGTCTTTTTGTAGTTACCAATATCCATCCTTCTTCATCATCAACATGTGCATCTTGGTCGCTTCCCTCCAGTGATGGTTGTGTAGGAGGTGCCGTGCAACTTGAGCATTCACGGGAATGGTCAGGTGTCGCTTGGAGAGGCACATGATTAAACGATCCAAATGCAATTGTAGTGGTATGCGTTGCAGCCGTGTCCTCAAGGTCGAGCTCAATTTGCCCTTGTTGTGCTAGCTTCATGATGAGTTCTTTAAGAACGAAGCATTTGCCAACAGGATGACTCATAATACGATGGTACTTGCAATACCTAGGATCGTTTGTGCGATTCATTTCTTCAGGACGCTTGCATTTGGGTAGCTCAATCACCTTTTTTTCCAGTAAGTCATCTAACATGGCAGCCATATCAGAGTCAGGAAAAGGGTACGTTTTCTATTCCAACTCTCTCAAGGTGCTCTTGTATCTGTCTTGGGTGCAAGAAGGCTCACTTGTCTTTATCTCCTTCGCTTTCTTCTTGGAGGAGATCTTGATGGGCGCTGAGGTGGTCTTGATGGGGGTAGTGTTGACGGTGAAAGCTTCCTTAGCAGGCTTCTTCCCTGTTTTGTCTACATTTGGGGCGAATACTTTGTCCTTCTTGAAGTTAGTAATTGGCTCATTTTTCCCGTGATTAGCAATATTCAGCTCCATGTCGTGGGAACGAGTTGCCAGCTCTTCGAATGTTCTTGGTTTTATGCCTTGGAGGATGTAATGTAAACCCCAGTGCATGCCTTGAACGCACATCTCAATGGCAGAGGTTTCAGAAAGCCGATCTTTGCAATCTAGACTTAAAGAGCGCCATCTATTTATGTAGTCGATGACAGGTTCATCTTTCCACTGTTTCGTACTGGTTAACTCTAGCATGCTTACAGTACGACAAGTGCTGTAGAAATGGTTGAGGAATTCCCTTTCTAGCTGGTCCCAACTGTTGATAGACTCAGGTTCGAGGTTAGTGTACCAGTCAAAAGCGTTACTTTTCAGCGAACGCACGAACTGTTTGACGAGGTAGTCCCCCTCTGTCCCAGCATTGTTGCAAGTTTCAATGAAATGTGCCACATGTTGCTTTAGGTTACCTTTTCCATCGAACTGCATGAATTTTAGGGGCTGATAACCTCTTGGCATCTTCAAAGCATCAATCTTCTTGGAGTAAGGCTTTGAGTACAGTACAGACTCATGTGAGCTTCCTTCGTACTGTGTTTTGATAGTGCTTGCAATCATCTCCTGTAGTTGCTGGATAGAGAGAGATCCCATGAAAGTCGTTGCTTGGTCTAGCTTTGGCTTCTCTTCAACTTTCTTCGCTGGTGGCTCTTCTTTTTCGTCGACTTCTTTCTTTAATAGGCCAACATTTGGGTCGACTTTCACGTTGGGCAGCGCATCTAGTTGGTTGACAAGTGCGGCAATCTGCAAGTCCTTCTCTTTCACAGTCCGTGTAAGCTTTGCGATTGGTTCATTCATCTGAGCTAGCTGCTCCTCGATTGAAGTTGCTCCAGTGGTCATGACTTGCATGGTTGTACTGCCGCTCGAATCAGCGTCGGAGAATAGGGACTCTGAGTATTTCCTCGAGCTCTCTCTTCTTAACGGCTTTAGCGAGGCTAGGGTGATCACAGGCTCGTGCCTCAGGTGCTCTTGTTCCTTTGACAGAGTTAATGCAGGGGCGGAAGCCGCGGCAAAAAGAGCTCTTGCCTTACTTCGGGTTATGATGCCCGAAATATCACCACTTGCGGCGATGATGTTCTTGTTCTTTGCTTTGATTGCAGGAACGGCTTGATCCTTTCTTGATGCCATTTGCGTTTTTTGATGATTTGAGGATAGAGATAAGAGGTAGAGAGATCCCACCGGGCGTGCCAAATTTGTAAACATGAAAAATTCCTGAAACAAGAAACAAGAATACGTGTACAAAATATATTTTTGTATTAATGATTTTGGGGTTACAACCTATTTGTAATTTGATCCTCTGATTCTATCTTCGTAGGGTGTAGGTTTGTGGATGAGTTGTTGATCCAAAGGGCCGTCGGGGCTTGATCTAAGGATGAATAGTTGATGAATGGATCTTCAAGGGGCGTTGAGCTTGATCTTGAAGAATGGGTGTATGGGTTTGTTGAGGTTGTTGATCCAAAGGGCCGTTGGGGCTTGATCTTAGGATGAACGGATGATGAATGATGAACACATTCTTCAAGGGGCCGTCGGGGCTTGATCTTGAGTTGGTGGGAGTTCTTCAAGGGCCGTTGGGGCTTGATCTTGAAGGAGGATTTGACGAAGAACGAAGAGTGCTTTCTTGATCCTTCGGGATTTTCTTGAGAGCTTTAGAGCTTCAAGGCTTCAATGTTTTGGTGTGTATGTAAATTTCTCCTTTTTTTCTTCTCTTGATGGAGAAGCCTATTTATAGGCTTTGAGAGTGAATCACCACCATCCATTTTTTTGGTGAAGTGAGTAGGTGAAATGAGTGTGTGATGTAGGTGAAATAAGTGTGTGAGGTTGGTGAAGTAAGTGGAAGTTGTAGGTGAAGTAAATGGAGTTGGTAGGTGAAGTAAGTGTGTGAGGTTGGTGAAGTAAATGGAAGTTGTAAGTGAAATGAGTGTGTGATGTAGGTGAAATAAGTGTGTGAGGTTGGTGAAATGAATGGAGTTTGTAGGTGAAATGAATGTGTGATGTAAGTGAAATGAATAAATGTTGTAATTTTAATACATTGGTTAACATTTATTTCACTGAAATTTCGATGTCTACATTGATGACTCATTCAGAGATTTCCTTGAAGCATATAGGCATGTCATTTCATCTGGGGTGCGTGTGAAGTGTGTCAAGGAGGGGAGCAGCCGTGAACCATGTAGTGGAGCTCAGAGGGCTATCAAGTTTCACTTCTACTACTTCGTGTTGGGATTTACTTTTCCCATGCCCTATTTCTTCCATGAAGTGCTTTGCTCCATGAAGTGGGCCCCCGCTCAGTGTCCTCCAAATGCAGTCTGTGTGATGATGGGCTTTCTTAACGTAAGCTAATTCTTTGACTTGGACCTAACTGTTAACGAATTTTGGCACTTCTTTGACATATGCCGCATTTATGGAGTTAGGCAGTTGCAATCCCGCCATAAGCTTTTTGATTATTCGAGCAAGGGAAATCATGACTGGGCCAAGGAAACTTTGGAGATAAGGGCAGAGTGAGAGTCTGATTCTTCCCTGAGCTACGTGTTCCGACGATTTTCATCACCAGTAAGTAGACTGCTTGGTTTGTAGGCTGCTTTGTGCTTTTACTGAGCTACTTTATCATTTGTTGATTGTCATTATTTGCTTATGCAGATTCAAAATTTGGCTTAACTCCCAAGACTTCTCCAGATATGAAGAAGGTGGGTATCCTTGTTGAGTACTGTGAATGGCGTTGGCTGCTTAGTCATTTTCACCGGGAGAAAGGTAGGCTGCCTTTGAGAGAGGCAATAAAGTGGATCAAGGCGGAAGCATTGGCTCATCCAATCGATGTTGTGGAGCCTACTGTGAATGAAGGTGGAAAGAAGAGATCTTCCTTGCCTGCTCAAGAGATGCTGGTTGAGAAAAAACCAAAAAACTTACTCGCTGTTCGTGAGGGTTCGCTTGTTGTTGAGATGCTTGTGATTGACTTGACTTTTTCCAAAGAGAAAAAAAATGAGGCTGCTAGATTTGAACATGTGACATATGCTATGCCAAAGATAGCTAGTATGATTATTGACAAGATTGCTCAGCGTAGAGTTTCCGTCGTGACCCCCAGTTCAGAAGTTTGTACCAAGACGTCTGTTAGGAGCTAAGTTCGGTTCACCTTTGAAGAGACTTGCTACTATGAAGAGCAATAAGGTGAACTCTGCTGCTAAAGTGGCGCCAAGGCCTACACCTCCTGTTGCTGAGACTAGTTTGCCTACTGAAAAAGAGGAAATTGCTCGAGGCAGTTATGAGAAATCCACCAAGCCTATTTCTGGAGAGTCTACTGAGATCTATGCGCTTTTGAAGCCAGATTTGAATAAATACCATTTTAATCACCTTTGACTCTTCCTTGATTGAGTCGTTATTGTCAGTTGCATGCGCCTGGAAATCCCGGTGTGCCTCGAGGGTAATTTTGTCCTTTTAACCTAAAAATCCACATGTCACCTTTATAATTTTCTTGATTACTTTTTGCTCCACACTTACCTTTGTACGTTTTCAATCTTTCATTAATGAATATCGTACTTCATCTAAAAAAAAAAGACTTATCTTTCATTAATGATACGATTAATTATCAGAACTAAAAATCATTCATCACTTAAGGGTATTTTTGTCATTTTAAATGTGCATACATAGTAGGCAAATATTATAAATGTTGTATCGGAATCCTAAAAAGGAGTTATCATATATGCTTACATAGTTTTTCAACATCTATCATATGTGTTTTTACATTTTTTGTTTTAAAAAAAATTGTGTTTTCTTAGATAATAGTAAGTTTGAAGGTTTAAAATTCAAAATTTATGTAACTAATGCATCAGTTAAGGGTTCAAATACTTCTTATTTTTTTACATCAAGGGACAAAATAAGAATAAAAAATTGTAACAGGCAAAAAAGGCTTTTTAGTTAAAATAGTTTCTGAAATTTGCATAACTTCTCATTTTGATCCCCGAGATTGTCCACCATCAACCATTTAGGTCATTCCGTGAAAAATCTTCATTAAACAAGATTAAAACGATAAAAATACCCTCAATTTTTGTCAAATCATTTTAGCTTATTGTTCCTCAAATTAAGGGTATTTTTGTCATTTTGATCCTAATTTAACATAATGTTTCACGAAATGACCAAAATGATTGATGGTGGACAATCTCAGAGACCACTTCTATTGATTTCAAATCTCAAGAACCAAAGTGACTAGTTATGCAAATCTCACAGACAATTTTGGCAAAAAAAAAAAAAAAAACAATAATGCTCACCTAAGGTCCTTATTTTGAGGACTTGTGAGATGCTCTGTCGTATATACTCTTGGATTAATTTAAATTAATTAATAACCTTATATTGTCCTTGTTACACTCGTACAAACCTTTGGAGAGGTGAATCATCTGCATCTTCCTCCAATCAATAATCATATCTGCCCTCAAATGCCTATATGGGTTTGTTCTTTCTAATTACTACCCTGCTGCCTAGCCAATTCCAATCAAGCTCCTCACTTACCTTTATACGTTTTCAAATTTTCAACAATAAATATCGTACTTCATCTCAAAAAAAAAAAAAAAAAAAAAAAAAAAAGATCAACTTTCGTTAACGATAAGATTAATTATCAGAACTAAAAATCATTCCCCGCAAGTACAAGTGCTTTGAGAAATCGTACTCTCCTCCTCACTTTCTTATATTCATCTTGCCGACCCTCATCATTCTTCTTATTTCGCTCCACCTTCCTTTTTCAGTTTTCTATTTTTTTTTTTCATTTTTATTTATCACATGTCTTCCCTTTGCTTTTTAATGGAAGAATTATATACAATTTCCTCGTTCTTTTGTTTCCTTTTTTGTTTTTTTACCTCAAGCATACTTTTTTTTTTTAATATGTGTTTTCTTTAGTTTTTTTTTCTCATGGATCATCCATCTGCAGTAGCGGATTTAAGGATATAATATCGAGTGGTCTCAATATAATTTGTACGTTTTCAATATTTCATCAATAAATATCGTACTTCATCTGAAAAAAAAATAAACTTTCATTAATGATAACATAAAGGGAATTTTAACGAAAAATACCCGGTACAGTTCATTTTAACGAAAAACCACATTTTTATATTAAAAAGTCAATCTTGGTACTATTCACTTTACCCTTTATTTTGTCCTTATCGTTAAAACTCAAAATTTTCAAGCCATTTTCATTAGTTTTCCATAAGATTAATAGGAAGTGTTATTGACACTTCAAAAATCTCATTTTACACTCCTCACAAGTGTATTTTTCTTTCCAAATATAGAAACTTTAGAGTGTAGAATAAAATTTTTGGAATGTCAATAACAATTCACAGATTAATTATCAGAACTAAAAATCATTCCCTGCAAGTACAAGTTCTTTGAGAAATCGTACTCTCCTCCTCACTTTCTTATATTCATCTTGCCTACCCTCATCATTCTTCTTATTCCTTCGCTCCACCTTGCTTTTTCAGTTTTCTATTTTTTTGTCATTTTTATTCATCATGTGTGTTCCCTTTGCTTTTTAATGGAAGAATTATACAACTTCCTCGTCTTTTGTTTCCTTTTTTGGTTTTTTACCTCGAGCATAATTTATTTTTTGGGTGTGTTTTCTTTAGTTTTTTCTCATGGATCATCCATCTGCACTAGCGGATTCAAGAATATAATATCGAGAGGTCTTAATATAAAAACTCAAAACAAATTATATTATACAAACAACATAACAAGCTACAAAGATTAAATTTGTCCAAAATAATCCAAGAATTTAATATCATTTTAGCCAAGTCGTTTAAAAAAACTAATTAGTCTTCTTCTCCTTCTCCTTCTACTTTGTAGAATTCCAGAACTGTGCAGCAGGTGCTGTGGAGCCTAAAATAATCCCAAAGTTTCTAAAGGCGACATGTGAATTTTTGCTTAAGAAAAACAAGATTGCTTTGATTAAATAGGCAGACTTCTTAAATACTTTCATGCATAGCTCAACACACATCCCTAAAGATCAAAGTAGCTAAATACGATCACCCTAAGCTCAACACCCCTGAACGCTTCTCCTAATTAGGCAATTATTCATCTACCAGTACTACGATTTAATTTACCTCTACCATATCTTTGAGTTTCTATGGTTTGATACCTCTAGATTAAATGTATTTATCTACCTTTATCGCATCTTTTTAGTTTCATATCTGTAGATTAAAAGTATTAATCAACCTTTATCGCTTTTTTTTTTAAGCTTACCTCTATCACATATTCTTTTTGTGTTCTCCCTTTATAACAAAATTTTATTTTCTACATATATAGTAGGTAAATATTATAAATGTTGTATCGTAATCCTAAAAAGAAGGTATCATGACACACCCTGACCTAAATCGAGGCGTGCTGGTTGTCACGTGGTGATGACGTAATCATGTGCGCATTGTGGAAGTGACAGTGACATGAAAGTGTGGGTAAATAAAAACCAACTAGCTAACTTACTCTAGACAAGTATATAAGTACAAGTGAGGGTGTTTAAAATATAAATTCATATACTCAGAGCACATGTAACCTAAGTGTAGTCTAGCAAGCTAAATATTAATTATACAGAATATGAAAGGAAGTTCCTACATTATTTGATGTTTGTCAGAACCGCCGTAGTGTCCTCATGAGCCACCAACACGAACATCTAACTAGAACCTGGAGGGGCGCAAAACAGAAAACGTGAGTGGGCAAAAACAAAGCTTTTAAAACCATTTCACCTTTCAAAAGTAATAACCCCTCACCGTAAAACCCGTATAATTTCCCAAAAAATAGTAATACATATGTGTTTATAGAAATCAAGCTCGAGAGTAATGAAAACCAAGTATATGCCATGTCAAGTATCTCAGCAATGAAATAAGTAAGCCAGGTGAAATAAATCGATGTCAAATGAGATATCAGCTGGAGTCACCTAATGTGATCTATACAACTGAACCTATAGCTCATCTACCAAATCCTGCACACGAGTCGGAACCACCTAGTGTGGTCTGTACGATAGGCTGGGTGTAAATAGGTACGCTCAAGTGCTAGGATCACGTGAAGGCTATGCGAAGTATCGCAAGTCACCTATGAGTTGGAACCACCTAATGTGGTCTATACGATAGGCTGACACTTGCCTTGGATCCAAGGTGAGTGTGTGGCGCGGGAGGTGAACGATCACATGAAGGCTGGCCCTGGCCTCGGGCGGAGCACTAACACTGAGGTGCAGGAAAATGAGCACTAAGTGCATCTAAACATAACCATAAACACTGCAATCACTATCATCAATATGTACTTACCTGAAGCTTACCTAGGTGTCTGTAGCATCATTAAATAATATGCATATCTATACTAATGCATATACTAAAATGTAATGCAATTGACATGGCATTTGAAAAATGTACATCCATTTAAAACAAATTTCTGGGAAAAATGTAAAGTGTGTGTATATATATATATATATATATATATATAAACCAAAAGCTCACTCACTGGTATGTAGCCGGGTCATAACCCTCGAGTCTAACCTGGCTGCGCTCATCCTCCGGAAATGTCTCACCTATATGTGAAACAACTATTTTAATGTTAATTTTAAGCACATAACCAAAACCATGTAATAACTTCTCATACGTTAATCAATTGGGATGTTTGAATATATCATCGTGGCCTACTCAACACCACGAGCATCCCTATATTTTTAGAATAATTTTCCGACGTTCCACGCGCCCTCACGCCCTGGCCAAGGCACGGCCACACGCGCCGGCCACGCGCAGCACGTGCCTGGCACATTGACGGAATCCTTAATGGCGTTAGGGAATATTCCATCTAAAAACTAATGGTGTTACCTGACGTCGTCAGTATATTCCGTCAAAGTTGACAGAATATTCTCCTTTTCTCCGATGGCTTTGCCAGAATCCGCCGCCGAACTCCCTCTGTGTCGCCGGTTTTTGGAAGTTCTTAAAACCTTAGTTTCTACTTCGTTTCAACACCAAAATTCACAAATTTTATATAGAATTGAAGCTCTCAACTAGGAGAACATAACCATACTTCTTTGAGGTCCTAAAATCGACGGAAACTGGTCGGCAAATCCTTCAATATTCTGGCTAAGTCTGCAACTTGATAAACCCGAGTGTCCCGACATCCAAACCACTCCAAAATTGTTCCACGATGCTAAGGGAGTTGTATGGGGACTACCACGAGTCTTAAATCCTTAGGTAAATCCCACGATCACGTTAAAGTAGTTTAGCTCCTCGCCGAAGTCTTGGAGTCTCGGGTTTTCGAAGTCAAATCACCAAACAAAAGGTATCACCAGAGTCTAGAGCTCGAGAGGAGTAGGAATCTGGAAACATCAAGCTCGATCCGTAGAAGTTTGGTTTAGTTTGAAAGTGTTCTTGGTTGTACGGATGAAAGGAAATTTTGAGAAAGACGGAAAGGATGAGGGAGAGTTGCATGTGTGTGTATGGCTTATGGGATTGGCCACTTAAAAAAAAACTCAAGCCCTGATTAGGCTACAATGTCTAAGGTCCATGCAATTGGATCCAACTAAAAAGAAACCAACCCAACTCACCTAATCACTTGTAATATTTTCGTCGTGAACCCGATTCAGCCTTAACTAGCGTCAACACACTCTTGACGACGTGTACGATTTAATTACGTCAGTGAGAAAAATAATTTAAACTATATATGTACATCCATGTGACTAAGCCAACGAGGGCATAATTGTCACTTTACATACATTCGAGGAGAAAATATATTTTTATTCGGGACGGGTCATCACATATCATATATGCTTGTGTAGTTTTTCAACCTTTATCATATATGTTTTTACATTTTTTTTTTAAAAGTGCTTTCTTAGATAATAGTAAGTTTAAGGGTTTAAAATTCAAAATTATGTAACTGATGCATTAGTTAAGGGTTCAAATACTTCTATTTTTTTTTACGTCGAAGGACGAAATAAGAATAAAATATTGTAACTGACAAAAAAGGCTTTTAAGCTAAAATAGTTTCTAAGATTTGCGTAACTCATTACTTTGTTTTCTAAGATTTAAAATCAATAAAATTGGTCATTGAGATTATCCACCATTAATCATTTAGGTCATTCCGTTAAAAATCTCCATTAAACAAGAATAAAATGACAAAAATACCCTCAATTTTTGTCAAATCATTTTGGCCTATTGTTTATGAAATTAAGGGTATTTTTGTCATCTTGATCTTATTTAACATAATGTTTCACGGAAGGACCAAAATGATTGATGGTGGACAATCTCAGGGACCACTTCTATTGATTTCAAATCTCAGGAACCAAAGTGATGAGTTATGCAAATCTCAAGAACCATTTTGGCTAAAAAGCATACAAAAAAACACACAGTAATGCTCACCTAAGTTCCTCATGTTGAGGACTTGTGAGATTCTCTGTCGTATATGCCCTTAGATTAATCTGACGGTGAATTAATTAATAACCTTATATTGTCCTTGTTACATCCGAACAAACCTTTGGAGAGGTGAATCATCCGCATCTTCCTCCAATAAACAATCACGTCTGCCCTCAAATGCCCATCTGGCATTGTTCCTTCCAATTATTCCCCTGCTGCCTAGCCAATTCCAATGAAGCTCCTCAGTTGTTCGCTTGACTGAATGGTCTACAAAAGCATTAGGTCTTTGTGGACCAGGCACATGGGCTGTTCTGCAAGGTTGGGCTGTTCAAATCGGCAGAGGTGGTCATAACGCATGAATCGTTTTTTCTTTTTCTTTTTCAATTGAGATTATGATTTTGTTAGGGTACAACGGGATAATATAAGATTATTAATTAATCAATTGTTAAATTAAACTAAGGATTTAAATAGAAGAGGAGCTCACATGTCCTCAAAATGAAAACTTTAAGAGTGCATTATTGAAAAAACATAATTGTACTCACTCTAAGTATAGCCTATGATTTTGGATCTCGATGTACAAACCCAATATGTATTTATATATAAATCTTTTAACGCAGTCAAAAGTGGATTTTGTTTTTCAAAATTTCACTTTTTAAGACATGATGCATAACGCGTTTGATATTTACAGAGAATTATAAAGACATAATAGAAAATTATGCCTCCATAATGAATCCACGCGGTAAAATCCACATTAACCTGGACAAGACAAACACTAGAGATTCACTGACGATTTGAAAAAAAAAAAAAAAAAAAAAAACAAAAAAACCAATCGTCGCCACCACGCGACACTCCACTCTCGGATCCGACTTAATATTCCCCATCCCATTTATTCCCCCCTTCCCTTTCCATCTCTGTCTTCCTCCTCCCTCCTCCACCGCCCGCATCCCACCAGATGCTTCTTCTCTCCCATTTCCACCACTACCCCCACTCAAATCCCCTTTCTGCCCCTCCCAATTTCCCCCATTTCCTCTCCCTACCCCCTCACCGGCACCGCCACGTCCACCACCGTCGGATTTATGTATAGCAAAAAAACCATCCTAGGGTTTCTCTGCTCTGGACTCGTCCTCGGCGCCGGCTAATATTAGCTCAGCTCCGATCAATGCTGGTCCCTGGAATTATAGGGTTTCACGGCCTCCTGCTGCTCCTTATCTTGCTCTCCTTCTTCGTGATTTGTCACAAGTGGAAGAATGCGGCGGCGAAGAAAGAGGAAATCTTGAGGCTTGTGGCTATGGCTTCCGAAGAGACCGCTGTGGCGGAGTTTCAGGCCACGGCTTTTTTCGCTCCAGTGGTGCAGCCGGCGTCCTGGCCGTACCATTGTGCCGTCTGCTATGCCAGTACCACAATGCGCTGCTCTAAATGCAAGGCTGTCCGATACTGGTTCGTTTTTCTTTTAAAAGTTATAATTTTTCTTGCTTGGTTTGTACATTTTCTGGATGGTTATGTTTGTGCATTTGCTGTTGCAGTATAATCTACTCTTTATTTTTTATTAATTTGTTCTTTTGGTGTTTGATTGCGCTAATTACGCGATGGATTCAGCTAGCTGTTTAGTTGAGAATTTCAAATTGTCCAGCTCGTGTTTTGCTTGTGTATTAAGATTCAATTGCGTAAGATTATGCCCTTGGATTATGTTTTTGTGTGTGTTCTTAAGGAATCAAAGAAAGGAGAATGTCAAAGAAACATGAGAAATAGGAAAATGCACATGGTTTGATATTTATCTGACTGCTAACTCCTATAGGAAACATTTTATGTGTTTTTAGTTTGGAAGACATTGTCACCAAATTTAACTATACAAGCCAACTTCATTTTTCTATTTTTTTTTTGTTAAATAAGACATCACATTATGGACTTTCGTTGAATCCTTGCAGTATTTCTGAACTCTAAATCTGAATTACCATGGGGTGGACATGCTTGCGTAGATATAAACATTGTTTTCACTTGAACATTTGTGTGTAGTTCTGGTAAGTGTCAAATCATCCATTGGAGACAAGGTCACAAGGATGAATGTCAGCCTTCAATCGATTCCATGCAGTTCCAAGACCGGAGTGCTTTTGATGGGGACACAGTTTTACATCACGGTATGATTTTGTAGATAACAGTAAAAATCTCTATTGTCTGAATTAGCCTCATTTCATTCATGACAGGTGACAATGATATAATGAACCTATTGCAGATGGGAAAGGATCACATACTAATTTAACTCCATCCAATACCGTATCATGGGATGACAAATCAAAGAAACCTCTTTCTGATGTTGTTGCTCCTGAACAGCCTAGGAATATGTCATCACCCTCAGAGTGTACTAAGCCGGTGAATCGTCAAGAGGACATATCTTGTGAAAACAAGTTATATAAGATGAAATCGAGTCATACTGATAAAGCGGTCGAGTCTACACAAAAATTTCCTAAAGCAAATGCAAACGTATCTGTTGAGGCTCAGTCTGAAAATATTGGCAGTAAGAAGCAGTCTAGAAGAGCTATTTCAACAGAAAAGTTAGTTACTGATGCCTCTAAGTCCAAAAGCTCATCAAGTAATGACAGGGAAGATGAGTCTAAAGCAGATGGATCTCTGTCAAATGGTGCTTCTGTTGATGAGCCATCTTCAACCACTGAAGGGCATCTCGATTCCATTTCTAGGTCTGAAAAAATCGAAGCTTGTCATGCATTGCCTGCAAAATTCGGTAGTATCCCAAGCTTGCCGCAAAATTCTAGTAATGGATTGAAAACATCTATGAGGAAAGTTGTGCAGCAGTTTATATCCTCAAAACAGCTGAAGTGCAACCCTTCAGGTCATGGAGATGAGACTGGAAAATACAAGGTTATTTTCAAATATGTATTTTTTCCTTTACTAATAGTTTCCAGTGTTATCGATTAGTACCAATTTTGTTTTTATACTGTATCATTGACAGGTATTGTTTCCATATGACCTGTTCGTATTGTCGATTCATATAATGACAAAGTGGCGGTCTCAATTAAAACTATAGTCATACGACGAGATTTTGTCAATTGGACGTCACATATGGAATCAGGGTATCCAAATTAGTATAGGAAGGGCATGTGGGGTCTTGGCCCACCTGTCGCTGCTCTGACTTATCGAAAAATTCAACTATTTCCAAAAATTACCAAAATTTACAGATTTATAGATCTCAATGAGGGGATAAATTTTCATACGTGGGTCGGAGTCCAATTCAGCCGGAAACGCTTGAGGTAAGGAATTTGACCTGAATTGTAATTTCAGTTGTCCAATCAGTTCTACGTTGTCACTTAGTCAACGGACCACGGTTCGATATCGTCGTTTTTCATTTATGTTGGTAGCTACCATATAAGTGAAAACATCATCGATGATAATCTCATTTCAATTCGATTTAGCTCATCCAAACTAGTATACTGGACCAAGAACTTTAAGTCTTGGGAGAAATCCGGATTAATCTCATGAGATGGAAATGATTTAAGGCAGTGATCAAGTGTAGATTCATGCTGTGTCATCCTCTTCCAGGGAAGTGAATCCTACGAACCGAGTGATCTGTCGTGCTCCAGGCTAAGATAAATTGATTGGCTATCCGCCGGTGTATCAGACTGTTCAACAGGGGCGTCCAAACCGTCCAACAAATGCGACATACCCTCCAGGGATGTTGACTCGATGTTCGTTAAATACGTCTATCCTTGCAGGCATGTTTGCAACTGGTATATGATCCCGTCACTTTAGCTAGATTAGAGGAATGCGGCTAGGGCAACATTCTGAAAGCTAGAATTCATCGCACTTGCTTATCATAGTTGTGCGGTATGGGGATCGAGATGAGACATAGTGGGTAATGTCCATGCAAATTCGCGCTGTTCTCCAGGAACGTTGACGTTCTTATCTCCCCCTAACAGCGGGAAGATTGTCTTATTAAAGTGACAACCCGCAAATGAGCGGTAAAAAGATCGCATGCAAGGGCTCTAAGAGAGTTTGTGTGAAGGAGAATCATGATCGACAAAAGATACACATCCTTTTTTGAGGGCCCATGGTGGTACAGTGCGACGTCGCAACTTGGCATATGGAATGCACACCTAAATGCGTAAATACGAAAATCGTCAGGTTTGTACCTAGTAACCAACTGTAACGTCATATAGGTTGGGTGGCAATGGGCCTCAAGGCAGACCAACATAGCTGCGTACAAGATTACATAGCCTTAGGCAAAAATTGAAAACTTGATACGTTTACCAAAATTCGGGCGATCATTTAAATTGCGCTTTATGTTCACTAGGCGAGGCTATTCAGGGTGAACATGGGAATTCGATGTTCAAATTATAAACCCAAAAAACATGCAATACTTTATCGAAAACCGTCAATATAAACTTTTCGGCATTATCCAGTCTCCCGGACTTTATGGGATAAGTAGGGTGGTGAACCCTTAATCAGCCATGAGGTTTAGCAGCAATGTGTGTGGACAAACATATGACCAGTTTGTCGATTCATCAACCAAAACCATAAGTATCTATATGGTCCGCATTTTGGCTGGATTAGTCCACATATATTCCCTTGAATCCACTGTGAAAAGAGAGTCGTTTCATATCTTTGCGAGAGATGATTTAGAAAATCAATTTCCTTAATGAGCATGCTTGGCAAAGTGTGCTTGTAGGCACAAGATCCTTACTTCGGGTAAGGAGATGCGTTGTAGCATCATTGTTCGACCTAAGTGTCCCAAAAGGTCATGCCAAAACAAGTAAACTGCTTAATCACTAGGCTTCAGGCCGGCCACATGTGGTGTGTTCCTAGTTGGGAGACAAACCTATTGGCCCCAAATCAAAACTTCAGGCTTATTTCGCTCATCATTCTTATATTCATCTTGCCTACCCTCATCATTCTTCTTATTTCGCTCCACCTTCCTTTTTCAGTTTTCTATTTTTTTTTTCATTTTTATTTATCATATGTCTTCCCTTTGCTTTTTAATGCAAGAATTATATACAATTTCCTCGTTCTTTTGTTTCCTTTTTTGGTTTTTTACCTCAAGCATAATTTTTTTTTTTTTTGATGTGTTTTCTTTAGTTTTTTTCTCATGGATCATCCATCTGCAGTAGCGGATTCAAGGATATAATATTGAGTGGTCTTAGTATAATTTGTACGTTTTCAATATTTCATCAATAAATACCGTACTTCATCTGAAAAAAAGATAAACTTTCATTAATGATAAGATTAAGGGAACTTTAACGAAAAGCTCCCGGTACAGTTCACTTTAACGAAAAACCATATTTTACATTAAAAAGTCAATCCTGGTACTATTCACTTTACACTTTATTTTGTCCTTATTGTTAAAACTCAAAAGTTTCAAGCCATTTTCATTAGTTTTCCATAAGATTAATAGGAAGTGTTATTGACACTTCAAAAATCTCATTTTATACTCCTCACAAGTATATTTTTCTTTCCAAATATAAAAAATTTAGAATGTAAAATAAGATTTTTGGAATGTCAATAATAATTCACAGATTAATTATCAGAACTAAAAGTCATTCCTGCAAGTACAAGTTCTTTGAGAAATCGTACTCTCCTCCTCACTTTCTTATATTCATCTTGCCTACCCTCATCATTCTTCTTATTCCTTCGCTCCACCTTCCTTTTTCAGTTTTCTATTTTTTTGTCATTTTTATTCATCATGTGTGTTCCCTTTGCTTTTTAATGGAAGAATTATACAACTTCCTCGTCTTTTGTTTCCTTTTTTGGTTTTTTATCTCGAGCATAATTTTTTTTTTTGGGTGTGTTTTCTTTAGTTTTTTCTCATGGATCATCAATCTGCACTAGCGGATTCAAGAATATAATATCGAGAGGTCTTAATATAAAAACTCAAAACAAATTATATTATACAAACAACATAACAAGCTACAAAGATTAAATTTGTCCAAAATAATCCAAGAATTTAATATCGTTTTAGCCAAGTCATTTAAAAAAACTAATCAGTCTTCTTCTCCTTCTCCTTCTACTTTGTAGAATTCCAGAACTGTGCAGCAGGTGCCGTGGAGCCTAAAATAATCCCAAAGTTTCTAAAGGTGACATGTGAATTTTTGCTTAAGAAAGACAAGATTGCTCTAGTTAAATGGGCAGACTTCTTAAATACTCTCATGCATAGCTCAACACCCCTGAACAGTGAACGCTTCTCCTAATTAGGCAATTATTCATCTACCAGTACTACGATTTAATTTACCTCTACCATATCTTTGAGTTTCTATGGTTTGATACCTCAGTTGTAGATTAAATGTATTTATCTACCTTTATCGCATCTTTTTAGTTTCATATCTGTAGATTAAAAGTATTAATCAACCTTTATCGCATTTTTTTTTAAGTTTACCTCTATCACATATTCTTTTTGTGTTCCCCCTTTATAACAAAATTTTATTTTCTACGTATATAGTAGGCAAATATTATAAATGTTGTATCGTAATCCTAAAAAGAAGGTATCATGACACATCCTGACCTAAATCGAGGCGTGCTGGTTGTCACGTGGTGACGACGTAATCATGTGCGCATTGCGGAAGTAACAGTGACATGAAAATGTGGGTAAATAAAAACCAACTAGCTAACTTACTCTAGACAAGTATATGAGTACAAGTGAGGGTGTTTAAAGTATAAATTCATATACTCAGAGCACATGTAACCTAAGTGTAGTCCAGCAAGGTAAATATTAATTATACAGAATATGAAAGGAAGTTCCTACATTATTTGATGTCTGTCAGAACCGCCGTAGTGTCCTCGTGAGCCACCAACACGAACGTCTAACTCGAACCTGGAGGGGCGCAAAACAGAAAACGTGAGTGGCAAAAACAAAGCTTTTAAAACCATTTCACCTTTCAAAAGTAATAACCCCTTACCGTAAAACCTGTATAATTTCCCAGAAAATAGTAATACATATGTGTTTATAGAAATCAAGTTCGAGAGTAATGAAAACCAAGTATATGCCATGTCAAGTATCTCAGCAATGAAATAAGTAAGCCAGGTAAAATAAATCGATGTAAAATGTTATATCAGCTGGAGTCACCTAATGTGACCTATACAGCTGAACCTATAGCTCATCTACCAAATCCTGCACACGAGTCGGAACCACCTAGTGTGGTTTGTACGATAGGCTGGGTGTAAATAGGTACGCTTAAGTGTTAGGATCACGTGAAGGCTGTGTGAAGTATCGCAAGTCACCTATGAGTCGGAACCACCTAATGTGGTCTATACGATAGGCTGACACTTGCCTTGGATCCAAGGTGAGTGTGTGGTGCGGGAGGTGAACGATCACATGAAGGCTGGCCCTGGCCTCGGGTGGAGCACTAACACCGAGGTGCAGGATAATGAGTACTAAGTGCATCTAAACATAACCATACACACTGCAATCACTATCATTAATATGTACTTACCTGAAGCTTACCTAGGCGTTCGTAGCATCATTAAATAATATGCATATCTATACTAATGCATATACTAAAATGTAATGCAATTGACATGGCATTTGAAAAATGTAAATCCATTTAAAACAAATTTCTGGGAAAAATGTAAAGTGTGTATATATATATATATAAACCAAAAACCCACTCACTGGTACGTAGCCGGGTCATAATCCCCGAGTCTAACCTGGCTGCGCTCATCCTCCTGAAACGTCTCACCTATATGTGAAACAACTATTTTAATGTTAATTTTAAGCACATAACCAAAACCGTGTAATAACTTCTCATATGTTACTCAATTGGGATGTTTGAATATATCATCGTGGCCTACTCAACACCACGAGCATCCCCATACACGCGCCGGCCACGCGCAGCACGTGCCTGGCACATTGACGGAATCCTTAACGGTGTTAGGGAATATTCCGTCTAAAAACTAATGGTGTTACTTGACGCCGTCAGTATATTCCGTCAAAGTTGACAGAATATTCTCCTTTTCTACGATGGCTTTGTCAGAATCCGCCGTCGACCTCCCTCTGTGTCGCCGGTTTCTGGAAGTTCTTAAAACCTTAGTTTCTACTTCGTTTCAACACCAAAATTCACAAATTTTATATAGAATTGAAGCTCTCAACTATGAGAACATAACCATACTTCTTTGAGGTCCTAAAATATACGAAAACTGGTCGGCAAATCCTTCAATATTTCTGCTAAGTCTGCAACTTGATAAACCCGAGTGTCCCGACGTCCAAACCACTCCAAAATTGTTCCACGATGCTAAGGGAGTTGTATGGGGACTACCACAAGTCTTAAATCCTTAGGTAAATCCCACGATCACGTTAAAGTAGTTTAGCTCCTCGCCGGAGTTTATGGAGTCTCGGGTTTTCGAAGTCAAATCACCAAACAAAAGGTATCACCAGAGTCTAAAGCTCGAGAGGAGTAGGAATCTGGAAACATCAAGCTCAATCCATAGAATTTTGGTTTAGTTTGAAAGTGTTCTTGGTTGTACGGACGAAAGGAATTTTCGAGAAAGACGGAAAGGATGAGGGAGAGTTGCATGTGTGTGTATGGCTTACGGGATTGGCCACTTAAAAAAAAACTCAAGCCCTGATTAGGCTACAATGTCTAAGGTCCATGCAATTGGATCCAACTAAAAAGAAACCAACCCAACTCACTTAATCACTTGTAACATTTTCGTCACGAACCCGATTCGGCCTTAACTAGCGTCAACACACTCTTGACGACGCATACGATTTAATTACGTCAGTGAGAAAAATAATTTAAACTATATATGTACATCCACATCACTAACCCAACGAGGGCATAATCATCACTTTACATACATTCGGGGAGAAAATATATTTTTATTCGGGACAGGTCATCACATATCATATAAGCTTATGTAGTTTTTCAACCTCTATCATATATGTTTTTACATTTTTTTTTAAAAAAAGTGCTTTCTTAGATAATAAGTAAGTTTAGGGGTTTAAAATTCAAAATTATGTAACTGATGCATTAGTTAAGGGTTCAAATACTTCTATTTTTTTTTTTAAGTCGAAGGACGAAATAAGAATAAAATATTATAATTGACAAAAAAGGCTTTTAAGCTAAAATAGTTTCTAAGATTTGCATAACTTATTACTTTGTTCTCTAAGATTTGAAATCAATAGAATTGGTCCCTGAGATTATCCACCATTAATCATTTAGGTCATTCCGTTAAAAATCTCCATTAAACAAGAATAAAATGATAAAAATACCCTCAATTTTTGTCAAATCATTTTGGCCTATTGTTTATTAAATTAAGGGTATTTTTGTCATCTTGATCCTTATTTAACATAATGTTTCACGAAATGACCAAAATGATTGATGGTGGACAATCTCAGGGACCACTTCTATTGATTTCAAATCTCAAGAACCAAAGTGATGAGTTATGCAAATCTCAAGGACCATTTTGGCTAAAAAGCATACAAAAAAACATTTAGTAATGCTCACCTAAGGTCCTTATTTTGAGGACTTGTGAGATTCTCTGTCGTATATACCCTTAAATTAATCTGACGGTGAATTAATTAATAACCTTATATTGTCCTTGTTACACCTGAACAAACTTTTAGAGAGGTGAATCATCCGCATCTTCCTCCAATAAACAATCATGTCTGCCCTCAAATGCCCATCTGGGATTGTTCCTTCCAATTACTCCCTTGCTGCCTAGCCAATTCCAATGAAACTCCTCAGTTGTTCGCTTGACTGAATGGTCTACAAAAGCATTAGGTCCTTGTGGACTAGGCACATGGGCTGCTCCGCAAGGTTGGACTGTTCAAATCAGCAGAGGTGGTCATAACGCGTGAATCGTTTTTTCTTTTTCTTTTTCAATTGAGATTATGATTTTGTTAGGGTACAACGGAATAATATAAGATTATTAATTAATCAATCGTTAAATTAAACTAAGGATTTAAATAGAAGAGGAACTCCCAGGTCCTCGAAATGAAAACTTTAAGAGTGCATTATTGAAAAAACATAATTGTACTCACTCTAAATATAGCCTATGATTTTGGATCTCGATGTACGAACCCAATATGTATTTATATATAAATCTTTTAACGCAGTCAAAAGTGGATTTTGTTTTTCAAAATTTCACTTTTTAAGACATGATGCATAACGCGTTTGATATTTACAGAGAATTATAAAGGCATAATAGAAAATTATGCCTCCATAATGAATCCACGCGGTAAAATCCACATTAACCTGGACAAGACAAACACTAGAGATTCACTGACGATTTGAAAAAGAAAAAAAAAAAAAAAACAAAAACAAAAAACCAATCGTCGCCACCACGCGACACTCCACTCTCGGATCCGACTTAATATTCCCCATCCCATTTATTCCCCCCTTCCCTTTCCATCTCTCTCCTCCTCCTCCCTCCTCCACCGCCCGCATCCCACCAGATGCTTCTTCTCTCCCATTTCCACCACTACCCCCACTCAAATCCCCTTTCTGCCCCTCCCAATTTCCCCCATTTCCTCTCCCTACCCCCTCACCGGCACCGGCACGTCCACCACCGTCGGATTTATGTATAGCAAAAAAACCATCCTAGGGTTTCTCTGCTCTGGACTCGTCCTCGGCGCCGGCTAATATTAGCTCAGCTCCGATCAATGCTGGTCCCCGGAATTATAGGGTTTCACGGCCTCCTGCTGCTCCTTATCTTGCTCTCCTTCTTCGTGATTTGTCACAAGTGGAAGAATGCGGCGGCGAAGAAAGAGGAAATCTTGAGGCTTGTGGCTATGGCTTCCGAAGAGACCGCTGTGGCGGAGTTTCAGGCCACGGCTTTTTTCGCTCCAGTGGTGCAGCCGGCGTCCTGGCCGTACCATTGTGCCGTCTGCTATGCCAGTACCACAATGCGCTGCTCTAAATGCAAGGCTGTTCGATACTGGTTCGTTTTTCTTTTAAAAGTTATAATTTTTCTTGATTGGTTTGTACATTTTCTGGATGGTTATGTTTGTGCATTTGCTGTTGCAGTATAATCTACTCTTTATTTTTATTAATTTGTTCTTTTGGTGTTTGATTGCGCTAATTACGTGATGGAGTCAGCTAGCTGTTTAGTTGAGAATTTCAAATTGTCCAGCTCGTGTTATGCCTTTGGATTATGTTTTGCGTGTGTTCGTAAGGAATCAAAGAAAGGAGAATGTCAAAGAAACATGAGAAATAGGAAAATGCACATGGTTTATATTTTATCTGACTGCTAACTCCTATAGGAAACATTTTATGTGTTTTTAGTTTGGAAGACATTGTCACCAAATTTAACTATACAAGCCAACTTCATTTTTCTATTTTTTTTTTGTTAAATAAGACATCACATTATGGACTTTCGTTGAATCCTTGCTGTATTTCTGAACTCTAAATCTGATTACCATGGGGTGGACATGCTCGCGTAGATATAAACATTGTTTTCACTTGAACATTTGTGTGTAGTTCTGGTAAGTGTCAAATCATCCATTGGAGACAAGGTCACAAGGATGAATGTCAGCCTTCAATTGATTCCATGCAGTTCCAAGACAGGAGTGATTTTGATGGGGACACAGTTTTACATCACGGTATGATTTTTTAGATAACAGTAAAAATCTCTATTGTCTGAAGAAGCCTCATTTCATTCATGACGGGTGACAATGATATAATTAACCTATTGCAGATGGGAAAGGATCACATACTAATTTAACTCCATCCAATACCGTATCATGGGATGACAAATCAAAGAAACGTCTTTCTGATGTTGTTGCTCCTGAACAGCCTAGGAATATGTCATCACCCTCAGAGTGTCCTAAGCTGGTGAATCGTCAAGAGGACATATCTTGTGAAAACAAGTTATATAAGATGAAATCGAGTCATACAGATAAAGCGGTCGAGTCTACACAAAAATTTCCTAAAGCAAATGCAAACGTATCTGGTGAGGCTCAGTCCGAAAATATTGGCAGTAAGAAGCAGTCTAGAAGAGCTATTTCAACTGAAAAGTTAGTTACTGATGCCTCTAAGTCCAGAAGCTCATCAAGTAATGACAGGGAAGATGAGTCTAAAGAAGATGGATCTCTGTCAAATGGTGCTTCTGTTGATGAGCCATCTTCGACCACTGAAGGGCATCTCGATTCCATTTCTAGGTCTGAAAAAATCGAAGCTTATCATGCATTGCCTGCAAAATTCGGTAGTATCCCAAGCTTGCCGCAAAATTCTAGTAATGGATTAAAAACATCTATGAGGAAAGTTGTGCAGCAGTTTATATCCTCAAAACAGCTGAAGTGCAACCCTTCAGGTCATGGAGATGAGACTGGAAAATACAAGGTTATTTTCAAATATGTATTTTTTCCTTTACTAATAATTTCAAGTGTTATCGATTAGTACCAATTTTGTTTTGATACTGTATCATTGACAGGTATTGTTTCCATATGACCTGTTCGTGAAACTATACTCCAACGACAGTGCTGATCTTTACCCCTTTGGACTCATGAATTGTGGGAACAGGTGATGTGGAGAGTTCTTTAGGCACATGACATAGTAACATAAAGAAATTGCATAAAGTGTAACCAGTTTTTTCTTCTGAAAATCCTTTTGTGAACTTGTGCTTACAATCCTCCTAGTGCAATTTTTACTTTGTTCATATGCTGAATTTTGCATATTCTCTTAAGTTGCAAATTGTGTAATGAATATTCTACGTGTTTTTTTTTTCTTTTAAAAGTGTTTTTATTGTATTCTTTCAAAAGTTTATTGAATGTTTGCTGATAATATCTTTTTCCTTTGGATTTCTCAGCTGCTATGCTAATGCTGTGCTTCAATGTTTAGCATTTACTCGGCCCCTTGTTTCTTATCTTCTTCAAGGGCTCCATTCAAGAACATGCAAGTTTATCTTCCTGACTTCTATATATACGATATATTTGCAACCAGTTCAATTATTAGAACCATGTGTTTGATGGCCTTTTCATTGACACATTCATCCCGTATGCCAGGTCGAAAGGACTGGTGTTTTATCTGTGAGTTTGAAGTTTTGCTTTTGAAGGCAAGAGAAGGGAAGTCTTTACTGTCCCCCATCAGGATACTATCTAAAATACATAAAATTGGAATTCATCTTGGTCAAGGGAGGGAAGAAGATGCTCATGAATTTTTGAGGTGAGCCAGTTAAAAACTCAACTGGAGAAATATTTCATATAAGATCTGTTTTCCCTTTTACAAATAGGTACCGTGCAACGAGTTACTTCAATGGTGAGTCAGTTATAAGATCTACGTATCCTTTTGCAAATATGTACCCTGTGATCAGTTACCAAGATGGCAGGTATGCTGTTGATACCATGCAATCTGTTTGCCTCAAGGAAGCTGGGGCTGTTGGTCCTTTGGCTGAAGAAACAACTCTAGTAGGCATGACATTTGGAGGCTATCTCCGATCTAAGGTAGTTTCTGTTTTTGTTGTTTTGTCAAGATTTACTTTTTTTTTTTTTTGTGTAGAATTGGTTGTCCTTGTACAAAAGCACAACCCATTCTATTGTTGGTAATAAAAATCATGGTAAGTTTTTGTGATGTCATGATTGGGATTCTCAGATAAAGTGCATGAAGTGCCTTGGAAATCTGAGCAAATTGAGCGGATGATGGATCTTACAGTTGAAATCGACGGGCAAATTGGAACTCTTGAAGAGGCTCTTGCTCAATTTACAGCTACTGAAACTTTGGACGGGAATAATAGGTACCATTGTAGCAGGTTGGTTCACTAGCTCCAGTATAAATGTTTTTCCTTTTTTATGTTGAAGGATAAAACTCTTACATTACAGAGAGACGGGCCTTAATAGTTGTTACATTGTTTGAAAAAGGAATAGGATTCTGATGTGACTTGTAAGGGATTTTGTGGTCTGATTATAGCTGAGGAACCATGTAATATAGTGGAGTTTCTAGTCCCAGAGTGCTCACCTACCTCAATGCTAGTTCAGAAATCAATTTTTTCCCTGGTTTTGGTTGGGTAATTTAACCTATCTTCTTACGTGGCCTGGAAAATTTTACATTCATTATGTTACCCATGTATAAAACTATTTTTTCCAGGTGGGTCTTAAGTCTTCCTTTTCGATTGTTCTAATTCTTTGATGTATGTTGTTTCCCAACTTTTGTGAAGGTGTAAATCTTATGAGAAAGCCAGAAAGAAATTAACAGTTTTGGAGGCACCAAATATTCTTACAATTGTATTGAAGCGATTTCAGGTAATTAGTTCTTTTCTATCAATTTTGAATTGTTCTTTTCATCTATTGGTTTAATATTATTGATGTTTTTTCTATTACTGTCGATGACTGCAGTCTCGTAACTTTGAGAAGCTGAATAAGTCAATACGGTTCCCAAAGGTTCTCAACATGTCCCCGTATATGGATGAAACAAGTGATAAATCCCCTTTGTACAGTCTTTATGCTGTGGTTGTTCACTTGGACATTATGAATGCTGCGTATTCGGGCCATTATGTATGTTATGTAAAGAACAATCAGGAGGAGTGGTTCAAGATTGATGACAGCTCAGTACGTTTTCCTATCATTTCTTATATTTCCATCTCAGATGGGGCTTGATGTTATTTGGTTATTTTCTGAGTAGAACATTCACACCGCCTGAATCAATGGTTGGAAGAGGCATTTTTTATTGTTATGCCTTTTGACGAAATTGATTATTATATAACATTGTCTGCTATGTTGAATATCTCCATTCTTTTGTCGATGAGAGGCATGAAACCTGCCAAAGAATTTCGCATGTATGCATTCTAGACCTGATTCTATGAAAAGAAATGTTTGAAGAATGTCTATTATTGGCTTGAGATTTTTTACTTTTGATTTATAATTTTCGTTAATAATTTCAAGAACTTATCGGTGCCATATGCTCTTGTAGGTTGAACCTGTGGAATTAAAGAGGGTCTTATCTCAAGGAGCATACATGCTACTTTATGCAAGGTAACATGCCTGTGGACTAAGCTTACGAGTCATTTTGTAATTTTGTTTTGGCAAACCACCTAAAAATTTGATATTTCTAGGCACACCCCACGTCCCCCGGCCTTGCTAGGAAGTACTGCCATTTCTAATGGTGGGAAATCCAAGAGACGGAACTTGGAAGCTGTTCCTGCAAGCCAAACCAAATCCAAGTTGAGATGTAACTCCTGCGGTTCCAAGGCCTTACCACCAGCAATCAATCGCAAAATCCAGATCCAGGTGATTGGAGATTCCATGCAACGCATAGAATTCCTGCCATAGATTCATCAAGTGAGAGTTCATCCATATTTAGCTCGTCGGATGCAAGTTCTTGTAGCACAGTGAGCACCAAGGAGTCTTCCAGCAACGAAGATTTCTCGGATTACATATTTGGCGAAATGGGACCCAACTGGTACAGTCAATACAGTAGGCATTCGTCCGCTGGGATCACATCTTCATTGTTTCCCAACTTGGATGTAGGTATAAAAGGCCGTAACTTGGAAGGGGAAGGGAATGCCGCAATTTTGTGTAGCGACAGAAGTAGACATCGTAGAAGGTCAACCTCGGATTGATTGGATTCGTAGTAGTAGTAGTAGTAGTAGGTGTATAAGTAGGGAAATCGAGCAGCAGCAATTTGTATGGTCGAATTCCAACCTTCGGAATGTAAGCTATATATTAAGAGCAGATGGAGAAAAGAAATGAGCTCGAACATTTTATCGAGGTTTGAGCTGAAGTGTAAGTAGGAGAATAGGATTAAGGTAATAAGGTCTCATTAAGGTTAATATCCATACTGGCTTATTGAAAAGAAATCAATCATTATTCTTTCACATTTCGGGTGCGTTTTCTTCCCTTCAATCTTATCGTTTGCCAGCATTTCCTTTCGGGTAGCCATTTTTGCACTTCAAACTGAACTCTTGCCACTCACACGAGGAGCGTCAAGTGTACTGTGAAAAATTTACAACTGAAAATGATAATACAAATTTACAACTAAAAATTATATTACTTAGCCTCTTACATATGAGTTATTATTTTTTTAATGAAATATGCGATAACTTTATTAATAATACCTCAACAGGGTTGTAAATCCTGGTTGAACACCACCCTTATAACAGCTGAGGGTTCCACAAACCAGATAACAAAGTCATGGCAAGACAAACTTAACTTGGCAAGGCGATGTGCCACGTCATAATGGGTCATTTACATTATGTGACATCATGTTTATATTGTACAATCATTTATCTGAATCATTCATGCTCTATATTGACATCAATGTGTCAAACAAATCGATGGTCATGTTAAAAAATAATGTGCTCATGATTAATTTTTTTTATTCATAATGATGGATAAACGGTCACTAAATTAAATGAATTTTTTTATAAATAGTTTTTAGACAATTGTAAAGAGAATGAATGATTCGAATTATGACGTTTGTATGATAAAGAGACGAATTATGACGTTTGTATGATAAAGAGAATGAATGATTCGAGTTTGACTGAAGGGGAAGGGAATGCCGCAATTTCGTGCCGCAAAATGATGTCAAGATTTCAAGCAAGTTACAGAGATGCCACATCTTCTTTTGGGCGTAGAAGATTTGAACTCTCAGTAAAGGGAAGCAAAAGTTAGGCGCCAAGTGAAACGACACCGTGAGTTAAAATTTCCCACCACAACTAAAATGTCCAATACCAATACTAGTAGCAGCAATAACGGCGCGTAATTTCAATCCAAATTTCCAGAAAATCTACCAGGAGGTAGCACCGATCAAGCTCCACTTAGGCATTCGAATCTGGGCTTTGGTCACCACCGCCGTCACAACCAGCAGCAATAGCAACAGGAGTGGTGGAGGCGGTGCGTATACGGGCATCAAGGATATAGTGAGGTTCGAAAAAGAGATCAAGAAGAGCAAATACATCGCCATCGCCGGTCCAAACTGGGAAATGTGATGAAGGACTAGGCGAACCGAACTACACATCAATGTTTGGTTTGCATACCCTGTTTTTTTTTGACAGCTTCGTCCTCGTCTTGCGTAGCACAGTTAGAGAGAACCAAATTCAGAGGGTTTGGTGTTTGGTGTTCAAACTACAATTATAGCCTACTTTCTTCTTGCCCATGATAGGTCATCTATCCAAAACGGTAATATTACTAAGATCATCAATGTGAAAATCAATACTCCAATGATAAAATATATAAATTAAAAAATGAGTTATGTATTGACCGACAACGAGTTCATTTTTGTTCACCCCTTAACATAAATGGCATATTAAAAAAAAAAAAAAAAAAAAAAAACCCACCAAATCTATGTAAATCATCATAAACACAAAATAAGATTACCGAGCTCTTTTTCTTCATTGTGTCTTTGCCCAGTACGTTTCATCAAGATTCCCAATATTAAACCACCAAATCATTTCAGTACTCAAAAGAGAACATTGGATTGAGAGTCTCAACTGTTGTTTATCCGCGACCCGTGACTCACGTTTTGGCAATTAGGTTTCTGCCAAACAAGACCTCAATGCATAGCATGGTTTCATAGCCGGAGAAGGATTGTCTGCCCTCCCACTTCTGGTGTTCTTTTATTTGTGTGATCATGGTTAAACCATGTGAATATTTTATATTACTATTCATTTTTGTCTTATTATCTCTATAAAAAAAATATATATATATATATATAAATATTGACGTGGCTTAACCGTAACCACACAAAATAGAAAGACACTAGAATTGGGAGGACACTGAAAGTGGAAGGGTAGACAATCTTATCCTTCGTAGCCTCCTGCCAAATAGTGCCTCTTCCTCTTTAATTATGCGTACAGCTCACTTGACGCACAAAGTCAAAACACCCAATGCATCTCCTACATTGCTTTTCAACAATAGAAAAATACCTAATATCTACCAAAATCTAGAGCCAAAAAAAGAAAGAAAAAAGTATACTCTCAGATGGGTTCTTCTACTATGTTCTTGCTCTTTCTTCTCACAATTGCATTTCCTCACCAAAACCCTAATTTTCTCGTCCATGCTGACTCAACCCTGATCCAGAACACATGCAAAAACACCAAGTACTATGGCCTCTGCGTCTCATCCCTCAAATCTGTTCCCACAAGCAAAAATGCAGACACAAAGGTGTTGGCAGTTATTATGGTTGGGATTGGAATGGCAAATGCAACCGCCACCTCATCCTACTTGTCCTCTCAACTCGTGAGCTCAAGCAAAACCGACACAAATTTGAAGAAGGTCCTCAAGGAGTGTGCCGTCAAGTACGGCTACGCCGGCGATGCCCTTCAAGCTTCAGTGCAGGATTTGGGCTCGGAGTCTTATGACTATGCTTACATGCACATCACTGCAGCCGCAGACTACCCGAATGCCTGCCACAATGCTTTCAAAAGGTACCCAGGTTTGGCTTATCCTCCAGAGCTTGCAACAAGAGAGGAGGGTTTGAAGCATATTTGTGACGTGGCTCTGGGAATTATTGATAATTTTGGTGGGTAACTGTTTATTTCCTACTAGGGTGCTCAATAGTGCAAGTTTAATAGAAAAAAAAAAAATTCTTGATTTTTCTGAGTCATTGTTTGGTCTAAATGCTGTTGCAATGCTTGTCCTAAACATATATGCAATTTAATTATTCATTATATATTAATATTTCTCCATAATATGATGCCCACTTAGGTTAAAGGGGTCATTTCCACCGAGGCACATAATTCAGGCTTTTAAAATTTGATCGATTACAAATAATAATTTATTTTAAAATTTATAATAATTTTAATCGTTGAATTAAATTTCAAATGTTCGAATTGTGTACCTTCATGGACTTGGTGGAAATGATTCGGACATCCTTTCCCCCACTGAGGCAGAATCTACTATTATTTTTTGATTAATTGTCCAATTTACAGAAAGTGTTTTGTCTCGTTTGTTTTCTTTGACCATACTGCAGATTTCTTTATCTTTGTGGAGAAGACAGATGTCACAATGAAAGATGACTGATAAGGGTCAAGATTCTCTCCTGACCTAAGGATGAGGATCCTCTTAAGCAAGCTCATTAAGCCGTTCAAATTTTATCCAAGGGTTATAAGCAGGAGGCCCTTCTAAAAGTTATAATAATTGTAACCGTTGGATAAAATTTGAACGGCCCGATGGGCTTGCTCAGAAGGATCCTCATCTTAGTTCAGGAGAGGATATTGATCCATAAACACGTCCCTTATAAGTGATAACTTTGTTACAGAATTTTCAGAAAGGATAATGCTTGTTTTTTTATGATGGAATTTACTTGTTCTCTATTTATAATTAATGTATTTTTATTATAAACATTATAATTGAAGTGATTCATTCTCTTTATCATTATCTAAAAAATTACATCTATGAAAAATCATTTAGTCATTCATATGTGTCAAACCATTCAATGGTTTTGTTAACAAGTAGCATCTTTGTGATGTATATGAATGGCTAAAAGATTTCCAAATTAAGTATTTTTTCTTCATATGATCTTTAAGTCATAATAAGAGATCGCATGGTTTCGATTATGAAATTTGTTTAGTGAAGATACATTAATCATAAGTGGAGGACAATAAATTACCAATCCTTTCTTTATTATGTATGGTTTAAATTATGAAAGAGTGCAACATGAATTTTTGGAGAGCAAATAGACCAAGAACATAAAACCAAAAGAAAAAGGCTTGTTTACTAATCTGCAATGCGAGGAATTGAAACGAGGAAGAGTTTGGAACAAGGTGGAATCAGAATCAGATTCTTGTTGAAACTGTTTATTAAATTTTTCAGAAATAAGAGTAAGAATAGTACTGAGCCGTGTAAACTGTTTACAAATGTACATGAATCTGAATGAAAATGCATGTGATTACTAAAATACCCATATTCTCGTAATCTATTTTTTATGCTGTTGAACAACAAAAAAATATAACATACAAAAAAAAAAAAAAGAGTCCATACAAATTGGATCAAGTTACAAGGCAAAACAAAAATGTAATCCAGCCCAAAATGTGAGGATGGGCTTTACATACAAATCAACATCCATAAATAAAAAAATAAAATAAACAAGATATGAATTCCTTCCTACAAAAGGGGGAGGTAACGTGCAAAACAGGGGCTCCCCATTTTCTGCAACAAAAGGATGTGGAAGACTGGGACAATTGGTGAGAGAGGTTAAGAGAAAGTGGCGGAAGACATGGCCTCTATCTCCCCCACGTAAAAGCTCCAGAGCGCTCCTAAGATGTCTATAAATAGGCATCAGTTGCAGTAAGAAAGGTAGACACAGAAAAAGAAACAGAGACTCGGTAGAAATTGAGAGACAAGAAAGAAAGGAGCAGTCAGTGTCACGGTAAGCAAAACCGAAGAAGAAGATCCATGGTCGCGCGTCCATGCCAAGAAAGAAAGGAAGCAATCGGTGTCACGGCAAGCAATGGATTTGGATAAAGAAAGAGCAAGTTTCGCTCGACTCCACATATTAACGGCAACCTGTTCTTCATCCAATCACCAACGGTGCAGAAGCTTGTTGGCAAAAGTAGAACAACATGCTCTAAGAAGATGGCACGTTACTGGTGTTGTATACTTTAAAGATTACTCCAGAAGAGGAGGAAGAAGAGAAGTCTTCTAGATAACATGAATGCCATTCACGTGGTTATCAAGTTGGGTAAAGTCAAGAGACTTGAAAACAAGAAAGGATCATCCTAATTGCCATCTGTCAAAAAAATCAAGTTAAGGAAGCAATGTCCAACAAATGCTTAGGGGAGACCAGATCAAAATCGAAAAAGGATAAACAAATGCTGCAAAACAGTTTGTCCAACAACCATGTCAAAAATCCAACCAAACTGCTACTGAAAGCTACTCATGACAAATGAAAAGTTAAATAAATTCAGGCTACGAAAGCTACCAACATCAAATGGGGTTTATCATCTACCAGTATTAAAAAAAAAAAAAAAAAAAGAAGGGATTTTTACAACCCAATGAGACTCATTACCTAAGGGTCACAACAACGACCAAATCGAAGAGATGTCGTTGCCGGTGACGCCTGCACGAAAGAATTAAACCAATAAATTAGTTGCAGTTTAGAGCTTCACTCCAAATCAAATCCAGAACACAAAGAAAATGAAAATAGGGTCACCTGCCTGTTACCTTCTTTTCCTTTTCGTTCTGAATTTTCGATCCACAAAAGAATCACAAGCAAGTTGGTGAGAGTAAGAGAACGATGCGGCAAAAAAATAAAAGAGCTTGTGACCTGCAGAAAAAAGGCCTTTGCGACTTGAGAGGGAAATGATGGTAAATTGAAGTAATTTGAAAAGGAGTCTGAGCTCCAACAAACCTTACCCATCCTCACTTGGAAATCAACGGTTGCCCAATCCAAATAGAAATTTGAAATACAACGAAATCCACGGGAGCCCAAGTATATCGGAATTGCTTTTTTCTTATGGGGAAGGACACGTATTGGAGCTAAAAACAAGGGGATCTCTGAAGCATTTCACGGGGGGATGCTAAGTGAACTCTGCGATTCTAAGTCCCACTTTAAGCCTTGGGCTAATAAAAGGAAGTCTGCATCCCACGTGGGATTCTAAGTTAAGCCTTGGGCTAATAAAAGGAAAAGACAAATCAATGTCCTATTTCGCAAAGCCTTTAGGTGATATTACCGAAGGTCATATATGGGTTTTAAATAAATCCAATTGGCTTCTTATTTTTCCAAGTTTGAACACAAGTCTACAAATCCAAATCAAATACTTTACAAACTACGCTGGTTTGATTTCGTTAAGGTACCGTTTGGTACGTGGGACGGGACGGAATAGAGTGGGACAAGGTGTTCCGTCTCACGTTTGGTGTGCCTAAAACGGGTGGAACGAGCTGTTCCACGGGACGAGTTTTGGGTGAATTTTCATTCCACCTCACCCCCTGGAACGACTCGTTCCACATCCGTGGAACACAAAATTATAACCTCTCCGTCTCCTTCTTCTTCCTCCTTGTTTCCATCCGAGGGCATCTTTGCTCCCGCTCCGTTCCGTTCCGTTCCGTCCCGTCCCATCCCATTCCGTTCCGTCCCGTCCCGTTTGCATACCCAACGATACCTAAGGATACGTAAGCAGTCTGAACCGTGAAGCTGAGATGAATCCCTGGTTTATATAAACTAAATTCACTTTTGCTACTTTGACCAAGTAATTACAAATTCTACAAAGAGTAAAAGAGAAGTCTACAAGCACAGTTCCTAGATTTCCAATTAATGTATGCTGCTCACGCAATGAAGCCGAAGAAAAGTCTCAAATGGCATAAAGCCGTATCAAATATCATATGGCACAAAGTCAACTCAAGTTTCAAAGGGCATGAAGGCATATCAAACCCCACATGGCACAAAGCCGAAGAAAAATCTCAAATGGCACGAAGCTGCATTAAATATCAAATGGCACAAAGCCGCAACAGGTCTCAAATGGCACGAAGCTGCATTTTGCTCCAATGGCTTAAAGTCCTTGCCTGCACGAGCTAAATTGCACAAGGCACCAAATGCTCTAATAGCTCAAAGTCCTCGCCTGCACGAGCTAAAACTGCACAAGGCATCAAAAGCTCCAATGGCTCAAAGTCCTCGCCTACACGAGCTGAAACTGCACAAAGCATCAAATGCTCATTGCCTGGACGAGCTGAAACTGCACAAGGAATAAAACCCCAACAAATACATGAAGGAACTACGAGTGACTTGATCCCTCAACGAGGGTATGTAGGCAATCTAGGGCTTGACCTAGGTGTAGTCGCAAAATCAAATAAACCCCCAAATTCCCAAGTTACGATTTATTCATATTGGAATCTGATAGGAGCATATTTATACGACTTAGTTAGCTTGTTTTCTTGCATTTAATTAGCTAAACTATGTTAATTATAGTGTTTAAAGTTATTTTCGTGCAATTTCAGGTTTTAGTGTCAAAGTATGCAAAAAGAAGCAATTTGGAGCATTCTAGAGCATTTTTGGGCCAAGATTGGATAGTGCAAGCATGGAGGCATGAGGATGGACGAATTTGAAGGCTTGAATTCAGTTAGGGAGCTGCAAGGGGGCCTAAAAAGCTTATTTCTAGAAGGCTTTATCTATTCACACATGGTGCCTAATTCCTACCTTGTCTCCTAGCCGCCCTACCTTGTCTCCTAGCCGTCCTACCTTCTCCTAGCCGCCCTACCTTGTCTCCTAGCCGTCCTACTTTGTCTCCTACCTTGTCTCCTACCTTTCCTAGCCCTATAAATAAGGCTTTGCAGCAAGGCACTAAGGGGGGATCACTCATTCACCCAATTTTCGTCCATTCATCTAGCCACACCATTCTACACATCCTAAAATCCCAGAAACACAATTCCAGCCACTTTTACCACCTTTGCCGCAACCTTACATCCAAGCAACCATTCATCCACCATAGCCACACCTTCCCACCACCATAACCACCTTGTGCCGCCACCATTGAAGGAGAGGAAGAGTAGTGCCGTGCAGTCCAAAGGAAGGAAGAAACCTTGCACATGCAATCTGCAACTATTGGAGTGTTTGGAGTTATTTCTTCTATTGTTTCTGTTTTCATGTTTAATTTAACTTGTTATTCAATTATGTTAAACATGTGGAACTAATTTCTTTTTAGTTAGAGGCGAATTTGAAGCCATGGACATATGTTGGTTATGATTTGATTTACTCCAGTTATGAATTCATGAACTTTAGATGTGGTTTACTTTTCTGTTTTGATTAAGAACTTGTTTATGTATGTGGGTTGAGGGTCGACACTTAATTTGCATGCCTAAACTTGATGCTAGGATATAAGGGAATTTCACCTAATCGTTATGAACTTATATTCATGAGTAGTAAAAATCGCTAGTCACGATTGTGTTTAGTAAACCCTAGGCTGGATTAACATGCGTATTCCATAGTTATGAATGCCTAGTCGATGTTTATGATTTCCGTTGAACTTAATGATCTTTGTTGAATGTCTCTATCATGCATATTCCATAGTTAGGGACTTTGATTAGGAATAATTTGGTTGTAATGCGTATTCCATTCAATCCAATGAATCTAGGGAAATCTGAAAGTTAATTTAAGCGGACCTAATTAACTTGGAGCATTGTCATTCATCGTTTGTTGAAGTCATAACTGGGAATCAAATTATATGCATATGGTCATGTGTGGATAAGGAACCCTCTAACTAGTTTCTCATCCTTCTATTTCATCAAATCGGTTTTAGAATCTGTTTTGTTTCCAAGTTTCTATTTTAATTTTAAATTCGTCAAAACCAATCCCCCATTTATTTTAAAGTGTTAGATTAGTTAGAAATACATTTAGTTTGTGTTTTTAAGAGTCTTGAGTCAAGTTACAACTTAATTTCGTCCAAATTTGTGTTTGTACTCAAAACTGCCCAGAAAGTGGTTTTTAGGCAGATTTGAGTGTGTTTGTGCTGTTTTGAGTCTTTTAGTTTGTTTGAGTGTTTTAAATTTTAGGTTTGCATTCATTAAGTCTAGTTTAGTGTTTTAAACTTTGTTTTTATGTTTCTAAGTCATTTTAGAGGTTTTAGCAAGCCCTCCTAATCCCCGGTCTAGAACGATCCCTACTTGCATCCTTACTACAATTTGACAACAAGAGGGTTTAATTTGTGTGTCAAGTAATTCTCACATCAGAATCAAAGGGTTTTTCCTTTTAACGAAGGATTGTAATTAACAGACACATAGTTTAGAATGGGTCAAACTCAAATTAATAAAACCCTCTTCGGAAAAATGAACGAGGGTGAAATTATGTCAAGTGAATTATTTGTTTACATTTTGTGTATAATTTTTTCTCAACATATGCTAATTCTTTTTTATTAATTTATTTGTTGGTAAAACATTTTTTTTATTTGTTATAACAAACGATATTCATCTACATGAGGGGGTAAGCTAAACCTTACAATGATAGCAATAATGTGGTTTAAATTCGTCTTTGGCGAGAATCAAACCTAAGACCTCTCACTTATAAGTAAAGAAGAATACCACTAGATCGTAATACTAAGTGACAACATTATTTTAACTTTGTGAGAGAAAACTTTTAATTTTTTTTTTTTTTTGATTTTTCTTCTAAGAGAACAAAATTTGGTGATGGGTGGAAAGGCGATCTTGGAATTTGATAAATAAGTGAGGGTATAATGGGGACGAAAAAACAATCCTGATTCCCCCTATAACTCAAAATACAATTATCCCCAAATTATAGGTAATCTAATTCTTTCAAATTTTGGAGTTGGATTTAAAAATTGCATGGATCTTACCATATTTTTGTTTCCCCTATAGTCTCACATTTCTCAAATACAACTTAAATAATTTATTCTTCTCCATAAGAAGTTATTTATACGAATACAATGAAGCAATAATAGGAAATAAATTAAATCAAACCTTTGTTCACAAAATAATGAAATTTAGACCAAATAAAATCTCTAAATTGCTTTCCCCTATATTTTCCAACCGTCTGCAGAATTTTCTGTGTAGTTAAAAGAGCTTTTGATTGTTAAAAAGTTTTTTTTTTTTTTTATTTTTAATTTTTTTTTAACACAAACTCATACATTTGCTGGCAACACTCTCTAATGCAAGTGGGTTCCAAATACAAGGATAAATTCTATCATTGAGAAAGTGTGTAAGCAAATGTATTAATTTTATATGCCCAAATAAAACTATTAATAATTAGTTGTAAGAAAGCTAACAAGTAAATGTCACTCCATTATGGATGTCGACTAATTGGCGTAGTGGATCGAAGATCAAATTAATGAGCAAATCTGGCAGCAAGAAGAATACCTTGCATATTTGGGCTCACCACTTTGTTATCAGGTATGGGCTTTTCCGGCCGAATTCTATCATTCACTATGTTTTATCAGTATTTTTAGTTTTTGAGACATTTTTTTGGGTATTTGGTATAACGTAATTCTTTTCCTATTTGAAATTCTAAGAAGTATAGGGCTAAGAAACACTATAAATCACCTTTAGAGTGTACAGTTTGTTATCTTTTGTACCTTTAATTTGTAAACTTTGACGTTTACTCATTCTCTGGTGGATTTCAAATTACATGCTTTTTGATTAAGGTTTTCGTTTAATATATTTACTTCGTCACGCTGTGTCAATTACTTTTACCAAAACACTGCTCCAACCTACCATTTTTTTTCGTTTTGCATTGGAATATGATTTTTACACTCTTTTATTTTTCCACGCACTTGTAGCATTTAAATTGAATTAATCAAAAGTAATTAATGGACCAAAATAAACAGGATGTGCATAAAGAGAATAGACAAAAATGATTTTTGTCTTTTCATTCAATTGACTTAATGACAGTTTCATGTTACAAATCCATTTTGTTCGATATAATCCCACTTTTCGTTTTTCCATATTTATTTTTTCTAACTTTTCTTTCTCTTTTTGTTTTTCATTTTCCAGCTACCTTTTCGGTTAATAGTTAATACCATAATCTAGTTACTGGCTTTATCATAAAGACTTCGAACAAAGATCATACATGGTAAGATTAATTCAATAAATGTTTTATTAAAGTATAATCAAGAAAATACAATCACAAACACAACAATAAACATATCCAGAACATATAAACCCAAAAACTAAAAAGAAAAAGAAAAAGAAAACGGGAATCATGAAAATTAAACATCCGCACAAGCTCTCCAGAACAATAACATAGAGTAATTAATAAGCCACCGTACAGCACACCCAAGAAATCCGATAGTAGTAGTGTAGTAAGCAAGGAGAACCATGGCGGTTATATATGTGATCATCTCCGGTGGTTTAGTTTGATGGGGGTGGGGAGAGGAATGGAATGCTTGGAATAGTTGATGGAATAGTTGGGATTGAAGGGATTGTTGTGGGAAGTGATGGCAGTGGGTTGGCTGGCAATGGAGGTAGTGTTGTGGGAAGAGTGGGCATTGCTGATTTTGGCAAAGATGGAATTTGAGAGCTTGGCATTGGAGGAAGAGCAGTTGGAAGAGTAGGCAATGGGTTAGAGGGCAGGGGTGGCAAGGTGGCCTTGGGCTGTGTTGGCAATGAAGGCAACGGAGGCAATGTCATCTTGGGAAGAGTTGGCACTGAAGGCAACGGTGGCAATGTGGTCTGCGGCAGAGATGGGATGGTAGGGACGGGTAGTGCTGGCGTGTCCAAAAGGTGGCGAGCTGCTTGGCTCATATGGACGCTTGAAGGTGATAGCACTGCCACCGAAAACAGCAGGAAGAAAATCTTGGGGAAAGCCATGATTGAACTTGTGACGAAAGTAAAGCTTTGATGAGGAGTTGCTAGATAATCTCTTAAAATGTTGTTTGTTGTTGTGAAGAGTAGAATGTGCCTTCGGGTATTTATAGGGAAAATGGGGGGAAGTCTCTTAGTGCTTAAGTTTGATGAGTTGTGGTTGGAGGAAGCGGGAAAAAGAAAAAGAAATAGTTGGTTCACCTCCCTAAAGACATTGGTTCTAAATTCAAAACCAATCCAACGCAAAAGAAGCTTCGACTCATGCACGCAAGCCAGTACTAAAATGGTCATTGGACTTGCATTAATTTAGTGGGTTGGTGACGAACCAAGTAGGTAGTGCTGTTATTTTCCTTGGTATTGGATTGACTATGAACCTGTGTTAACTTCTCTCATCTTTTTCATTTTTTTTGGCCTGTTTGTTTTTTTGAAGGGTTTAGGGGGAAGACTCTGAAAACTTAAGCCAACTCCATTTAGTGGGAAAAAGTTTGATTCTTGTTATTATTGGTTATTTTTGCGAGGGGTTCTCTTTATTTTGTTTTATCCTTTATCTTTTCAAATATTCATCTAATTACAAGATATGTATGGTAGTTGAAAAGCTGAAATTTATGGGCAAGTCAAGGACACACAATTGTAGGTGAACAATGGGGGAAGCGTACGTGCTTCAGTTGCTTCCCAAATAGCATATCAACCATATCCAACTTCAAGTTCAATCAAATGTTATAGCTCTATAGGAGAGGATTAATTGACTAATTAATTTATTACCAAATTTGCATTTGGCAAATATCGAACTTAAGACCTTACACTTACAAGTAAAGAGGAATACTACTAAACTGTAGTATTTAATGACTTATTATTTATAATTTAAATTATGAAAGAGTGCAACATGTATTTTGGAAAGCAAAGAGACAAAGAGCAGAAAACCAAAAGGTAAATTACACAAAACTACCTCAACTATTGATCGAACCACAATCTCATACCTCATATTTTAAAAATTACAATGTCATACCTCATCTTACAAATTTCTCTGTTAAATGTTGATGTAGCTTGATACAGATCCACTTCCTAGTCCAGTTGGATTAAAAATTAATTAAATATTCAAAAACTAAAACTAAAACTATTTAAATATTTTATTAAAGAAAAGGGACCCACCCCCTGCAATCCCATCCCCTCACCCTTCTTTCCCCATCTACCATCTCAGCCGCGGGTCTGTCGATTCACTTGTCGTTGCTCAAATCTTCTCAGTCCGTCCAACCCATCTTCGCTGTCCATTGCTCCCTACCCATCTTCTTCGGAGTTCTTCCTCCAGCTCTTGCTCCTCTTCTTCTTCCTCCTTGTCCCCCACCTTTTTTTTTTCCTTCGGTGGGTCATACTGCATAGAAGGTAGGAAGGCGTTAAAGCTTTACAAATCTTACCACCATTCTGTTGGGAATTGGGGACACTTGGGATTCCGTCGGAAATAGGGATAAATTGCTTTTGGTATTCTATTATGCCATCAAAAAGCTTAAAGCTTTACCACCCATTTCAATGTCCTCCGCCACTTGGATTTGTTTACAAATCACAAAATTGTTTCGAATCCCAAGTGTCACCCTTGCTCACTCATAAACCCTAATAAAATAACCAATTTTTTTTTTTTTTATCCCCAATCCCTAATGCTACACCCTCACCGTCGTCTCCAAAGATGAGATTGCTGGCGTCAAAATCCCGGGAATTCCTCGGTTTGATCTACCATGAACGGCGGCTAAACAGCGTGAACTCTAGGTGGGTCTTGTTCATGGCACCAAGAGCAGTGGAACGACGGTGGTGACAACGATGCTTGTTGTTGGGGTTCGTGGTCAACTCACCTGGGAAGCTCGCCTAAGAAACGGTGGTAGAGGAGACGGGTGGGGAAGAAGGGTGAGGGGATGGGTTTGTAGGGTGGGTCCCATATTTTTAAATAAAAACATTTAAATAATTTTAGTTTTAGTTTTTGAATATTTAATTAATTTTTAATTCAACAAGACTAGGAAATGGCCCAGCCTCAAGCCATGTCAGCATTTAACAGAGAAACTAACGAAAAACTGATGGAGGTTTGACATTGCAACAAATTTGTAAGATGAGGTATGACATTGTAATTTTTAAAACATGAGATATGAGATTGTGGTTCGACTAATAGTTGAGGTACTTTTGTGTAATTTACCCAAAACCAAAAGAACAAGGTTTTTTTTACTAATCCGTAATTAGAACAAGAGGAATTGAATTGAAGAAGAGTTTGGAATAGGCTAGAATCAGAATTAGATTCCTGTTGAAACTGTTTACTAAAATTTTTAGGAATTGAAGTAAGAATAGTATTGAACCGTGTAAGCTGTTTACTAATTTACATGAACCTGAATGAAAATCAATGTGATTACTGAAATGTTCTCCAAGCTCTAATTTTCGACTACGATGACGTACTTCTCGAGTCTGAGCACTTGCACCTCCAAGCTTACAACGAGGCCTTTACTTACTTCAATGTCTGTTGCCCTTTTCTTCTACCTCTCAGCTTCTCAATTGGGACCTCCACTTCTATGATCAGCTCCAAAACCAAATCGTTGGTGGAAAGCCCAAAATGTGATGGTCCTTACTCTTTCTCTCTCATTTTCTCCAAAGGTTGAAACTTTGGATTTTGTTTTCTTCCTTGACCTTTTTTTTTATAGGTAAATTACACTTTACCACCTCAGGTTTGAGGTCTATTGCAACATCATAAAACATCTTTAAAACATTTCACTTTCATACCTCAAGTACTATTTTATTTCAATATAATATATTTGTTACATTTTCCATCCATTAGTCCGTTAAGAGCTGATGTGGTTGCCACATTGCCAAGTGGCAAATTTTTTTTTTTATGCATTTAAAATATTATAATAATTTACCCTATTAAAAAAAAAAAAACCCAGAAATCCTTTCCCGACCCCTGCAACCCAAACCCTATCCCACCCACCCCCACCTCCCTCGCAACCCCCCTGGCCCGACTCTGCCTTGTCCCAAATCGCGATCCTTGATCCCCAGCCCTAGCAATCCGAACCTGCCCCAGTTTCCAGAACCCTTTCCCCCCACACCAAAAAACCACCGTCCGGGTCCCCGTCTCGATCCAAACCCTCGCCAGCCCAATCAAAAAAGCCCTAACCTATTTCCCTGGATCATATTCTTACCGAAGCCTCCTTAGACAACTTGGATCTCGGCTCGTTTCTGCTCAAGCTGGCCTGGGACACAATCGCCTCCGGTGAAGGTCCTAACAAGGCGTTAGAGTACGCAGTCCGAGCATCTAAGTATTTCAAGCGGTTTGCGGTGGACGACGAACCGAGCCTAGATGACACACCCCACCCCTGAATGTCCACTTGGACTCCAAATCGAACTGTGCTGGCCGACACTTGGAAGGTGACGAAGCCATAAAGTGTAATGTGGTGGAATATGTGAATAAATTTAAACCTAAAAGCGCCTAAATATAAGAGTGCGCTTATGAGCGGGAATGAACCCATTTCACATGTGATGACAGAGCATAAGTAGAGTATAGTAAAGTATAATGAGATTTATACCATCAAAGGTAGCCACCTACATCGAGATTTGCCAAGAATCATTGTCGATAAGAAAGCTTAGCTACTAAAACCTGGAGGGGCGAAACACAAAGGTGAGTGGGCTTGAAAATAAAGTTTTAATAAAAACCTTTGAAAACGTTATAACCCCTCGTCGTAAAACATGTATAGTTTCCAAGATATACATACTACATATAGTATGGAAATACTCACCGTAGCCTGCAAAATATCAAGATATCAATATGGCACAATAGTTCATAATAAAATTAGATGCTCATCGATCTATGCTAGCACACAAGTCGGAGTCGTCTACTGCAACCTGTACGACTGAACTGATGCTCATCAATCTATGCTAGCACACAAGTCGGAGTTGCATAATGCAACTTGTACGACCTGATTGGGTGTAATCATAATATACGCTCTAGTGCTACAATCACGTGAAGACTAGCGCTATTCGTGGTCACATACGAGTCGGAGTTGCCTATTGCAACCTGTACGACAAGATGTCGGAGTTGCCTATTGCAACTTGTACGACATGACTGACACCTACTTGAATCTAAGGCGAGCATGCGGTGCGGATATGAACATACACGTGAAAGACTGGCCTTGGCCCTGGGTGAGCACTAACACTGGGGTGTAGCAATGATGAGTAGACTACACAAATACAATCATGCCATAGTGGTTCAATAGTTCTAATCAACATAATATTATTCATAGCCGTAGGTATAATCATGGCATCAATAAACATACGCATACCTATGCATCCCATAGGATTTATGATCACTTCGTACTTTTTCGTTATTTTGCTAATTCTTATAAGCATTAGTCTAAACTAGGCATACATAGTAAATTCTCTTTCAATGTATAAATGGAAACTAACAAATATGTACATACTATATAAAAGAAAAGACCCATTCACCTGAAGTCCGCGCTACAACTTCCTAGCATGAATATTGAGGTGTCACAAACGATCGTTGCCTAGAACAAATATCAAATCACGTCTCAGAATTCTTATCAATAGAACATGTAACTTACATAAAACACATCCCCAAGGAGCTTCTAGAATGATTTATAAACCATTGACCAAAAGTCAACCGTCAGTTAAAGGTTGACGGTAGGGTCTACAACCTTATGTAATTCGATCCGGAAGATCTACACTTTGGATTTCAGATTCGTAACTTCCCAAGAGTTTCAATAAGCTTCTAGAAAACATCCTAAAGTTTTGGAATGATCCAACAGTTAGATCTCCGCCAATCGCAAATTCAAGTGGTGGTCAACGTTGGATTTTACAAGCTTTAGAAATTCAGTTAGGGAAGATCCGTACGTTGGATTCCCGAACTGTACGTTCCTAATGTCCACAAATATTACATACTATCACGTATGAGAGTTTGGTGCCGATCCAACGGTCGGATTGTCGATTCATATAATGACCAAGTGGCGGTCTCAATTAAAACTATAGTCATACGACGAGATTTTGTCAATTGGACGTCACATATGGAATTAGGGTATCCAAATTAGTATAGGAAGGGCATGTGGGGTCTTGGCCCACCTGTCGCTGCTCTGACTTATCGAAAAATTCAACTATTTCCAAAAATTACCAAAATTTACAGATTTATAGATCTTAATGAGGGGATAAATTTTCATACGTGGGTCGGAGTCCAATTCAGCCGGAAAACGCTTGAGGTAAGGAATTTGACCTGGATTGTAATTTCAGTTGTCCAATCAGTTCTACGTTGTCACTTAGTCAACGGACCACGGTTCGATATCGTCGTTTTTCATTTATGTTGGTAGCTACCATATAAGTGAAAACATCATCGATGATAATCTCATTTCAATTCGATTTAGCTCATCCAAACTAGTATACTGGACCAAGAACTTTAAGTCTTGGGAGAAATCCGGATTAATCTCATGAGATGGAAATGATTTAAGGCAGCGATCAAGTGTAGATTCATGCTGTGTCATCCTCTTCCAGGGAAGTGAATCCTACGAACCGAGTGATATGTCGTGCTCCAGGCTAAGATAGATTGATTGGCTATCCGCCGGTGTATCAGACTGTTCAACAGGGGCGTCCAAACCGTCCAACAAATGCGGCATACCCTCCAGGGATGTTGACTCGATGTTCGTTAAATACGTTTATCCTTGCAGGCATGTTTGCAACTGGTATATGATCCTGTCACTTTAGCTAGATTAGAGGAATGCGGCTAGGGCAACATTCTGAAAGCTAGAATTCATCGCACTTGCTTATCATAGTTGTGTGGTATGGGGATCGAGATGAGACATAGTGGGTAATGTCCATGCAAATTCGCGCTGTTCTCCAGGAACGTTGACGTTCTTATCTCCCCCTAACAACGGGAAGATTGTCTTATTAAAGTGACAACCCGTAAATGAGCGGTAAAAAGATCGTATGCAAGGGCTCTAAGAGAGTTTGTGTGAAGGAGAATCATGATCGACAAAAGATACACATCCTTTTTTGAGGGCCCATGGTGGTACAGTGCGACGTCGCAACTTGGCATATGGAATGCACACCCAAATGCGTAAATACGAAAATCGTCAGGTTTGTACCTAGTAACCAACTGTAATGTCATATAGGTTGGGTGGCAATGGGGCTCAAGGCAGACCAACATAGCTGCGTACAAGATTACATAGCCTTAGGCAAAAATTGAAAACTTGATACGTTTACCAAAATTCGGGCGATCATTTAAATTGCGCTTTATGTTCACTAGGCGAGGCTATTCAGGGTGAACATGGGAATTCGATGTTCAAATTATAAACCCAAAAAACATGCAATACTTTATCGAAAACCGTCAATATAAACTTTTCGGCATTATCCAATCTCCCGGACTTTATGGGATAAGTAGGGTGGTGAACCCTTAATCAGCCATGAGGTTTAGCAGCAATGTGTGTGGACAAACATATGACCAGTTTGTCGATTCATCAACCAAAACCATAAGTATCTATATGGTCCGCATTTTGGCTGGATTAGTCCACATATATTCCCTTGAATCCACTGTGAAAAGAGAGTCGTTTCGTATCTTTGCGAGAGATGATTTAGAAAATCAATTTCCTTAATGAGCATGCTTGGCAAAGTGTGCTTGTAGGCACAAGATCCTTACTTCGGGTAAGGAGATGCGTTGTAGCATCATTGTTCGACCTAAGTGTCCCAAAAGGTCATGCCAAAACAAGTAAACTGCTTAATCACTAGGCTTCAGGCCGGCCACATGTGGTGTGTTCCTAGTTGGGAGACAAACCTATTGGCCCCAAATCAAAACTTCAGGCTTATTTTTGGAGGTGGTGCAAAGATATTTCACTCTATTTTCTTCAGTGGTTTCATTTATGATCATTGTCATCTCGAATATCCTTAAATACTCAACATTAGGGAGAATTTAAGGTCCCTTAAATGGTGATTCAATACCATTCGTACAATGAGGAGTGTGCCAGTGCTTTTAATCAGTTTGGATAGACCTGAAGTCGTTGTTAGAGATGTGATTTAGGTGTAAAGTTAGTGTGCGTAGTACACATTCATCCAGACAACTAACTTCCCCACATTCCTACCTAATCACGTGTTTAATTGAATCGGTCACATGTATTAAGAAAAACATGATCCAATTAACTCATATTCGAGGACAATATCAATAAGATTATCCATAAGTAAAACATACACCAAACTTGAATCCAAGAATATAGAGAAATGTTCACAAAGTAAATGGTTTACTAAGGGGATTTGGCCAACAAGGCCATCCATGTCAAAATTCGGCTCTTCCAACGGTGTTTGGTGGAGCAAAAATTAGTCTCACATATTGCCTACTAGAATGGTACTCCTTAACAACATTGGTAGGGGCATGAATAGGTGCATAACTAATGATCCATTCCATCGAGACGGAATTAGATTCTGCAGGGTTCAGGTTCGGGAATATTTTTCCTTATTCTTGAAGTTTTATGTCTTAGGTGCTAAGGATCATGCTTCGGGCATGATGCCACACCTTGGTAGGCCCTGATTCTACTATATGTTTGTGGTAGTAATTAGATCCGAGAATTTGGTAAACTTTCGCTTTCTACACTGCTGCTTCAGTGGCAAGTTAGAAACATGGTAGGACGAGAAAAGTATTCTCCAGTCAAAATTCGATCGGATTTATAAACTTCAGAATTGTACTTATTCATGGACGTAATCATGGTGTGCTTTGGGCAATATGTTGCATGATCACACGGTTCGTAGGAGCGAGCCAAAGAGCCATGGAATCCTCGTTCGGGAGGTATTTCCATTGATAATGCTTCGGCCATAAGTCTTCGAATGAAGATCATGGCGGAGGCTTATTCAGCTCTTCCTTGCCATTGTTGGCTTCAATGGTTTCTCAGCTTCTTGATAGTCAAGTGGAGATTCATGGCTTGTACCCCACATGAAGTGATTTCTATTAGAAACATCAAATCAGGAAAATCGAACTTGTTACGGTATGACAATCCACTGAATGGAGGGAACAAGATTATGATTGGTGCTATGGGAAGGAATCATCCATAAACATCAAAGTTAGAACATTCGAGTTCTAAGACATGGTTTTCATGAAAAAACGTCGGGTTTTCATGGGTGTATTGTTTTATGAAAACTTCGGGTTTCAAAGGCACTAAATTTGAAACTACAGGTTCAATTTAGTTTATGAATGTTTAATTAAAAAAAAAAGAGGTTCCTGCAAGAACACAGAATGCAATATGTTGATTTAAGTGTAGTGGATTTGAGGTTGCTTCAAGAACTCAAGTGTGAGTGCTTCGGGACTACGAAAGTAAGTCAACGGTTCAAAGTATAAAAATAAATTATTGAATCGTTAATGTCCAAAAGTGATCTTCAGGTCAATAATTTTGGATTCATTATTAGATTAATAGACTGCAGGTCATTTTTAATTAATTCAGTAAATCGGGACCATTCGGGGTCGATCGTAGAAGCAAAAATAATAATAACATTTGGGTTAAAATTATTTAAAATGCCAAAAAAATAGCATTGGGTCGAAAAAGAATGCAGCCCAACACACTTTGGTTAGTTGCAATACATGGCCCTGCAAAAATTGCAGGCTTTAGATTACATTACACGGCTGCACAGCAGCCCAATTTGATTGCAAATCAGCGGGCCAGGAGACAGAACCCATTAGTATAAAGTCTGCAGGAAGTGTGGCATAAGGCGTGAGCAAAAGCCCATCCTGGGTTGCCTTTTGGGTCAGAGGCTGCGGGGCTGAAGCCCAGCATCAAGGAACCAGTTAGTTGGGCTTGGTCCAATACATGCAACAAAGCCCAAAGGGCTGTTACCTTATAGTTCCAGTGCCTAAGGCTCGAGCTGCAGGCTCGGCTTGGGGTGAGTTTGGTGTGCCGGCTCGCGGTTCAACCGCAAATTGTTTTTTTCGACATAGTTAGGGTTTGACAAACCCTAAATTGCTACTAATTTATTTATATTCTTTGACTCACAAATTCCACATAGCATAATTGCGTAATGCATGAAACAAATATATATATTGACAAATATATGAAATATATGAAACATATACAATATATATATCGGAAGGTAAATATAAATGTAGGGGGTTCATGCATCATGGGGAATGTTTTCATGCTTCATGGTCGTTTCAAATATCTTACTTTATTTTAAGCGAACCTGATTGGTAGAAAACGATAAAAGCCTTTGAATTTGTTGCAGATCCTTTTTGAAAAGCCAGAATTGCTTCTCCAATGCGTTGTATCACGTTCAACGAAGAAAAATTAAATTGAATTGATAACATGTATGTGACATCCCACATCGCCCAGGGGAGTGATCTTTATATGTATATTCCCATCCCTACCTAGCACGAGGCCTTTTGGGAGCTCATTGGCTTCAGGTTCCATCGGAACTCTGAAGTTAAGCGAGTAGTGCGCGAGAGCACTCTCATGATGGGTGACCCACTGGGAAGTTCTCGTGTGAGTTCCCATAAACAAAACCGTGAGGGCGTGGTCGGGGCCCAAAGCGGACAATATCGTACTACTGTGGTGGAATGGGCCTGGGATGTGGTGGACCCCGGGCCGGGATGTGACAATGTAGATCAATTCAAAATAATAAATTAATTAATCATGAAAAGGATGATTAAAACATAATACTCCCCTGATTGAATAATAAACTCTCTTTAGCGCAGCGTCAAGAGCGTGCTGATAACGTGTTGTAGGCATAATTTACTGAATGATTATGGAGGCTAGAGAGAGAGGGAATGTGTGGAAATAGTAGAGAGAAAGAGAGAGATGTGTAATTGTGGGTGTGTGTTATTTCACCCCATTATCCCTTTATTTATAGTACTAGGGAAGGTTAATTCCTTACCCTCTAGGATTACAACATTTAATAGGTAATCTACTCCTAATAGGAATATAAGATACATTCTCATATCTACTAGGATTTACACAATCACATTCCTATTCCAATAGGACTGCAACAACTCGATTATTAATGTCGATTAATTGGCGGAGTGGATCAAATATCAAAACCAATGAGCAAATCTGGCAGCAAGAAGAATGCCTTGCATATTTGGGCTCATCACTTTGCTGTGACATATGGGCTCATTTGGCCAAATTCTATCGTTTATTATGTTTGAAGTTTTTTTGAGACATTTTTTTCGATATTTGGTATAACGTAATTCTTTTCCTATTTGAAATTCTAAAGAGTATAAGGCTAAGAAACATTGTATAAATCACCTTTACACTATGTTTGGATGAGGAAAATAAACTAGAAATTGGATAAAAGTCAGAATGTGGATTCATAAGCATAGAAATTTAGAATTTCCTTGTGGAAAAAAAACTTGGAATTTGGGACCTTCAATTCCCAAGTTTAATTTTCATGTAAATAGATGTCATTTACCAATTTCTATGATTGAGAGTTTGAAAATAACCAATTGTTCTTTTAAGTTAACCAAACAAGAAAACTCACAAATTCTAGAAAATAAAGTCCCGTTATTTCAATTTCCGTAATTTTAAAATTCCTTAATAATCTTAAATTTCATCATCCAAACATAGCATTAGAGTGCTACGCTTTGTTATCTTTTGCACCTTTAACTAGTAAACTTTCATGGTCACTCATTCTCTGCTGATTTCCAATTACTTGGTTTTTAATTAATGTTATTGTTTAATATAGTTTCTTTGTCATGCTACGTCAATTACTCTTACCAAAACATTGGGTTCCAAGATCAGCCAATGGAGTGGCAAATTTTGTGGCACCACATGCTGGAGCGGAGTGCGACTTTATCTAGGTCCATCGACCCCCATCTTCGTTTGTCCGTGTACTGAATAAGGATGGTCTCCCTTGCCCTCCTTCATAGTTTTTTTTGCAAAATGAGTTACAGTTGACAAAAGAATGTCTTTGTGTCGTAGCTTTACCTGTTTCTCACTGTTGTTTTGTGTTGGCCGTGGTGGCTTTCTATACTTCTTTGGCTTCGGCCCTGGTTATGCTATTATCTAGTTCTCCAAAAAAAAAAAAAAAAAAAAAAAAACAAACAAACATTGCTCCAACCTGCCTTTTCTTTCCTCATTGTATTGGAATATGATTTTCACACTCATTTTTTCTCCACGTGCTTCTAGTGTTTGAATTGATTAAATAAAGGATAATTAATGGACCGAAATAAACAGGATGTGCGGAAGGAGGATGGAGAAAGATGATTTTTGTCTTTTCTTTCAACTGACTTAATAACAGTTTCTTGTAACAAATGCATTTTGGTCTACTTCAGTCTGGTAAGTTATGGTAGGACGATCTATATAATCCCACTTTTCCTTTTTCCATAATTTTTTTCTTTCCTCTTTTTGTCTTTTCCTTTTCCTTTTCCAGCTACCTCTTCGGTTAATATCATAATCTAGTTTATCATAAAGACTTCGAACAAAGATCATACATGGTAAGATTAATTCAATAAATGTTTTATTAAAGTATAATCAAGAAAACACAATCACAAACACAACAATATACATATCCAGAACATATAAAACCCAAAAACTAAAAAGAAAAAGCAAAAGAAAAAGAAAAAGAAAAATAAAAAGGGAATCATGAAAATTAAACATCCGCACAAGCTCTCCAGAACAATAACATAGAGTAATTAATCAGCCACCGTACAGCACATCCAAGATATCAGATAGTAGTAGTGTAGTAAGCAAGGAGAACCATGGCGGTTATATATGTGATCATCTCCGGTGGTTTAGTTTGATGGAGGTGGGGAGAGGAATGGAATGCTTGGAATAGTTGATGGAATAGTTGGGATTGAAGGGATTGTTGTGGGAAATGATGGCAGTGGGTTGGCTGGCAATGGAGGTAGTGTTGTGGGAAGAGTGGGCATTGCTGATTTTGGCAAAGATGGAATTTGAGAGCTTGGCATTGGAGGAAGAGCAGTTGGAAGAGTAGGCAATGGGTTAGAGGGCAGGGATGGCAAGGTGGCCTTGGGCTGTATTGGCAATGAAGGCAATGGAGGCAATGTGGTCTTGGGCTGTGTTGGCAATGAAGGCAACGGAGGCAATGTGGTCTTGGGAAGAGTTGGTACTGAAGGCAATGGCGGCAATGTGGTCTTCGGCAGAGATGGGATGGTAGGGATGGGTAATGCTGGCGGTGGAGCTGCTGGCGTGTCCAAAAGGCGGCGAGCTGCTTGGCTCATATGGACGCTTGAAAGTGATAGCACCGCCACCGAAAACAGAAGGAAGAAAATCTTGGGGAAAGCCATGGTTGAACTTGCGACGAAAGTAAAGCTTTGATGAGGAGTTGCTAGGGTAATCTTTTAAAATGATGTTTTTTGTTGTGAAGAGTTGAATGTGTCTTTGGGTATTTATGTAAAAAATAGGGGGAAGACTCTTAGTGCTTAAGTTTGATGAGTTGTGTTTAGAGGAAGCGGGAAAAAGAAATAGTTAGTTCACCACCCTAAATTCATGGGTTCTAAATTCAAAACCATACCAACCTAAAAGAATTCTTCAACTCATGCACGCAAGCCAGTACCAAAATGATCATTGGATGTACATGAATTTGTGAAGTTGGTGCCGAACCAAGTCGGTAGTGATGTTATTTTCCTTGGTATTGGATTGGCTATGATATTCATCCAATTACAAGATACGTATGGAAATTTAAAAGCTGAAATTTGCGGGCAAGTCAAAGGCACACAATTGTAGGTGAACAATAGGCGAAACGTGCTTCAGTTGCTTCCTAAATAGCATATCAACCATATCCAACTCCAAGTTTCAGTCAAATTCTATAGCGCTATAGGAGAGGATTTAGTGACTAATTTATTAACTCTTCTATGAATGTTAATTACATATAATGATTAGACTATTGGTTTTGGACCTTGGTATTGGTCATGTTATCGAGCTTTAAATATAAATAGGAAATGAAGATTAGCCAATAATGGAGAGTTCCATATAGGAGGATGGGGCTGTACGTTGTGACTTGTTAAATGGCAATTTAGCCTCATGAAACACGACATGTCGTGAAATGTAAACACGCCTAGGGCTTGGATCAAGGTACCTGTAACTTTTATGAGAAGCACTATAGCCCACAAGAAACACACTCACTAGAGCGGTCATTAGTTTGTTTTTAACATAATTGCCCAAGGAAAACACAAATAACCAAAGGTATGTAAGAACGACAAAAAAAAAAAAAATGAAAAAAAGAAAAAAAAAAGAAAGAAGTGTGGAGTGGGTCAACGAAGTGTAGGTGTAGGGAGCAATTTGATGAGGTGGACATAAGTGAGCGCGGCTTCAACCATAACGTACTCAGTGCCACCATCACTTTGCAAATATTTAATAGAAGCATTGAATAAATTTTTAGCCATAGCCACAAAGCTTTGAAAGTGCATGAATACCTCAAGATTTTTTTTTCATGGAATAAATTCAAGAATAGTAGGAATAATCATCAGTGAAAAGTAACGATAAATAGAATCAATAGTGGACATTCATACATCATAATGAATTATTGAAAAAGGAAAAGTTGCATGTTTATTATTTAATTCAAAAGGGAGTTGTGTGGATTTCTGTAAAGCACATCTCTTACAAAAATAACGAGAAATTACAAAATTTGAACCTAGACTAGGACATAGACGAGGCAACACATACACAGAAGAATGACCAAAGTATTGATGCCAATCAATGGACGGCACAACAAGAGCTTTAGGTGATGAAAACGACAATGGATATAGTACATCTTTACATGGCCCTGAAAGAGTAACTCATCATTACGTAAACCATAAATACGATACAAGAACGGAAAGAAACAAATGGCCACATTATTGTCGTATGTAAAACGAGCGACATAAAGAAGATTTTTGCTTAAAGATAGCACAAAAAAGACATTACGAAGGTAGAAAGGAGAAGAATTGAGACAAATAGATATTGCACTAGTGGATGTGATATTAAGAGTGTCACCATTACCTAATTCAGTCGAGTTATGACCATGATAACGTTGGGGATGCTGAAGGAGATTTGCATCACCGGTCATGTGCTATATCATGTATGGCACCAGTGTCGGGGAACCAAGTGGAGGGGTCTTGATATTGAACGACTTGAGAGCCTACAAAGGAGAAATTTTTTATTGTGACCAGAATACGAGTGATACATCACGTGCTTTTATATAAGTGAGGGAAAATTTTAATATTTAAGTTATTAACTTTTTAACACACATATCGCACAATTTGTATAGTGACACTTGATGTACCAACTCGTGTCCCGATCACACTGAAAAATCTCTCCCTACAAAGGTGGAAAAGCATTAAGGCCGCCATAACGATAGGGTCAGGTGGCGGCAGAATGTTGGGCACCGTGGAGCAAGTGGGACACCATGCATCAGTTATAGGAGGGGTTGGCCCCAACAGGAAAAGGATCCTCGCCAGATCCTTTTCCTGGGGATCCAGTAATCATGTCCGTTCATCGTACATCGTGCGGTCAAAAATCATTTTAAATTTTAAATATAAAATTAAATATAAATAGTACCTAACGAAAACTGACCGCACGATATATGATGAACATATATGATTATGGGATCCTCAGATCCCCAGGAATAGGATCTGGCGATCCTTTTCCGCCCCAACAGACCTGGAGCTATCCAGTTTCCACTAGCAAAGTCGGTAGGCCGATTACACTTTTCCAATTCTTTGAGGGCCCATTCCAATGCATAGGTTAATTAGAACGATATTGTTGCTGATTGTGGCGCCAAGAACGATACTTCTGGGTGTCGTGACTAGGGCTGCCACGACTGGAGCAATTTCCTTGCCAGGAACCGCCACGATTTGCAGATGAATTGGAGTCACGCTGAGGGGCCTGAGTTGTGATGATAGCAGTTTGAGAGGCCGCGGGTGTGGAGGAAGAACGAGGATTCTGCAGATCAAAGGTAAGGATCTTGGAGCGGACTTCCTCGAACATGGGCAGTGGAAAGACATTCAGGATCGCAGTGCAGGCAGAGTTCTACCTTATATAGAAGTGAGAGAACGAACGCCACTCATATGAGGTTGTCATGGAGAGGATACTTTAGATGCAGAATATTCACGAGGAAGAAACCAAGCAGGCTAAGGAGAAAGGGACAATTCATTCCACTCATTCCCAACACTGACAATGCTTAGAATCTGTCCGTCCATTATTGTGTAATTGACTAATTTATTGGTCTAATGTCTTTCTCTTATATTTATGCATCATTTATATATTCATAGCATATTTAGGCTTCATTTATATATTCATAGCATATTTATCAGTGTTCTAAAAATCGGCTTAGGCGGCCGCCTAGGCGCTACAAGGTGGCCAGCAGCTTTGATTAGCCCATAATTGGGAGAAAAATCGGCAAGAGGATTAGGTGGGCGCTGAGGCAACTTAGGCGGTGCTTGGGCGGCCTAAGCGGGCGACTTGGTGACCTAGGCGGTCTAGGCATTTTAGACATTTTGTCATTGCAGAGAGCTGCGTTCTTGTTCTGGTTCTGCCTTCTGCGTTTCAAGAAGATGAAAGGAAGAAGAAGAAGATGGAAAGAAGAATAAGATAAAATAAATGAGTTTCTCTCTCTTCCCACTCCCCCACGTGACATACATAAGTCACATACCCACTCCACTTTTTGTTTTATTTATTTTTTTTAAATTAATTAACTTCTAATCAATTGTCAGGGATAGATAATAAACATTGAATATTGTGTAGTGTGCCCCACATCCTTTTTTGGTGCAGTGTTCCCCACCTCCCTTTTTACAGACTACAAATCAAAACGTTTACACCTTTACTTTTCTTTAAGTTCATTCACTATATAATAAATAATTTTTAAAAAATATTTATAAAGTAATACACACTTATTATCATATGAACTTTCATCTTATACCATCTAATTCATTAAAAAATAAAAAAAAATCCTATCTATTGGAGACACATTGTTTGATACTCTTTTTGCATTTTATCATTATTTTATTATCTTATCTATGGATTTTATACAAGTATAATTTTTTGTAAGAGTCAATATGCGCTTATTTACAAGATATACAATAAATTTACCTAAATTCGCCTAGGCTGCCTAGGCGCCTGCCTTGACCTCGCCTAGCCGCCTAGGCACTAGGCGCTAGCTCGCAGCCCGACTAGTGCCTAGTGTTTTTTAGAACCTTGATATTTATGCATCATTTATATATTCGTAACATCTCATTCATTCATGTCCATGTAACTCCTAGTTTATTACTTATATGATTCATATCCATGTAACACCTAATGCATTTTTTTGAGGATTTATGTATTCTTTTTTCATTCATGTATTTTTTAGCCATATATATATATATATATGGGTATATTGTACCCTTAGTTTTTCATTTTTGACTAGCAATCAACAGTTATCTAGGTTTCTCTTAGGGCTGGGTTCGGTTTTTTGCCAAAACCGAAATTGAACCGAAATTTCAGTTTGGTTTGGTTCAATTTTTTTTGATTTTTTTTCGGTTTGGTTTCGGCCTGGTTCGGTTTTTTTTATTTTTTTATTTTTTATTTTTTTTAATGAATAAAAATTGAAATTTAAAATTTAGGTAAAGTACAAAAAACTACCTCAACTATTGGTGTCACGACACTTACATACCTCATCTTTTAAAATTGACAATGTCATACCCCATCTTACGAATTGTGCCAATATTATACCTTCCATTAGCCTACCGTTAATTTGTCAGTTAAATGCTGACGTGGCCAGAGACGGGACCCACTCACTAATCCAACTGGATTAAAAAATAATAAATATATTTTTAATAATTAAATATTCAAAAATTTAAAAATTAAAAAACTAAAAAAAATAAAAAATAGCCTAAGTATCCGGCCTTCCCTTTCCTCCACCCGCACCAACCCTTTTTCTTCTTCTCTTCGACAGCCACCCAACCCTTCCTCGTCCCCCCAACCTTCCTCCACCACCCTCTCTCTCTCCTCTCTTTCTGGGGTGGAATCCCTCCCGCGAGTTTGTTGCCGCTGGCCCGAAACCGAATCAGCGACGAGCAGTTTCTGATCTTCAGCATAATTTCAGTGGAGAAGTTGTTAGATAGCAGTAGCAGCTTCGTGAGATTCTGGAAATTGAATAGCCTTTTGGGAATCAGCCCCGTCAAGCCGTTATGCGACAAATCAATGGCCTCGAGATTCACACAGTTGGAAATCGATGGTGGAACGTTTCCTTCGAGCTTGTTCTGCCATAAGAAGAGAAGAGAAAGATTCGACAAGTTTCCGAACTTCGCCGGTATTGAACTGGAGATCTGGTTATTGTCGAGCTTGCTGAGCTGGTTGTTGTAAAGAACCAACCATTTTAACCTGGTGAGGTTGCCAATTTGGGTTGGGATTTCTCCTTCCAATCAATTCGCTCTGAGGTGTGAAGCTGCTCGAGCTTCGGCAGCGAGGAAGGTTGGGGGTTGCACACTGCAGGTTACCCAGAGAGAGAGGATAGAGAGAGGGTGGTGGAGGAAGGTTGGGGGACGGGGAAGGGTTTGATGGCTGTTGAAGAGAAGAAGAAAAAAGGTTGTGTGGGTGAAGGAAAGGGAAGGCCGGATCCCTTAGGCCAATTTTTTTTTTTTTTAGTTTTTTAATTTTTTTTTAAATTTTTGAATATTTAATTATTTTTTAATCCAGTTGGATTAGTGAATGGGTCCCGTCTCTGGTCACGTCAGCATTTAACAGAGAAATTAACAGAAAAACTGACGGAGGTCTGACATTGGCACAACTCTGTAAGATAAGGTATGACATTGTCAATTTTAAAAGATGAGGTATGAAGGTGTCGTGACACCAATAGTTGAGGTAGTTTTTTGTACTTTATCCTTAAAATTGTAACATCTCCAACACAATCATAACATAAGCATTCCTACACAATGAAAATAAATATTTAAAGTTCAACTAGAATCATCAATCAAATCTTCCAAAGTCCAAACTTAAAAAAAAACATCAAAGTTTAAGTCTTCAAAAAGTCCAAATTTAAAATAAACATTTCACTTCAAGTTTTCCACACCTAAAATAAACATAACAAAGTCCAAATTTTATAGAAATATTCCACTTAACTAAAATCATAAACTCAAATAAACCTTCAAGATTTCATGTCTTCCACACACTTCTTCTCTTCAACTCCTCAAGCTCAACGCTTAGGTGGTCTAGGAGGCAACATAGCAGATTAACAATGCAACTGTTATCTCACTACGTGGTTAATCAGCATATATATATATATATATAAGAGGGAGGTTAACAATGCAACCGTTGCTAAGAAAGAAAGCTCTACTTTTAAGTTTTAAAATTCACAAGTCAAGAACTGAAGCATGGTGAATACAGATAAACCATTTACCATCAATTTTCTCAAACACATTTGTTGCAAATTGTCCACCCCGTTAATCAGCATACATGTACAATGCAACCGTCTATACATGTACAATGTATAAAGCTCTACTTCACTGGTGGGGGATCAGCTTAAACTTGACTTATTTATAGAAACTAATTAGTTGACAATTAACTGTCTAGGTTTCTAATTAGGGAGTGATCCATTGCCCAATTGTTCTAGCTCTCCCAGTGGACTGGTAGTACACTCAAACATGACAAACAAATACTGGTTTGCTAGCAAGATTAAAATCTAGTTGCCTAGTTCTAGCTCTCCCATTGCCCAGTTGTTCTAGCTCGCCCAATTATTCTTTAGCTTACTATTTTTTAATTTGCTAGCAAGATTAAAATCCAGAAAATTGAAAAATAATCACATTGAATTTTAAAGGCAGATATGGAGTCACAAAGTCCTATCCTTCTAACCATAATTCGAAAAGTGAGTAGTAATGGCAGAAAGAAACCCAGAAACAATCACACTGAAAATGAGCATTGTGTGAAATTCACAAGTCAATAAAATACCAGATCTGGAAGAATTGGTAAGCAGAAGCCCATAGTAGGTAGAAACCCAAATACATGTGCTTTCATAGATCCAAGTCACTTTGTAACGTAATAAATCCAAGAGTAAGTAGTAAATGCAAAGTATGAAATGAATTCTTCTCTAGTCAGAACCAATTTCAATAGATAAATAGAACAGAAAATTAAACATAGAGAAATGAGAGTATGAGACTAAACTTTTGCAGTCGAGACTCGAAACGGCAAAAAGAAGCTCATGGTGAGATGAAAGACTGACGACGAGGGCGAGGTGTGAGAGATTGAGAGTGAGAAGGGTCACGCCATCGCTGACTCGCGGGTCGCCTAGGATTCAAGATCGAGAGAGACAAAGAGTGATTGAAGTTGAAGACCAAGAGAGAGAGAGATGAGGCTAACCTTTTGCTGTTAAGACTTGAAATGGCAAGAAAAAGCTGACGGCGAGGGCGAGGTGTGAGAGATTAAGATTGAGAAGGGTCGTGCCATCGTGGGTCACTTGAGAAATTGAGAGAGACAGAGCGATTGAAGTTGAAGATCGAGCGAGAGAGAGAGAAGGCTCAGGCTGCTCGAGAAGGTTACTGGGTTAGGGTTCATGAAGGGAGTCTGGAAGCAAGGAACGAGAGAGGGAAGAGGGGAATGAAAAATAGAAAAGTATGGCTGCTACTACTAGTGGCTCGGGTTAAAAGGTTTTGTTGATTTCTCATAAAAATTAGAAAAATCCTCAGAAATCCTGGAGGCATGAGGGTTCGAACCCATGCGCTCCAGCTTGAAAAGTTTCACTGAAACCAACTTGGCAACAAGTTCTGTTTTGTTATGATTGTATGACTAAACTTTTTATAAATATTGAAAAAAATAATTAAATATATATCGGTTTGGTTCGGTTTCTGAACCTCAAAACTGAAACTGAACTGGCCAGATTTTGTTAGGTTCGGTTTGATAGTTTCGGTTTAGTTTTTTTCGACCTCGGTCCGGTTCGGTTGTCGGTTTTCGGTTTTTTAAGAGCCCACCCATAGTTTCTCTCACTGAGTGTGTTATTCTCCTTGTAGGTTCAAGTCTTTCCTAGTAAAATGCGACAATATCCTTCTAGTTTTCGCCTTCTTTCTGCATCAGGTTCTAGTAGTTGGGCTATGATATATCACTGGTTTCTATTTGTTTTCATTGTTAATTTGATATCGTTGGATTTCAATGAACTCTCCTTTCTTGGGGTTTTGTACATATTATATCAATGAAAATGACTGTTGTTCAAAACCAAAAAGAGTGAAAAAGAAGAAGATAACCTTGGGTTCTTTCATTGGTCTCACACTAACCAGAGGCGTAACCAAACATAGAGGCTGATAGACTCGCTAGGGTTTGTGGTTACTAGTAACTGTTTTTTATGGTTTTGAGATGCTGTAATTTTATTCAGGACGCTTCTTTGGAAGAGAAGGTGGGTTATTCCCTCTCTCCCATTATGCTTTCATTTGAATAAACAAATTACAAGAAGAATAAATAAATTCAAGTCTCTGCAAGCATTAAACAAACAAAATCACTGTCCTAATAAAACCCTAATGATTCCATATGCCAAGAGGCAGTAGACAACAATCCCGGTGGTGAGTCGGCAGGGTAAGTTAGCTAGCTGTGAATAAAGCAGTAGAGGTACGTAATCAGAGAGATGAGCAAGAGCAGTACTACAGAAGTATGAGAAGCAGTGCTACTATCACCGCTTGAATTGAAGGTGCGGTAGGAGGCGGGGTGGGCTGAAGTTGTCGGAGGACGTTGACGGAAACCTTCAAGCCTCCAAAGCAGTACCCGCCACTGCTGAGGAAGTAATATGTTTTTGCTTGTGTGAGTTTGAAAACATCGCGTCCCACGCCACCTGTTATGTTTTGAATGAAGCCGGTGTCGACGCATTTCTCATAACTTGTCTCGTTCACTTCCAGTACATTAAATCTGTACTTTTCGTATCCAAAATCTAATTACATTTAAACATGATACCAAATTATTTGTTAATAATATGATCATCAATTTGTGTTCTATGTTTTCATATGAAGGACATGCAATCTTCATACTAAATTTATCTGAACTTTTTCATAAATCAAAACTTTGAATGTGTGGGACCTCGCGGACTTATATATAGTTCGTACCAACGACATTTCTAATCACTAATTTCAAACAAATGTGAAAACTAATTCTGAGATTTTGTTTTGTTTACAAACGGTATTACTATTTTAAGCTAACACTAAAGAAGTAATGTGAGGGAGATTTGAACCCATGACGCAACAAATTGAAGTGGAATGTCATATCCACCACTACCGGCTAAAACGGCTAAATGTTATATAAAAAAAAAGGGGGGCATGATACAATCCAAATATCAGGTTCCTAGTTTTGCAAATTTTGTTTGAATAGTAAACCAAGTTGACCCTAAAACGCCTAAAAATTCATCATGGCATCCACCTACGATAGGATAGATAATGGGTTTCATGATCAGATTTTGGATAAAAAGAATTTTTAGACAAATTTGATAGTATCTACACTAAGGAGGTGAGGAAGTGGGCTAAACCTCCCAATTGGGTAGCCATAATAATTTGGTTTGTATTTGTCTTGGGCGAAATCAAATTGTTGACCCTAAAAACTACCAAGCCTATGTGGCGAACAAGCCGAGTAACTAATAAGCCAACTACGTCATTCGGTTGTGTGCGGGGTGTGCCAACTCGTCGGCCGAGGAGTAAAATATGTTGATGTGGTGTTGGGCACGTTGCTGACTTCTTGATCTTGCGACTGCGGTCGAGGAAGGAACACGTCTCGGACTTCGGGTTCTAGAGCCTGAAGACAAGGCTGCTAGTTTCTTCGAAGTTCACAAATTGTCGGCACCGGGTTCAGTCTCGGTAATATATTCATGAGAGTATAAGTACGCCAAACTGGTACCAGACTGCACAGACACAAATACTCGAAAGAGATAAATGCCTTGATTGTAAATGTGGTTCGGCCTTCAGAATGCCGAACTTTAAAATGTACTTGCGAATATCCAATCATAAAACTCAACTTTCAATGTGCTGAGCCTAGTAACCTGGTAACACCTCACTTCGTTGAGAAGGCTAATAAGATGGTCTTTACCAACAAGGACTCGGAAATCCTTGTTGATCGAGACTTGGATAAATTACCAGTCAGGCTTGAAGCAGTGCTATCTATCCATACTGAAGGTGCTAATCGGTTGGCTGATTCTACGACTCTAGTGTTGTTTATCCAAATGAAGACGTCGCCGGTTGCCTTGACAGTGCTGTCTATCCAAACTGAAAATGTGTTGGCAAGAAGAAAGAGGAAGAGGAAAAAATCTCAAGGTTGTTGAGAAGCTTTACGCAGGGCAATTTGTGTGTTGATTTGAAGGGGGCCTTGAATAATGCACTCCCTTCTTTATTTATAGCAGCAAACCCCCCTCATGGCCGAACTAGAAATGTACTCGGAGTAGAACTCCTTACCCTAATCTGATCAAGTTTCGGCTAATCCTAATCCTATAGGACTTTGAACTAAGCTCTTTAATGAACTAGATTCATTCCCTAATTCTAAGAATCTTCAGCTTTAAGACTCCTTGTTGCACTAGGGCTCGACTAACTCACCCTTATCTAAACCAATCATTCTCACAACAGGATTTGGCCGACCTTGACTAGATGGCCAATGAAAGGATTCTAGATGAATGTTACTGGGCCGAGAACAACTCTAAGCTCAGCCCAAAATATTATTTTGGGCCCAAACTACGCTTATGAGGTCTTCAGCTTACAATTCCTGGCCAAGCCTCAACCTTGAAGAAGTGATTCATTGCCAAAGAATAAACCCTCAACATATTCCTTCTAGAGCAACCAGAGAACATTGCAAGCCTCGAAAACACCAACCACCCAAACGCATTTATTAGGCACGACTTTTCACCTCTATCAGTTCTCTCAAAACATTGCAAAACTTGACACGTGGCAACTCCTTATTGTGACTGTCCATCTTCAATGATGTGTTCCCCCACGTTTGAGGCATGCAGATGCTGAAACGTCTCTTCGTCATAACTTTCGTTGTCACACTTAATCATGCACCCTCAATTCGCGTGCTTTCCGGCCTTTTCACCTGGATTTTCAAAAGATCCGTAATGATTATGAAATCCTTTGGTCGGATTTACCCCTTATCTTCTAAAACTAAACCGTTGATCTTCGTCCCTAGTTGCTTTTAAATACTCTGCCCAGCTTCATTTGGATTTTCACGCTTTCAAACTTTCAAAAATTGTTGCCATTTGCTCTTAACCCACAAAAAAGAAACCAAACTTTGAAACCCAGAAACCGTCAAACCTTCATCAATGATCGCCAAACCTTTGTTACCAAGCTCGCCAAGGAATGCGACAAATGCCAAGACTTCATTGATTGGAACGCCATCAAAACCCTCTGATTTGAGGGTGATTCAAGCGCCTTCCACCATATTCTGGGAATACTTTTCAAGGATGACATCCTAGAAACCATCACCAAGATGCTAAAGGCTTATTGTCTAAAACCTTTATTCCAAGGGTATGATTGGTAGAAGTGGGAATTGACCAAACGTTAAGGAACCTGGCCCTCAACCCCTGTGACCTGGGCTGCTTGGGTTACCCGAATGGAGCCATACTTTAGTGATGAGTGGAAGGGCCTCGGCATCTTCGACGTTATCAAGCTTTTGACCTATGAGATCAACATGGACCGAGAGTTCTTGATGGTCGCCCTGAGCTTTTAGTGTTCAACCACTAATACAATGGTTCTTCTCCTTGGCCCTATTGGTCCAACCGTGCAAGATATCATAGCCATACTCTGCACTTCTCCCTTCAGTATCCCAATTCATACCGCTCTTTCTTGGTTTGAATTTGACTTGGATCTGAAAGCAGCTTTCAACGAGTATGCTATTGAAGTGTTGACGAAGAAAGATCAAAAGCCATTGAAAGAAGATGTGCACAAACTGCACAAAACTTCTTCAACTATAGTACCTTAATCAACCACTTTGCAAGCGATGAGGGAGAAGCTCTTAAGAAAGGAAAGCACGATGCCTTCTTGTTCTATTGGTACAATAAATTCATGTTTTGTACCAAGTTGAACAAGTGTTTGGCCGAGAATATGCAATTGGTCGAAGCTCTGGCCAGTGGCCATATCCTAGCCCTCAGCTAAGGCCATTCTCACCAACCTCACTTGGTGCTTGGTCGAGCTTCCGTCGGTAAAATCGATCCGTACTAGAATGGCCCACTCTGGGTCTTTCAACTCTGGTTGTAGGTCTACTTTTCTACACTAAGGCCAGAAATCCTAAGCTTCAATTCTTTTAAAGTGATGGGTTTTCAACTGGCTTTGTGCCCCATTCTTACTCACTTGGTCGAGGACATCTTCAAATATTCTTCAGCTTTGAAGATCTATCTGATGACAAATTTCTAGTTTGCTACCGCTAGAAATATCCATCTTCCATCACACTTCCCACCTCAGTGTGGGAGGAAGCAGAGGAGGTCGACCTTCGACAGGCTTGGGGGTCGTTTACCATAGCTCACAAACTTCACTTTGGTTGTGATGCTCGACGAGCTAGCTGGGAAGTCTATAATCCCCACTTTCAGGCTCGCCAACTGGGCTATCTTCAAGGCTGTCCTGTGTCACTCGTCACTTCTCACTCACTTTTGAGCCGAGAACGCCTTTCTGGCTCATCGGAAAAAGAATGTGAGGAAGCCAAGCAGGAATTTCAGGAGCGATGCATCAAATTCCACCTTTGGCTGAACACTCCAAAAACTCATTGCACCAACACCTTTGTCGATTGGTGGGATGCTTACATCAAGGATTTCTTCGATGCTTCGGTCGAGGAAATTTCAAATAAACTTTTTGGCAAGCCACCGAAGAAGACTATTGCCCCAAAATCCAAAGAGGTGGCTCAAGGTATATATCTTTTATTTCTCTATTCACCTATTCAAACTTCATTTTGACTCAGGCTTAGCTTTTCCAAGTGGTCATAAAATAAAATGGGCCGATTTGGTTGCGATGGTCATAGCTAAGAAGAAACTCGCCTTTTATCCCAAGAAGGCAGCGACCATTGCAGCTCCTTTAGCTGATCGTACTGAGAAAATGGCCTCGCCCGGAGGCCGAGACGATTGGTAACGTTGCCCAGCCTTAAAAGCACATCAAGAAAAGGGCAAAGAAGGAAGAGCGAGAGATTCACGTTATTTTGAGTCAGACCACAGGAACAACCACTCCTAGTATCCATCTCCCTTCTCCTATTATCTAAGTCTCGGCGAAGGGACTGCGAAACTCTTCGACCCTAACCAGGGGCTAAGCGACCGAGGTTCGACCCACCATGCAAACTGTTGTTGAAGTTGAACTGGTCATCGCCCCAATGGTCAAGGAACTTGCTACCCCGGAGCCGGTCGTTGCCCCTATTAATGTCGGCCCAGCAGTTGTTACCCTAGAAAAGACAGCAACCACGGCTAAGAGAAACCTTTCCCCTAATCCAAAGAAGAATCCAATGATCGTCCTGGAAGAAGGGGTATGATAATTTCCTTTAATAATGTTCTCCTTTCATTTTGACTGGGTCTCCCGACTAACAAGTGATCCTTTCTTATAATTAGGAGAACGAGAGCGAAGTGCCCTCGACGCTTTGAACCACCAAAGCCCCTTGCCTCTAGATGAAGGAAAATGTGTTACATCCCTTCAAGATGATTCCTAACTGGTAGTCAATGCAGCTTGCCAGGTCGACCCCTAAGCAGTTGAAGTATGTCTGGGGCACGAAGCGGCACATTCCATTGAACCAGAAGCAACAACAGAAATACTGATTCATCTTAGGACTAGAACCTCAGCATCCTTTCTCAGGAGGTCTTTTCGACCTTTGTAAGACATCAACATTTTTTTATTTATTAATTTCCTACCTTAGAACTCTAAACCAACAAAAAAAAATTAAATGCCAGGTGCCCAATCGCTCATTTGACCGAAAATTCTATACGCCAACGGGCGTTATTTATATTTCATGGCCACCCCAGTGGCCATCAAAAGTAGATAACCTTCATCGGCTGTATGAATTGAAAAGAAACTAGGCTCACCTATTAAGCTCTTTGGGTTTGACCAACGAACCATTAGACATAGCCGAAGTCTTTTCTTGGCAGGTCTAAAACAAACCCTTTCTTTGTCACCCTTTTGAATCTTCTTTTCTCTAACAACTCTTTTTTGTGCAACCTCTATAGGAAGTCAAGCTTGACGCCCTTCTCTCCAGCATTTCGGGGGCAGCTGTGTGGATGCAAATTTCTTCCTCCTTGATCTTGGACAAAATTGCACCTACAAAACAATTAACACCTTTGGTCAAGGCCAAGAGCCTCACGCGCCCATGATGAATGGGCAGGGGGGTGCCCTTGGCCAAAGAACATCCGATGCCAAAGTTCGAATTTAGACAGAAAGTGCTTGAGATTTTTAAGAGAATTTTAGCAAGAGAATTGGAAGTGAACTTTGAGGAGAATGATGAGGGTTTAAATAGGAGAGTGGCCGGCCTCCTTAGGTTAGAGAGGACTGGCCACCTAGCTCCCATTGTGGGCTAGGTTCTTGATTTGTATTAATTTGGGAGTTATGAAATAATTAGCTAATTAATTAGCAAATAGAATAATTGCCTAATTAACTAGCTAATTAATATGATAAAGGGGGAAAATGTGGTAGAATATATAAGGCATGGCCGGTCCCTTTGAAAGAGAAGGTGACCGGCCTTTTATGTATCTTTTGGTTGTAATGGATAGTTTAATTAACAATTAATGGATTAATTAGGCAATAAACACATTAATTAGCCAATTAACATAATTTAAAAGGAATGTTTTTGGGAATTACCTTGTAGGAAGGATTTGATGTGGATGGATGAAATAGGTTTTGAATTACCTATTTTGAGTGCTTTTGACTTGGTTGAAAGATGATTGTCTGCTGCTCGCGCGTCGGAATCCCAATGTGCCTCAAGGGTATTCTTGTCCTTTTTTATCCAAAGATCCACGTGTCGCCTTGTGATTATTTTTGGCTCCACAAATACCCCCACACCTTTTGGGCTACTTGCAGAAAAGGGCAACAAGTGTAGAGATTTTCTTGCTTTAGGAAACTAGGTTTGTTCCTATTTTGATGTAGATTCCCTCGTGAATAAGAAATTAGATCCTTCTAGGAAAGGGAAATAAATTTATTTCAAAGCCTATTTAAGTCCACCTTAAGTGGATTATTAAATCAACTTTGGAGATAAATTTATTTTACCTTACAAGAGAGAGAGAGAAAACTTAGAGAATATTTGTTCCCCCTCCTCTAGCAATCTTCTTCATCTTGCCCGTGCAAAGGATCGTCTTTCGTTGCTTCTTGGTAAGAAAAAATTATTTATCTTGTCTTCATAATTTTTTTGGAAGCCTCGGGGCTTGAAATTTGGCTTGACGGGGGTCGAGGTTTTGTGAAAGAGTGGCTTGGGAAGCCACGGCAAGGTTGTGCCTGTGTGTGGCTTCCTCTGACTTGGGCGCTGGGGCACAGGTGCGAAGGATGATAGGCCAAGCCGTAGGGCCTGGCAGATTTGCTGGGCTCCTATGGCTTGGGCTTGTGTTGGTTTTTTTTTTTTTTTTTGAAACTGGGCCATGTGGCTTGTTTGTTCTAAGAGGGGAGAAAGTGACTAGAAGGGCTTGGGCCGTAAGGTCTACTTGTGCTGAGCCCTTTTTTTTTTTTTTTTTTTTGGCAACCCTCTAACGAATCCCTCTTGTATCTTTGTAGAATTTCTTCAAGTATGTCTTCCTCAAGCCATAAGAACGATGATGGTGTGCTGCCGTTGTATTGTCGAGGCAGGTCTTTGAGCAAGGTTGGTTATTTCAAGGCTGCTTACTTCAAGATTAGCTCCGATGACTTGTTTAGAGACTTCCTCGAAGCATATTGGTATGTTATTCCATCAGGAGTACGTGTTAATCGTGTTAAGGATGGTAGCAGTCGTGAGCCATGTGATGGGGCTCGGAGAGCCATTAAATTCCACCCCTACTATTTTGTGTTGGGTTTTACTTTTCCTATGTTGCGATTTTTTCAAGAAGTGCTCTGCTTCATGAGATGTGCCCCCGCTCAATGTTCTCCAAATGTAGTCCGCGTGATGGTGGGATTCCAAAATCTTAGCCAATGTTTTTGACTTAGATTTGCCCATCAACGAATCTTGGTACTTCTTTGACATAGGCCACATCAAGGGAGTTGGGCAGTTGTGATCTCGCCATAGGCTTTTTGATAATTTGTGCAAGGGAGATCATGATTGGACCAAGGAGAATTTGGAGATAACTGGAGAATGGGAGTCTGATTTGATAGAAGCATATTTATGTGACTTTAATAGCCTATTTCCTTGTATTTACTTAGTTAGTTTCTATTTATTATAGTGATTTAAGCTATTTTCGTGTGTTTGTAGGTTTAATTGGCTAAAGTGGCAAGAAAAGGCAATTCGGAGCATTTTAGAGCAGTTTTGGGCTTGGAATGGTTAGCACATGCTTGGAGCAAGGGGGATGGACGAAATTGAAGTTCAAGAAGGGCTAGGAATATGCTAAAGAGTTGTAGAAATTAATTCAACACTTGGAAGACAAGGAATAAACTACGAAGAAGGAAACATGAGTCAAGCTACCTTATTTTGACTTAGTCAATCCTAATCTTTTCCTACTTATGTTCCAGCTGCCAAGAGGATCCCTAATTATATTGGGACACTTAAATATATGTTCTAGAAGGCCTAAATCCCTTTCCTTTAAGGATGCTGCCGCACCCTGTATTTCCTTTTCCCTCTTGGATTTTGATTTAGTTAGCCTTTTTCCTTGTGGATTTGGATTGCAAATCCTTCTCCAAAATTAATCAGGGTTTCTCCCTTTTAAATATATGTTTCTGCCTCACCAAAAGGATCCTAACCCCCATCATTAATCCTTCACCAGAATTCATACCACACAGTCATCCTTCATACACATACACCTTGTGCTGCAACTTTTCAAAGAAAAAGGAGAGAAGACCTCTTGGAGCCGTGCCTGCCATTCAAGATTGGATTGTTGGAACGTTCTTAGGTGCATTCTATCTTTTTTTTTCAATGTTTAATTTAAGTTTTCTTTGTTTGAGTGCAAACATAAGGAACTAATATCATTTTGGCTAAAGGAGAATTCAAAGCCATGAACATATTTTCCATATGAATTGATTACTTCCAGTTGTGATTTCATAAATCGTGAATGCAATTTACTTAACTGTTTGATTTACAACTTATTCTTGTTTGTTGATTAAGGATGCGTACTTAGTTTGCATGCATGAATTTGATGCTAGAATAGGGAGTTTCACCTAATTGTAATGAGCTCATATTCATAAGTAGTGAAGGTTGCTAGTCAGAATCGTGTTAAGTAAATTCCTGGCAAGAGTATCATGTTGTTCATAATTACGAATGCCTTGTCAATGCTTGTGATTTTCACAAAGCTTAATGATCTTTGATTGTATCTCTATTATGCTAGTCATGTAGGGAACTATTGAAGAATAATTTGGTTGCCGATGCGTTATCCATCCAATCCAATGACTTAAGGAAAATTTGAGGGTTAATTAGTGTTCTTCACGGTTAATCTGGGGTGTTGAGGTTCATGGTTTATTGGAAAAGCAACTGGAAATCTATTTGTATGCAATAGTGTTATGAATGGAGAAGAACCCTTTAGCTAGCTAATCACCCATAATTTCCCCCAATTTCGTGCCAAACTTGTTTAAGTCTTTAATCTACTTGTCTTTACTTTAAATTCGTCAAAAACCCAATCCCCTTTACTTTGTTGTGTCAAATTAGTTAGAAGCTGTCCAAACTTGTGTTTTTAACTGTTTTGAGACAAGTTAAAATCAATTTTCGTCCAAATGACCCTTTAGTGTCTAGTTTGAGTCTATTTGATTATTTTGTGCTGTTTTGAGTCTCTTTAGTTTGTTTTGAGTTCTTTGAGTCTAGTTAAGTGTTTTTAAGCCTAGTTTTGTGTTTTTAAGTTAGTTTTAAGTAGATTAGTAATCCCTCCTAATCCCCGGCCTAGAACGATCCCTACTTACATCTTTACTACAATTGTCAATAAGAGGGTTTAATTTGTGAGCTATTATATTTCACATCAAATTTTTGGCGCCGTTGCCGGGGATTGGCAAAGTCCCCCTTGTTTCTTTTTCGTGTATTTTTTTTTAGTTTCTGACTTTGTTTTGTTTTCTTGTTTTTAGGTACTTGTTTATGACTTTGATTGAACTTTGAGAAGGAAGAGGAAAGAACCAGAACCTAATCCACCTAGTTCTAGCTCAGAATCTAAGTTTGAAGAAGTAGAAGAGGAAGAAAAGGCCACGACTTAGGAATTAGAGGAAGCATAAGTCATGGCAGCGGATAATCAAACAATCAAGGAACTTTCAACCTCAGGATTGGACAATGCCATACCCCTATGCATTCAATATCCTAGGGCAGCTGAAGACAAGATCGATGAGTTCGAATTGAAGTCTAGCTTGCTGCATCATATTCCCAAATACCATGGGCTGTCCATGGAAGATCCAAACAATCACTTGACGGAATTTAAAGTGCTATGTTCAAGCATGACCCTAATCAACGTGGATGGCAACATTTTGAAGATGAAAGCTTTTCCATTCTCTCTTTTGGAAAAAGCTAAGATTGGTTGTATGAATTGGCACCTGGAATTGTCACCTTTTGGGGAAGCATGAAGGAAGCATTCTTAGAGAAAAATTTCCCAACTTCAAGAGTCATTCTTTTGAGAAAGAAGATTAGTGGCATTCAACAAAACCAAGGAGAATCCTTTCCAGCGTATTATGAGCGTTTCAAGACTCTAGTTGCATCATGCCCTCAACATCAAATGAAAGAAAAGCTTCTAATTTAATATTTCTACGAAGGATTTCTTCCAATTGAGAGACAAATGCTAGATGCCTCAGCGGGAGGAGCTTTGGTTAACAAAACACCCGTTGCTGCCAATACCCTAATTGCCAACCGAGCTTGAATGCACAACAATACAAAGGAGTTGGACAGAGAGACCCCCCACGGCAGCAACATGTGAATGAGGTAAGTGCAATATCTGAAATTCAATCTCAATTGGCTAATCTCACTCTTCTTGTGTCACAGGTTATTGAAAGACCCAAAATGCAAGAAAACACAATATGTGGTGTGTGCTCTATACAAGGACACCAATTTGAAGAATGCCCTCAATTGATCGAGAATGGAGGATGGGAACGTGCTAACGCCATTGGGTTTCAAGGCCAAAATCAGCCCAAATATGATCCATATGCCAACACTTACAATCCGAGCTGGAGAGATCATCCAATCATGAAGTGGAGAGAGCCTCAACAAACCCAACAACAAGGACGATTTCGACAGCTAGCACCTAGGATTTTTCAAAGGCATATGCACCAATGCAACCTTAACTACTTCCGGCCCAACCATATTCAGGTACGTTTTTGGATAATGATAAAGTTATTCAATTACTTACCTCTTTGACACAGGGAATGCAAAATCAAGCCAAAAAGGTGGATGAATTGGAGAAGCAAATAGGGCAAATGGCAGGAATTCATGGGCTAATTCAGAGAACAAGGCAAACTGCCTAGTTCAACCATTGTGAATCTAAAGGGAGGATTTGAATCTGCAAAGGCCATCACATTGAGAAGTGGAAGAGAAATTGGAACTGAACCAAAACCATCCAAATTAAGCTAAAAGGAGGGCAAGAAATTGCAATTCGAGAAGGAGGAACAAGACAAGGCCACGTCAAGGATTGAGCAATCCTTGTCGCAACCCCCTACACCCCCTAATCCATCCAACACAGGTAAGATTGGTTCAAGTTCTGTTAATTCTAACCCTATTCCACCCAATGTACCTTTCCCTCGCAGATTTATGCAATCTAAGAAAGAAGAGAATGACAAGGACATTCTTGATACATTTAGAAAGGTGCAAGTCAATATTCCACTCCCTGATGCAATCAAACAAGCTCCAAAGTATGCCAAATTCTTAAAGAACTTTGCACAACAAGGAAGGGGATTTCGAACAAGGAAGTGGTAAGGGTAAGTGAGAATGTTTTTGCAGTTTTACAAAGGAAATTGCCTCCTAAATGCAAAGATCCAAGTAGTTTCACAATCCCTTGTGTTATTGGCAATACTAAGTTTGAGCATGCCATGTTAGATTTAGGTGCATCCATTAATGTCATGCCCTATTCTATTTATTCATCTATGAACTTAGGAGAGCTGAAAAATGATGGTGTTATTATCCAATTGGCTGATTGTTGTTATGCATATCCAAAAGGAGTTTTGGAAGATGTTTTGGTGTAGGTTAATCACTTAATCTTTCTGGCTGATTTCTATGTGCTTGACATGGAAGATTCGACCCATTCTCCTCTTTGCCGATCCTACTTGGAAGACCATTCATGAAAATAGCCCGTACCAAGATAGATGTGTTCAAGGGGACGTTAACAATGGAATTTGATGGCGAGATTATTAATTTTAACATTTCTGAAGCTATGAAGTATCCTATTGATGATCATTCTTGTTTTTCTATTGATATAATTGATTCATTGGCGCAACAATACCTTGAAAATTTGAATGAGGATGCTCTTGAAACAACCATTACGAAAGGAATGGGCCTAAAAAACGAAGGAGCAGGACCTATGCTCACCCATGGCATGCATGAAGACATCCTTGCCATGCACCCTAGTGAAGAAGTGGTTGAGATGGTGGCTAAATCGTTGCTACAACAATATGGTAAGCCTTTAATCGCAATTTCAAGTTCAGTTTCGACTAATAAATTGCTACCCTTAGTAATATTAACTAGAAAACAGAGTTTTGACATTGATCAAGGTCTTTAGAGAATGGAAGGGAGTCGAAGAATCAAAGAAAAGCTCAAAACTCAGAAGAGGAAAAGACTTCACTATTCTTGTATTGTTAAAATCATCATCGAGTTATTACAAGAGAACCAAATATAAAGGAATATCACTATTTGCTTACTGACTAAGCTACCCCTCAACATATCTCACTAAATCTTATCCATTTAACCAAATCTTACAACTATATCCAATTGTCCTTACAACCAATTCCAACTGTTTTGCTGACATGGCAACTATATGTAATATTGCCATGTGACTATACTCATCATCCCCCCTCAATCTCAGGTAGGGTAACCAATCCTGAGATTGCAGCAATGCTTGAAGAAGGTAGGCCCATAGAGACCTTTGGTAAGAACATCAGCCGTTTGTTCTGCAGTGGGAACATATTGAACTTGCAAGTCCTTCTTCTGAACCTTCTCTCGGACAAAGTGAAAATCAGTATCCAAATGTTTAATCCGTGTATGAAACATAGGATTAGAACATAAGGCTAACGCAGAGAGGTTATCACAATGTAATACCGGTGGCATGGACAGGAACTGATGAAGATCTTTGAGTAGCAACCTTATCCATATTACATCAGATGCACAATGAGCTAAGGCCTTATATTCTGTCTCTGTGGAGCTCCTAGAAACTGAGGACTGTTTCTTTGATTGCCACGAGATTGGATTATGGCCCATATACACCACAAACCCAGTAATAGATCTTCTAGTATTAGGATCAGCTGCCCAATCCGAATCAGAGAACGCTGTAATAGAGTTGTCCGAAGATGCAGAATATGTAATACCACACATGACAGTACCTTGAACATAGCGAAGAATCCTTTTCACAAGACCATAATGAACATCAGTAGGTTTATTCATATACTGACAAGCAATGTTAACAGCATAAGAGAGATCTGGTCGAGTAAAGGTAAGGTACTGTAAAGCACCAACAAGACTGCGATACATAGTGGGATCACTTAAAGGAGTGCCATCAGATGCTAAGAGCTGAGTGTGAGGCTTACATGGTGTGGATGCAGGCTTGCAACTGTCCATACCAACTTTGTGTATCAAATCTTTGGCATACTTAGATTGATTCAAGAAAATATCACCATTATCATTGTACTTAATTTGCAACCCGAGGAAATAAGACAATCTGCCTATGTCTTTGAGATCAAAAACATCTCCCAATTCTTGAATAATAGCCTGAACCTTGGTGGCATTAGATCCTGTCAAGATAATGTCATCAACATATAATAATAAGGCAATAACATCAGTGCCATCATGTTTGATAAACAGACTGTTATCGGATTGAGACACTGTAAATCCCATAGCTGGAAGATAGCCTGTAAACTTAGCATTCCAGGCCCGAGGTGCCTGTTTCAAACCATACAAAGACTTAACCAATTTGCACACAAAATCAGGATGTATAGAATCCACAAAACCTTGGGTGCTGTAAACCTCTTATTCTAAATCTCCATGTAAAAAGGCATTTTTAATGTCAAGTTGCCTTAATTCCCATTTGTTTTGAGCAACAATGGAAATTATCAACCGAACTGTAGTATGCCTAACAACAGGACTAAAGGTTTCAAAATAATCCAAACCAAACTCTTGAGTATAACCTTGAGCCACTAACTGTGCCTTATATCTGGATATTGTACCATCAGGATTCCTCTTCAATTTATAAACCCACTTACTACCAATGATTGATCTATGTGTTGGTGGAGGAACCAAAACCCAAGTCCGTTGACTGGTTAAAGCATCAAATTCTTCTTGCATGGCATTTTGCCAATTAACATTAGTTGCAGCACTCTTAAAAGATTTAGGCTCAGAGAGATCATTCATACTAGCCACAAATGAAAAACCACCAGAACAAGAATCCTGGACATCAAGTTGCAATGAGTGTAATTCTGGTAATGATGCTATGTAATTAGTATAGGTCTTCCTGGAAATGGCACCAGTTTGTAACCTTGTTTGCATTCTTGGAGGAGAAGAAACAGTAGGATGGGTAGGACCCCCAGTAGATGATGAAGGAATGGGAAGAATTACCTCCAGTTGTGCAGGATCAAGGACAGGTAATACCAAAGCTGTTGAGGAAGATGAGGGAGTTGTTTTAGATTCAAGGACAGTCAAAGAAGGACTCAGTGTGCTAGACAATTGCAGAGAAGGATGCATAGTAGTAGAATCAAACAAATCGATACCATCTCGACCCACAACACAATCCAGAGATGAACCATCATTGGGCACTGAAACTGACTGTGGCAGAAAGATAGCAGAATGTATTATAGAAGATACATGTGTGGAATCTGAAGAACTACTTCCCTGAGATGTATTCTGCAATGAAAGCTGAGACTTGTATGGAAACAAATCTTCATCATGAATCACATGCCTAGAAATGATAAATTTCCTAGACTTTAAATGGAAACAGATTACTCCTTTATAGCCTAAGGCATATCCCATAAAAACACATAACAAAGCCCTTGGTTGCAATTTATTGACATTGTAAGGTCTAATGTATGGATAAACTGCAGTACCAAATATTTTAAGACCTTGTAAAGAAGGAGAGACACTATATAGCCTTTGATATGGAGATTGCATGCCTAAAACCTTGCAAGGCATTCTATTAATCAAAAACACAGAATGTGCACAAGCATGATACCAAAGATCCTGAGGTAACTGAGCAGTTTCATCAGAGTTATAGCAGTTTCCACAATGTGTCTATGTTTCCTCTCAGCAAGTCCATTTTGTTGAGAAGTGTATGGACACGAAATCATATGTACAATGCCCTTATGGTTCAGAAAATCAGCAAATCTTCTACTTATATACTCCCCACCACCATCAGATTGCAAACACTTCATTCCAATATTAAACTGAGTGAAGACAAAATTGTAGAATTTCTGAAAGACATCAAACACTTCTGATTTATTGATTAAAGGAAATATCCATACAAATCTGGTAAACTCATCAATAAAACTGACATAGTATTTGTAACCTGCTATAGACATAGTAGGTGATGGACCCCATAGATTAGTATGCACCTTTTGAAATGGAAAGTTACAGGACTCGTTTCTATCATGAAATGGCAGTCTACACATCTTGCCAGAAATACAACAGGAACACACATGTTGATGAGTATCAGGAGAACTAACTATACTAGACTGTTTCAACATTACAGATAACACTTCATTGCTGGGATGACCACACCGTTGATGCCATACTTCAGACTTTATTTTCTGTCCAAGAAGAGCCACTGACTTCGGAGATGAAGACTCTGATAACAACTTCACTGGAATCCGAAACAACTCACCCTCATTTGTCCTTCCGTGATACAGAACAACCTTGGTTACCTTGTCCTGCACAAAGAACTCATTATCATCACATATAAACCAACAAAAATTATCCTTGCACAATTGTTTAACTGACAGTAGACTAACTGCAATTGTAGGAACATGTAAAACTGTTCTGAGAAGTAAAGACTGAGGGAAAGTATGTAAACGTGCAGAACCAATATTTTTGATTTGCAAACCTTCACCATTTCCAATAGTAATCTTATCAGTGCCTGCATAAGATGTGACTTGCTGCAGGGAGTTCAAATCAGCAGTCATATGGTACGAAGCACCAGTGTCTACTATCCAAGAATCTTGAGGGAGAAGATTAGAAGGAGCATGAGCTTGCATATCAGTCAAGGAAGGAGCAGGAGATGTGCCTTGATAGGAAAAATTATTACGATGATGACAATCCAAAGCACTATGACCACACTTGCCACATATTTGACATTCCACAACTTGTCCCATAGAGCTAGGACTAGTAGATCGCTTCCAAAAATTAGGGGTTGTGTGACCACGTTTAGAACTAGATTTGACACTCTGGAACAATATGAGATCTGGTTTCAGTATTCCCTGACCAAGACTGCCAAGTACCTCCACTTTGTTTAGGACCAGAAAACTGTCCCCGTCCACTGCCAAAATTGGAACCTCTATAGCCCCCATTAGGCTTAGAACCAGAGAAAGGCCGCGAACCATTATTAGAATTAGGAAATGGCCTAGGAGAATTACCATTGCCCATAAAACCATAGTACATTTGTAAAATCAGGATATATAGGAGGCAAAGATGGAGGCAGCATGTATGAATTAGGAGAATAGGGAACTTGAAGAAACATAGAACCATCCATAGAATAAGGAATATGTGGAAACATTGGACCTGGTGGCGGAACAGGCATTGTATTAGAACCCTGAGATATAAATGGCATACTCACAGGTGGAGCATTGTTGGGTACTCGAGTAATAGTACCACCAGTGGTGAAAGGAACATTATTAGAGTTACTAGAGGAACCCTGAGAATCACCTGACTGAGAAGAAGATCCTTGCATATACAACCCAGAAAAATTATGAGCTAAAGTGTTAACCATAGAATCAGCCTCTCTCTCTGCACACAGTAATTGCTCTTTGAATTCTCTTAGAGAAATAGAAGTATCTCGAGTAAGAATTACAGTTCGTATAGTAGAATACTCTCTTGGTAAACCAGATAAAGCAGCCACCACAAAATCATTGTCTGAAACAAATTCACCAGCTGCAACCAATTGTTCTTTAATGTGCCTCATTTTGGACAGATATTGATCAACTGAATCACCACCCTTCTGAATTGTTTGAAATTCTGTCTTTAACGTATTCACCATAGCCTTTGAGATTGATGCATATCTATCTTGAAGATTAGACCATGCCTCATGTGTAGTCTTGCACCCCAACACATGTTCAATAGACTCATCAGATAAAGTAGCAATCAATAGACTCAAAAGAGCTAAATCAATAGATTCCCATTCAAGAAAAGCTTCTGTAAGAACATTAGTAACCCCAGAGGTTGGATCAATCACAAACTTAGGAGGACATATAGCAGTTCCATCAAAATGACCAAAGAACTTATAACCCTTCAACACCGACTTAAACTGAAAAACCCATTTTGAGAAATTCTTATCAGTTAACTTGATCGTTAACATTCCAAGCAAACCCTCAATTCTAACTCCAGAAGATGCCATGATGATTACCAATCAATAAAACAAAATACCACTTCAACAATTATCAACGAAATTGCCTACTATACAACAAATCGTGCAAGAAAATTACCCAGATGGCTTCGTGCCTGCTACACAATCTTGAATTGACTTCGTGCCCAGTTCACAATCCAGAAAATTACTCAGATGGCTTCGTGCTTGCTACAAAATCTTGAAATGGTTTCGTGCCTCAACTGATGTCATAAACCACAAACACAGAATCAAAGCTCCATGAACAAAACTCCAGAAATGCACAGAACACCAAGAACCAATCAAGCTCTCAGAAAAACCGCCCCAAGAAACTACGAACCACAGGAGGAACGAAGGCTCTGGATACCATATTAACTAGAAAACAGAGTTTTGACATTGATCAAGGTCTTTAGAGAATGGAAGGGAGTCGAAGAATCAAAGAAAAGCTTAGAACTCAGAAGAGGAAAAGACTTCACTATTCTTGTATTGTTAAAATCATCATCCAGTTATTACAAGAGAACCAAATATAAAGGAATATCACTATTTGCTTAATGACTAAGCTACCCTCAACATATCTCACTAAATCTTATCCATTTAACCAAATCTTACAACTATATCCAACTGTCCTTACAACCAATTCCAACTGTTTTGCTGACATGGCAACTATATGTAATATTGCCATGTGACTATACTCATCAAGTAATTCAGGCACCCTTCCTCGAACTTAAACCGTTACCAAGCCATTTGAAGTATGTTTTCTTGGGAGACTAAGAGACTTTGCCTGTTATAGTCTCTTCCTTACTCACGGCACAAGAAGAAGAGAAGTTGGTGAGGGTGTTAAAGGAATACAAAATAGCCATTTGATGGACCTTGGCTGACATCAAGGGAATAAGCCCTACCACATGCATGCATCGTATACTTTTGGAGGAGGGGGCTAAACCATCTCGAGAGGCTCAACGCCGACTTAACCCTCTAATGATGGAAGTCATGAAAAAGGAGATTATCAAGCTACTTGATTGTGGAGTGATCTATCCAATCTCTGATAGTCGTTGGGTTTTGCCGGTCCAAGTTGTTCGAAAGAAATCCGTAGTCACTGTGGTGAAGAACGAAGAGAATGAACTTATGCCTACCCGTGTCCAAATCAGTTGGAGAGTTTGCATTGATTATAGGAAGCTCAAGACCACCACAAGGAAGGATCACTTCCCTTTGCCGTTCATTGATCAAATGCTTGAAAGGTTAGCTGGTCATGCATTTTATTGTTTTCTTAATGGTTATTCGGGTTATAATTAGATTGTCATAGCACCGGAACATCAAGAAAAGACCACTTTCACTTACCCATTTGGTACATTTGCTTATCGTCGAATGCCATTCGGTTTATGCAATGCACCAGCCACATTTCAAAGATGCATGATAAGTATTTTTTTAGATTATGTTGAAAAGATCATTGAAGTCTTGATGGATGATTTTACTATTTTTGGTGATTCGTTTGATGATTGCTTGGCTAATCTCACCTTAATCTTGAAACGATGCATTGAAACTAACCTTGTTTTAAATTGGGAAAAATGTCATTTTATGGTAAAACAAGGAATAGTTTTGGGTCACATAATCTCTGAAAAAGGAATTGAGGTTGATAAATCAAAAATAAATCTTGTACGCTACTTACCCTCTCCCACTTCGATGGGAGAGGTTCATTCTTTTCTTGGATGTGCAGGATTCTATAGACAGTTCATCAAGGACTTTTTGAAGATATCCCAACCTCTTTGCCGTCTCCTTCAAAAGGATATGCCCTTTGACTTCAATGGGGAATGTGAGAAAGCCTTCAACCACCTCAAGGAATTGCTCACTTCAGCCCCTAATTTCATTCCACCAGATTGGAGACTTCATTTGAGCTCATGTGCGATGCCTCAGATTATGCAATTGGAGCTGTTTTAGGTCAAAGGAAGAGCAAGCAGCCACATATCATCTATTATGCCTCCCGGACCTTGAATGACGTCCAATTGAACTACTCCACCACTGAAAAAGAACTCCTTGCTGTTGTGTTTACATTAGATAAGTTTTGTTCTTATTTACTTGGCACTAAAGTCATTGTTTATTCTAATCACGTAGCTTTGAAGTATTTGCTTACGAAGAAAGAAGCCAAACCAAGGCTTATTCGCTAGATGCTTCTTCTCCAAGAGTTCGATATTGAAATTAAGGACAAGAAAGGGAGTGAAAACGTGGTGGCTGACCACTTGAGCCGTTTGGTGCATGATGAGGAGTCCTTACCCATTCCAGAAACATTTCCAGATGAGCAATTGTTGTCCATTGAGGTAAGTGAGCCATGGTATGCAGATTTGGTGAATTATTTAGTAGCTAAACAAGTTCCAAGCACCCTAAACAAGCATTAACGTGATAAACACAAAAAGGATGCACGATTTTATATGTGGGATGACCCATACTTGTGGAAATATTGCCTTGATCAGATTTTACGTAGGTGTGTGCATGAATCCAAATTTCATTCAATTTTAACTTTCTGTCACACGTATGCATGTGGGGGTCATTTTGGCACCCAAAGGATAGCACTTAAGGCTCTTAAATGTGGATTTTATTGGCCTACTCTATTTAAGGATGCTAGAATTTTTTGCATAACATGTGATCGTTGCCAAAGAACAGGAAACATAGGTCAAAGAGACCAAATGCCGCAAACATCCATTCTCTCTGTTGAAATTTTTGATGTTTGGGGCATTGATTTCATGGGTCCTTTTCCTCCCTCACATGGTTTCAATTATATTTTTCTTGCGGTTGATTATGTGTCAAAATGGGTGGAAGCAAAAGCCACCCATAGATTTTGTTAAAACTAATATCTTTTCCAGATTTGGGATGCCTGGAGTGCTCATAAGTGATCGAGGTTCTCATTTTTGCAATCAAACCATCGAGGCGTTGCTCAAGAAATGTAATGTCACGCATAAGGTTTCGACACCTTATCATCCCCAAACAAGTGGCCAAGCCGAGGTTTCGAATAGAGAAATTAAGCAGATTTTGGAGAAAACCATTGGACCAACTCGGAAAGATTGGAGCTTGCGTTTGGATGATGCACTGTGGGCATATCGTACGGCTTACAAAACACCCATTGGAATGTCCCCATTTCGGCTTATCTATGGCAAACCGTGCCATCTTCCTGTGGAATTAGAGCACAAGGCGCATTGGACTGTCAAAACATTCAATATGGACATAGATGTGGTTAGGAATTCATAGGAAGCTTCAATTGAATGAACTTGAAGAGATTAGGCATGAGGCTTATGAGAATGCTCGCATTTACAAGGAGAAGACAAAGGCATTCCATGACAAGATGATTCGTAGCAAGACATTCTCAATAGGGCAAAAAGTGCTACTTTTCAATTCCTGCCTTCGTTTGTTTCCCGGTAAGTTACGTTTTAAATGGATTAGTCCCTTTGTTGTTACTAATGTTTTTCCTTATGGTGCAGTCCAAATTCAAAGTTTAAAGACCGACAAGAATTCAAAGTGAATGGACACCGCTTGAAGCTTATTATGACCTTTTTGAGGACCATGTGGTGGAGGATGTACCACTCCATGCCGTGGGCTCTAATGAAGCTTAAAGAGAGCTATCGTCCGGTTGGAAGACGTTAAAGCAAGCGCTTCTTGGGAGGCAACCTATGCATTCAAATAAAGAAGACCTAGGAATCTCCAACAATCCACAATCAGATTTGTGTTCTTGAACCCTACTCTTTATTGCTTTTACTTTGCCATACATGTCATGTTTATTAGTTGTTTGATTGTTTGTGTGTGAGTCTATGTTTGAAACATTGAGGACAATGTTTGATAAGTGTTGGGGGGGGGGTGGGTGTAAACAAAGTGTTTTTCATGAAATTTCATCAGATTTTATCACCTATCATTTCTAAAGTTGTTAGTCACTGTTTTTAAGTGTTTTTATTATGTTTTGAAGTGGTTTAATGTGTTTTGAAAGGAAAATAAGAAAATTTGAAAAAAAATATTCGAAAAAGTTTTGAAAAACCCAAAAAGAGTCGTTTTGTTTGTTTGTTTGTTTGTGTCTTAGGGTACCTTCCAACACAATGATGAGGATTTGGTTTTTAATCGCATGAATGTTAAATAAAGTTACAAACATGGATGGAAGTTTGATTTGCTCTTTGGTTTATGCTTAGTTGTAGTTGTTGTTTACGAATTCACATGTAATCACAAAAGGAAAAAAATCAGTTTTTGTAACATGCTTGAAGGAAGAAACTCAAACTAACGCTACAACCCTGAGAGATTTGAGCCTAAACTTTATTTGGAGAGTTATTAATCTGTGATTTCTTGTTTTCTAAAGTCGTTGCATGATCTCATTATTTCTTTGCTTGGTTGTTACTTAGAATGCGTTTTCATCATTATAGATCCAAATACTAGAACTCATGCCCGTTTCATTCAAGGCATGATATTGAGTGCATAACATACAATAAGATGAAGTTGTTTAGTTAAACCAGAGCCAAAAAGCCTTATCCTTTGCATATGTATTGTAAGTTTAACCCTTTTGAGCCTTATTTAGCCTATTTTCTTTGTTAGCCACATTATCCTTACCTAGCCTAGATTAGGACTATCCATACCCTTGTTCTTAAAGGATAATGAAGCATGACTTAGAGGGAATTCCTTTTGATCTACATATTGCAGAAAAACAAGTGTGGGGGAAGGGAAAAAAAAAGAAAGAAAAAAAAAGAAAAAGAGTTGAGAAATAAGTGAGAATGAGCTCACAAGTATCGGTTGTTGAAGAAAGGGTCCAAAAGTTTGAATCTGGCCCTAAGTGTTGTGTGAATCTCCCATGGGTGTTAAAAGTTGATTTCTGCATTCAAAAGTGAATTCTAAGTGTTTATTTCATTACTTTGCTTACTATTGCTTTAAGAACCCTTGTTTATCCTTTACTTTTCTTTGTTAGCCATTACCTTAGCCCCGTTACAACCCTTAGACTTCTATCTTGATTGTTATGTGTTTCAATATGTGGAGTTTGAAATTGGTATGATCATATGGAATCCCTGGTTCTCGCTTCTAAGTAGTGGCATTCCGTTCATGAGATCATATACATGTTCATAATTCCAGAAAAGTGCTTTCTTTGTTATAACATATGTGAGTGCTAGTCTACATGTTTACATCAATCTTCTCACATATACTTAGTGTAGGGAGTGTAGTTAGAAAATCTGTGTGAAAATAGAGAGTATATCCGGTGAGGAATTAAGGGAATTCTCTAAGGCATGTTACTACTTTTGAAATGTTGTTTTAATTGATTAAATGTGAGCTAGTGAGTGGTGACTGCGGTTAAGTGTTTGCTCAAGTGTAAAGAGAGCTAAAATCTATGGGAGTAGTGATTTTTAATATGTCATGTTGTATTGAAAATCCTTGAGGCAATTGTTGGAAGGTCTAGATTGTGTTTTGTTTGTTTTATTTTGCTCGAGGACTGGCAAATGCTAAGTATGGGGGAATTTGATAGGAGCATATTTATGCGACTTTGTTACACTATTTCCTTGCATTTACTTAGTTTCTATTTATTATAGTGATTTAAGCTATTTTTGTGTATTTGTAGGTTTAATTGGCTAAAGTGGCAAGAAAAGGCAATTTGGAGTATTTTAGAGCAGTTTTGGGCTTGGAATGGTTAGCACATGCTTGGAGCAAGGTGGATGGACTGAAATTCAAGTTCAAGAAAGGCTAGGAATATGCTAAAGAGTTGAAGAAATTAATTCAAGACTTGGAAGACAAGGAATCAACTACAAAGAAGGAAACATGAGTCAAGCTACCTTATTTTGACTTAGTCAATCCTAATCTTTTTCTACTTATGTTCCAGCTGCCAAGAGGATCCCTAATTATATTGGGACACTTAAATATATGTTTTAGAAGGCCTAAATCCTTTCCTTTAAGGATGTTGCCGCACCCTGTCTTTCATTTTCCCTCTTGGATTCTGATTTAGCCTTTTTCCTTATGGATTTGGATTGCAAATCCTTCTCCAAAATTAATTAGGATTTCTCCCTTTTAAATATATGTTTATGCTACACCAAAAGGATCCTAACCCGCCATCATTAATCCTTCACCAGAATTCATAACGCACAGCCATCCTTCATACACATACACCTTGTGCTGCAACTTTTCAAGGAAAAAGGAGAGAAGACCCCTTGGAGCCGTGCTTTCCATTCAAGATTGGATTGTTGAAACGTTCTTAGGTGTATTCTATCTTTTGTTTTCAATGTTTAATTTAAGTTTTCTTTGTTTGAGTGCAAACATGAGGAACTAATTTCGTTTTGGCTAGAGGAGAATTCAAAGCCATGATCATATTTGCAATATGAATTGATTACTTCTAGTTGTGAGTTCATAAGTCATGAATGCAATTTACTTAACTGTTTGATTCAAAACTTATTCTTGTTTGTTGATTAAGGATGCATACTTAGTTTGCATGCATGAATTTGATGATAGAATATAAGGGAGTTTCACCTAATTGTTATGAACTTATATTCATAAGTAGTGAAGGTTGCTAGTCACAATCGTGTTAAGTAAATTCCTAGCAAGAGTATCATGTTGTTCATAGATAGGAATGCCTTGTCAATGCTTATGATTTTCACAAAGCTTAATGATCTTTGATTGTATCTCTATTATGTTGTTCATGTAGGGAACTATTGAAGAATAATTTGGTTGCCAATGTGTTATCCATCCAATTCAACGACTTAAGGAAAATCTGAGGGTCAATTAGTGCTATTCACGATTAATCTGGGGTGTTGAGGTTCATGGTTTATTGGAAAAGCAACTGGAAATCGATTTGTATGCATGTTATGTGTGGAGAAGAACTCTCTAGCTAGCCAATCACCCATAATTTCCCCCAATTTCGTGCCAAACTTGTTTAAGTCTTTAATCTACTTGTCTTTACTTTAAATTCGTCAAAAACCCAATCTCCTTTACTTTGTTGTGTCAAATTAGTTAGAAGCTGTCCAAACTTGTGTTTTTAAGTGTTTTGAGTCAAGTTAAAATCAACTTTCTTCCAAATCACCCTTTAGTGTCTAGTTTGAGTCTGTTTGATTATTTTGTGCTATTTTGAATCTCTTTAGTTTGTTTTGAATTCTTTGAGTCTAGTTAAGTGTTTTTAAACCTAGTCTTGTGTTTTTGAGTTAGTTTTAAGTAGATTAGCAATCCCTCCTAATTCCCGGCCTAGAATGATCCCTACTTACATCTTTACTACAATTGTCAATAAGAAGGTTTAATTTGCGTGCTATTATATTTCACATCAAATTTTCTTTGTTTTCCTTGTTGCTTTTGTTTTGCTTGAACTCTTTCGATCTTTGCTAGTTGTTTATCAATGTTGCTAGAAAATTTAATAAACTTGTTCCCTTCATTTTTCTCCATCTTCGCTTCTTTTGTTTATGCTCTAACCTTTAGACTTTATAGACCATTAGCAGGCATGGTACTTTTTTATAAGCAGACATGTCGCGTAGTCTATGCAGCTGTTGGTGTAGGTGTAGAACTTCGCAAAGTTGTTAACCTTGACTTTTTCCAATTCCGTAGGTTGCGTAGCATGTATCACAACACTTTAGGACTTGGTGTAGGTTGTTCCGTGCTTGGCAGAGGTGAAGTTTATCGACTATGTTGCATATTGGCAATGGATAAAACTTCGTATATGCATGCTAGCTTGTTTAACCTGTCACAAGAATGTGCAGTTGTATAAGTTTAGCGTGGCTTTAATACTTTATCGAAAATTGACAATATAAACTCTCCAGCATTATCCAGTCTCCCAGACTTTAAAGGATAAGTAGGGTGGTGAACCCTTAAAATCAGCCAGAAGGTTTAGTAGTAATGTGTGTGGACAAACATGTAACCAGTTTGTCGATTCATCAACCAATACCATAACTATTTATATGGTCTGCATTTTGGTTGGATTAGTCCATATATATTCCCTTGAATCCATTATGAAAAAGGGTGATTTCGTCTCTTTCCGAGGGATGATTTAGGAAATCAATTTTCCAACGAGCAGGCTTGGCAAAGTGTGCTTATAGGCACAGCACAAGATCTTTACTTCGAGTAAGTTGATGTGTCGTGGCATCATTGTTAGACTTAAGTGTCCCAAAAGGTTGTGCCAAAGCAAGTAAACTACTTGAATCACCAGGCTCCAGCCGGCCATATATGGCTTGTTTCCAGTTGGGAGACAACTCATTGGCCCCAAAGCAAAGCTTTAGGCTTATTTTTGGAGGTGGTGCAAAGATATTCCACTCTATTTTGTTCAGTGGTTTCATTCATGATCATTATTGTCTTGAAATATAAGGTCTCTTAAATGGTAATTTAGTACCATTCATACAACGAAGAGCGTGCCAATGCTCTTAATCAGGTTGGATGAACCTTAAGTCATTGTTACAGATGTGATTTAGTTAGTGTGCGTAGTATCACATTCATCTAAACAACTTTCCCACATTCGAACCTCACGTGTTTAATTGAATTTGGTCACTTGTATACAAGAAACATGATTCAATTAACTCATATTCGAGGACAATATCAATAAGATTATCCATAACTAAAATAAACACCAAACTGGAATCCAAGAACATAAAGAAATGTTCACAAAGTAAATGGTTTACTAAGGGGATTTGGCCAACAAGGCTATCCATGTCAAAATTTTGCTCTTCCAATGATGTTTGGTGGAGTAAAATTAGTTTCACATATTGACTACTAGAAAGGTACTCCTCAACAACATTGGTAGGGGCATGAACTGGTACATAACCAATGATCTATTCCATCAAGAGGGAAGTATTTCCGTTTGTAATGAACAGGTGCATAACCAATGATCTAGTCTGCAGGGGTTAAGCTTTGGAAATATTATTCCTTATTCTTGAAGTTTTAGGTCTTAGGTGCCACGGATCACGCTTCGGGCATAATGCCACACCTTGGCAGGCCCTAATTCTACCATATGTTGTAAAAACAAACTCGAAATTGGATTGTGAGAGAGTTATACCCAAACTTGGGTCCAGTGGGCTCCAGCCGAGGCTGAAGGGGTTTGTTTAGTAGGCCTCTGCCGAAGCAGAACAATACCATTTGGTGTAACTCTGCTGAAGCAGAGCATGCCCTTCGGTGCATCCCTTCAGAAGCAGGGCATCACCTTTCAGTAGGCTTTGACTGAACTTGGTTGAGCCATTCAGTAGACTTCAGCCAAACTGGATTTATACCATTCAGTAGACTCCAGCCGAAGTTGGGTTTATACCTTTCTCTCACGTTTGTGGTAGTAATCAAATCCGAGAATTTGGTAAACTTTCGTTCTTTATATGGCTACCTCAGTAGCGGGTTAGAAATATGGAATGACAAGAAAATGTATTCTCCAGTCAAAATTCGATCGGATTTAAAAACTTCAAAATCGTTCTCATTCATGGACATAATCATAGTGTGCTTCAGGCAATGTCTTTCATGATTAGACAGTTCGTAGGAGCGAGCCAAACAGCCATGAAATCCTCATTACGGAGGTATTTCCATTTGTAATGCTTCGGGCATAAGTCTTCGAATGAAGATCATGACGGAGGCTTATTCAGCTCTTCCATGCCATTGTTAGCTACAATGGTCTCTCAGGGTCTTGATAGTCAAGTGGAGGTTCACGTCTTGTACCCATATAAAGTGGTTTCTTTTAAGAAACGTCCAAATCAATGAAATCGAACTTGTTACGGTTCGACAATCCACTGAATGGAGGGAACAAGATTGTGATTGGTGCTATGGAAATAAGATATCCATAAGCATCAAAGTTAGAACATTCGGGGTTCTAAGACATGGTTTACATGAAAACCGTCGGGTTTTCATGGGTGTATTGTTTTATGAAAACTTTGGGTTTCAAGGGCCCTAAATTCAAAACTATAAATTTGAGTTTAGTTATGAACTTCTGGTTCATAAAAGGATGTAACTGTAAGAACACAGAATACAATGTACAACTAAGTGTAGTGGATTTGGGTTGCTTTAGGAACTCAAGTGTGAGTGCTTCGAGACTACGAAAGGTAGTCAATGGTTCAAAGAAAAAAAATAAAATATTAAATCTTTAATGTCCAAAAGTGGGCTTCAGGCCAATAATTTTGCATGCCTTGTCAGATTAATGGACTGTTGGTCACTTTTAATTAATTCAATAGATCAGACCATATAGGGTCGATTGTGGAAGCAAAATAATGACATTCGGGTCTTATTAGCTTCAATTTCCAACAAGGCAAGTGACAAGTGAATTATAGCTTAATTAGCGTTAACCAAAAACTTCCCAAAAATTATATGGGTATGGTTATGAAGTGGGGATGCCAATACATGGCATTGGGTCAAAAATAAAAAAACATAGAAGGACATAGCCCAGGACACTTGGGCTGGCTGCAAAGTCATAGGTCAAGTCCCTTTAGCTGTTGGCCTGAGGAACATGGCTACAATGCAGCCCAACCTAACTACATGTTAGCGAGCCAGGGAAGGGGGCAGAGCCCAGCAACGCTAGGCTTGCTGGCTTTGGGCAATGGCGCAAAGGAAGCCCAGCTTTTGCTGGCTTCTAGTTGACACGGGACAAGCCCAACTATTGCTGCCTTCTAAGAAGTAGGCCAAATCTAGAAAAGCCAAGCAATGGTTGCTGGTTTCTAGAACAGATCGCGGGTCGTGAAGCCCATGCATCAAGGACCTAAGCGCAAGCCTGGTCCAATTTTAGCACAAAGCCCAAAGGGCTGCCATATCGCATACCCAAGCTTCAGGCTTGGCACAACACATTGTTGGCTGGGCGTGGCTTGAAGCCGCAGCTCAGTCGTACAAAAAAAAAATAGAAATCTTAGATTTTTTTTTTTCCGACACTTTTTCAAACCCTAAGTGCTTCTAATTTATTTGATTTCTTTGACTCACAAATTCCACATAGCATAATTGCGTATTGCATGAACAAATATATATATATATATATTGATAAAATATATGAACACATATGCAATATATATAATTGAAAGGAAAATATAAATATAGGGGGTTCATGCATCATGGAGAATGTTTTCATGCTTCATGGTCGTTTCAAATATCTTAATTTATTTTAAAAGAACCTGATTGGTAGAAAGCAATTGAGCCTTTGAATTTGCAGAAGATCCTTCTCGAAAAGCCAAAATTACATCTCCAATACGTTGAATCACGTTCAACAAAAAAAATAATAAATTAAATTGAATTAAAAACATGTAGTTCAATTCAATAAAATAATAAAATAATCATAAAGAGAGTTATTAAAACGTAATACTCCCCTGATTGAAGAATAAACTTTCTTTAGCGCAGTGTCAAGAATGTGTTGATAACATGTTATAGGCATAATTTACTAAACAATTATGGAGGCCAGAAAGAGAGAGATATGTAATTATGAGGTGTGTTCTATTCCATCCCATTGTGCCTTTATTTATAGTAGAAGGGAAGGTTAATTCCTTACCCTAATAGGATTACAACTCTAACATGATAATATCTAACCCCTAGAGAATATTCTAAGATATCCCTAGATACACTAGGATTTACACAATCACATTCCTAATCTAATAGGACTGCAACAACCGTAACTAATGGACTTAGGTATTTTTTGTCACTTTTTGCAATAATATTGATAATCTTGTGACATTGATTCTTTCCTATTATGATTTGTATTACTTGGAGAGCAAGTTTCTCTCTCCTCATGGTTTACTATAAATAAAGGCATAGCCGCATAGGCAATGGAAAACATATCCCATAAATTCCTCAATTCTTTCTCTGTCTTTGTCACATCCCGAAAATAATAGACCACAAGACGTTATCAGCATGCTCCTGATGCAGTGCTAAGAAAATTCTATTACAAACCAATTCACAAGATCTATCATCGCAATCCAGGTTCTTCTAAAACACGATCTTAATTGTCGATAAATATTTTTGCAGTCTAATTGCATGAAACATTCACTGTTGAGCATGAACCCTAATTTTCCCTTATCCAAATATATATTCAACTCCAACTATTGTTCGTAGTTATATTGTTATTAATGTTATAATTGTGGTAAATTGTATCTATGTGATATAAGAAAAGAAAATGAACAAAAAAGAAAAAAAAAAACTCTAAAACTTGGACCGGAAGCCTTGAGCTCGCACTAAACCGAGCTGCTTATGCCACGGCTTGAAGCCGTAAGTCGTGCCGAGCCACCGCCCCACCAAGTCGAGGAGCCAAGCTCCGACAGCTGAGCACAGGGACCTCCAAAACAATGACGTTTCACGTCGTCTTCCCAAACCTCACTAAGCCGCCGCCTGGCAGAGCCAACGATGATCCTCACCGTCGACGACCTGCGGCCGTCTTTCTTCGTTGAACCCATTCATCTCACAACAAACCAACAAGTTTCCAGTCGAAATCGCGTCGGATCCATCAAGATTTGTTGAAGTTTAGTGTTCATACGTTCAATTGGAACCCGAAGTTTCAAATATAGTATTGTTTGGATCCAAAATTACATCATCAACCAATGCAATCTAGGCCGTTGAGTGAGCAAAGTTTTAAGCCGTTAGATGGCCGAGTCAGGATAATTTTTGGTTATTATTAGAGAATAATATTGTGATTTTCATCATAATGATTATCTATTAATAATATATTGAATTATCTAGACTTACTATCATCTAGAGCACAGCTGGGTGATAAAGTCGTAGTGATTTAATACAATGTTGTGTGGGATAATACTACGCTATCATGAGTGGAGTCATAATATGGCACGATGATTATCAAATCCACCGACTAATTTGAAGATGGGATTGCATGCAAAGGGTGGAAATTGAAAATAAAGATTAGATTGCATGCACGTGGCGACAAACTAAGCCCAAATGGCGTGATTTCACCAAACCAAGTTTGAATGGTAATCCGTGGGGTAATTTTTTTTGTTTTTGAATAAATGATATTATCTACACTAAGAGGAAGGGGTGGACTAAGCCTCACAATAGAGCTAGCAATAATGTGGTTCAAATTCGCCTTTGGCGAGAATCGAACCTAGACTGTACGTACTAAGTGGCAATCCATGGGGTAATTAAAAGATATTCTTAGGAATATTATTGGCAGCTTTGGTACTTCTTGGAATGCAATTATACAATGTGGTCATCAAACATACTAGCTCTATAAATACGAGACATACCGCAATGAGAAGATAGCTCCAATTCAACACACAACTACTCTGGCAAACCTCTCAAACACCTTGAGATTTTTATTCTCTTGTTTCCCGCCAACACATCTTCAGTTTGGATAAACAACACTGTGGAGGCAACCGGCAACATCTTCAGTTTGGATAAACAGCACTAGAGCCGTAAAATCAGCCAACCGAGGAGCACCTTTAGTTTAGATAAACAGTACTGCTTCAAGACCAACTGGTTATTTATCCAAGTCTCGGTCAACAAGGATTTCCGAGTCCTTGTTGGTAGAGGTCATCTCATTGATAGGAGCATATTTATACGACTTAGTTAGCTTGTTTTCTTGCATTTAATTAGCTAAACTATGTTAATTATAGTGTTTAAAGTTATTTTCGTGCAATTTCAGGTTTTAGTGTCAAAGTATGCAAAAAGAAGCAATTTGGAGCATTCTAGAGCATTTTTGGGCCAAGATTGGATAGTGCAAGCATGGAGGCATGAGGATGGACGAATTTGAAAGGCTTGAATTCAGTTAGGGAGTTGCAAGAGGGCCTAAAAACCTGATTTCTATAAGGCTACATTAGAGCCACATGCACTTCCATCCTTTAAGCCATTCCACATGCATTCATCATCATAACCTAGCTGTCATTCCACCTTTATGCATTCATCATCATAACCTAGCTGTCATTCCACCTTTGTGCCATGCTTCCCCCTTTGTTCCAACCACTTCACATGCATTCCTTTCATATAAATCAGCCACATGCACCCATAATCATTCAACCAACTTTGCACATGCATTCATCATCATAACCTAGCTGTCATTACCCTTTAATCACATGCATAAATCAGCCACATGCATCTCCCATCACCATTCCAGATTTCCACCAAGTTCCAGCCTGTCATATTCCCTCCTTTTCACCTATAAATAAGCATCCATTGCAGCCACAATTCATTCATTCCCATTCATTCTCATTCACTCTTCCATTTCAGAAATTCATTCATTCAAACACACATCCACACCATCAAACTATCCTTAGACCTTGTGCTACAACGAAGAGGAGGAGAAAAGTGCCTAAACGTTCATACAATTCAAGTTTGAGTTGTTGGAATGTTTAGGTGTTTCTTTTCCTCGATTACAATGTTTAATTTCAATTCTCTTTGTTTTGTACGTATGAGGAACTAAACCCCCCCTTGGCTAGGGGGGGATTCGAAATATATGTTTATGCTTGCAATATGATTTGATTACTTCTAATTACGTTTCATAAGTTGTGAATTCAATTTGTTTAACTGTTTGATTGATAACTTATTTATGTATGTTTATTGAGATTGCACGCTTAATTTTCATGCATGAATATGACGCTAGAATATAAGTGAGTTTCACCTAATAGTTATGAACTTATATTCACAAGTAGTGGAGGTTGCTTATAAACAATCGCGTTAAATGAATTCTTGGCATAAGTTTCATGCAATCATAGTAACAAGTGCTTCGTCAATGCTTATGGTTTTCAAAGAACTTAATGATTCTTGCTTGTATCTCTATTATGCAATCATGTAGAGGACTTGTGGGAAATGTTTTGGGTTGTCGTATGCAATCATCCAATTCAATAACATTAGGAAAATCTGAGGGTTAATTAGTGCAATCACGGTTAACCTGGGGCGTTGAGAATTCATGGTTTATTGAAAAGCAATTAGAAATCGTTTTATATGCAATTGTAACATGTGTGGAGATGAACCCCTTAGCTAGCCATCCCATCCATTCAATTCCATCACATTCATCTTTACAATCTGTTTTTAATTACAATCTGTGCATTTTAGTTAATTTCGTCAAAAACTCAATCCCCCTTTACTTTAGTGTCCAATATAGTTAGAAAGTGTCTTAGTTTGTGTTTCTAAGTGTTTTGATTCAAGTTATTACCCAAATTCGTCCAAAGTACTCAAAGTGCTCAAAACTGCCCAAAAAGTGTTTTTAAGGCAGTTTTGAGTGTTTTGGTGCTGTTTTGAGTCTTTTGGTTTGTTTTGGTGTTTTAAAGTTTAGTTTTGCATTCTTTGAGTCTAGTATAGTGTTTTATATTGTGTTTTTACGTTTTTGAGTGAAATCCAAGTGATTAACAATCCCTCCTAATCCCCGGTCCAGAACGATCCCTACTTACATACTTACTACAATTGTCAAAAAGAGGGTTTAATTTGTGTGCGTATATTTCTCGCATCAAATTTTGGCGCCGTTGCCGGGGATTAGCAACTTTGCTAATCTCTTGGATTGTTTTATTTTCGTTTGTGTGTATATATTTTTAGTTTTATTTTGTTGATTTTAGAAGCAAGACATGGCACTTGATAATGCTTCTCTATTGTCACAGCTCATGGAAAGGTCCCAAATGCAAAGCGTTGATATATTTGATCTTCAATCAAGGAATAACGTGTTTTCCAATACTTACAATTCAGATTGGAGTGATCATTCAAACTCTATATGGTGGGAACCTCAAAATGTTCAACAAGAAGGATATTGGCAGCCACCTCATATTCAATATGCCTAACCAAACTCAAGTTCGTCAATAGATTATAATCAAAAGCTTAATGAATTAATTTGTTTGGTGGAGGGCTCACAAAACCAACTCGATGAGGCTCAACAAGGAGAATATTGGCAACCATATGAGGAGTTCTATACAACACCTATGCAGCCACCACAACCTGCCCAAACAAATTCAAGTGAGTCTTTGTATAATGATACGGTTAGTAAGTTACTCACCAATTTGTCTCAGGGGCAAGAAGATCAAAACAAAGCAAGGCAAAATCAAGACAAAAGGTTGGACCACTTGGAAAAGCAAATTGGGCAGATCGCGGAGTTCGTAGGACAGTTTCGAGACCAAGGCGAACTCCCTAGTTCAACCATTGTAAATCCGAAGGGAGAATTTGAAATTGCCAAGGAAATCATGTTGAGAAGTGACAAGGAGGTTGGAACGGACCCTCAACCATCAAAATCAAATCACAAGGAAGAGGAATACACCCAACCCACGGCAAGAGTGGAAACACCTTTGCCGGAGGCACCTATTGCTCCTACGCCATCTAATTCAAGTAAGGTTGTTCCAAATTTAATTAGTTCTAACCCCATTCCACCTAATATCCCTATTCCTTGCAGGTTCATGAATTCCAAGGAAGAAGAAAGTGAAAAAGACACCTTGGAAGCCCTTCCAAAGGTGAAAAGTAGGGAATATCATGAATTCATCAAAGAGGACATTCTTGAAATAAACAACCCCAAAGAAGTTGAATTTTATGACACAAGACAAGGACCAATCCTCACATCAAATCTGACCAAGTGCAAAGTCCCTGAAACGTTCAAAGAAGGGGTGTTTATTCTTGAGTTCTTATTGGATCACATAAGTAAGCTACCTCCTCCAATTTCAATTTTTTTTTATACTAACATGTTGTTAATGATTCAGGCATCCAATCTTGAATTTAAACCATTACCGGATCATTTCAAATATCACCTTCCATTCAAAGATCAATTCCATGCCGTTTGATTCAAAAAAAAAATAAAATAAAATAAAATAAAATAAAAAATAAAAAAAAAATAAAAAAAAGAATGTAGCCTTCACAAAGGTTGTTTGCGTGAAGACCCACCACGAGGCAAAACTCTAGAAGCGGAAGGCGTAAAACTCTAGAAGCGGAAGGCATCGGAGCGGAAGGCATCGGAGCGGAAGGCATCGGAGCAGAAGGCATCAGAGCGGAAGGCATCGGAGATAGAGCATTCCAGGCCTCAATACTTGGCGGAACGCTGGATGACCCAGGAAAAAGGTGCCTCTGGAAGAAAGACGCAAGCCTTTGACGGTCACTTTGCATTCGACCTTGAGATTCTTGCATCTCATCAAGCTTCCTCTTCATGCCCGACGAATAGTTATTTGCAAGCACATGCAAACTTCTATTCTCGTACTTAAGCTGTTTGATCTCCTGCTTAAGATTTTCCACCTCTGCCATCAATGATTCCACCTGACGGGACCGAGCAAGCAGGCGTTGGCCCATGTTGGACACAGAGCTCGCACACTGAACACTAAGTGCGAGGGACTCTTGAACGGCCAACTCATCGGACCGTCCTGACAGCAGCCTACTATCTTTTGGAGTGAATAGGTTCCTAGCTACTATTGTAGCTGTTGTGGCGTCCTACATCACAGAGTCTTCACCTGTAAGAGGACCGTTAGAAGATAAAAAAGAAGGGCGCCATACGTTACCTTGACGCGGCGCGCCCGTATCACTGCTTCTGCTGAGACTCAATTCTAAGCTAAGGTTCGATGGGTTTGCCATTTTTCAAAGGTGTTCAAAGAGAAGGGGTGGATGGAGTTAAATTTCAAAGGGCCGGAGACAATTTTCAAAAATGGGCAGTCTTCAGAGTGTGTATGTTAGTGGTGATCGATAGCTCTATAAAAAGCCAAGGCGACGCGTCCACCGATTCAAAAAGCCGGAATTTCCTGCGTAAAGTTCGGCGACGCTCTCTCGGCTTTTCAGAAAACGCGTTCAACTTTGTCAACACGTGGAGGCCATCATCGCAACTACACATCTTTAGCCGACAAGCGCAAAGTTCGGCGACGCTTTCTCTACTTTTCAGAAAACGCATGCAGCTTTGTCAAAAGAGCCGCATCCGCACTACTACGTGTCGTTCAGAAAGCGAATGGGCGTCGCTCAGAAATCGAAGGGGCGCCTGCTCAGAAATCGAAGGGGCGCCTGCTCAGAAATCAAAGAGGCGTCGTTCAGAAATCGAAGAGGCGTCACTATTTCAAAAAGCCGGATTTGCGGGATCAAAACGTTTGTCGACAAGGGTAAAAGAACAATACCACCACTTGCTATTGGGAAATCCCTATATATGTCGACCTTCATCTTTTATGGCAAGGCAAACCTGAAGAAAATGCCCAACTCTTCCTCACCTCTGAGGGCGCACTCCCAGCAAAGCCTTTCGAAATACTCCATTCTTTCTTCTTCCCCAAAGATGATACCAGATGCCTGGAGTACAGATGACCCAGGAGGAAACAGCACCACAAATACATGTGCTGATTCATTCACCGCTTCTTCAAAAGCAAAGGTATCTCATATCATCAAGGTCAAAAGCAAAAGTATCTCATATCATGCTCTTTCCCTGTCTTTTCCTTTGTCTTTGATATTACTTGCATGGCAAAGTAAAAGAAGCAATCAGCCGGCACTTGGAGTCTACCTGGACTCTATTCCCTGGTTGCTTACCTAGCGTTGCTCTCGAGTAGTCATCTTCAACGGTTGATACACTTCCAGAGAAGGGACCACTTCTGCAAAGGGGAGCAAGTAAGGCAAGTGAAAATGACACATTGAAGCATGTGGAGACAACTGCATATGCTGAGCTATCCTCTAACCCTCTTCAATACGAATTGGAGAGATTGAACAAAGAAACAGAAAAAAGGAGGAAGCTCAGACCTTCGGGGGAGACCAAAAGAATCCTGCTGCCCAGTTCAAGAGTAGCACAAAGGAAAATCAACGAGTGGAGGAGACCAAAAGAATCCTGCACCCAGTTCAAGAGTAGCCTGTGGAATCACCAAGATCAAAGCCTCAATGCAATTACCAAGGAGAAGATGGAATTTACACTCCATAACCAGATTTGCGTCCCTAAACTCTTCTCTTTGTTAATTACATTCTGCCATGTTTAGTATGTTTAGTTGCTTTTTGTGTGTTTACTTATGTTTTGTGTGAATCTATGCTTAAAACATTGAGGACAATGTTTGATTTAAGTGTGGGGGGGGTAACTAAGTATATTTGATGCAAATTCGTGGGATTTTATCACCCATAACTTCAAATGTTGTTCCTTGCTGTTTTAAGGTGTTTTTAAGATGTTTTAGAGTGTTTTAATATGTTTTGTTTTTATAACTCCGAAAATCACATAAAAATTTGGAAAACATGTTTTGAAAAGCCTAAAAAGAGTGTTTTGAGTCGTTTTTGTGTGTTTGTGTCTTAGGGTACCTTCCAACACAATGATAAGGATTTGGTTTGTAATTGCATGACTGTTAAAAAGAGTTATGAACATAGAGAAAAGTTTGATTTACTCTTGGTATATGCTTGGTTATGGTTATAATGTATGACTTCACATGGAATCATAAAAGAAAAAAATTGTTTTTGTAACATGCTTGAAGGAAGGAACTCAAACAAACGCTACAACCTTGTGAGACTTGAGCCTAAATGTTCTTTGGAGAGTTATTTTTTGTGATTCTTTGTTTTCTAAAGTTGTTGCATGATCTCATTATTCCTTGCTTGGTTGCTACTTAGAATGCAATTGTATCATGATAGAACTAAATGCTAGAACTTATATCCGTTTCATTCAAAGCATGACATTGAATTGCATAACATATATCAAGATGAAGTTGTGTAGTTGCCACCATAGCCAAATAGCCTCACTTCCCATATTCCGTATATGTTGTAAGTTTTACCCCCGTTGAGCTTTGTTTAGCCTTTATTCTTTGTTAACCCACATCACCCCTTACCTAGCCTAGAGTAGGACTTTCCTATACCCGTGTTCTTAAAGTATAGTGAGCATGACTTAAATGAATTCCTTTTGAGTTACATTATGCAAGAAAATGAGTGTGGGGGAGTAAAAAGTTTGTTCGTACGTTTATATGTATGTTTTGAGATTCAAAAGAAAAAGAAGAAGAAGAAAAAAAAATAAATAAATAAAAAAAATAATAATAAAAAAAGGAGTGAAAATAAGTAAGAATGAACTCACGAGCGTTGATGGTTGAAGAAAGGGTCCAAAAAGTTGAATATGGCCCTAAGTTTGTGTGACTTTCCCTTGGGTGTTCAAAGTTGACTTCTGCGTTCTTAAGGGAATTCTAAGTGCCTAATTCGATACTTTGCTCACTATTGCTTTAAGAATGTTTGTTTATCCTTCACCTTTCATTGTTAGCCAATACCCTAGCCCCGTTACAACCCTTTGACTTCTATCTTGAGTGTTATGTGTTTCAAAATGTGGAGTTTGGAATTGATATGAGCTTATGGAATCATTGGTTCTCATTCTAAGTAGTAGCATTCCATTCATGAGATCATATTCATGTCATTATCGTAAATCCAGAAAATGCTTTCTTTGTTATAACATATGTGAGATACTAGTCTTTCATGTTTACATCAATCTCTCACATATAACTAGTGTAGGGTGTGTAGTCAGAAAATCTGTGTGAAAATAGAGTGCATTCTAGTAAGGAATTGAGGAAATTCTCTAAGGCATGTTACTACATTCAAATCATGGTTTTAAATGCTTAATTGTGAACTAGTATGTGGTGACTATGATTAAGAATGTACTTAAGTGTAAAGATGGCTAAAATCTGTGGGAATAATGATTTTTAACATGTCATGTGCATTGGAAATCCCTGAGGCAAATGTTGGAAGGTGTAGGTTGTGTTTTGTTCGTTTTGTTTTGTTTTTGGTTTCTTTTGTTTTGTTTTGCTCGAGGACTAGCAAAAGCTAAGTGTGGGGGAATTTGATAGGAGCATATTTATACGACTTAGTTAGCTTGTTTTCTTGCATTTAATTAGCTAAACTATGTTAATTATAGTGTTTAAAGTTATTTTCGTGCAATTTCAAGTTTTAGTGTCAAAGTATGCAAAAAGAAGCAATTTGGAGCATTCTAGAGCATTTTTGGGCCAAGATTGGATAGTGCAAGCATGGAGGCATGAGGATGGACGAATTTGAAAGGCTTGAATTCAGTTAGGGAGTTGCAAGAGGGCCTAAAAACCTGATTTCTATAAGGCTACATTAGAGCCACATGCACTTCCATCCTTTAAGCCATTCCACATGCATTCATCATCATAACCTAGCTGTCATTCCACCTTTATGCATTCATCATCATAACCTAGCTGTCATTCCACCTTTGTGCCATGCTTCCCCCTTTGTTCCAACCACTTCACATGCATTCCTTTCATATAAATCAGCCACATGCACCCATAATCATTCAACCAACTTTGCACATGCATTCATCATCATAACCTAGCTGTCATTACCCTTTAATCACATGCATAAATCAGCCACATGCATCTCCCATCACCATTCCAGATTTCCACCAAGTTCCAGCCTGTCATATTCCCTCCTTTTCACCTATAAATAAGCATCCATTGCAGCCACAATTCATTCATTCCCATTCATTCTCATTCACTCTTCCATTTCAGAAATTCATTCATTCAAACACACATCCACACCATCAAACTATCCTTAGACCTTGTGCTACAACGAAGAGGAGGAGAAAAGTGCCTAAACGTTCATACAATTCAAGTTTGAGTTGTTGGAATGTTTAGGTGTTTCTTTTCCTCGATTACAATGTTTAATTTCAATTCTCTTTGTTTTGTACGTATGAGGAACTAAACCCCCCCTTGGCTAGGGGGGGATTCGAAATATATGTTTATGCTTGCAATATGATTTGATTACTTCTAATTACGTTTCATAAGTTGTGAATTCAATTTGTTTAACTGTTTGATTGATAACTTATTTATGTATGTTTATTGAGATTGCACGCTTAATTTTCATGCATGAATATGACGCTAGAATATAAGTGAGTTTCACCTAATAGTTATGAACTTATATTCACAAGTAGTGGAGGTTGCTTATAAACAATCGCGTTAAATGAATTCTTGGCATAAGTTTCATGCAATCATAGTAACAAGTGCTTCGTCAATGCTTATGGTTTTCAAAGAACTTAATGATTCTTGCTTGTATCTCTATTATGCAATCATGTAGGGGACTTGTGGGAAATGTTTTGGGTTGTCGTATGCAATCATCCAATTCAATAACATTAGGAAAATCTGAGGGTTAATTAGTGCAATCACGGTTAACCTGGGGCGTTGAGAATTCATGGTTTATTGAAAAGCAATTAGAAATCGTTTTATATGCAATTGTAACATGTGTGGAGATGAACCCCTTAGCTAGCCATCCCATCCATTCAATTCCATCACATTCATCTTTACAATCTGTTTTTAATTACAATCTGTGCATTTTAGTTAATTTCGTCAAAAACTCAATCCCCCTTTACTTTAGTGTCCAATATAGTTAGAAAGTGTCTTAGTTTGTGTTTCTAAGTGTTTTGATTCAAGTTATTACCCAAATTCGTCCAAAGTACTCAAAGTGCTCAAAACTGCCCAGAAAGTGTTTTTAAGGCAGTTTTGAGTGTTTTGGTGCTGTTTTGAGTCTTTTGGTTTGTTTTGGTGTTTTAAAGTTTAGTTTTGCATTCTTTGAGTCTCGTATAGTGTTTTATATTGTGTTTTTACGTTTTTGAGTGAAATCCAAGTGATTAACAATCCCTCCTAATCCCCGGTCCAGAACGATCCCTACTTACATACTTACTACAATTGTCAAAAAGAGGGTTTAATTTGTGTGCGTATATTTCTCGCATCACTCATCAGCCTTCTCGGCGAAGTGAGATGTTACCTGGTTACTACATTCAGCACACTGAAAGCCGAATTTGATATTGAACTTAGTAAAACTATTAGCCTTGTCTTCAGGCTCTAGAACACGAAGGCCGAGACTTATTCCTTCCCCAGCCACAGTCATAAGATCAAGAAGTCGGCAGCGCGCCCAACGCTACATCAACATACATTTTACTAAATAGCCGAACTTGGCCGACGAGTTAATACGCTCCGCATTCGATTGAAGGATGTAGTTAATTTATTAGTTACTCAGAATGTGTGGCATGTAGGTTAGGTAGTTTTTAGGGTCAACAATTACCATGGAAACCCAAAGTTTCATAAACATACATCTATGAAACCCGAAGTTTTTCATGCTAATTTAAACCAAACATGTCCACAAAACTCGAACGTTCTACTTTTGACTATGAATGTTTTTTTACCTAGAGTACTGATCATGATTGATCTTGCTCCTTCCATTGCAACACTGATAGAAGCATATTTAGGCAACTTAGTTGGCTTGCTCTTGTGCATTTACGTTGTTATTTCTTAGTTCTTTAAGTCGTTTAAGTTATTTTCATATGTTTTCAGGTTCTAAGGGCTAAAGGAGCAAAGAAGTGCATTTTGGAGCCTTTTGGAGCACTTTTGGGCTAAGGATGGATAGCTTATGCTTGGAGCCAAAGTGTTGGACGAAATTGAAGGCCTTGTATGCACTTTAGGACATCCTAACCCGTGCAAAACCATCCATTCCAGCAGGAACCCTTGTTTGCCGTGCAAAACAGCACCATCCACACCTTGCCGTGGCCTCCCCTTGCATTTCCAGCTTTCCCACTTCATCATTGCAGCACATTCTCTTCCATATTCCCTCTTTAATCCACATGCATTCATCATCATTCACCCTAGTTGTCACTCACATGCTTTCCCATTCTATAATTCAGCCACATGCACCCATAATTAAACAATCCCTTAGCCGTGACATGCATTCATCATTCAGCAACTTTTCCTAGCTGTTTTTCCATTCATTCCCTTCATAAAACAGCCAGCCACACTTCCACATGCATTCCCTCTTTAATCATTCCCTCCTAGCTGTCATTCACATGCTCTCCCATCCATTCTCTCCCTATAAAAACCATACACACTTCACACCAAAGAGAACATCCTGGAGCCGTGCAAAAACCACTCATTTCCAGCATCTCCCCTTCCATTTCAGCAACAATCCCATTGCCGTGGCTTCCCCTTCATTTCCAGCATCTACCCTTCCATTTCAACCACTCCCCATCCCTCCAAAACACTATCCTACCATCACACATCCATTCCTCCATACAAATACCACCCCAAAACCTATCCTTAGACCTTGTGCCACAACAAAGAGGAGGAGAAGAGGCCCTAAACGTTCATACAATTCAAGTTTGAGTTGTTGGAATTTTTAGGTGTTTTCTCTCCTTGATTTCAATGGTTAAATTTACTTATCTTTGTCTTGTACGTATGAGGAACTAAACCCCCCATTAGCTAGGGGGTGATTCGAAACCATGTTTATGCTTGCAATATGAATTGATTACCTTTGGTTGGAATTTCATGAGTTGTGGATTTAATTTGTTTAACTATTTGATTGATAACTTATTTATGTATGTTTATTGAGAGTGCACGCTTAATTTTCATGCATGAATATGACGCTAGAATATAAGTGAGTTTCACCTAATAGTTATGAACTTATATTCACAAGTAGTGGAGGTTGCTTATAAACAATCGCGTTAAATGAATTCTTGGCACTAGTTTCATGCTCATCATAGTAACGAATGCCTCGTCAACACTTATAGTTTTCATGATGCTTAATGATCTTTGATTGTATCTTTATTGTGCTTTTCACGTAAAGGACTTTTGGAGAATGTTGTGAATTGCATTGCGCTAACCCATCCAATTCGTTAACTTAAGGATTACTTGACGGTTAATTTAAGCGGACCTAATTAACCCGGGGTGTTGAGTTTCATAATTCATCGAAAGACCAACCAAAAATCATCTTGTATGCAAGTGTAACATGTGTGGAGAAAAACCTTCTAGCTAGCATTCATCCATATTTTCATCACATTCATATTTACATTCTGCCCTTAATTGCAATCTGTGCATTTTATTTTAATTTTGTCAAAAGCTCAATCCCCCCCCATATTTTGTTTAGTCTTCGTCATTACAATCTATCTTATTTTGTGTTTTTAAGTATTTGAAGTCGTGTGGACTTATTTTGAGTTTTTGTTAAGTGAGTTAAGTGTTTTAAAGGTTAGTTTTATTTATTTGAGTCGGTTTAAAGTGTTTAGCACCCCTAGTTAATCCCCGGTTAGAACGATCCCTACTTACATCATTACTACAATTGTCACAAATAGGGTTTAATTTGTGTGTCACATAAGTAACGCATCAAAATTTTGGCGCCGTTGCCAGGGATTAGCAAAGTTGCTAATCCCTTGTCTTGAGTCTTGTTTAAATTGTTTGGTTTCTGTTTTTTTTAATTTTTGCACCGTGTGTATGTGTTTTGTTTATGACCCGTAGCTCACAACCTGTTCGTGAGCATATCTCCGACTTTGACGGCGATTTCGAAAGGACTTTGAGAAAGAACAAGAAATTGCAAGAGTCTAATCCTTCTAGTCCCGAACCTGAAGTAGAAGAGCAAGAAGTTGAGGTTGAAGAGGAGGCCAAGGCAAGGTTTGAAGAGGAAGTACCAACCATGGCAGCGGACAATCGAACCATCAAGGAGCTTTCTGCCTCGGGTTTGGCCAATGCAGCCCCTCTTTGCATCCAATACCCTAGGGCAGCCCCTGAGAAGACCGATGAGTTTGAGTTGAAGTCCAGTCTGCTACATCATATACCCAAGTTCCATGGATTGTCCATGGAGGATCCGAACAAGCATCTGAAGGAATTCGAGGTGGTGTGTTCAAGCATGACTCCCGTCAACGTCGACGGAAGTATTTTGAAGATGAAGACTTTTCCATTCTCTTTAATGGACAAAGCCAAGGATTGGTTGTACGACTTAGCTCCAGGAACCGTCACATCATGGGAGAGCATGAAGAGGGCATTTCTGGAGAAGTTTTTCCTAACTTCTCGAATCATCCTTTTACGTAAAAGGATAAGTGGAATTCAACAAGATGAAGGTGAGTCTTTTCCTACGTATTATGAACGTTTTAAATCTCTTGTTGCTTCTTGTCCACAGCATCAGATGAAGGAGGAGTTGCTTCTGCAATACTTCTATGAGGGGCTCCTACCAATGGAACGTCAAATGCTCGACGCCTCGGCGGGTGGAGCATTGGTGGACAAGACACCCATGGCTGCAAAGGTCTTGATTGCTAACCGAGCGTTGAACGCTCAACAATACGAAGGAGTAGGCCAAAGAGGACCCCCACGGCAGCAAGTGCATGAGGTAAGTTCCACCCCCGATATTCATTCACAATTAGCTAATCTTACTTCCATTGTGTCTCGGATGGCCGAAGGCATGAGGATGCAAGGACCAATGGTATGCGGGGTGTGTTCTATCCAAGGACATGCTTCTGAGACGTGCCCACAACTCATCGAGAATGGAGGATGGGAAAGCGCCAATGCCATAGGTTATCAAGGCCAAAATCAGCAAAGAAATGATCCATACTCAAATACATACAATCCGGGTTGGTGAGACCACCCAAATTTCAGATGGAGAGATGCACAACAACCTGCCCAACAAAGTGGATTCCGACAACCCCCGGGTTTCTTTCCAAGGCCAATGGCACCACAACCACCTCCTCAAGCACAATCATCCCAAACCAACTCAGGTACGTCTATGAATGATGATAAAACATATCAATTATTAACCACAATGGCACAGGGAATGCAGAACCAAGCAAAGGAGGTTAATGAGCTAAAGAAGCAAATGGGACAAATGGCCGAATTTTTGGGACAATTTCGTGAAAATGGTAAGTTACCAAGCACTACGGTGGTCAATCCAAAGGGTGGCTTTGAAACCGCCAATGCAATCACCTTAAGAAGTGGCAAGGAAGTTGGAACCACCTCACAACCACCAAAATCAAGCCAAGACGAGGAGGAAAAGCTGTTGCAAGAGGAAGAGAGGAAGGGCAAAGCCACGGCAAGGGTGGAGCAACCCTTACCGCAACCACTTCAAGCTCCTAGGCCGTCCAACAAATGTAAGGTAGGTCCAAACTCAATTGTTTCTAATGTGATTCCACCAAACGTGCCCTTTCCTAGCAGGTTTATGCAAGCCAAGAAAGAGGAGGATGAAAAAGACATCCTGGAGACGTTTAGGAAGGTGCATGTCAATATCCCGCTCCTTGATGCAATAAAGCAAATTCCGAAGTATGCGAAGTTTTTGAAGAAGATTTGTACAACAAGGAAACGGATTCGGGAAAAAGAGGTGGTACATGCAAGTGAGAATGTCTCTGCCATATTGCAAAGAAAGCTGCCACCTAAATGCAAAGATCCAGGTAGTTTCACTATCCCTTGTGTAATTGGTAATACAAAGTTCGAACATGCTATGCTAGATTTAGGTGCATCAATTAATGTCATGCCATACTCTGTTTATGCATCTATGAATCTAGGAGAGCTTAAAAATGATGGGGTTATTATACAATTAGCCGATCGATCTAATGCATACCCGAGAGGAGTTTTGGAAGATGTCTTGGTGCAGGTAGACCACTTGATTTTTCCTGCAGATTTCTATGTGCTTGACATGGACGATTCAACCACTCTCCACCATCGCCACTCTTACTTGGACGACCTTTCATGAAAACAGCCCACACTAAGATTGATGTGGCCAAGGGAGCCTTAACTATGGAGTTTGGTGGTGATACGATTAACTTTAAAGTTTCTGAATCTATTAAGAATACTAATGATGTTCATTCTTGTTTTGTTATAGATGTGCATAAGGACATAGGGCCGAAAGGATCCGCACAAATCAAGAAGGATGCATCTAGAATCACCACCGAGGAAGGAATTGGATTGGAGCACAACGAGCATGCCACTACCCGAAAAACATCCAATATGGCCGTGCCGTGTGCTAAAATTGGCGAGAAGGTGGCTGCCCTTGGGGCAGTGCCACAACATCCTAGTAAGTCTCCAATCCCAATTCCGATTCCTATTTCAACTAATAGGTTGTTACCTTCTTTGGTGCAGGTACCCAATCAATTTCAAGGTGGTGGGATCAGTTACAGTGACTTTAGGAATCCAAACGCCAGAATCAGGGAGGATCACTATCCCCTCCCATTCATTGAGCCGTACTACGAGAACTTTATTGAGCATGTTGTGGAGGAGATCCCATTGCATGCTGTGGGTCCTAAGTGAGAAAAGAAGGTCTCGTCCGGCTGCAAGACGTAAAAGAAAGCGCTACTTGGGAGGCAACCCAATACACTGAATAAAATAAAGCATGTTCATTGATCTCCGAGAAATTACAAGTGCGTAAAAATAAAAATAAAAAAAAAGAGAGAAAGACGGAGCCTTCACAAAGGTTGTTTACGTGAAGCCCCACTACGTGGTAAAACTCTAGGAGCGGGAGGCATCGGAGCGGAAGGCATCGAAGATAGATCATTCGAGGCCTCAATACTTGGTGGAACGTTAGATGACGCAGGAAAAAGGTGCCTCTGGAAGAAAGCTGCAAGCCTTTGACGGTCACTTTGAATTCGACCTTCAGATTCTTGCAGCTGATCAAGCTTCCTCTTCATGCTTGTCGAATAGTTATTTGCAAGCACGTGCAAACCTCTATTCTCGTGCTTAAGCTGTTTGATCTCTTGCTTAAGATTTTCCACCTCCGTCATCAATGATTCAACTTGACGGGATCGAGCAAGTAGGCGTTGGCCCATGTTGGACACAAAGCCCGCACACTGAACACTGAGAGCTAGGGACTCTTGAACGGCCAACTCATCGGATCGTCCTAAAAGCAACCTACTATCTTTAGGAGTGAGGAGGTTCCTAGCTACTATCGTAGCTGTTGTTGCATCCGTCATCACGGAGTCTTCACTTGTAAGAGGGCCATTAGAAGATAAGAAAGACGGGCACCATACATTACCCTGACGCGGCGCAACCGGATCACTGCTGAGACTCAAATCTAAGCAAATGTTAGATGGGTTAGCCATTTTCAAGAAGTTAAAAGAGAAGGGTTGGATGGAGTAAAATCTCAAAGGGCCGGAGACGATTTTCACGAATGGGCAATCTTCAAGGTGTGCATGTTAGAGGTGATCGATACCTCTATAAAAGGAGAGGCGACACAACCACCGATTCAAAAATTGAAGAGACACCACTCTTCAAATCTTAAAAGCCGGATTTTCCTGCGCAAAGTTCGTCAACACTTTTCAGACACAATCTCGGCTTTTCAGATAACGCGTGCAACTTTGTCAAAAGATCTCTGACAAAGTTGAAAACGCGTGGAGGTCATTATCCCAACTACACACTTTTGTCGACAAGCGTGGGTGAAAAAGCCGCAATCTCGGTTTTTCAGATAACGCGTGCAACTTTGTCAAAAGATCTCTGACAAAGCCGCATCCGCACTACTACTTGCCATTACAATTCCTATATACGTCAACATTCATGGCAAGGCATACATCCAAAAACACATAACTTTTCTTCTCGGCCGAGAATGTAGCTGCAACCAAACCTCTCAACATGCTCAGTTTTCTTATTCCCTCAAGTACTCATCTTCAACCAGTGATGTACCCCCAAAGAAGATACCAGATGCCTGGAGTACAGATGAGGCAGGAGGAAAAGGTAGATCGAAGCATGTGGAGACAAACGCAACAAATATATGTGCTGATTCATTCGCTGCTTCTTCAAAAGCAAAAGTATCTCATATCATCAAGGGCGAAAGCAAATGTATCTCATATCATGCTCTGTCCCTGTCTTTTCCTTTGTCCTTGTTCTTACTCGCATGGCAAAGTGAAAGAGAGCAATCAGCCGGCACTTGGAGTCAGTCTTCCGATCTGGAACCGACTACCTGGAATCTATTCCCTGGTTGCTTACCTAGCGTTGCTCTCGAGTAGTCATCTTCAACGGTTGATACACTTCCAGAGAAGGGACCACATCTGCTTGGAGAACAGCTAAGACGAGTGACAATGAAACATCAATCTTGTGGATAGTCAGCAAACGCAACAACTGCATATGCTGAGTTATCCTCTAACCCTCTTCAATACGAATTGGAAAGATTGAACAAAGAAATAGGTCATCACCTCCACCTCGTGCTTGCCTGCCATGTGTCAGAATCCTCCAGCCCAGTTCAAGAGTAGCCTGTGGAAAATCAACGATTGGAGGAAACCAGAAAATCTTCCAGTCAAACTAAAGATCAAGCCTCAATGCAATCACCAAGGAGAAGATGGAATTTACACTCCATAACCAGATTTGCGTCCCTAAACTCTTCTCTTTGTTAGTTACATTCTGCCATGTTTAGTATGTTTAGTTGCTGTTTATGTGTTTACTTTTGTTTGGTGTGAATTTAGGCTTAAAACATTGAGGACAATGTTTGATTGAAGTGTGGGGGGGGGGGGGTAACTAAGTATGTTGATGCAAATTCGTTGGATTTTATCACCCATAACTTCAAGTGTTGTTCCTTGCTGTTTTAAAATGTTTTTAAGCTGATTTGGAGTGTTTTAGTGTGTTTTGTTTTATAACTCCGAAAATCACATAAAAATTTGAAAAACATGTTTTGAAAGCCTAAAAAGAGTGTTTTGAGTCGTTTTTGTGTGTTTGTGTCTTAGGGTACCTTCCAACACAATGATGAGGATTTGGTTTTTAATTGCATGACTGTTAAGAAAGAGTTATAAACATGGAGAAAAGTTTGATATACTCTTGGTATATCCTTGGTTATGGTTATAATGTATGACTTCACATGCAATCCTAAAAGAAAAATTAGTTTTTGTAACATGCTTGAAGGAAGGAACTCAAACAAACGCTACAACCTTGTGAGACTTGAGCCTAAACGTTATTTGGAGAGTTAAAATCTGTGCATTATTGTTTTCTAAAGTCGTTGCATGATCTCATTATTCTTTGCTTGGTTACTACTTAGAAGGCGTTTCATCATATCGTTCCAAATGCTAGAACTCATGCCCATTTCATTCAAAGCATGTTATTGATTTGAATAACACATATTCAAGAAGAAGTTGTGTAGTGACCACCACCAAAGCCAAATTGCCGTGTATCCTACTTCATTATATGTTTAAGTTAACCCCATTGAGCCTTGTTAAGCTTACATTCTTTGTTAACCCACACTATCCTCACCTAGCCTAGATTAGGACTTTCCATACCCTTATTCTTGAAGCATAGCAAAGCATGATTTGAATTGAACTCCCTTTGATTAATGTTTGGGCAGAACCCAAGTGTGGGGGAAGTAGGTTTCATGTGAGTTAGTGTGCCATAGGCACGGGTGGAAAAGAGAAAAGGAAAAAGAAAATAAAGGAAAAAAGAATTTCGTGGAAAAAGAAAAAGAAAAGAAAAAGTTGTGAAAAGAAAGAAAAAAGAGTTTGAAATAAATAAAAATAAGTTCACATGTTTGTGGTAGTTGAGGAAAGGGTCCAAAAATGTTGAATATGGCCTTGAGTGTTGCTTAGTTCTTCCCTTTGTGTTAAAAGTTGATTTCTGTGTTTTCAAGTGAGTTCTAAGTTTCGATTTCATTACTTTGCTTGCTATTGCTTTAAGAACCTTTGTTTCCCTCTATCTTTCCATTATTAACCAATACCCCAAGCCCCATTACAACCCTTGACTTAAATCTTGAGTGTTATGTGTTTCAATTTGTGGAGTTTGAATTTGGTATGAGCATATAGTGTCACTGGTTCTCGCGTCTAAGTAGTAGCATTCCATTCATGAGATCATATCTAAACATGCTTATTAACTCCAGAAATTGCTTTCTTTGTGATACTTATATGTGAGTGTTCGTTTTCATGTTTACATCAATCTTCTCACATATAACTAGATTAGGGTGTGTAGTTAGAAAATCTGAGTGAAAATTGAGTGCATATCTTGTAAGGAATTGAGCAAATTCTCTAAGGCATGTTACTACATTCAAAACATGGTTTTTAATCCTTAATTGTGAACTAGTATGTGGTGACTATGATTAAGAATGTACTTAAGTGTGAAGATGACTAAAATCTGTGGAGATAATGAATTTTTAACATGTCATGTGCATTGGAAATCCCTGAGGCAACGTTGGAAGGTTTAGGTTTTGTTTTGTTTTTCTGTTTTGCTCGAGGACTAGCAAAAGGTAAGTGTGGGGGAATTTGATAAGAGCATATTTAGGCAACTTAGTTGGCTTGTTCTTGTGCATTTACGTTGTTATTTCTTAGTTCTTTAAGTCGTTTAAGTTATTTTCGTATGTTTTCAGGTTCTAAGGGCTAAAGGAGCAAAGAAGTGCATTTTGGAGCCTTTTGGAGCACTTTTGGGCTAAGGATGGATAGCTTATGCTTGGAGCCAAAGTGTTGGACGAAATTGAAGGCCTTGTATGCACTTTAGGACATCCTAACCCGTGCAAAACCATCCATTCCAGCAGGAACCCTTGTTTGCCGTGCAAAACAGCACCATCCACACCTTGCCGTGGCCTCCCCTTGCATTTCCAGCTTTCCCACTTCATCATTGCAGCACATTCTCTTCCATATTCCCTCTTTAATCCACATGCATTCATCATCATTCACCCTAGCTGTCACTCACATGCTTTCCCATTCTATAATTCAGCCACATGCACCCATAATCAAACAATCCCTTAGCCGTGACATGCATTCATCATTTAGCAACTTTTCCTAGCTGTTTTTCCATTCATTCCCTTCATAAAACAACCAGCCACACTTCCACATGCATTCCCTCTTTAATCATTCCCTTCTAGCTGCCATTCACTTGCTCTCCCATCCATTCTCTCCCTATAAAAACCATACACACTTCACACCAAAGAGAACATCCTGGAGCCGTGCAAAAACCACTCATTTCCAGCATCTCCCCTTCCATTCCAGCAACAATCCCATTGCCGTGGCTTCCCCTTCATTTCCAGCATCTACCCTTCCATTTCAACCACTCCCCATCCCTCCAAAACACTATCCTACCATCACACATCCATTCCTCCATACAAATACCACCCCAAAACCTATCCTTAGACCTTGTGCCACAACAAAGAGGAGGAGAAGAGGGCCTAAACGTTCATACAATTCAAGTTTGAGTTGTTGGAATTTTTAGGTGTTTTCTCTCCTTGATTTCAATGGTTAAATTTACTTATCTTTGTCTTGTACGTATGAGGAACTAAACCCCCCATTAGCTAGGGGGTGATTCGAAACCATGTTTATGCTTGCAATATGAATTGATTACCTTTGGTTGGAATTTCATGAGTTGTGGATTCAATTTGTTTAACTGTTTGATTGATAACTTATTTATGTATGTTTATTGAGAGTGCACGCTTAATTTTCATGCATGAATATGACGCTAGAATATAAGTGAGTTTCACCTAATAGTTATGAACTTATATTCACAAGTAGTGGAGGTTGCTTATAAACAATCGCGTTAAATGAATTCTTGGCACTAGTTTCATGCTCATCATAGTAACGAATGCCTCGTCAACACTTATAGTTTTCATGATGCTTAATGATCTTTGATTGTATCTTTATTGTGCTTTTCACGTAAAGGACTTTTGGAGAATGTTGTGAATTGCGTTGCGCTAACCCATCCAATTCATTAACTTAAGGAGAACTTGACGGTTAATTTAAGCGGACCTAATTAACCCGGGGTGTTGAGTTTCATAATTCATCGAAAGACCAACCGAAAATCATCTTGTATGCAAGTGTAACATGTGTGGAGAAAAACCTTCTAGCTAGCATTCATCCATATTTTCATCACATTCATATTTACATTCTGCCCTTAATTGCAATCTGTGCATTTTATTTTAATTTCGTCAAAACCTCAATCCCCCCCATATTTTGTTTAGTCTTTGTCATTACAATCTATCTTATTTTGTGTTTTTAAGTATGTGAAGTCGTGTGGACTTATTTTGAGTTTTTGTTAAGTGAGTTAAGTGTTTTAAAGGTTAGTTTTATTTATTTGAGTCAGTTTAAAGTGTTTAGCACCCCTAGTTAATCCCCGGTTAGAACGATCCCTACTTACATCATTACTACAATTGTCACAAATAGGGTTTAATTTGTGTGTCACATAAGTAACGCATCAAACACCATGTCGAATCTTAACAAACTCGACTTTACCACTCTGGAAGCATCTAGAAGAAACTACTTGAAGTGAGTTCAAGACGTGAAACTAGACCTCACTACAGAGAATGTTAGGACTTAGGACTACCATTGAAGCTAAGACAAATAATCCAGTTGACGAAGCTGATAAAGTCATTGAAGAATACATGGGATGACCCAAACAATGATGTACCCACCCTTTTGACTCTCTAGAGAATTTTCATATACAAATACGCGACATTATGTTCAATTACATTATGGTACTGTGGTTTGCTATATGAAAATAATCTAGATTTTCTCACCAAAAAAATAATAATTTGTGTGGATCTTGAGCGATTATCTACCAAAAATTCTATGAAGATCTATGTTCGTGATTTAGTTGATGTCTAGGTCTCTCGAGATATGTTCCTAAAAAACCCGATTAGTGCGGATTCTTTCCCCAATTAAGGAGATCTTGGCGCATGGTGTTAACCAAGTATGAGAAGTAATGAACAGAGAAAAAAGTAGGGAAAGAGAAGCTTAGAGGAGAAGAATTGAGAATCTATATATTTTCGTAATGATGAAAATTTTACTAGTATTCACTTGTATAGTAACACTGATACAGGTAGGCTTAACGGCCTTTCCAACAGCATGACCATTGGTCCGTTTCTCCAACATAATATATAACAACCTAATTAACTCCTCTCTTCACCAACTGACACGTCTCTCAATCTAGACCATCCATACTCTTCATTCCCCAAAAGATGGAAAAATTGCCCCTTCAAACCTCAAATGACGTTGCTTTTTTGCTTGACATGGATGAACAAGTTTAGAAACTTGATCTTTATTGATTTGTTTTGTGAATACGCATCCACAAAATACACACAGGTAGATAATAAGATCGATTCCTACTGATGATAAATTAATAAATTTCGTTAGCCTAGCACAAGTATGGCTGTCCAAGTGTCCTTTGGGGTAGGGTTGGCACAAAGTCATACAGAAGGAGAAATTTTTCATTGTGGCGGGAATACAGATGGTACACCACGTGTTTTTATGTAAATGGTGAGAAATTTTATTTTTTAAGTTATTAACTTTTTAACACACATATCCCACCACTTGTATAGTGACACGTGGTGTACCATCCCGTATGCTAAAAAATCTCTCATACAGAAAGGGCTGCCTAATCTTCTCAGATAAAAAAATAAAAAATAAAAATAAAAAAATAAATTACCGAGGAAAAGGCAGCTTCTTACTAACATTTCTTGGCAAAACGGGGCGATCAACAACCATCTTCAGTGCTCTCTTCAGCGCCACCACCTAACCCTTGCAACCACACCGCATTTTTACTCCTTCCACCCACTGTCACCATCTCAGCCCACACAACCCTTCGGTGCTCTCTTCAGTGCCCTCTTCATGTCTGATATGAGCCCCGGGCCTATCCTCACAGCTGAATGTGGCCTTGAGTAGCCCTTCCTTCTTCCCCTCACATTGTTGTACATGTTAGGATTCGTTGGGAAACTAATTTGTTTCGGATAATAACTTAGAGTGGATTGCATTGGACAAGCTAGAAAAACAGAGTCCTGTCCAAAAAGCAAAATCCAATCAAAAATATTGAACGGAAATTGAACAAGATAAATTGGAAACGGCAGAAAAACAAAAGGACTCGTAAATAGACGTGCATACGCACACCTACCTGTTGCAGTATAACCATGAAAAATAGCAGAGAAAAAATTGAGGGAACAACAGATTGATCTTTCTATACAGGAAACGTTCGGGAACGAAATCTTTCAAATAAATGCTACGATAAAATATATTTGCATTTAAATGTGAGTGCGTGAAGCATTTATTCTTATAATTATGTGACACATTCAACCTAAGAAATGGCATTTAATCTTATAATTACCAAACAATTTGTGATATAATAATAAATATATGTTCACCCGTCTTATTTTCCCACATTTTTTTAGTGAAAATTTAATAGCAAATTTAATCTCATGTAAAAAGACTTCAAAAGTTCCATTAAAAATTAGGGATCTTTAGTTATAGACCCTTACAACTCTTGATTTTTAGATAAAAACCACATATCTTTAAACATATAATATAAACCCAAAATTCAAATATTTTGCCACGTCAGAAATGAAGTGACCCATTACTTCAGATAATTTACAGCATGTGCCACAACCCTTCTAACGTTTTCTCACAATAAAGTGGAAAATTCTATTTAGAGTATGACTTCCACATCCAGAAAAAAAAAATGATATTGCACGTGCTTATAAGTAATTAAGCTACTCACATATTGCCAATTGGTTTTATGGTGGAATCTCAACATTCTTCATGACATTAGAGCAGGTTGTCCTATGTGTGAAGCAATGTACACATGTGCTCCATGGCACCTAATTTTTGTTGTTCATATGTAATGCTTGAAAATTCACCACACATGAGTTATCACGTTAAAAGCATAAATCTCACCTCAAGAAAAGAAAGGATTGTGCTTATAAGTAATTGCATTACTCGGTTTTATAGTTAAACCCCAACTTTCTTCAATTACCCACTTATTCGAGGCGGAAGAACAAGAATTCTGTCCCTTGAATGTTCAAAGTTTTGTTGGAAGAACAGGAATTAAGTTTGAAGCTAATACGATAGCTAGGTGGTCCGAAAACGACACGGTTAATACCACATGTTGAACAAGTCCCATGTCCTTTGACACGAGACACGCGTAATTGTTTTTAAAATGGCAATAGCGTTAATGAGTTATATAGCTAGTTAGGAAGTGAGGAATCAGTGCAAGTGATGCTCCCTCCTACGAATCTGGTCATAAAGTCACTCTAACATGTTTAAACTTGCATATGAACCACGATGAAGAAATAGAGAGTCGGTAATATGTTAGTGAGCCAATCACTGACATGCCTGTATACACACCACAACACGAATCAACAGATTACAAATCACAATACGAATTGTTTTGACACCTCAGAATGATAGTATTTGTTTCATACATACATCCGAAACAACACAAACGATGGAGGTCCCAACAGATTTCTACATTTCATGACCTCACATCTTTTAGGACTCCCCCCTTTTCAAGTTCGCCGACTAAATCCCTCAGAGACGGAACTTTCATGGCTAAAGTCCTGTACAGCCTAGAATACCGAGCTCGTGTTCCATCGGCAGTCCTTGCCAAGGCAAGCAAGCTTAGAGCCTCAGGGAGTTGGGAGAATACATGTTTCATCTCCTCCAAGCTCATACTTTCCAGAACAGATGGTCTTGGGACGACCCTGACAACCTCACCACCTTTAGGTTCTTGAATCTTGGCATCTGCTTTAATGACCAGTTCTGAACTTGAGTTTGCTCCACACTTGATGATAAATGGGGTCGTGGAGCCTGTATTGAACTGCAGGACATTCCACTGCGCCACATCGGTTTCAGTATTAACCCCCACGAAATCTGTAGATGGTTTGCGAGCATGAGATTGCTCTTGAAGATCATCTTCTTCAGGAATAGACTGCAAGCAACATTAATAAGATTCAAGGGTGAAGCAAATAAAGGATCAGTCGAAAGCATTAACACATCAACTTTACAAGAAGCATCTGTTACAAAAGAGAAAATAAAGACAAATTATGTTGCAAAATATCCTCTTACCAGATTGTCTCGCAACATAAAATGCTTATATTACATCGTGAATATGGACAACTGATCAGGTTAATTTGTACCAGAACGCGTGGACCATATTCAGAGTCTAGCAAGAGAACATTACCCAGTATCTGTATATCTATATTTATAAGTGTTCAGAATTTCAGATACCTGGATTAGATGACGAGCATCAGCAATTTGTCTTTGTGCACAAGGATGATCAATGTCCAGAAGAGAAGGCATCCGTTCAGCAAGTTCGTCTAGAGATGCAAGCATTAGTTTCTTTTTGTTCTTGCTTAAGGTGCTTACAGACGATTGTCCTATTAAATCCTGTATAAATAAAAAAAAGTAAGATTATATTATCTTGCTTCTAATTTACAAAATCCCAATCATTAAGTATCACACTAGAAGTAAAAAGAGTACCTTGACTTGTTTCAATATGCCATCGAGGGAAATGAGAGATGCTAATCGTGCATCTTCACCAGCAGTGGAAGGATTTTGAATAGGTGGACCACCATCTTCCAATGTCAACAAGGCTACATCACTTCTTATTTGTTGCAAAATCTGATGCAATCAAGAAATCAGCATAATATCCAATAATGGGCACAAGAAGAGAATATCATTTCAGCCAACCAAGTTACCAACACCAAAAATGGAAACATAAAAAGAAGAATTCCAACTCGGATGCCAGTTGCCATTCAGTAATTTCCAAATATATGAAACTCCAATAAACCCGGAGGGCCAAAACTTTTGCTTGCCCTTTTTTTTTTAACGTAGATATTTTAGTAGAATTACATCCTTTTTGTTAGAAGGATTTCTTGCTTTCTGTTGGACGTGCAAATTTTCATCTATGAAGTGCACAATATAGGTAAGAAATACTTTCTAAGATATGCACATATATCAGTAAAGAATGATTACCTTTCTCCTTTTGTGATCAACAGACTCGAGAGCTGATCGCAGTTTTGCAACCTGTGCAGTATCTTCTGCCCCTTCTGATGCCAATGTACCAGCAATATCCTGGAACATGAAAGAAATTCAGAAATCAACAAATAATTCATTGATAGAGCATCACAAAACAAGCTGCATCTTAGATATATATAGTAGAAGTATTTATATTGCATTTCATGTTTAAAGGAAAATAAACATCGTTACTCCAAATTCAACAAGTAAACCACAAAAATGCTAATGGGCATAAATACAACAAAGAGGCTACCAAAAGATGAATAGAAAGACACCAGTATATGGACCAATGTTTTGAAAAACTAGTATTGAGACTAGCCTAGGTGGGTTTTTGGGCAGGGCTATCAAGAAACGCCTTTGCCCAGTGGGAGTGAGCTATAAACTAGCCTAGGCACCTGAGGCGATAGCCTAGGGGTTTGAATTATCATAATTTTTCTTTAAACAGCCCAACCCAAAACGACGTCGTTTTGGGCAGGGTGTTATAAAATTTATGCTAATGTTATATTCCTAAGTTTCTATGAATAGAAAGGTACAGATTTCCCAGTTGCATATTATCAAATTAATTAAGCCCTCAGGCATTTTTAGGGGAGAAAAATCAATAGCAAACCAACTATGTGGTGCTTATTATCTAAGTAATTGGGCCTCCGGGCATTTTATAGGGATCAAAAGCAACACTAAGCCAACCATAATGTGGTGATCTCCGATACCTACTCTACAGTAGTACTAGGCTGCAATAAATCCATGCATACCTTCAAGTGCTGCAATTGAGAACTGTAGACCCGCTTTGAATACTCGGATAGAAGTTGGCCAAGAGCATCTGTATTAGGAGGCACTGCAGCACCAAGTCCAGCCATCCAACCATCCATGATTGCAGTTGAAAGGAGCTCCAACTGACCAGTTGTCCCTCCTGATGCATCCTCTCCAGTAACAGAGAGAAAGTCAAAATTTTCTGCAAGCCAGGATCTAAGTTGGCGCTGGAGCTCACCAGCTGGTGTATGCACAAACAGAGCTGCAAGAGCTTTGTTTGCAACTGCAAAACTTTTTGCTTCTTCATTTATTTCCTTAAGCTTTCCAGCAGTTACCTGCTGCCTTGGAGTATCCTGTACATTTGAATGCTGAGCTGAGTGCTACATTATACAAACCATTTGCAACAAACGAGAACACTAGCAGAAAAAGGTTAAAATTATTAAAGTAGTGTACATATGGGTAGTGAAGAAGCACCAAAAAAGGGAAGAATGAGAAAGAGGTTCACGAAGAAAAGTGACACTTCCACTCTTGTGCTTTAAAATAGATAAAATGGCAGAAGCATAGCTAGATTTTTTTTTCCTCATCCTCGTCTGCCTAGTGCATGCATGTTGAGATTCGCTTTTCTATCCTTTATCCCTTGTTTATATACAGAGAGAGAGAGAGAGAGAGAGAGAGAGAGAGAGAGGACACTACCTGATCAAGTCCTCGTATCTTTGATACAACTGATGAAAACTTTGACTTCTTTTCTGGCTTAAGGTTCACTTTAAGCCTTGGATATGCTCATCAACATAGCGCACAGGAGATCTTCCAGGGCTGTTACCCCGGCTGGAACTTCTACTACGTCCAGTATTAACCTTCTCTAGAAAACTTTCAACCGGAGAAACCTATAACGAAAGAAGAAGAATAAGAAGAAATAATAAGCATTGGCAGCACCCCACGCCGACATTGAGAAAATAACAAAGAAAAAGAAAAAGGAGCATACAAATAAAAAGGTTAGTATCTATTATTTAACTTCATTACCTTGATGGACTGCAGCTCTGGTGATCTAGCAAGCAACGATCTAATATACAAAATTCTAACACGGGATACAAGCATGGTGTCCATTACCCTCTGTGGTTCCATTTTACGAATAAAAGAGAAAACAGCATCTCTTATTTCAGCAAGTATTTCATGCTCCCTAGAAGCCCCTGCTTTAATTACTGCAGCCAGAACCTGTAATTTGTAAAGAGACAGTTAATGTAACAACATCTCAAAGCTGCACGCATTAAGTATATTTACTCTCTCTCCCTCTTTGTCCAGTTTTTTTTTAATTTTATCAGACAAGAAGCACTTCCCAAGAACATCTTCTCTAAAAACTTTCAGTCATTTAAAAGCACTTCCCAAACGAGCCCCAAGCATACCAGCATCAAAAGCTTATTTGCTCCATCCGAAATGGCAGCAAGGCTGTCATGCTGTTCAGGATCAAAGTCATTCAAGGCAGATGTAAGATATTCTCCTGCCGGCGTTGTTTTGACTTTCTCCACACCTGTTTTCACCAAAGCAACAGTACCCTCGGTCCTATCTGCAGCAGCTGCCAGTGATGAAGGAACAACATCCATCGAGTGTCCTCTACTATCATTCCTGTTTTAAATTATTGCAAAGAGAAAGTTTGTTTAAGAAAGGTTTTTCTTTAAGGAAATAAGGGATGTTGAGTTATTTTATTCAAAAGTCTTACCTCACAAGGTCCCGAGACTGAAAATTTAGCGGCCCTTTGGATGATGGACTTGACAACTGAAAATACACACCAACACATTAGAAATTTGTTGATACCCTAAACAAACCACAGTAGTAAAATTGCTTAAATATCACAAATGAGTAAAGGAACCAGCTTATTATCTGACAATAGATTGTGATAGGACACCACACTTCTACAAGCTTGTAAGCTTTTCATAGAATTTTGAACCCCTAAACATTTTCACTCAATCCAATGGCATCATAATAAAGAACAATCAATACCATATGAATAAATGAAACTGTTACAATAGAGTCGGGACTCAGAATGCTAAAGTAAAAAAAAAAAATTCATTGCACACATCTTAAAGTGTTTTTATAACAATAAACACCCAGAATTACATCCAACCACCTGCACTCCACAGGTTTCCATGAATTACTGAATCAAGGAAAACGACGAAGGCAGAAATAAAAATAAGCACATAAGATGCCACAAGGAAATGAGAAAAACCAGAAGAATGTAGCAGATACATGAAATAGCATGTGTAACAATCAGATGAAATAAACTTTTATATTGTGAAAGCGCACAACCACATCAAAAGTGGGATTAACGGAAATTACCTTTGGTGAGCCAGCCAAAGATGTTTTCTCTGTCAATCTATCAAATAACTTTTCATTTTCTTCATGCAACCTCTGGTGAGAGAGAGGGAGAGACGGAGGGAGGGGGAGACAAAGACAGAGAGAGCATTAGCCATCCATTCAGAACACAAATAAGCATATAAAAATGAGCATATCAATTGAAAATGGGAAAATAGATTAAAAAAAAAAAAAAAGAATATTTTCATGCTGGCATGCACAAACAATGACTTGGTACGAGATAACTCATTGTGGAAGAACCTCTTCATAACACAATTTTTTGTTCCCAAGGAATGTGCCTTTGATTTTTTAAAATGACTCATTAAGTAAATATTATTTGAAAAAAAAAAAAAAATGACTCATCAAGACTTTGTTACTTCACCAGTCTAGTTTATACTAGTTTTTACGGTCTAATGGTCTTCATCTTTACATGCCACTAGCAGTTTCTTAGCAAGATCAGTTTGTGTCTATAAATATCAATTTTTTCCTTTGATGGTGTGTCATTATGAGTTAAATTGAAAAGGTTAAAATCTAATCTCTTGCAGGGTTCAAGTCTATGTTGGTTTGTGAACTTGTTGCATGAGAAATGAAAATTCATTTAGATTACAGATAGGATCGATAACAGATGTTCAAACACATGTACAACTAGAGATCTACACAAATATAAGAGGTCATTTAACAATGATCCATTGGCATTAACTTGCAAGTATTATTCTACATACAGAAAACATAGAATTATGGAAGTATTGCACACCTCTATTAATGCGTCACGTTTTTTAAGCTCTTCTTCCAATTTCTTAGTTACTGGAGGAGAATCCATGCCGTCCCCCATTGCCTTGGAATTTGATAGAATTCCAGACCCTGGATCAGAGACTAATGGTGACCGATCTTCAGTGGAATGGAGGGTTTCACTGAGTTTGGACTCGATGCTTTTAATTTTGGCCTGTATCGAACAGTTAATGTTGGACAACACCATGTGGTGCAACATTGCACCGAAAAGTTTCTTGGTTAGGAAGCATAAATGGGAAACTTTCATATTATTACATCGTCCACCAGAGTTCAACCATTTAATATGCGACGTAATTGAAACCTTAAAACATGATCAATCAACTTGACAAGGAAAACGTGTGATAATCACTTTAATGAAGAACCACAATACCAAACAATTGAAACATAAACATTCACTTCAAAACTATGATATCATGAGCAGAGTTAACTATGAAACATATCAAACAATATGCTGACCCAAATACACTTCAAACAATTTAATCACATTCTATTGAAAAATCATATGCCTACAAAACAATGGAGGATTTAAATTTTCTAACCCAAATTTTGAAAGTAGAATGCCATGAAACGACCAATTGCTCGTATGAAGAGTGCTATAAAGAAAATGTCGAGATCTTTCCTTTCTTCTTCACTTGTCACATAAAGCCCACACATATCATCTTAAACTAAATTTCAAGCCTGCACTATGTGCAGATAAATTTCTTAAACTAAAGTTGGCGACTGTGACACAACTCATACTCGTGCATGCTAAACAAAGAATATTACAATGTCTTTTTAGCATGGACTCCTTGTTACATCTTACTGTAACCATGCTGATATGACGTAGATGGGCATGATTATCTCTGTGGGACATTCTTCTAAAAAATCATCTGAAAACATGTAACTCTTTTCTTGAGCACACACTGGCATCAGACAAATATGCAGCATAGATTAAACTGAAAATATGAATGTATACAGTAGTTCCTGAAATTTTTTAATGGAATCACATTGTACTCTAAAACATATAAATGAGAAGATTATGCAGACACGTGACCAACCTGCAAGGCCTGAATTGTAGAATCTCGTTGTTCAAGCTGCACTCTCTGGTCTTGCTCCAACTGTAACAGCTGAGCTACTTGATTTCCTAAGCTGTGCATTTTGCTCCTTTTCTATCTTCTGCTTATCTGCAAGCATCATATTCTCTGCCTGCATCAAATGAGAATATTAAACCAGTTTAGAACCATGCTTACTAGACAAAACCACATTATCATGGTTGAGAAGGAAAATTTATGAAAAAAAAAAAAGAAAATCACTAAATTAGACTACTAGTAACTCTGGAGAAGTTAATTAATTGGAGTGCAAATCCAAGCCGTATTTTCTAACATTTCAGCAAAGGCAGACACATTAAAAGTGGCTTCCAGAACATGTTCAAAGTACACAGGAAGTTTTACTGGCTTCCAGAAACATGCAAGTAAACTAGAAAGCTGTATCAAATTCAGGAAGTTATAAAACCTTTAAATCTGACTGTAACATATCCGATACTTTCCATGCCTTCTGCACTTCATTGAAGAGCAGAACACACTGATCATTTGAATCCTTGAGTGCTTGTTTAAGTCCCAAAACCTCTTGTTTCAGATCTTGACTTTCTTTTTCCTTTTCATATAACTCCTTACGTGCATCATTTGCCTACAAGAATCATCACAAATTAAAATTCAGCAGAAATAAATTCATAATTTTGCTGATCACAGTTCGCTTATCAGCATAAGCTTGTAAGTAGATTGTCTTTCGAAGTGATTCTCACTTGTGTCAGCAAGGTTTTATTAAGGGCTCTGTGCTTCAATTAAAAGCAAGCTTTTTATGTTATTGTTTTTACTATTAGTATATCCAGTTTTAGTTAACAATGTCATGCCTATTCTATTTACTTGCTTTGATGTGCAATGATGACAAAAAAGAAGAAAAAAACTCAAACTGAGAGAGAGAGAGAGAGAGAGCTTACAATATCTCTCCATTTCTTTATCGTATCTCGATTCCCAAGGCTTAGAACAGCATTTCGAGCTCTAGAAGAGAAATTGAGAGATGATAATGTCTCCGACAAATTCGAAGCATTTGGAACGACGTTAACAATCATCAGAGTTTTTGAACTTCCACCTATAGAATTTTTTTTTTGTTTGTTTCAATAAGAACTCAAAGCCAGTTTTCTAACAAGATTGATAAAAGGATTTAATATAAATCAACTGTACATGTTAGCAAATGATAATTCCAGTCAAGCATACAGGGGAAAATAGGGTAATGGACACCACGGTCAATCACAAGTACCCATGAGACAGTTACAAACATATACAACTAGAAAAAGCATTATACAAATTGTTGTTCATTATTTTCCCTTCATCTTGGAATTGCACAGCCAAGATCAGTACTAACATAGACAATAAGGAGAATGGAATACCTAGTGAGTCTGCAAGTACTTTGGTAAGCATTGAATTTTCATAAGGTATAGCATCCTTTTTTGAAGTCAAAGAAGACAACACATCTCCCAACCTACATGCACAGTGTCAAATCAGTAATATTTGAGTACAGGACGGCATGAGTAAATATACAAGACACAAGATAACAGGTTGGCTTCAGCAGCCATGCAAAAACTTTTCAGTATGGATTCAAAAGGAAGCCGATATGTCGTTGTGATTGAACATAAAATGCAACCACCTATGTAGTATCCAAATGTGCATATGTGAAACATAGTTGATCACATGCTAAGAAATTATACAAAATGAAAATTATATACTGCTCATGAGTTCAAAACCAACATGAACCATTCTTTGAATTATAGGCAACCTTGCTGGAAACCAAAACTTACTAAATTCACAAAAATCAGATAAGTCAACGTAACATACGCAGAAAGTGACTTCATGACATGCAGCAAGTCTGTAACGCGCTCACTGCTATCATCTTCGGCAATTAATCCTTCACTTCCAGCCAAGTCAACTAGAGAAAGCTTGCTGTAGGTGTTTTCTCCAGTGATCAAATTGTTATAATATATATGTATCGTGACGATCCTGACAATAGTGAAGCAAGAATCTATTTCAGATAAATTAAAGCGTTGAACAGTTGTAACACATAGGCAAGCATGCATGCAAAAACAAATCACTACACATACTGAACTTCTTTATCTAGTTTTCAAACTTGTTTCAGTATGGTATGGTTCCACTATTCCCCTTTCTCCTAATGTTATAACCCCTTAAAACTGGACAGTTCAGTGGTCTTTTTTCAAGTTTTGAGTAAGTATATGTTTAAGTTCCATCTCGTAGACTACATTGAGTAAGTAAAAGGAAACTATCTAGTCAGGGTTAGGCCACTTGATTGTAGCTTCAACCAAGTCTGGTCAAATGTCAGACAATATTCCACCATGTCAACAATTAACTTAGATAACTTTTCTCCAAAGATGAATTTTTGTTACTTAATAGAAACTGTACAGCAAAGTGGGCAAGTAATTCACCGTTAGTAGAAGTGAAAACAACACTAAATCAACAAACTACATGTATATGGCACTAACACTACAGCTTTCCAATTGTGAACAATATCAGATGGGGATCTGTTTGGAAAAACAGAAGATACATGAGCCTGAAGAGCTGCCCAAAACTTGACCTTCTTCCACACCTCCTCCACTTCCAACTCCCTAAAATCTTCAAAGATACACTGATTCCCTCCTCACCAAATACCCAAATAATAGCCATCACCAGACAACCCCATTTCAGTTTAACTTTTTTTTCCACACCGAAAACCTTAAACTTAATATGTATAAACTATGTAGCTATTAAAAGAAAAGAATTTTAAGTAGATTAAATTGAATAAACAAGTTATATAGCCACTAAAAGTATTTTAGCAGAGGAAAGTGAACAAACAAGTTCAATTTGCTATTAAATGAAGATTGTCTGCTAAAAGTGAACAAACAAGTTCAAGTTGCTATTTAATGAAGATTGTCTTTTTAATCATAGGAAACAAAACTTTTAACAAGTTGAAATAGATCCTTTTTTTCTTTCAGAAAAGGTGTATGAGTTATAATGATCACTTTTGGTACCAAATTAGATGATAATGATCACTTCACTAATTGAGTGATCGCTGAACAGTGATAAGATTAAAACTGTTAAGAAAAACATCAGGAATTGTCATAATTAAAAAGAAAAAAGAAAACAAAATCTCACAGTTTAAGCATGGTGTTCTCATTCAGTAATATGAAGGGACTTCTTTTTAAAAGAAAGATAGAGGTTACCATTTTAACTAAGTTACCAAAAGTATGACTTTACATTAAATACTAGCCATATTAAAAATGTATGAAAGTTTGAGGTACAAAATTGGAACATACAAATGAGAAACATTGAACTTTGATGGATTATTTCCTCGGCTCTGAAATGCAGATTTTAATACTTTAGAGAAGTCCAGTGGGTTGTCAACTTTTTCCTGCACAAGTTCTACAAAGGATTCTGGTGATCCCATTCGAATCTTTGGTAGAGCATCTCCTGATTCTGGGAGTAAATCCCTCATCTAAAAGAAAATGGCAGGGATCCACATCAAACCATCATGAGGTTTCCATTCTCAAAAGCCATTCAAATAAATATAAACTAGAAAACATAAATACTAACAATAACAATAATTACCTGTTCGTTGTAGAGCTCAGAAACTGTAACGGAGAATTTAAATCTTGAAGTAGAAGTGGAATCAGAGTTGGATAAATCAAATAGTTCCTCGAAAGACCGAGCATATAAACCACGATCATGGCTAGATCCTTCCTGAAAGAAGGTTAAAGAAGTCCAAATATCATTAAGCTGGTGGACAGATGAAACAATGATCATGAATTTCAAATGAAAAAACCAAAAAAACAAGTACAGGTAAATCTCTTAGTGTACTAAAGACAAACCAAAAAGGCACGAAACACCCAGAGTGAAAGGCACAACCCACATTGCGCCTATTTAAATTCATGCATTAGTACATTGAATTTCATTTTTATTATGAGGTAACCATTTGAAAGAATTCTCTAGCTTACAGAAAGAAATGCAAAAAACAAGGAAAAGGTCCTAAAAGGTTAAATTCTAACAGTGAAAAATCACTTCTAATATCTTTTCAAAAGGTGAGTATAAACATATATGCATCAGAAATGCATATCACTAAAGACACAAACAAACACACACAGTGAGAGAAAAAAAAGGAAGAGATACCAACCATAGTGTGTGTCTTTCCTGAGTTGGTTTGTCCATATGCAAATATGGAAACATTATATCCATCCAATGCTGATTGTACCAGTGGTTGAACATCATGGAAAAGTTCAGCTGACCGACAAAAAATGTCAAAGATAGTTTAGCAGCAGGCATACTTTAAAGTAGGGAGTATTTTTTTCCACAAAATCAAAGTAGGAGTATATGATTAAAATTTCACATGGTAGAACCACAAAAGAGGTGAAACCCATGAATGAAGAATAGTTATTCTCACCCTGTCCAACATGAGGTCCATAAACTCTGTCAAGTTCAAAATCCTTCTTGGGGTTGGACAGGGCACCATCACCAGTATTGACACGGATATTGTAATCATCAGGATACTCCACAATTGAGGAACCTTCATCCTCAAATAACGGTCTTGTACGACAAAATACCTTTATGTTTCCTGGAATAAAAAAGTCTAGTTAGAAAATACTGCAACAGTACCTCAACAAACTTGGAAATAAAAATATAACTGGTCATGCGTGCATACATTTTTATGTGTGAAGAATGTGTACAGGAGGGAGGGAGGGAGTGAGGGTGAGAAACAGAGAGAGACTGAGAGAATTCCAAAAGAGAAAACTCACAGAAGATGAGTACCTTTGGCTGTCAATAAGTCATTGAACAACCTTCTCTTCTCATTGATGAGCGGAGAAATTCTGGCCTCGGTTTCAAGAGCAAACTGATCTGACATTTTTTTTATGACAAACTTTCAAATCCATCAAGATTATCCAAGAACATGAATAAACCTTACAAAGAAGTAGTAAACAAGTGAGGAATATCAAATTCAAGACTACTCTTGAAGGAAATTACATTCATATAGTTTTCATTTTGTAAGATTTAATATCAAACCCTCTCCCATGAAACCTACTTGGGCCACTTCAAAAAATCCTCCTTGAAAGCAGACCGCACAATCAAACAACATAACCAAATCCCTTACCTAGTTTTCGGGTTTTGTTCGCAAGAACGCCAAGATAACGTGTAGCTCGTTCGAGTTTCGCATTCGAGTATTCGTGCAACTCACTTGCTTCTTGTCTCAACTCCAAGTAATCTTCTTTAGCAAGCTGTTCCAAAGAAGAAGATAAAAAAGGGCACCCAACCTCCTAAATCCAATATAATCTTTACATAAAAACAGAAGCAAAACTTCAGAAGCACCAATGAAGTGATCTACATGAATATGTTTCACATTATACCCAAAGCTTCAATTTTCAAAACCCATTGGCGCTAAACACACACACACCACACTCTTAAAGCACACTAATCACTAAGATTACCACTAATTCAGCTCAAAACTCCATAAATCAAACTCTGAGCCCCTAAATTACAAAACCCAAAATCTCAAAACCCATTACCTTAACTTTATCCTTGAGCTTCTGGAGCTTGGAAGCCACAGCCTGGTTGTTGGAGTTGGAGTTGGCGAGCTCAGACTGAGCCAAAGCCGACGCAGCCGAGATCGAGTATCGCCTAACTAGCGGCGCACCGGGCTTGTAATCGTCGTGATGGTCGAAGCTGGACGCCGCTGCATCCGCAGCCGACGACGACGAAGAAGACAACTTCCTTGGCTCGAAGCCACTGACCTCCCAGTTCCACCTGTTTTTGTTGTTCCTCTGCTCCGCCATTGCCGTCGTAGTCGTTCCCCCAGAAAAACCTAGCCTCCAAAACTGGAAACCCAATTTTCAAACCCCAAAAGAAGCCGAAATTGCTTCTCTGGCTATGGCTTTGGGCTCTGTGGACCTAGAAAATAGAGATCATCTAATTTCTGCCATTTTCTTTTGTATTTTCTTTTTTCCCTCTTTCTTTCCGTCTATATGTGTATTCCCAATATAGAACGAGAATAATTGTGAGGATCTCCTCAAATCTATCCGTTTATCGTTATATATTTTTAAATAAATAATATTTAAAATAATTTATTACAGAACAAGTTTGAAGATTTTCATAACCCTTACAAAAAAAATCCGAAGAAATCTTCATTCCAGGATTGGTCACTCACACATTTTAACACTCGTATTGTAAGATGCACAACAACATAAATAACTAATTTTTAAGTCTTTTCTTAAATACTATGCTATTGTTGATCAAAATATTAGTGCAAAGATAGGTTGTAAGTAAGAAATTTTAGATTTGATTTTCATTAAAAACGAATTTCAAATATATTATTATTAGCTCACTGTAAAACTAAGCTCATCTAATGTCGTTTGTTCAAAAAATACAAAACATACTCTTCATCTTTTAATATAAATAATACCGTATGATTAAAAAATAAAGGAAAAAAAAAAATAGACTGTAAGCCTGTATTATCTGTACTGCCTCTTGTCTTTGTGGTTGGGTTAATGATGACGTCGTTACGGAATTTGGAGACACTTTTCGGCTTTTGGAGTCACAAGTTTTTTTGCACTGGTTGTTACTCGACACCTCGCTCTCGGATGGGTTTGTCCGTGGATGTGGTGGAGTTTTTGGATAAGGAAGGTCAGATGACCGGGCGTCTAGATTGTTCATTGGCCTTTGTTTTGGTCTCCAATTTTTTTTTTTTTTAGTACATTGATATTTTACATTAAAATGAGGGAAAGTTCGGCAAACCCACTCAATAGGCAGCTTAATTTGATATTAAATTCGCTATCCACGAGATTCAAACCTCTGACCCTTCATTTTCAAGTGAAAAGGAATACCACCGTAGTACTAAGTGACCCCAATTTGACTTTTGACCACTGTTAGTTTGTAGCTCACATACACGTGGAATAATTTGAATTAATTTTTTTTATTAAATTGTAGATTTCTTTCTCAATTAATTCGTAATATTTGGCTGGAAAGAGTCGTCAGGTGAATTCAAAATTTGGCCATTTTATAGTTGTTAATGATGATAAAACACTTTGGGCTTGGCCTTTTTGGCCCACACCTCTCCATGAATTTTATTCTTTTATTTCAATCATGAATGGAGAGCTTGCTGGATTTTTCATTTAAATGAATTCATTTTCTGTTGAAAACATTGGCGATGTTGAATGCAGTATTGAAAACATTGGTAGTGTTATGAATGCCCACATAGATTTTCAATGCCCACACAAAGTGATATTGACTTGGGAGATAAAGGAGGATCGTACTTTCAAAGATGTGTACTGTAAATTTCAAAATGTTTGTCTGGAGTTGCTCTATAAATAGAGCACTTCGACTACTATCAAGATACACAGACAGAGTCAGAAAGGAAAGATCAATAACATCTATTCCTATCTCTTTTATTTGTCATCCTCTTGTGCTATAATTACAGTGTAATATTTTACACTGCTTCGCTCCTATTACTAGTAAAGGGTATCTCTCTAACTTTGACCTATTTATAACACGTTATCAGCACGACTCTCTAAATATAACCATTTCTCATTTCTCTTTGCTGAAAGAAATCATTCCTTTTCGCCGAACGAAAAAAAAAAATGTTTCCTCTAAGAATTTTACTGTTCATCTTCTTCCTATGCCTCAACTGTTGGATATACCCTTGCGAAGAACTGTTTGCACCATACCTGCTTTTAGTTCTCAACCTAACAGTTACATATATCTTTGATTTCTTGTTTGGTATAGATCTTGATTACTAACCCAGTGTTTATTTATATTAATTTTACTGCAATCCAAGATGGTGCGGTACAATCACTCATCTTGAACTGCAAATTTAATCTTACTACAATCCAAGATGGTCATTCTTAAAACATGAGAAATAACGAAGATATTTGTCTTGTAGACAGCGCAACCACGCATACAATACTTTGAGATCGAATGCGTTGTACGCTACTCGATCTCCTCGAAATTTGTTAAGTTTTAAAGACATACGTTTAAATGGATACCACATTGAAACGAAAAGTGCAGAAAATGTGGAGTATCTATGCATTACCTCCAATGATACCTAGAAGTGTATAGTGGAGACGTTGCATGGTTTGTCAAGTGGATTGTATTATACATACATAAAGACAGTTGAATCACATATTGTCATAAACCAGAAGTTCATTGATTCAAAAGTTTACATGCTTTGGCATGACCATCTTGGTCACCTAGGATCTACCATGATACATAGAATCATTACCAACTCTAATGAACATCCATTATTGAGCAGACACATTGCTATCTCAAATGATAACCCTTGGAAGGTTTATTCTCAAGAGAAGTTGATAATTAAACCATCACAACTAAAGGTTAATGCTGAATCCCCATCATTTCTGCAAAAGAATTCAAGGGGATATTTGTGGGCCTATTCAACCATCTTGTGGACCATTCCGATATTTTATGGTTTTGGTTGATGCATCTATTAGATAGTCACATGTTTGTCTCTTATCTACTCGGAATGTAGCTTTTGCGAGATTTCTTGCTTAGATAATTAGGTTGCGAGCATAGTTCCCAGATTACCTCATTAAGTCAATCTGACTTGATAACGTTGGTGAATTTACGTCTCAAACCTTTGATGATTACTGCATGACATTGGGCATTGATATTGAACACCCTGTTCCTTATGTCCATTCAAAATGGTTTAGCAGAAGCATTGATCAAGCAGCTTCAGTTAATAGCTCGCACTCTGCTTATGAAAACAAAATTGCCAGTTTCTGCATGGGAACATGTCATCTTACATGTTACATCATTGGTTCGATTAAGACCTATAACCAACCACCAATACTCATCAGTACAACTTGTGTTTGGGCATCAACCAAAATTTCATATTTATGAGTTTTTTGTTGTGCTGTTTATGTACCTATTACACCACCACAACGAACTAAAATGGGACCTCAGCGCAGATTGGGAATTTACGTGGGTTTTGATTCACCATCTATCATTAGATATTTGGAACCCTTGACAGGTAAGGAGCTATAAACATATTTGGTGATATGTTTATAGCTCGTTTTGCTAATTGTCACTTTGATGAGACAGTCTTCCCGTCGTTAGGGGGAGAAAAGACTGTTCCAGAAGAATGGAAAGAGCTGATATGGGTTATTCCCACCTTATCTCATTTTGATCCATGTAGCACTCAATGTGAAAATGAAGTGAAAATGATCGTTCATCTTCAAAGTATTGCTAATCAAATGCCAGATGCATTTAATGATGCTATGAAAGTGAAAAAATCACATATACCAGCTACAAACGCACCTGCAAGAATTGATGTCCCTATTGTAAAAAAATAAAGTGGCAGCGAATGATTCCTGGTACACACTTGAAGCGTGGTAGACCCCCAAGTTCAAAAGATTCAGCCCCTTGAAAGAGAAAGTCGAGGGCACAACTGAATCCAAATGAAATCATTCAAGAAGAAAAAATGAATGACACATCCACAATTCATGATTATGTACTTTCAGAAAAAGAAAATGTCCTTGATGAGACACATATACCTGAAGAAACAGAAGTACATGAAAGCAAAGAAATCTCCATAAATTATACTTGTACTAATAAGTTATGGGATCGAAATGAAATAAGCATCGACGACATGTTCGCATTCGCAGTAGCCATTGAAATCATATTAAATGATGATCTTGAGCCCCACTCTATTGATGAATGTAAATAGAGACAAGATTGGTCTAAGTGGAAAGATGCAATCCAAGCTGAATTAAATTCCTTGGAAAGGCGAAATGTTTTTGGACCAGTAGTCCAAACCCTGCCTAGTGTAAACCTCGTGGGTTACAAATGGGTATTCACAAGGAAACGCAATGAGAACAACAAGATTGCAAGATATAAAACACGACTCGTTGCACAAGGTTTTTCGCAAAGACCTGGAATTGATTATGAGGAGACATACTCTCTTGTAATGGATGCAATTACGTTACGTTACTTAATAAGTTTAGTGGTTTCAGAAAAACTTAACATGCGACTTATGGATGTCATCACCGCGTATCTATAAGAAGAATTAGATGCTGACATATATATGAAAGTCCTAGAAGGACTTAAGTTGCCTAAAATACCTAGCAAACCACGAGGTATGCTCTCAATCAAATAAAGGCAATCATTGTATGGGTTGAAACAATCTGGACGAGTGTGGTATGTCATCTCAGTAAGTATTTGATTTTAAGAAGGGTATACCAACAATGTCATTTGCCCTTGTGTGTTCATTAAGAAATCCAACTCTGGATTTGCTATAGTTGCAGTATATGTCGATGATGTAAACCTAGTTGGAACCCTTGAAGAGCTCAATAAAACTGCTGAATATCTGAAAAGCGAATTTGAAATGAAAGACCTTGGAAAAACAAAATTTTGACTCAGCCTGCAGATCGAGCATTCTACTAGTATAATCTTGGTCCACCAATCAGCTTACATTGAAAAAATCCTGAAGCGATTTAGCATGGACAAGGCTTATCCACTCAGCACGCCAATGGTCGTTCATTCTTTGGACATTAAGAAAGATCCATTCCATCCAAAAAAATATGATGAAATGGTCCTTGGTCTAGAAATACCATATCTAAGTGCAATAGGTGCTTTATTGTATTTAGCACAATGTATTAGACCAGATATAGTTTTTTCAGTTAACCTATTAGCAAAGTTTAGCTCTGCTCCAACAATTCATCATTGGAAGGGAGTCAAAGATGTATTGCGATACCTTCGTGGGACAACAAATATAGGTCTCTTTTACTCAAAGAAATCCATAAATGACCAGGTCCTTGTTGGATATGCGAATGCTAGTTTTCTCTCTGATCCGCATAAAGCCAGCTCACAAACTGAATATGTGTTCAAGAATGGAGATACAACAATCTCCTGGCACTCAACAAAGCAAACATTAGTTGCTACATCTTCAAATCACTCAGAAATACTTGTTTTACATGAAACAAGTCGCGAATGTTCTTAGTTAAGATCAATTATCCATTATAATCGGAATTCATGTGGTCTACCCTAAAAAACAAACACTCTAACTGTCATCCATGAAGATAATGCAGCTTCTATTGCCCAAATGAAAGAAGGATTCATCAAGGGCGATAAGACTAAACACACATATCCAAAGTTTTTTAGTGCACATGAGCTTTAGAAGGCTAAAGTTATTGAAGTCAGACAAATTCTTTCCAATGAAAATCTAGTAAACTTGTTCACCAAATCTCTACCAAAATGCACGTTTCAGAAGATAATGTAGAGTATCGGATTACGTCGACTTACCAAATATCTAAATTTGGAAAATGTGGAATCAGGGGGAGATATATATATATATATATCAGGGGGAGCATCCATGATACATGGATATTGTACTCTTTTTCCTTCGATTAGGATTTTTCCCACAAGGTTTTCCTGTCAAGGTTTAACGAGGCAACATAAGCATGTTTAGCCCTAGTTTGGTACTGAGGTGATTCTGAAAAAAGTGGCTATCAAAAAAAGCTGGGAGCTTTTTTATGTTTGGTAAACATTCAGCTTCAACTTTTTTTCACAGTTTTGAGTGAAAAAAAAAACTAAAAACATAAAGTTGTAAAACCCAGCTTTGAAAAACTAGCTTTTTTCACATCTGTTTTACATAAAAATTTATCAAACACTATAATACTGTTTTTTTTTTTTTCAAAAGCACTTTTCAAAAAAGTTTGCCAAGCACTATGCTGCTTTATTTCACAGTTGTTTATTCTCACAGCACAGCATAAACAATTTTTTTTTTTCAAAGCACAACAATACCAAACTAGCCCTTAACACTATATCAACAATCCAGGTAAAGTTGTACTCTTTTTCCTAAATTGTGGTTTTTTCCCACTGGGTTTTTCCAAGCAAGGTTTTAACGAGGCAACTAATGTTGATATGTGGGAATCCAAGGGGGAGTGTTGAAAACATTAGCAGTGTTATGAACGCCCACACAGATTTTCAACGCCCACACAAAGTGATATTGACTTGGGAGATAAAGGAGGATCGTACTTTCAAAGATGTGTACTATAAATTTCAAAATGTTTGTCTGGAGTTGCTCTATAAATAGAGCACTCTGCCTATTATCAAGATACACATACAAAGTAAGAAAGGAAAGATCAATAACATTAGTATCTATTCCTATCTCTTTTATTTGTTATCCTCTTATGCTATAGTTACAGTGTAATATTTTAAACCTGCTTCGCTCCTGTCACTAGTAAAGGTTATCTCTCTAATTTTAACCTATTTATAACATTTTTGTTTTTCTTGTCAATTTATGGTTTTTGAATTTAATATACACCATGCTCCTTCACAAGTCATTAATGTCAAAGAGGAGGTTAAGAGTTTGGTTATGAGAATGATTTATATGGCACGTGTACATTGTTACAATCACATTATGTGCTAATAACATGTACAAGTTTTTGTCAAGATATATTATTTCATTGACATAGTATGCCACATCATAGTATACATGTGTCATGTGAGTTGTTTTCCTACATGTACCAAAGTCCTAAATCAATTATAAGAAAATGAAAGAGAAAATTAAGAATCTATTTTCTCTACAGACTCTCAAATTGACAACAACTGGTCTCAAAATATCTTCTCAGAATAACCAACTCCTAATTAATATTTGGTCCGTTTGGGTGAGGAATTTGATGATTCTTGTCGAAATTTTGACAATGTAGATACTACTTTTCCTACAAAGAATCACATGAGATAAATATTAGTATATGATAATGTTCATTGCCGCAATTAATTAAATAAAATCATCAAATAACATAGAGTGTAAAAACCACTTTTCGTCAATGCTTCATTATAACAACATTGTCGGTTGCGGTGTAGCAGGTTAATGACAACTTAATATAATACCACAACCTGATCCCATAAGTGTACACTCACTATACAAATTGATGTGCACTAATAAAATTCAAGAGCGGAATTGATTGATTTTATTATTGTTGAACCAAATTGAAGAATTGGGTCTCATAGATTAGTTGTGACAAAAACCAAAAATATACATATATTATTAAAAGGTTTGGAAGAACATTTGTTTATTCAAACTACTGGCCCAATGATTAAGAATTGTGAATGTCATGAGGGGGAGTTTATGTTTAAGACTATTTTGCCAAAATTCAATGAAATATTTACTAATTAGTCAAAGATCAATGATCAATTGTTTTTATGACATTAGTCATTAGCTTGAGACTTTATTTGTTGACCCAATTCCATCACTAGAGTATATTTCAATAACGTCTTGAGAGCACTTCCAATGTGTAAAGACTCCCTTTAGCAATAGGCAATTCAATCCCTTTCAGTGAATAGTAATTACCTTTAATGAATAGTAATAATATTTTGCATCTCCACTCCTAAATTGAATAGTCATGGCAATAAGCAATTAAATATTAGTATTTTTTATATTCTAAAATAATAAAAAATAATTTTATTACGCGAAGTAGTCATGGCTATTCAGCTTTTGCCTAAATTGTACTATTCAGTTTTTGCCTAAATTGGTTAAAAATCTTATCGAAATCTATCCACAAAAATTGTACTACTTCGGATAATGACACATGGACATGACTATTCAGTTTAGAATATAAAAAATATTAGTACAATTCATGTCCATGTGTCATTATCCGAAGTAGTACAATTTTTGTGGATAGATTTCGATAAGATTTTTAACCAATTTTGTTACATGATGTGTCCTTCCATGTTTAGAATTGTTAAAAATATTGAAATGTGGTGTAAAGTGGGAGAAAATGGTAAGCTACTTATAGAGAAAAAAAAAAAATATATATATATATATATAATTTTTTGAATTTTTTTTTGAAATTTTTTCGTATTTTTATTTTTAAATTTTTTTTATTAACTTAATTAATCTAAACCGTCGAATTACAAAAAAAAAAATTGAAATCCAACAATCTAGATTATGACACGTCCCCTGAAACATTTATGTTTTTTTTTTTATTTTTAAAATTGAAAAATTTGGATCGTTGATCTGGAAATCAAACAATCCATATTCAACAACTACTTAGTGGGCTGCAACGCATGCCCCACCGCCTGAAATTTTATTGGTAACGTGCCACCCATGCACGCGTGTTATGCACGTGCCTGATGCAAAATTTTTTATAATGTGGCTAATATTATGCTGACATCAGCCTTACATCACTCCCCCTCAGGCGTTGGGGCCTTGGACTTGTGCCCAATTGCCCGAATGGGCTGGCACCTATTTGAGAGGGGATTGGATTGCAAATGGAGCCTATCTATAGGGCAAAAGAGCATGCTGGAAGTGCTCTGAACCATTCCTATGTTTGCAGCCATTTGTTTTCTGTTCATCACCGAGTCTTCGTGTTTATCTTACAACTTTCATCTTTCTATCACCATTCACCAGGGTCGCCTTAATGGTAGTCGAGTAAGGCGGTCGCTTAGGGTCCCAAATTTTTTTATACACTCTGTATATAGCATATAAATATAGAACAATAAGAAGTATCATAATTGAGTAGTTGGTGCAGTGGAAATGGTCTTTGTCTTTTCTTTGGGGTAGGCAGTTAGAAATGCGAAGCAGTCATTAGTTTTTTCTTATTTTTCAAATTTACTCCATGAATTGATGGCCCCAATTCTTCTTGTCCAAATGCATTTTTTTTTCTTTTGCCTTTTTTTTATTGTCCAAAAAAATTACATACCATATTTTGGCTTCCTCTTTAACATATAAAGTTATAAAACCCAAGTCCCTTTGCAATACTTTTTTTCTTTCAACTTCCTAATCTTTCTATTTCTATTGAATGTTTAAATCAACTATCACATGGTTATTTGTGGTAACCAAAACTTTGAATTTATATTTTGTTTTTCGATAATTTACTATTTAACTAGATTATTCTAATATTCAATTCGTTTGTGTGATGTTAATTTTAGAAAGACTACAAGAGAACCAATTGGCGTTGTTGAATTTATTATATTCGTCAATATAGTTTTATAGTTCTTTACTCTCTTGATCATCAAGTTCTTTTGTTCTTCACTCTCAATTTTAAACTCTTGATCGCAAACACTTAGTCCACTTGCCTCTAAAAACGTGAGAAGCGTAATAATTAAGTACTATTTGTATATGTTTCTTTTTTTGATATTTAATTGTAGGGAGACTTTGGATGCGGTCCTTAGTTATGAATATTCTTTGATTGAAACCTTGTTGGTTTTTAATTTTTGATCGAGGTCCCTGAAATTAATATGATAATTTCTTTCTATGTACGTTACTATATTTTTTAAATTAAAAATTAGAAATTTTAGTTGTTTATATAAATGAGATTTTAAATAAAAAAAAACCATAATTTGTGGGATTAAAAATATTAAAATATAAATATGCTATTGTGTGTGTGTGTATATATATAAACATGGGTACATTCTTCAAAATCACAAAAAAAAGATATTAGGCTTAATAACATTAGTAAATTTCTTCGATTAAACTTGACATGGATATATTTTAAATCAAAGAAAAAAGAATGTACCCATATAAGTTTAAAAATGGATTAGAAAAAAATTGAATGGATTTTATGTGACAGCCCGTCCCGGATTATTCGTACCGTAGGTGTGAAATGACGATTTTGCCCCTAGTGGTTAAGTTTTATTTTGGGGTGTTTGTTTTGTGGGCTTGTTGGCTGCATCTGGACCACACACACACACTCTCATCCTGATCTCCTTCTCGTATACTTCCCTGTCCCGTATCTCTCTCTCTCTCTCTTCTTCTTCTTCTTCTTCGTATGGACAAGTACCATAACCTGTGAAAACGTTGTAGATCGAGCTGGAAATCTATACCTTTGTGTTCGTGAGGACCATACGAGTCCAACCATACCCATTTCAAGTAGAAATCCTTCAATTTCACGTTGAACCATGGAACCCCGATAATGGTTACTGTTCATGCACAAGTGAAATGTTGTTTTTCAGGGAATTTGAAGCTTGTAGGAAGCTTAGTGAGGTCCTTAGGAAGCTTGGGGTGGTTCTTTGGAAGGTCTTGGATGTCGGGATCGTGAGTTGCAGGTTTGGCTGGATTTTGTGAAGTTTCTCCAGTGAGATTCCATGAATTTTAGGGCTTGAAAGTGGTAATGTTTTGTTCTACTTGTTGTAAGCTTCATTTTGGTGCAAATTTCATGAAATTTGGTTGAAAAACGAGTGAGAAACGAAGGTTTGAAGTTTTCCCGGTTTTCCAACGACAGCGACGGCACCGGAGGTGTGCCGGAGAAGAAGACGAAATATTCTGTCATTTTGGACGGAATATTCTTAACGGTGTTAGGTTAACTTTAACGAAATCTATTAGTTTTAACGGAATATTCCTGACGATGTTAACTGACGCCGTTAGTGTGCCTGGCACGTGGCCGCGCGTGGCCGGAGCGTCTGGTCGTGCCTTGGCAGGCGCGTGGCGGCGCTTGGGAGGTCAGAAAATTATTTTTAAAATATGGGGATGTTCGTGAGGTTGAGTAGATCACGTTGGTGTATTCGTACACCCCATTTGAGCATTGTATGAGAAGTTATTACCTAGTTTTGGTTATGTGCTTTAAATTAACGTTTTTATAGTTGTTTTGCATATAGGTGAGACCTATCTCGAGGACGAGCAGAGTCACTCGAGGCAAGAGGGTTACGATCCTTCCACATACCAGTGAATGGGCTTTTGGTTTTCCGTATATACCTATATACTTGTGGTTTTTCCCAAAAAATAAAATGGAATGTTTATATGTTTTAAATGCCATGCATAGCATTTGCCTATTTATTTATGCATTAGTAGTTGCATATATGTATGTTTGGTGCTGCAGACGAACAGGTAAGTGCCAGGTAAGTTATAGTTTATAGTTGTGATGTAGTAGTTATGTGTTATGCATAGTGAGTTCATAACCTGCACCCCCAGTGTTAGTGCTCCCACCCAGAGTAGGGCACAGTCCTTCACGTGATGTTCACCTCCTGCACCACATGCTCATCTTAGATCCAAGTTAGGTGCACAGTCCTGTTGTACAGACCACTTTAGGTGGTTCCAACTCGTAGGTGACCCGCGATTATTTGCCCAATCTTCACGTGATCGTAGCACTTGAGCGTATTTATTTACGCCCAGTCCTGTCGTACAGACCACTTTAGGTGGTTCCGACTTGTATGCAGGTATAGTTAGTGAGTTGGAGATTTGAGCTCTGGATTCAGCTGTGCAAGTCACGTTAGGTGACTCCGGCTGACATATGACATTACATTGATTAACATTACCTGAGTTACTTATAGTTTATGTAGACGCATTCGACATGGCATATTTCCAAGCATGTTTTCGATATATGTGTATATCCTATTTTCTGGGAAACTATACAGGTTTTACAGCGAGGAGTTAGAACTTTTGTTAATGAAATGATTTTGAAAAGCTTTGTTTTTGCCCACTCACACTTTCTGTTTTGCGCCCTTCCAGATTCTAGTTTGTTGCTCTTTTGGTGGCTCACGAGGAACCACGACATATCTGACAGATTATCACCAGTGTAGGACCCCTTCTAGGTGTGTTTAGTTAGTATTTGTTCCTCTGGACTGCACTAGGTTTCCAGTGCTCTGAATTTTGTTTTTCACACTTACGCTTGCACATGTATGTTAATTACTCTGTGTGTAGTTTGGTTTTTATTTATTCGTACTTTTATTATTATTCTTAGCTTCCGCACTGTGAACATGGTTACGTCACCCTCACGTGACGGCCAGCACGCCCTGATTTCGGTCGGGGTGTGTCATTATATATATATATATATATATATATATATATATATGAAGGTACATTTTACATATAACAAATTGGTATGTTTAAGAATGAGTACATTTTAAGATTAAAAAGTTTTACATGAGTGGGTGCATATAATTAGCATGGGTACATTTAGCAAAATAAAAAGTACAAATAAAAAAAATATATGGGTACAAATACAAATAAACTTAAAAAATATGGGCACAAAAAGAAATTAATATATGGGTACAAATTAAAACTTAAAAGAAAATTGGTACAAGTTAAAAAAGAATTACAAATAAAAATGGGTACAAACTAAAGCTAAAAATATATGATAAAAAATTTAGTCATAAATATAAATATACTAATTGTAACATTTTTAACATTAAATGAATATATTTAGAAATAAACATATATTTTATTATTGAAATAATTAATGATGTTATTAATACCCAAAAACCTTGATCAAAAATTGAAAAGGAAGAGAATTTTAATCAATGAAGTAGTAACATGAAGAATGAGAACCTAATTTCGTCTTAATTTTAAATATATTTAATGTAGAAATAGATTTTTTATGTACTTAACTAATTATTTTTTATACATATCATTGTACAAAGACGCGCAGGGGACAGACCTTTCGTAGAAATAAAATAGTTTTTGAAAAGACCGCTATGAAGACGTTGAATTTCTTTGCCCTCATCCATTGCATTCAATGCATAACTAAATTAAAAAGACATAAAATCAAAAGTGAAAGTCATGTTTTGGTGATTGAATATTAGCAAGTGCGAATTGGGATTTTGGAGAAGCAAAAGGCGGAAAGGTTGCAGTAGGCAATTGCAGTGATGGGAGAGGTCCTAGAAAAAGATCCGAGCAGACGGCGAATAAAAAACTAAGAGTGTGAGGTGAACTAAAAACGTGAAGGCCTTGTAGGATGAAAAGCCTAAATGAGGATCCTTTCCGGATCCTCTTTGTGAGGATTCCAAAGATCTTCCAATCGTATCCGTTCATCATATATCGTGCGGTCAGAAATCATTGTAAATTTTTTTTATTTAAAATTGAATATAAACAGGACCTAACAAAAACTGGCCGCACGATATACGATAAACGAACACGATTAGAGGATCCCGAGGATCCTCACAAAGAGGATTCGACATTCAAAAGCCTTCTCTTCTCCTGACATCATCTTCCACCTACTCTCCTTGGGGACCTTTGCCACATGCCCCCAGACGGGACAACACCTATCTGTTATTTTCTTGGGTAAATCATTAAGGCCTCGTTTGGTACGCCGTATATAGTCTCAGATTTGACTAATAATATGGATTTGGGTGTTTGATGCCCTCATTTAATACTTGGACTAGTTTATCTGGCCACACCACTTTAATACTCTCCATGCCTACTTAATTATACCCCAAAAGCTGTGTATTATTGGTCTGATTCATGCTGCTTCGTCTTCGTTGCTTTCGTCTTCGTGCATCTGCCCAACTTCAGATTCTTCACGCTCTTCTCTTATCTCTCATCTTCCCTCCCTCTCTCGTTTTCTCAATTTCCCTCTCCGGCCCCACCACTTTAGTACTATCCATGCCCGCTTAATTATACCTAAAAGTTGTGTATTATTGGTCCTATCTTTCAAGTTTTGAAGTTGTTCCCATTCAATTTTTCTGTATGAATGAGATTTAGAATATTGAGACATGTCATTTGTTCAAATTTCATAAATGTTTAAACTTCATAATATCTATAACAAGAACGATGAACTCTCACTTTCTCCAAATCAACTATAGAATCTGGTTACACCTTTGGGTAAGAAACCATCCTATATATTAAAATGAAAATGCAAACTTTTGCATAGCCAAGAATAAAGCACCAAAAGTTATGCAATTCCACGTCTTTACGCAATAAGATTTATACACAATCCTGGTTTTTCATCACTCACTATACACTAATTACAACTAATCTCAATAAAACAACCTCTTTAGAAGTTAGTTTCACTTGTTATCATATATAAACCATCATCTGGTCAACATAAATTTGGTTTCTTAAGAGCAAAATAAGTAATCTTATCAATTCAAGATACTAATAAAATTTTGCAGAATATCATCAAACAGATCAATATCACTGAATTTGATCTCCAATGAATTCTAATGTAAATTAGAGGAAAAATTCACTATTAACACTATAAACGTAACTGAACTCAAAATAAATGACTATTGTAACATCCGTCTCTAATTTTAAATGTGTGAATTGAGTTTTACTAATGGGTCTCTATTATGCTCAAGTACGATTAGCATTGACGATCCATATTTACTCGTGCGAATGGCTGCAATCTCACAAATATCTGTGAATGGGTCTTTACTTTTAAATATTATATACTTATTTAGTTTCCATTTATATATTTGATAAAGAATTTTCTATGTTATGCCTAGATTAGATTAACGTTTATAAGAATTAGCGTATCGACAAAATTTATGAAATTATGCTACATCCTGCAAGATGCACAGGTATGCGTATTATTATGGGATGCTTGAATCATATTTATGGCCATGAATAGTATTATGTCAGCTAGAATTAGCAATTTAACATTGCATGATCATATATATGTTATTTGCTCATCATGTGCTACATTGGTGTTAGTACCTGCCCGGGCCAGGGCCAGTCTTCACGTGTATGTTCACATCGCACCGTACGCTCACTTTGGATCCATTACAAGTGCCAGTCATGTTCTAGATTGCTATAGGCAATTAAGACTGGTATATGATACACATAGCATTAGTCTTCACGTGATTATAGTACTAAAGTGTAAATCATTATTACACCTAGTTATGTTCATGTCAGAATATATCTGCATAAACTCGTGTGTTAGCATATGTCAATGAGCACTCAATATGATATATTTGTTTATGTGAGACGATGTAATTGTTAAATGCTATATGTTTTATATGCGAAAATTTTAGGAATTGTTACATTTTCAAGATATTACCGTTTATGGTAAGTGTTTTCTTACTATATGTAGTATACTATGTTGGAAACTATACTTGTTTTACGGTAAGGGTTATTACATTTTCAAAAATGTTTACAAAGCTTTATTTTTAGGCCTACTCACTCTTGTTTTTCGCCCCTTCAGGTTTTAGTAGCAGAGCTTTCATGTCGACGAGGATTCTTAGCAAATGTTGATATAGGAGAGTACTTCGATGTTATAATTCTTATCCTACTTTTACTGTATTTTACTTATGCTCTGACATCATGTGTGAATTGGGTTCAATCCCGCTCACTTGCGCACTCTTGCATTTAGGCACTTCTATGTTTAAATTTATACACATTTTCCACCTCACTACACTTTATGGCTTCGTCACCTTCCAAGTGTCGGCCAACACAACTCGATTCTGAGTCCAGGTGAACATTCCAGGTCGAGATGTGTCAATTATAGTGATAACCTTAAACAAAATGCAAGTGGCCCTTTACCACATTGGTGGAAAGGTGTTGAACTCTTACATGACTGCAGTGGGTTCGAACTCCGTCGGTGACTAATCTAACATCTAATCTAACAAATCTATCGTTTAGCCAAAAAAAAAATGATAACCTAAGCAAAACAGTGAACTTTTCATAATTCAATGAGATATAATAATTCAAACATTTTAGACCTTAAAGTTTTAATTAAGTTCAATATTTAATTGGTCGCTATGACACCACATGTTAGAATATCCAAATAAGGATCTATACCAACTATATATAAGTAACTACAGAATATCATATATCTTTGTAAAGTAAACATCACAAACATGATGGCGAATCCTTAATCCAATGGTCATATGGTTTTGAGATCTGGGTGATTTTTAGTAGACATGATCTTTGAGGAAAGACTTGAAAGATAGATGGTTTCAGTCATTGAAATACATACGAAGTGAGCCTCATAAAAATATGTGTAAAAATTATGTATAAAAAAGTGATGCTACAGATCCGTCCCCCTAAAATAAACAGTAAAGCTACTTGCTTAACTCATCATTGTAAGAGAACCTAGTGTGGATGCAAATTTTCGCTGTCTTCTCCTTTGAGGAAAATGCACCTGCAAAATAATAACACCTAAGATTAAGGTCAAAAGCCTCACGCACCCACAATGAATGGTGGGGGGGGGGGGCTTTGGCCGAAGAATTTGAATGTCAAAGTTAGAATTTGGGAGAGAAAGTGTTTAGGAATTTTTGGGGAGCAAATGGCCTAGCATTTTAGTGGGAAAACATGGCTATTTATAGGGGAGTGACAGGCCATATTTGGAGAATAGGGGCTGGCCACATATGGTCAAATTGTGAGTGTAATTGCAAGATATTATGTGAAATAATATCTTGCAATTAACTTGGCAATTAATCCCAAATTGAATAGGAAAATTGGGAGTTACCTTTTGAGTGAGGATTTAATAAGGAGTGATGAGAAGGTTTTGAACAAATACCATTTTGATCACCTTTGACTCTTCCTTGATTGACCCGTTATTGTCCGTTGCATGCGCGTGGGAATCCCGGTGTGCCTCGAGGGTAATTTTATTCTTTTTACCCAAAAGTACACTGTGTTGCCTCCATAATTTTCTTGATTATTTTTGGCTCCACACCTAGAATTTGCCTTCTCCTAAAATTTGCCTTGTCCTCTCTAACAATAAGTGTTCTGTTTTTTAATAGGACAAAGATGAACAAGAATTGTGAGAGGAAAGACCAATGTTTCGTCCTAGTAAAGAAACTGTCATCTATAATGTAAGCGGTTTAAACCACTTCCTCATACTTCTATTCCGACTAAGAATTTGAAATAAATAAATAGGGTGATTTTGATAAAATCAATACAAGGGTACCATATTGACAATAGATCAACAATATTTATGTTAATTATAAATAGGTCAATCAATTTGTGACACTTAAATGCATTTAAAATAAACAAAACTTACATAATTTGCCATTACAGCTGGCTTGTAATGGCACCCACTTCAACTGACAGCCCAGTTCTCATATTTCCTAATTCTGTTTTTTACATTTGAATTCAGATGCTATGTTGCAGTGTCCATTTCATAGTTTTGTTTTTTCTATCACTCACATGCCTCATACATGCCCGTTTTTACATTTGGATTTAGACATTGTAATGCAGTGTTTGTTTCCTGGTATTGTTTTTTATTTTTTGATTCAGATACTGCGTTGAAGTGTCCGTTTCCTGGTTCCATTTTTTTCATCACTCACATGCCTTCTATGCTTAACACCTCGCATGACTCTTGATTTCTACATTTGGATTCAGGCACTGCAACGCAGTGTCTATTTCCTGTTTTGTTTTTTACATTTGGATTCAAACACTACAATGCATTGTCCATTTCCTGCCTTTCAATTATTGGTCGTAGAAGTCTGTGTTTTTTGATTTTGAATTGTTGACCACAATGTTTATTTTCTGGTTTTGCATTGTAGGCGTGTAAACGGTGGTGGAAAAAAATGTAAATGTGTACGGAAATAGTTTTGTGAAAGGGGAGAAAAAATCCAAATTGTTTCAGTTGCTTAATTAGCAATCGAAATTATCAAGCTCCAAGAATTTGCAAAAATGTTTCCTCTCTGATACATCAAGTCGACTACAAAAAAAAAAAAAAGGTTTTAATCATACTCAAGTTTCATTGTTGGTATCTAAATGTTTTCCTGATTTAATGAATTCTTTCTTAAAACATGGACTTTACAATATCATTAGCCCATTGTGCTTTATAGATGTAAAGACCTTAAGAAGTTACAGAATTTCATAGCCTTTCACAGATGAGAAAGCATATGTCTTTGATCTCCACAAGTCCCAACTAAACATCGATAGTCAAACCATTGAGAATTGACGTCACCGACTCCCAATTCTGCTAATTCCAATTCAATTTCAGAAGCTGAGGAGAGAGAGATGGTGACAAGTCCGTTGATACTAAAGGCGGGGCTGGTGATAGCTGGGATGTGTGTAAACGGGTACATAGTGGGCACACCTTTATACTGGCATTTCATGGAAGGCTTAGTCACTGGCTCCCACTTTTATTCTTCCTCCTCTTCCACTTGCCATCCCTGCACTGGCGATTGCTCTTCTCACCATGTCCTTCATCCCCATTGGTAATGACATAAAGCATATGTGGCATTCATTATTGACATATCTCTAATTAATAAAAATATATCATTGATTAAGTACAAAACAAAAATATGTCATTGATATATGATTAAATTGTAAAGTTTTTGTTGATTTTTGGCTAAATTATCTTATTTAATTCCTAAAATATATATAATTCTATTTTCTTATCCAATATAACACAAATTAAATGACGTGTCGAACTCACACGCATGGAAAAGTCTTACACCACTCATTAGACCCACTACAAATAGGCTACATAATCAAAGGCTAGAAACGAAAAAAAAAATGGTCCTAAGAAAGATAGGACAAGGCAAAAAACATAAAGAAGCCCCAGCTGCCCACTAGACGAAACTAGTGACCCCATTACCAGTAGAACCATTAAGAACCAAAATTATGAGAATCTTGTAGAGAGAGATTTTCAGTGGTTTTGTGCACACTCAAGTTTTATTTCCGTATGCTCTTATTTTTATGGGCACCTAATTTATTTTTACACATTTATCTAGACATTCAAAATAATTTACTAAACTTTCAAGAACAACCTTCTTTCACTTTTTCTGAATTCATTTTTTGTAAACACCCATTTATCTTGGAAGATATAAAGCAATTTGTTTGCTTCATCAGTCGTGAAGTTTAGATTAGCATGGTAAAGTGAAATTCAATATGTGGATACAAATTTCCGCCTTCTTCTTCTTAGACGAAAGTGCACTTGCAATACAATTAACACCTAAGATCAAGGGCAAGAGCCTCATGTGCCCATAATGAATTTTTTTTTGGGGGGGGGGGGGGGGGAAGGGGGTTTTGGCTGAAGAATCTCCGATGCCAAAGTTAGAATTTGAGAGAAAGTGTTTTTAGAATTTAAGGAGAAGAATGAACTTAGGTGTTTGGAGAAATAAAGGGCTACATATAAGGGTGTGGCTAACCCTATTTAGGAAAATATTGTCACATCCTAGCTCGGACCCCCACCACATCCCAGGCTCGACTCCACCATAGCACGATATTGTCTGCTTTGGGCCCCGACCATGCCCTCACAGTTTTGTTTCTGGGAACTCACACAAGTAGAACTTCCCAGTGGGTCACCCATCCTGGGATTGCTCTCGCACGAACTCGCTTAACTTCGGAGTTCCGATGAACTCTGAAGCCAGTGAGCTCCCAAAAGGACTCATGCTAGGTAGAGATGGAAATATACATATAAGGCTTACATGATCCACTTCCTTGGACGATGTGGGATGTTACAAATAAGGACTGGCCACTTATGGTGGTATTTTCACTTTAATTGCAAGATATTATGCTACATAATATCTTGCAATCAATTAGGTAATTAATCAATTAATTTTCACAATTAATCCTAATTTGAAAAGAATAATTGGGAGTCACCTTATGGGTGAGGATTTGATGAGGAGTGATGAGATAGTTTTGAATAAATATCATTTTGATCACCTTTGACCTCAATTGAGCTGCTATTGTCTGTTGCATACGTGTGGGAATCCTGATGTGCCTCAAGGGTAATTTTGTTTTTTTCATCCAAAAGTCCACGTGTCACCTCCATAATTTTCTTGATTATTTTTGGCTCCACAAATGCCCCCACACCTGTTAAGCTGCTTGCAGGAAAGAGCAGCAGGTGTAGAGATCATCTCTTGCTTTAGAAAACATAGGATTGTTTCCTATTTTGATGTAGATTCCCTCTTTAATTGGAAATTAGATCATTCTAGGAAAGGGAAATAAATCACTTCTAAAATTTATTGAAGTTTACCTTAAGTAGATGATTAAATCAACTTCAGAGAGCAATTTATTCTACCACACAAGAGAAAGAAAGCTAGAGGATATTTGTTCCCCTTTCCCTAGTAATCGTCTATACTTGCCCGTGCAAAGGATCGTCTTTTGTTGCTTTCTTCTTCTTCTCCATGCCGCATCGAGGTAAGAACAAAAATTAATTTCCTTGTATTCTTCTTGCATAGTGCTGTCACGGGGCAACCGTCGGGGTGGTGCGGCATGTCGATTAATAGGGGCCAGGAGTCAGCTCGACATGGGCCGATGAGTGTTATGGCAGGGACCACTGCTTAGGTTGCTCGGCTTGGCTAGAACTAAGGGCAGTTGTGTGGCTAGAGCCGCAGATTGAGGCGCTGGGGCGTAGTGCTAGGTCAACTGCATGGCTTATGTTCTTTGGGCTTTTGGACCTGACGCGGGCCAGGCTGGCGATTGAGAGAAATAAGGAAGTTGCGAGTATCTTGGGTTGCCAGAATGCCGGGCATGCAGGTGTTCTGCTTGCTGGTTCGAGAGAAAAAATGAAGGAAAAGCCAGCATGGGTTAAGCACTCCTGCTGAGAATGGCGTTGGCTGCTTCGTCCTCTTCACTGGGAGAAAAGTGGTGAGAGATGAGACAAAGAGGATGAAGGCAGATGCATTGGCTCGTCTGATTGTTATTGTGGAACATACTATGAATGAAGATGGAAAGAAGAGATTTTCCCAACATGCTCAAGAGATGCCAGTTGAGAAAAAAAACTAAAAACTTCCTCCGTTGCTCGTGAAGATCTGCCTGCTGCCGAGAGGCTTACAATTGACTTGACTTCTTCTAATAAGAAGAAAAATGAGGCTGCTAGATCTAAGCCTGTATGCGCTTGCCATGCCGAAAATGGCTAGTACAATTGCTAATATGATTGCTCAACATAGAGGTTTTGCCATGCCTCTAGTGCCAAAGTCTGTACCGAAACATCCGTTGGGTGCTAAGTTCAGTTCACCTTTAAAGAGGCTTGCTACTATGAAGAGCGATAAGGTGGACTTCACTGTTAAAGTGGCGCCAAGGCCCACCCCCTTGTTGTTGAGACTGATTCGCCTGCTGAGAAAGAGATGACTGTTTACGTGGGTAATTGTGAGAAATCCACCAAGCCACTTTCTAGGGAGGTTGCTGAGATTTGTGCGCTCTTGAAACCAGGTTTGTTTGAAGACATGGACGTGTGTGCCAAGCTTGTTGATGGCATTAGAGGGGTTTTTTGCCCAAGTTCATTTACGAAGCATACAACCGAATATAAAAGAACTACTCTGCTTGCTATGATGCAGAAAATAGTGAATTTGGCAGCCAAGTCTATGGTCCTTGATCAAAAGGATACCAAGGCTACCAAGGAGATGGCAAAGGCTATGGCAGTTGAACCTTATTCTTCTGCCGAGAAGATCAAGAGGTTGGAGTCTAAGCTCGTTTCTTTGAAGGGGTCTAATATCTCTGCTCCCACTTCTCTGTAGCTTAAGACCTCTCGCCAAGAGATCGTTGACTTGAAGACTAAGCTTGACGCGATCCAAGTTAAGTATGAAAGTGCAAAGAAGGAAATTAGATGTTACATACCTTAGATTCAAGATCTTGACGGTTTCGTTTTTTAGCTTCGTTTTGCTGCTTATGCAAATGATGAAGAGTTGATTGCTGCTTATAATCAAGTGATCCACTTTAAGAAGATCGTCGATAGGCTTGAACTCTAAGTGTTGGAACTTTATGGTGCACTGAAGGTCAACGAAAGTCTGAAAAGGAAGTGGATGAGTTGCAGCATATCCGTGTAAGTATGCTCGACGAAAACAAGCAGCTGAAGGGTGAGAAGGCTGGGCTCGAGGCTTTACTTGTTCAGAGTCAGGCCAATTTCTACAAGTTAGCTTATGTAGATCATCTTTTTAGTAGGCCGTCTGACTTTGAGTTTGCTAGGAAAGACTTCGAGACCTTCTCTATTTCTTTGAAAGACTTGCTTATCTTTACTTTTGATTCTTCTATTGGTAAAGTAGTTGGAGAAGTTGGTGCCTAGGCTAGGGCAGCCGTGGGTGAAGCGTCAGATGATGCCGTTGCTGAGAACGTTGCAGCTGTTGAAGGTGTGGCGATCAAGTAGTCATAGGATGTCCAAGCTGCAGAAGAATAATCTTCTCTGTAGCCTTTAGGATTTTCTTTGTTTTCCTTATTTCATTTTGCTTTGCTTGAACTCCTTCGGCCTTTGCTATTTGTTTGTCAATTTTGCTAGAAAATTAATAAACTTTCTTCTTTCGCTTTTCTTCATCTTCGCTTCTTTTGTTTCCGCCCAACCTTTGACCGTTAGACCAACTGCATATATGTTACTTTTCTGTAAGTAGACAAGCCCACTTAGCCTATGTAGCTGTAGGTGTTGGTGTCAAACTTTTGCAAAGTTATTAGCCATAGGGTCGGCAGCCGGACGCCTTACTTACAGAAGCAGACGAGTCCGCGTGTCCACTTAGCTATTAACCTTGAATTTCTTCAATCCTTTGAGTTGTATGGCTTGCATTACAACATACTAAAGATTTTTAGGTCATGAAATTTGCTAACCTTTCATATCAAAAGTACGTGGAAGGTTCGAGAGAATTTTTTGCTTTTATGTAACCAATTCCGAGGGTTATGTAGCAAGTATCATAACACTTTAGGAATTAGTGTAGATATAAATGATCATTTCGTGCTTGGCAGAGGTGAAGCTTATCGAATGCGTAGCATGTTGACAGTGGATAAAGCTTCATATATGCACGCTAACTTGTTTATCCTTTCACAAAAAATGTGCGGTTGTATAAGTTTAGTACGGCTTAATGCTCAAAAGGCAAGCCGTAGGGCAGTCTTCTAAAAATTGTAGGCTACCTTAGTGCACTCAGTAGCAGCTTTAGGGTTCCAGGGGAGCCGTCCATATGGCGTACTGTGTAATGTGCCTCCTCCATCTCTGAGGCCCGATTCCCACAGATTAGGCCAAGAGACCCAAAATCCTTCAGTTAGCTAAGCCTTGAAAAAGATCATTGTGGCTATTTCTAAGAATTACGGCGTAAGCCATCATGCACCTAGTTATACCAGGGCAGCTTGACTTATCCATGTCTGGATATTTAGAGTGTATAGTTTAACCTCTCACATTAGAGAACAAACCCATGTGGGTGTCGAGGAATTGGTTTACCCTTTCACGATAAGTCCATAAGAAGGGCGAGGTCTTCTTTTGAAGTGCATAAGTGATCAGTTATTGTAAGCATGCAGCTGAGCCAAGTTATAGATTATTTCTGAATTCCTCATTAAAAAACAAGTTAAATGAACGAAAATTTAACTATAATATAGGAACTGCCTAACAATTGGATAGTCATCAGGCTTGTAAGGTGGTACCTGTCGAGCTGCTTGAGTCTTTGGGCTTTAATGTAGCGGGAAGTCACGCATGGTACTTCCTTAGATTGTAGGCGTTCCATTGTTTTTCGATCTCTTTGTCATTCACAGTGGCGAGGGTATAGTTACCCTTGCCATCTACTCTGTTGATCTTATATAAACCTTTCCAGATGAGATCCATCTTTTTGGAGGCTTATCTACGGGCAGTGATGAAGGATTTTCTTAGGACTAGATCTCCAAGCTGGAACTACCGAATCTTGGCCCTTTTGTTGTAGATGGAGAGGAGCTGCTGCTAGTAGGCTGCAATACGGGTGATAACCTTCTCGCGTTTCTCCTCTGCCAGATCTAAGTTTGTGGCCATCTCCTTTTTGTTCTGCTCGATGCTTAGCAATAAAATGCTAATACTTGACATGATGATATTGGGAGGAATGATTGCTTCTTAACCAAATGCCAAAGAGAAATGAGTCTCACCAGTTACTCGTCGTTTGGTTGTGTGATACGCTTATAGACATCAGGGAAGTTCGTTTGGCCGTTTTCCCATCTTGTCGGAGAGGGATTTCTTGAGGCAGTTGAGAATCATCTTGTTGGATGTTTCAGCCTGCCCATTGCCTAAGGGTACCTCAGCGTAGACATATGCTGCTTAATGCTATATTTCTGGAAGAACTTCGCCAAATCTTTGCCTACAAATTGTGGGCCATTGGCTATGACAATGGATTGAGGGATGCCAAATTGACAAATGATGTTCATCTATATGAAGCACTCTATGTCTGTCTGAGTTGTGGTTGTCATGGGCTCTGCTTTCACCTACTTGGAAAAGTAATTAGTTGCCATGATCATCATGCCTCTGCCCCAGCAGCGGGCTACATTGGCCCTACCAAGTCGATTGCCGACTGTATGGACGGCCAAGGACTCGTCTGCGGGTGTAGTTCGCTGGCAGGCAGTGCTTTTACTGGCTCGTAGCGTTGGCAGTGATCATACTTTTGTACTGACTCTTTAGCATCTTGATGCATAGTAGGCCAGTAATAGCTTGCGTTAAAAGCGTTATATGCTAAGGATCGGCCTCCTGAGTGATTTCTACAAACATCTTCGTGGATTGAACTTAGAACCTTTAGGTCGTCAAGAAGCGCTAGGCAGTGGAGATATGGTCCAGTGTAGGATCTTCAGACGAGAATGTCGTTCCACATGTAGTAACGTGCTACCTTTGTTTGGAGCTTTCTAGACTCCAATCTTTCCATGTGGAGTGTGTCATTGACCAGGTAGTCTATAATGTAATCTTGCCAGTTTAGAGTTGTACTAACCTGTGACACCTCAGCTGCTGGCTCTACCTCTATGCTTGGATTGTCTAGATATTCTATTAGAATAGAGTGTTTGAGTTGGTGGTCGACGGTAGAGCCAAGGTCGGCTAGCTCATCCGCGTGGGTGTTGTCTGCCCGCGAAACTTGATTGAGGGTGTAAATCTAAAATGCCTCAAGTTGATTTCATACCTTCTCTAGGTACGGTGCCATCTTCAGATGTTTTGCCATATACTCCTCAATAGTCTGGCTAGTGATTAGTTGGGAATCAGAATGAATTGCAAGCTTTTTCATCGTCAAGTCTTTTGCCATTTAGAGGCATGTTAGTAGGGATTCATACTCTGCTTCGTTTTTAGATACTCTGAAGCCTAGAGTGATTGCCTACTCGAGCATCGAATCGTATAGGGTGACAAGGACCACGCCTGCTCCCGAGCACATGTAGTTAGATGTGCCATCGATGTGTAAATGCCAGAAGTTTCCATCTGGTGAAGCAGGCATGGTTAAGGCGTGCTCAGTTGCCTCCGAGGCATCGTTGGGTCATTCTGTTGCATTGCCTAGGCTAGGGTGAAGGTGCAGTAGGGAACCGTGGAGCTAGGGCTATGTTACACGTAACAAGAGATGCTCAACTGCCAGTATTGGGCCACTCTACAGCTGAATTATGTACTAAGGGTTAGCTGGGGCCTTGTGATGTGCAGCAGGAGGTAGTGCTCAACTGCCGGTACATGTTGCTCCTATGTAGAATGTCACACCCCAAATCTCGAGGTGTGAAATTAAGAGAAATAAATAGAACAAAGTGGTTGTTTAAGGGCGTAAAACAAATATTAGCTTAAGATTTAGTCAATGAAAATTTAAACTCAACAATTACATTACACCAAACTACAAAGGTAACTCAAAAAAAAAAAGTTAAAGACTTATTGTGGTAATACAAAATGCATAAACGACCTGTATTGTAACAAAGTATGAAAATTTCCAAATCCAAAGTAGACACATAAAACTAAATTGTGGTAAAAATTTCATGGATTTTCAAGTTAAGGAAGTATAGGAAAATTCAACTCTAAAATAGGCATGCTACTGTTTTCCTTAAAAAAAAAATAAATAAAAAAACAGATTTCAGCAGCATCAAGTCACTTTGGAAATAAAGCTTATTATGTTCCAAAGGGTAAAAATCTGAAATTTTGCAAAGTGTAACCTAAGTAGTAAATAAACACCCCCATATTTAAATACAACCAAGTCCATAATGGTCATCCAAAGGCAATTCATTAAGCCTTACAGATCATAAAGAGTTCACAAAAGAACTTCAAGCCTTCTTGCGTACAAGAAAAACATGTTCAGGTCATTTGATGAAAGTGTACATGAGCGTAATTTATACAAGCCAAAAGACAAGTGATCGTAAATACATGGTTTTCATTGCCCAGGTAAGTAGAGACATTAACCCATTGAGGCATACGTCTTCTTAGTCTACTACATAACGAAAAGGTCATTTACAGACTAAGACTAACCATACAAATACTTTGGCAACTCACCCCAAAGATATATGTCCGGACTCTCTTCTACTAGTCCACACTAGCGCTATAACTCGAAATTCAGCTAGTCAACCCTACACCACTTGAAAATACATTTTTAGAAAAACAGGTGAGTATAAAATGCCCAGTAGGGGTTTTTCGAAAAATCCGTAGTCATTTAAAATTTCAGGTGCATGCTGAAAAATGATAAGAGTGATTTGAAACCATTTACATCCATTACTATGTAATCCAGCAATGAAATTATGCTCTAAAAATGCTTGGAAGTAACAACACGATACCACACACACTTCAAAAACACTTCTTTTGTCATAAGGACAACAAATCCATTATCATTAAAGAAACAATAGCAAAACTAATCACAAAGATTTTGTTTGATCCCAAACAAGTGACTATCAGATTGGAAAATCTCATAACTCATTCTCGTAGCCCACATATGGAGCTGTCCCCTGGGGAACATTGGGTCATTGTGCCCATAATCAAACAACTTCCCGGGTCATTGTGCCCATTCATACATTTCTCAACATTATCAATTGCACGGGTATTATACTATTTTCCATGTACTTTCAAAATCAAACATTCATCTCAACATGCTTCAAAATCTCATAATGAGTAACATATAAGGCATGTACGTTAAAAACGAAATCTTGACATACCTTTGCAATTACTTTAAACTTACCAAAGTTGTAGAAAGAAAATTAAAATCATTAGAAATCAAACCATAGAGAAACATTTGCTTCACTTTTTCACATAATCGAAAACAGAAAACATCTGAAGTAAGGTTGAAATAGTGCTCAAATGCCAGCAATTCTTTATCAAGTAAGAATGGAAAATATAAATATTTTTATGGTTGAAACTCCCCTACCTCAATAGAATTTGTTGATATTCAACTCCCATGGTGTTCGTCGACTTGTTTAGTAGTCACCTTGTCATGCTCTTCCTTATTTATAAGTAAGAAAAATCATCACACTCTGCTTGTACAAAAGACCAAACAACAAACCCTAATTCTAGGTTAATTGGGGACTTTAATCTAACACTTGGTGCTCAACTTTAAAATTAACATGAAATATGATACTTTAAATTTTCCTACTCCCACCCAATCAAATTCATGGGTTAACAAACCAAATAACAATTAGATTTCAAAAGTAAGAAATAGATACCTCTAATGGAGACAAAGGAAGGATCCTCACTTGTCCTAATCTTCACAAGCAAAACAACCGGATATTAAATTCTTCTTCCTTGAGAATTTGGCAACCAAAAGAACTAAAAACGCCCTCTCACTCTCAGTTGGAGAAGAGAGCAGCAAGAAAGAGGTTTCTAGAAAGCTCCTTCCCTTTTTCTCCCTACTTAAAAACGCAAGTATCCTTTTTTTTTTTTTTTTAATTTTTATCCAATGGTTGGTCTCAATAATAAAAGATCATTTAATGGACCAATGACCAATTGATTCAAGCCTTAAATAATGCAAATTTATTTTTCGAACAATGGTCACAAGTAACCCACTCTTAATCACCACCTAAAATTTTTGGGATATTACATAGAATCTTTTGGAGCGACGAGGACAAAACTTGCTTCCGAGTGTGTCCTTCTAGTGTTCTTGCGCCTCGCCTTGTAAAGTGGTGGCGAATATCTTGCACATGAGAGCATCGTTGTTTCAAGCGCTTCGGTAATGCTTTAGGTGTCTCTATCCCCTTTGAAGGATGTGAAATGCGGCATGCTGAACTTGCATGTAGGCTCTGCCTACTCGATCTTGTCCGTGAAGGATGACTTGTTTGTGCTGGTCATGTGTCGTCGTATTGCCTCGTTAGTGACCTCGTTGCGTTGGAAATCCTGCAATATCTCAGTCAGGAGCCTTTTTACTTCTTCATGAATTTACCTTTGTTGGGGGTAGCGACGCTCTTGGCTACCCTATCATGACCTACTGGTCTAGGTTGCTCGTCCATGTGTTCGACTCGTATATGCCACAGCTGCAGTGCATGCAATACATTCCTAGTAGGCAAGTGAGTTCCTCGCAAGCTGCTAATTGAACTTAATATGAATTGAGTGACTGCTTCTCTCTGTCCGTCGTGATGCCTACTCCGATGTGAAGTGGATGATTCTCCTTGCGGGCCTAGCCGCAAATGAACACTTCGTCTGGAAGGTTGCTCATGTTGATTATTGGAGTATGGTCCCAACCCTTGAATGTATGCTCGTCTGTGGGCTTAACCGAGAGTGCACGCTTCTCTATGAGCTAAGACGAGAGTATACATTATCTCGGAGGGCCTAGTTGGGAGTGTACACTGCCAGAACGCTCAGTTCGTGATTGGTTGAGTGGCTGCTTGCCAAGACACTGTTGGAGAGGTTCGTCGTCTGCCTTTGTCCTACTTTGGGACACCTCGTTTGAGGCATGTTGCATCTCGGTGCACTACAATAGCTGATTCACCAAGTTTGACTGTTGTGCGAGAGCGTTTGTTAACTCTAGGACTTGTCGAGACAAGTATGGTTCGCCATTTAGGTTGGAAGAGCTTGGATGGTATGCGTCTCCTTGAGTAATGGAAGTGTAATGAACTCCAAGCACGAGATTTGAATTGGGAAATGTTAAATCTGCAGAGAAATGGAGTGAAAATGCCCCTGGTTTAATCATCAGTCTAGAAATCTGAAGTTGGTATAATTGAACCGATCTTAGACTGGTTTAGGCTGCTAAAAGGACCACGGGAGTGGGCTACAGCGCACATGGGTGCTGGGCTCATGTCGGGTCACGGCTTAAGTCGGCTCACCTTGGGCTTAGGCCTGTGTGGGCTGGAGTAATACGGCTTTGGCACTCTGGTCTTGGGCTTGACCTTGGTGTGCATTAGGCTCGAGTTGGCCTTGGGCCTGCGAGGTCTGGGCTACTCCAATTGCCGCAAATGCTTGGGCTTGTTGAATTTAGGTTGGTTTCCTTATGGCACGAGCTTGGGCCTGCTGCTGCGAGGTGGCCTGCTCACCGTGGGCAGCGGACTCGCCAAGGGTTGCTGTCGTGGTTACTACCATGGGGGCTGCTATAGTAGTGCCCCGTGGGGGTGGTGCCCTTCACTCGTCGTTGTGTTAACCCTCGTGGATCGCCATGGTCCAAATCTTTGAATGTAGGAAGTTCTGTTCATTATGGTTTTCGAATTTCTAGTCATTGTACTTTGCTTTTACGTTTATTCAAAGAATTTTATAAAAAATTCTAGGAATAAGAATGTATGAAAAATCTACCAATGAACAAGAAATGAGAAACTTTGAATGCGAGAGTCTTCTTTGAGCGTGTGAATCAAGACTCTCCATGAAAGCACCAATTTATGGATGCAAATTTTTGCCTTCTTCTTCTTGAACGAAAATGTACCTACAAAACAATTAACACCTAAGATCAAGGCTAAGAGCCTCATGCGCCCACGATGACTGGGGGGGCTTTGGCTGAAGAATCTCCGATGCCAAAGTTAGAATTTGAGAGAGAAAGTGTTTTTAGAATTTTAGGAGAATAATGAACTTAGGTTTTTGGAGAAATGATGGGCTATATATAGGGGTGTGGCCGATCCTATTTGGAGAAATAAGGACCGACCACTTATGGTGGTAATTTGGCTCTAATTGCAAGATATTATGCTACATAATATCTTGCAATCAATTAGGTAATTAATCAAATAATTTTGGCAATTAATCCCAATTTGAAAAGAATAATTAGGAGTTACCTTGTAGGTGAGGATTTGATGAGGAGTGATGAGAGGGTATTGAATAAATACCATTTTGATCACCTTTGACCTCAATTGAGCCATTATTGTCTGTTGCATACGCGTGGGAATCCCGATATGCCTCAAGGGTAATTTTGTCTTTTTACCCAAAAGTCCATATGTCGCCTCCATAATTTTCTTGATTATTTTTGGCTCCACACAATAGGCACTAAGTTCATCAATCGCTATTTGCTTCAAAACCCTAAGGGTGTCTAAAGAAAATAATGGTTTTTCTTAAGAAATCACTAGCACATTTGTGATAAGGAAAAATCAATAGCCAATCCCTAGTTTCTAATGTTCATTAATTAAGACCTTATCAGTTTTCAGATTTTGATCAAACTCCCTAACATTAAGTATATTAATGAATTACATGTCAGTTACATAATTTTTTAAAATAAAAATTAGTAATTGATTTAGAGTTTTAATACTCACACCCTTGTTAAACTCCTACATAGTTTTCAATTCAAACAGTTCCAAAATATAAAAAGTAAAATTAGAACAAGTTTGTACCCATTAAATTTTTATCTTATATGAACACATTCATATAATTTTTCAAAATTTTCTAATCATAAATGTACCCATTCTTAAATATACCAATTTGTTATATGAAAAATGTACCCTTTTTTTTTTATAAAATTCATTCAATCTTTTCTCTAATCCATTTTTTAAACTTATAAGGGTACACTCTATTTCATTGATTTGAGAATGTATCCATGTCAAGTTTAATAAAAGAAATTTAATAATGTTATTAAGCCTAATATCATTTTATATTTTTTGTGTTTTTGAAAAATGTACCCATGTTTTGGTACAATAATATTTTGGTTAGTTTTGATGAACGTATCAATGTGTGTGTGTGTGTGTGTGTGTGTGTACACCCAATATATTGGAGAGTATAATTTATCTTTAATATTTTTTTAATCCCATAAATTATGGGTTTTATATAAAATTTCATTAATATAAATAACTACAGATATCATTTTTAATTTAAAAATATTATAACCTACATAAAAATATATTATTACATTAATGTCAGGGACTTCGACAAAAAAATGAAAACCACAAAGGTTTTAGTAAAAGAATATTGGTATTTAGAGACCGCATCCAAAGTCTCCATTGTGATAATTTTATAGATGAGTATAAAAAGTATTTTAAAAAAAAAAAAATTGATGGTTGTCCATAGGCAAATTTTGGATATACCAAGAACAGCTCTATTTACATAAAACTGGTTCATCTTCGTGCGAAGTATCGGTTTAATATATTAATGATAGGTGGGTAAATTTTTTTACATAATTGTTCAAGAAGCCACAATAAATCTGTTCTATTTAATTAATGGCGTGTTTACGTAAGGGGAATACAACGAGGGGAATGAGAATAGCACACAATCCAACTGATTCAAGTGTTTACCAACACTTGGGGGAATGAAAGCATTCGTGGGACCCACTTAAAATGGGGAATCAGGTTATTGATTTTTCCAGAATTGGATTACCGAACAATGGGTAGTAATTCAACTCCGGGAGAAAGCCTCAATCCGGAATAAACTTGTCTACCCCAAACTACCCTTCTCTCATCTCTATCTCTACTTCTCTCTGTCAAAGAAAGATTATACAGATTTCATGGCTTGTGGGATTGTGCAGGTTTCATGACCAAAATCAGAAGGGAAGAAGATAGGAGATTTTGGATTTCAGGTTTGATATTACGTCGGTTGGTGATGACCAAAATCAATTCAATTCATCCACTGACTCGATCTTGTTGCGACTCAAATTAAACATTTACAAAATCAAGAATAAGTGGAGAAAGATGAAGGGTGGGGAAGAGGGAAATGGCTGGTGGTGACATGGGAGGTGGTTGGTGGTTACAGGAAAAGTGATGGCTATGGGTTAAAGGGTGGGGAAGAGGGATTGGGTCACGATAGAAAATGAAAATATGGGAAAGATAGAGATAGGATAGTAGAGGTCTCAACAAAATATTAAAAAAGAAAAATTGAAAGTTTACTTAAAAAAAAAAAAATATTCTCTGTTCTAAAAAATAATAATTAAAAGTAATTAGCATATAAAATAGATTAGTTAAAATAAGGGCCCTTTAGTAATCACATTAATTTTCATTCCAATTCATGTGAATTAGTAAACGATTTTACTAGATCAGTGTCATTTATATTCTGATTCCAGACAGTTTAAGTAAACAACTTCAACAAAAATTTGATTTTGATTCCACTTCATTCCAATGGTGGTGGTCTCGAGCCTCGGTTGTTTGCCGTGTTGCCGGAAAATGGCCAGAAAACTTGCTGCCTGCTTGAATTTCGATCCTAATGATTGGGGATGAGATTCATGACAAGGCTAAGTGTTTTAGACTCGTGAGGATGAGATAAAATTGGTGGTGGCTTCGATTTGGACAAAGTTGGTCGGCATAACAGTTCACTGTGTGTGCACCGTGAGAAGGGGAAAGATAATGCATGAGGGAGAAAGTGAGAGAAGAGAAAGTGTGAGAGGGATAGAGAGTAGAAAGGGAGAAATCAGAAAATGGGAGCAAATAATCCATTTATATGTGGGTATTTTAGTAATTTCATTTTTGTGCATGGTGTACATGGCTTGTGCATGGCCTGTTTGTCCAATTTTTGTTCCAAGATTAAGAAATTGTCCCATTTAGTCATCAGTAAACTTAAGGTTTTCAATTCATGTTTAGTCATTAGTAATGGAAAAAAAAAAAAAACAAAAGAAATTAGATGTACCTTTTTTTGAACAAATGATATTATCAACATTAAGAGAGTGGGAGATTGGGCTAAGTTTCACGATGGGCTAGCAATCTTGCGGTTCAAATTCGCTTTTAGCAAGGATTGAACCTAAGGCCTTTCACTTACATGTGAAGAGGAATACCACTAGATTGTAATACCAAGTGGCAAAAATCAAATATACTTAGAATATGAATAATTTATGAATTGTTACAGAAAAAATCATTCTCATTGAATTAGTCGCTAGCTACATGGAACTAGAGTAGGTAATTTGGGCCCAATAACAGCTTAGCTTGAGATGGACTGATCTAAGGACCACGGTTCTCGGCCACTATATGTCCTTTAGGCCAATGGGCTGATAGCCCATAAATAGGATCGATCGAGTCTTTATGAAAGAAGAACTGTGAAGAGATCAAGCGTGGGTGGTTCGAACAAATCCTATATGAATTAAAATTACCAGGGATCATATTGATCTTTGGGTAAATGAGAATTATCCTAAGGATCATAATGTCTGCTTAACCAGATAAAGATGAATACATTTTGTAACAGGACTAGGTTCAGAGTCCTAACAAGAATCTAAGAAGCTAAGATTGGATGACAATGAAGTTTCAACTTAGAAATGATAAATGAATATTTGAGTTAATGCTAAGCTAGCACAATCCCATTAGGATTTTGTCTCGACATGCTTATTTATCAAAGATGGTTCATCTATAAATATATAAGGCTCTGCAAAATTGAAAGCCTTTTCAACTCAGCAAATAACTCAAAACGCTATATGCGAAACCCTTTTCACAACCTTGAGAAAAACACTAAATCTTCTAACTCTGTCATTAACACATCTTCAGTTTGGATTAACAACATTGTGCTAACAACTACTGACATGTTCGGTTTGGATTAATAGCACTGGATTTGTAGAACCAGGTGATCAAGAAACACCTTCAGTTTGGACTAACAACACTACTTCTAGTCGATTGGTTATCTATCCAAGTCTTGATAGACAAAGAATTCCCAATTCTCTTGTCTAAAGAGGTCATCTCATCAGCTTTGAGCAAGTGAGGTGTTCCCAGATTACCTCTTATTCGGCACAATGAAGTTGAACCAGTTAATGAACTTCATAGTGATCTAGTAACCTTGTCTTCAGGTTCTAGAATCAAAGGCCAAGACGCATTCTTTCATCGATAGTAATCACTTTGGTGCAAATGTCAATAATGCATTCGACACCACCAGCATCTTCATTCAACTTGCCAGACCAAGCTCGGTTGCAAGTTTGCATGCCCACATCCACAAGAAGGACATAGTTGGCTTATAGTTATTCAGTGTGGATGCCACGTAGGTTTCGTAATTTTTAGGGTCAACATTTTGGCACGCCCAATAAGGCTAGAGCTAGAATAACTACAAAGTTCATGACCATCGAAACTCACTATGTAAATAAATAAATAAAAAAAAACAACAATGGGAAAATCATCTGCAACTTAGATATCCGTAAATTAGACGTTTGCAAACATGGCAATCGTGCCTACTGATGTGGAATAGGCATAAGATCATCTTGGTGCTGTCACATTAGACACCATGGCACGCCTCTGCACGAGAGGACAACAAGACCCCTCGATTTTGAACTTCAGGAGGACATGATCAAAGAAGGAGACGAAAAAGATGATGAAAAGAAAGTACAGAAAACTATGTATGCAATATGTCAATTAAGTTCCAATAACATTTTGCAACAAAATTGTAGTACAACTAATTAAAAGCGTTTGATTCTTTAATCTGAGATCTTAAATTCCTAAGATCTTAAATTCTATTCTTCCTTCCAACAACAATGTTTGTGCCAAAAAAAAAAAAAAAAAAAAAAAAAAAGGATAACAAGGTATTTGAAATTGGGTATTAGGCGGAATATCCTGCAAATAAAAATTTAACTTTCCACAGTAGACTAGTCAAACGAGCTACTCAACTAGCTACAAGTTAGTTAGTGATAAATAGTGCAACTGCAAGAACAAAACCTAACTGACCAATATGTTCAATTAATCAGAGTCTTCCCAGATTAGTTTTACAATAATGATTCCTAATCTTGAACACATTTACATATTAGTTTATTATGCAAACAACAATGACAAAGCAATTATGAATTAAAGTATGCTGGATTGAATACTCAAGCTCACTAGTCAACTAAGTGCAGATTCATCAGCTAATCAAACACAAGTCTACGAATCAACCTTAGTTCACTATAAGTTATCCAAGTCAATAACAATTCAATTCATTGCTCATAATATGCAGTGTAAACTTAGTTTCTAACGCATATCAAATAACAATTCATAAGATGTGTGAAGCATATGAAAGTAAATAAGATATGTGGACAAGTTTAAGAGACAAAGAACGCAAGAAGTTTTTGGCCAGAAAAACTCACCTCTGGGTTAAACAACCGAGGACTCTCCACTGAGTCCAATCCATTAGTGTAAACAAGAGTCTGACAAAGTACCACGCAAAGCTCAATTCCTAGATCCTTATTTATGGAGTAGCTTTACCTTTGTGCAACCTTACCTTACATGAGATGAACTTCTTCGGTCTTCACGAAGTGGTAGCTCCTTCTGAGCTCTTCACTTTGTGGCACCGTAATCAAATCAACTTATGCAAATGATGTTATGATGAAGTTGATGCAAATCTGGATTCGATGTCTAGTCAGTTTCACCAGTCAAACACTTGAAAGATGAAACTTGACGTGAATCCAAACAGAGGTTAGTTTAAAGATTTGAAACTTGAAAAACTTGACCACAAAATTAAAACAAAACCATGAAGACGATGATACCTTAATATGCAATGATTGAGTGTTTGATGCATGGACATGGTTTTGTGGCTAGGGTTTCAATGAAGAACACAAGAGGCAGCTTAAAGCTAAAATCAACTCCTTTCTAAAAATGTGAAACTCCTAGCAAAAAAAAAAAAAATGAGCATATAAAATGAATTTAAGCAAGCAATTTCAAAGATAGATTTAGAAATATTCAATGAAGAACATTACCCATAAAATATGCTTGATGCTCCTAGGAGATCTAAGATGGAGATGAAAAATAAAGCTTTAGAAAATTTCCAATCTCAAACCCCAAAGACAAATGAACCCTAGATTAGCTTTTAAAGATGGCTTGATGTTCAAACAGAAAGGTGATCAGAAAAGCCACGTGTCATGTGCAAAATCAATCTGGAAATATCTAGGGTTGAAAATCCATTTTCGGGAAAAAGCTGTCAGATGGCCCATGTGGGTTGTCTTAAAGTGTGTCCCTAGCTCGCGTGAAAGCAGGGAGAAGTTTTGACTAGACAGAACCACTAGACGGAATGAACTGGAAATAATGGCAAGAAACATATGTATGAACAAACCTTTGATAAGAGAAGTTAAGCTCTTGAAATGATATTTCCAGCAGCATGATCCCAAAAGTAGCATTTTAACCCTAAAACTAACTAGAACGTGTGTGGTACAATTTACAACATTTGACAAGGAAAGTCAAACAATAAAACTAGACTTCACAATACTTATAAAAGTAGAGAGATGTTCTTTTATATCATCCTTCACTTTCTTTTCAAATAAAAGTCTACTTATTTTCCCATTGAAATGGGTTTCTTCCTAGTACACATGAGTTTCATTTTTCATTTTCAAAAAAAAAATTTTGTACAGCAAATGGGAAAATAGTGAATGTTGAAGGCAAAATCTTTAGAAAGAGGAAAGAGAGATCTCTGAACAAAGGCACAGCGTGAGCAAAGACGAAAATTTCATTTTCATTTTATATTCTTTAGTTTTGATCTCATTTATTGACATGGTTGATTAAAAATTATTTATAACGAAGAGATTTTTTGTGACATCCCACATCGTCCCGTGGAGTGATCCTTATATGTATATTCTCATCCTTACCTAGCACGAGGCTTTTTGGGAGCTCACTGGCTTTGGGTTCCGTAGGAACTCCGAAGTTAAGCGAGAACGGGGCTAGAGCAATCCCATAATGGGTGACCCATTGGGAAGTTGCGTGTGAGTTCCCAAAAACAAAACCGTGAGGGAATGGTAAGCCTAAAACAGACAATATCGTGCTACGGTGGTGGAGCGGGCCCGGGAAGTGATCTGCCCTGGGCCGGGATGTGACAATTTGGTATCAGAGCCTAACCATGGTCGTGGTGTGCCGACGAGGACATCGGGCCCCTAAGGGGGGTGGCTTGTGACATCTCACATCGCCTAGGGGAGTGATCCTTATATTATATTCTCATCCCTACCTAGCACGAGGCCTTTTGGGAGCTCACTGGCTTCGGGTTTCGTAGGAACTTCAAAGTTAAGCGAGAACGGGGCTAGAGCAATCCCATGATGGGTGACCCACTGGGAAGTTATGCATGAGTTCCCAAAAACAAAACCATGAGGGAATGGTAAGCCCAAAACGGACAATATCGTGCTATGGTGGTGGAGCGAGCCCAGGAAATGATCCGCCCCGGGCCAGGATGTGACATTTTTTACTTATAATTGCAAGGGGAAAAACCAACTAATTTATTCAACATTTACGATAGGGTAAATTACATTTTCATACCTCAGGTTTGGGGCCTATTTCAATTCCTTATAACATTTTCAAAACATTTCACTTTCATACCTTAAGTACTATTTTATTTCAAAAAAATACCTCCGTTACATTTTCCATCCATTGATCCGTTAAATGCTGACGTGACTGCCAAATCTATGCCATGTGGCTGCCAAATGTCTGCCACATGGCAAAAAAAATAATTTTTTAATTTTTTTTAATAAACCTAAATCTTCTAAATATTTAAAAAAAAAAAAAAAAAACTTCAACCTTATCCCCCTCACCCTCTTCTCTTCTCCCCGCAACCCCTAAACCCACCTCCCTATCTTCATCTTCTTCCCTGCAACCCAGATAATAATAAAAAATAAAAAATAAAAATAAAAATAAAAAAAGTTGGAAAACTAGATCCCATCACCCACCCCCCTTCCACCTGCCGAAACCCCCCCCCCCCAATACGTAAACCTTCAACTGAAAAAAATAAAATAGAAAACCCAGATCCCGCAACCCTCCTCCTCAGATCCCGTCAAACCCCTCTCCCCCGCAGTGTCGGACCCTTATCATCTTCCATCCGTCGTTCGCACCCATCCTCCACTTCCTCCTCCGCACCCATCCTCCACCTCCTTCGCGCACCCATCTTCCCATCTTCCCCCTTCCAACCTGCAACTAGAAAGAAGAAAAAGAAAACAAACCCAGCGCACCCACCCTCCGCACCCACCCTCGCACACACCCTCTTCCCTCCTCTACACACCCACTCCTTAAATCCACACTCATTGGGGAAGACGGGATCTAGGTTGTATGGAAATAGAGAGTTTTTTTTTTTTTTTTTTTCTGGGTTTTTGGTTTTTTTTCTTTCTAGGTTGCAGGTAGTGGGTGCAGAGGAGGAGGTGGAGGGTGGGTGCACAGTGGGTTTGGGGAAGATGGGAAGGGGAGGAAGATGAAAGATGGGTTTTTTTTTTTTTTTTTTTTTTTTTTTTTTTTTTTCCCTCTTCTCTTCTTCTTTGGGTTACAGGTTGGGTTGGGGGGTGCAGGTTTAGCTTTTGTTTTTGGTATTTTTTTTTTTTTTTTCAGAAGATTCATGATTTAAAAAAATAAAATAATTTTTTTTTTTTTGCCACGTGCCAGATATTTGGCAGCTACGTGGCAAATATGTGGCAGCCACGTCAGCACTTAACGGATCAATGGATGGAAAATATGACGGAGGTATTATTTTGAAATAAAATAGTACTTGAGGTAGGAAAGTGAAATGTTTTGAAGATATTGTAAGGAATTGAAATAGGCCCCAAACCTGAGGTATGAAAATGTAATTTACCCTTTACGATATGAGACGTTAAAGAAATCGCAGTTCTTAGAAAAATATACTTGACGTCAATATGGTTTTATTTTTTTTGGCAAAGAAACAATAATATAAAAAATACTCCTATTTTATGTTTTGAAGAGTACTTATGTTAGTACATCAAAAAATTGTAGACTTAGTTCAATAGAGAAATCATTAATCTGGACATTTCAGGAATAAACCTCCAGTATCAAAAGTCGTCCATAATTTGTGTATAGAAATACCCTGATATCTGAGAAGATTATACGACTAAGCATAAATCGAGAGGAAATTATGATAAGAAATGGAGTAGGTGGAAGGAAAAAAAACATTTGATGCGAGATGAATCTAGCGGTATATGTTAATCTAAATATGAGAACTTTAAATACAATTATGTGATAACAAATTATACTCAGAACTTACCACTTAACAAATTTTGAGTGATTGTTAGTGTCACTTAGCACAGCCAGTTAAATACTACATAAGTATTTTAAATTTGGGTGATGCTAGAGATCCCGCATTTTTAGGCTATATTTTGTAGATCATATGATGTAGCTGTTGATAGTTGAATTTTTTTTTTAATGATTTAAAGAAGAAATTCAATCATCAACCCCACATTATGTGGTCTACAAAATATATTTCAAGTAGATGGTGTCACTAGCATTACTCAAAATGAAATTCAACCATGAACGTCACATTACATAGTTTACAAATGGGTGAAATTCCGATTTAGTCCCTGAACTAGCATCTCAATAAAAGTTAGGTCTCTGAATTTATTTTTCTATAAAATAAGTCCCTAAATTCATTAAAAAAGTGTTAACTTCATCCGTACTATTATATTCAAAGCTATTTTATCCAATTTTTTGTCAATTTAAATCACTTGACACACTTTAGAGTGTAATACTGTCATTTTCTCACCTATAATTGTCACATCCCGGCCCAGGGCGGATCACTTCCTGGGCCCGCTCCACTACCATAGCACGATATTGTCTGCTTTGGGTTTACCATTCCCTCACGATTTTGTTTTTGGGAACTCATGAGCAACTTCCCAGTGGGTCACCCATCATGGGATTGCTCTAGCCTCCTTCTCGCTTAACTTCGGAGTTCCTACGGAACCCGAAGCCAATGAGCTCCTAAAAGGCCTCTTGCTAGGTAGGGATGAGAATATACATATAAGGATCACTCCCCTGGGCGATGTGGGATGTCACAATCCACCCCCCTTAGGGCCTCGACGTCCTCGTCGGCACACCACGACCAGGGTTAGGCTCTGATACCAATTGACACATCCCGGCCCGGGACGGATCACTTCCCGGGCCTGCTTCACCACCGTAGCACGATATTGTCCGCTTTGGGCTTACCATTCCCTCACGGTTTTGTTTTTGGGAACTCACGAGCAACTTCCCAGTGGGTCACCCATCATGGGATTGCTCTAGCTCCCTTCTCGCTTAACTTCGGAGTTCTTACGGAACCCGAAGCCAGTGAGCTCCCAAAAGGCCTCGTGCTAGGTAGGGATGAAAATATACATATAAGGATCACTCCCCTAGGCGATATGGGATGTCACAATAAGCCCTTAACATTTCATATAGGTTGCAAATCTAACGTCTAATTTACCCTCCAAAGTTAACTCCATACATTATATTTTTATGAAAAAAATACCAATCTACCCTCTATGTGTATCAAATGCAAGTAATGTGTCTTAAATTGATGGAAAATTGAATATTGTAGTTTCAAATATAATATTAGGGATGTAATTGGTAGATTTTTATAATTTAAGGACTATTTTTTTTGAAAAAATAGTTTAAAACTTAATTTTCACTAAGATAATAATTTAGGAACTAAATGGGAAATTTGGAAAAATAACCAAATTTTGGACTCTGTATAGAATTATAATCACTTTTCAAAATTTATGATATTATTAACCAAAATGTGATATGAAAGTGCTAATTTGTTCTTAATGACTTAAATTCTTGAACAAGGGTCTGTAATTCTGAGGGTCTTCTTAGCCATCGCCATAACTTTAATTGTTCTACAACTTTAGTACAACATATATGGGTTCCTACCTGAGCAATATTGCATGTGAGGGACACATAATTTAAAGCTAAAACTTATCTATATATCCACACAGACACATATGATATATATACATATACTAGAAGAAAATGAATAGGAATATTGTGGGGGAGATTGAATTTTCATACTGTTAAAGAAGAAGAGGAGGAGGAAATGGTTCGTATTTGGGCGTTGGAGGATAGTAGGAGAAGATCGATGTTAATACAAGAGGTTGCGGTGGCAGTGACGTTTGGGTGTCGTGGTGGCAAGAGCATCAGCCAGACTCAAAGGGCACTTAGATTTTTCACCGCCCCGCCCTGCCTCACAACCACCATATCCAATTTTCCACAGCTGCTACCTACACTGCCCTCCCACTCTTAGTAGATTGTCAATCCCATTCTTCACCAGACCCTCCTCCTCTTCCATTGAAGTATAATGAAACAAAATGTTTGGTATTTTGTACAAAGAGCTCTTTCTCCTCATCGGCGCCATCACTGCTCTAGTTGGTACGACAGAACTACTACTTCGTTCATAGTTAAGACCAGAAAGAGGATGATTTTAGTTGTTCAGGATAAATTAGTACTTTCATATCAAATTTTGGTTATAATTATCAGTCTTTAAATAGTGACTATAATTCTAAATAAAGTTCAAATTTTGGTTACTTTTCAATTTTCTCTGAACTAAATTGAAAATTTACTTTTTACAAAATATAGTCTAAAAAATTATCTTGCTTTTTCCATCATATCTTACTGTTTCCCTGCAGCTCAATATTTGAGTTTCTGGCCATCGTTAAACCTTTTAACAGCAACTAAACGGTAAAACATGGAAAAAGAGAATAGTTTTGCTTCACCATAAAAAGTATTTTCTTTTTCCACACTTCCACAAACATTCCTCTCTCTCTCTCTCTCTCTCTCTCTCTCTCTCTCTCTCCCACTTCTCAGTGTTCTCACTGGTGGCTTATTCAGTACCAACAGCTCTGTGAACTGTCTACTGAGAGATTTTTGACCGTCACATAGGATAATACATCGCGTGTTACTATATAAATGGTAAGATATATTTATTAAAAAGTTAATAATTTAAAATATAAAATTTTTCACCACTTATATAAAAATACATAATTTACCATTCATGTTTCCGTTAGAATAAAAAATTTCTCCTATCTACCCATCCAAATACGGCACCGATACCAACACCCCTTCCCCGAGATTCATTCAGACTGGTAAATAAATAAGTAACCACGTAAGTAAGAAACTTTAAAAGCATCAACAAATCCCCTTTCCACCTAATCAACAAAGAAACCCTTTACCTCTTTTAGCTTTATCCTTTTATTTTCTCCAATTGGTTGGAAGCATTTCTTTCCCTCTGAACCTCGTTGGTCTTGAAACTCTGGATCTGATTAAGAATCTAAAGATGGAGATGGATGCTGGCTCTCTTTCTCTCCTTTGATATATATCTCTCTCTCTCTGTCTCGAAAACTTGCACTTCACTTTGACGGTTTGCCATTGCCCCCACATACTCCAAAGATGTTTAGCTAAATTTGGCAACATGCCGCCAGTTCTCGCACTGGATCTGTCCCTCTCCAATTAAGCCCATCCTTCATTTGCTTGTAATTTCTTTGCCTTTTCTGGTCAGTTTTTGGTTGATTATATTATCTGATTCAAACATCTAAAGCCTTAACAAGAAAGCAAAATATTCCATTCCAAAAAAAGCTATAATATTCTTATTATTTTTAATTTTTTTTTCTTCAGGAGAACCAGAAGAAGAAGAAGAAGAAAGGAAGATCGAATTAATTTAACTAAAGATTAAGAGATGGCGAGGGAGAAAATTCAGATCAAGAAGATCGACAACGCGACGGCGAGGCAGGTGACCTTTTCCAAGAGGAGAAGAGGCCTTTTCAAGAAGGCCGAGGAGCTCTCCGTTCTCTGTGATGCCGATATTGCTCTTATCATATTTTCTTCCACCGGAAAGCTCTTTGAATACGCCAGCTCTAGGTCTCCCTCTCTCACTCTCACTCTCTCACTCTCTCACTCATACACATACACAACTTTTTTTTCTTTTTTTTTTTTCTGTAATTTTTTTAATAATCATTCTAAAGTTTGATTATATAAAGTTAATGGGAAGATGAAGGAGGAGAAAACTCACTTGAATGGGAAGAAGAAACAGGCTAGCTAGATGTTCAAATGATATATATGATTGAAGGGTCTTAATTTGAGTGCAAGTTGGATGTGGATGTTATTTGTCTTGTTTGTTATAGTGTTGGATCTCAAAAAATAATAAATCATATATGCATTAAACAATTAAGGCTTTATTATTAATACCCTAAAAAGAAGGCTTTATTGTTAATTTAATTTATTGGGGTCTAAACCTACTGCTGTTTCTGATAACTTAAGAAGTGTTGTTAGTTCAGTCATGACTGGAGTGCTTCTTTAAGTTGCCAGTGACTTGCTTCCATTTGCTTTTACTCTCTCTTTCTCTAGTGTGATTTCTTCAAGGAAAATTGTTGTATACTTCTTGGATGTTAATTATCCTTAATAGTTTGGTTGTGTTTTAATTTATTAGTTCCTTTTACTTTGCCTGTGTTAGAACCAACTTGACCATAGGTTGTAATACAAACATGATGAAAGAATACAAGTATGGTAAATCAGGACTAATGGGGTGACATTATACTTAGAAGGTACATAATCAACTCCAGCCAGCTATTACTTTTAACAGCCAATTTTTAACCTTTTATGTTTGTTTGACATCATAGAAAACTCTCGTTCATGAAATTTGAACTAGGACCTCCTTCAACAACAAGGAGACTAGATACCATTCGAGCTAGTTCAACTTCAACCATTTTCGAGTAATTTCCGTCTATAGGGTTTTGTTCCATTTCTTATGATGTAGCCCAAAAATTGAATTGTTCGACGCTAAATGAAGAAAAGTGATTGGAGAATTGGTAATTTCAGGGTCAGAAGATTATTTTCCGCTGCAATATCTGGAGAGTTAAGGTTCTGGGCTTTTCGAGTAGCTTAACAAGCAAAAACAAAGAAGAGTCAAATTTGACAAATCCCAGAATTTTTAGTCTTGATACTTGTTTTCCAAAAATTAGGGTATATTACCAGTATTTCAAGTCTCGAGACTTGTTTGACAGAAATCTTTATTCGGCATTTTACATATTTTATGAATCTTTGGGATTTAATTATTTCCTATTTTATTTTCCTTTTGGAGCTATGGTTTGCTTAGACTATATAAACAATTTTTAGGGTTGTATTCCAATATTCATTCATATTATTATCAATTAAACTTTAGAGTTCCTGTATTTTCTAGTGGATTCCGGTTTATTGATGGACTTTAGTTTATGTTCTAGGATTCGATGATGATTGATCCTAACTATCCCATTACTCGTTGCGTCAGCTTATACTTTATTTTATCAGCATATAACTTTATATGAGCCTTCATTGCTTCTAAACTTGTATATATAGCTACCATCAGTTATTCAATTTATTCTTAATACGCGCTGCAAGGTTTTTAAGGGAAAAACATATTATTGCAACTTTAAATTTAACAATGTGTGAGATGTATTTACTAAAATATGAAGCATTTTTTAAATGCGAAACCAAATATTTATTTGAACTTCCTATTGTCTTTCCCATCTCACATGCGTTATCTTTTATTTAATTGTATGCTATTGTCTTGAAGCTTTCTGGCTATCCTAGCTATTGACCTGCATTGTTTTCATTCTATTTCTTCTGAAGTATGAAGGAAATTCTAGAAAGGCACAACTTGCATTCAAAGAATCTCGAGAAACTAGAACAACCATCTCTTCAGCTACAGGTTGGTCCTCTATAGGTAACATATTTATCGATAAATAGATGAATATCAATGTGATGTTGTGTTGTCCGCTTCCAATGGAACAAAAGGGTAGATATATTATAATCTTGGATCTCATCTTTTTAATGTATACGTGTTTTATTTAGTAACTCTTATAAATTTCTATAGAAGCAATTTAAGTTTTATGACGGGATTTTTTGTGTGTATCGCGAACTTGGTACCATGAATCTTATAGACTTGAAGCCATTGCAGCATGACAAGTTTTGAACTTAACGGTATAAGAAACGAATTCTTTTGGAATTATTGCATTCCTAAATTTGTAAATCATGGTTTATATCTTATTCATGCAGTGCCTACAGTAATGTAAATTTTGGTTCATCCATATTTTTTGTTAGTAAAGCTAGAATATGACATTGCATGCATTTGAAGTTTAAAAATAGGAAACAACGTGAACTTAATACATTAAGATGCATTCTATCGTGCATTCTTTATTTGAAGTCCCTGCTCTAATTTTTCTCTCTATTGTTTGCATTAATTCTGACTTAATATAAGATAATCTTCACTGGCTGAATTTTATATGGATATGCTTTTTGTTCTTTACCGTAAACAATTAACATTTTTACTATTTTTCGTTTTTGACTTTGCTTAAAAGAATTGTTAATCTGATGTAGCTAGTGGAGAACAGCAACTACACCATGTTGAGCAAGGAAATTGCAGCAAAAAGTCATCAACTTAGGTATTTGTAAATCTCTGGTTTTAAAAACAAGTACTAGTTTGTGGTCCCTAATTATGATATAAGCTCCTTGAACTATAGGCAGATGAGAGGAGAAGAAATTCAAGGACTAAATTTGGAAGAACTCCAACAATTGGAGAACTCCCTTGAAACTGGCTTGGGCCGCGTAATAGAGAAAAAGGTCTGTTTTATTCTATAGGCTTGCTTCTATATAATTGTTTATTATCTAACTGGATTTTGTTGTCTTTTTTCAGAGTGAAAAAATCATGAAAGAGATCGGTGATCTTCAAAGAAATGTTAGTTACCTTTCAACTTTTGACCATGTAGCTCTACCCTACATCTTATGACCTAATAAATTAACAAATAATTGAGGAAACGAGATTAAAGGTTTCAAATTTGTTCGATAATATTGTCTGGACAATAGTGTCCTCCAAATATTTCCTCTTCTCTGTTTGCCTGTTCTTGTCACAATTTTTTCTTGACATGATATATATGAATGTGCAGGGGATGCAATTGATGGAAGAGAATGAACGATTAAGACAAGAAGTATAAGATCTCTCTGCAGACTCTTCATCTATGTTTTGATTTTTGCTTAATTAATTTGCTAATGGGGGTTCTTGGTATGCTTGTTGAAGGTGGCGCAGAAATCTGATGGCCGGAGGCTTGTTCAGGTCGATTCAGAGAACATGTTTACGGAGGAGGGTCAGTCATCAGAGTCTGTCACCAATCCCTGTAACTCAAACAACGGTCCTCAAGACTACGACAGCTCAGATACATCTCTAAAATTGGGGTGCGTTTAAGTCATCTGATATTTTTTATATGATGCCTCAGTTTCGATGGATATTCATCATCCTATCTCAATTAGTTTTCATGTGCTTAGACCAACTCCAATTGTTGGAGTTAAAACTTAAATTTTTAGCCTATAAAATTTAGGTTCTAACCTAGAAACAGTTTTTTTTTTTTCCAATGATTTTGGCTTAAATTCTAGCTCGAAATTATTAAAAAATGATTTTAGACTAATTTTGTTTGGTAACTTTTATAAAAATAAATTTTATGTAGATTATTCTAATCTATTTTTATGAACATTTAACTTAAAAATATTTAAATTCTGATAAATAATGAAAAATCACTAAACCTATCTCATTTTTTACACATATGCACCACATGATATAACATGGAAAAACCACACAACCTATCCCATTCTTAAACACAAATACATAAGTAGGTAAAAAGAAAAAAAAAAAGAAAAAAAAAATTGTTTGATGAAAGTGAATTTTATTTAGATGTGCAAACAAATATATAGATATTTATAGAGTTTTTTAGGTTAATTTTGATTTAAATTATTTCCTTCTAATTGTTTTAGCAGTTGGTTTAATTTCGGGTTGGTAGATCTTTTTTTACATTATATTTGCTCATATTCAATTTCAATTGTTGGATTTAGTGTATTTAAAAATTTCATTTTAAAAAAAAATTATATTTGGAACCAAACATAGCATTAGAGAATTGAATTGAGAAAAACTGCTTCAGCAAGATGCTCAAATAATGTTCATTACTTTTCCTTCATCAATCTGCTTTTTTGTTATTTTCTTTTGCAGGCTGCCTTACTCTGGTTGATCGAAAATAGGCGGTGGTTTTATTCTCTATAAATTCGGAAAATTGACTTTAAATGTTGAATGAGGTAAGTGTAACATTCAACATTTGAATATAACCCTACTGTATTTACAAAAATGAATAAATGATGTATTCGAACATTGGACGGATCTAGTGGGGTAACTTCATATAAATCATTGTGGGCTAGTTTGGTATTGCAATGCTTTGAAAAAGAAAATCGCTTCTTCTGTGTCATGAGAAAATAAGTAGTTGTGAAATAAAGCAATTGAGTGTTTGGAAAACTATAGTTGTAAAAGTGCTTTTGCGAAAAACCAGTGTTATAATGTAAAATTGTGTAAAATGACAAAAAAGGCATAATAAATGTGCTATTAATTTAAGGGAGTTTTAACAAAACCCTCAGTACTGTTCACTTTTAACGGAAATGACATTTACTTTAAAAAGTCATTACTGGTACTATTCACTTACAACACTTTTTTGTCGTTTTGATTAAAACTCAAAGTTTTCAAGTCTTCCTCATTAGTTTTCTTTTAATCTAATTGTTTGGCAAATAAAGGTCAATTATTAAATATATTATTATTTTTAAATATTAATATTTTAATTTAAACCTATGTTAGATGCTAATTAGTACGACAAATTATTCAACATTTTAAAATATTTCAAATTGAATAGCTAAGATTAGCTTTAGATTTATTAGCACAACGTTGATGCACTTAAAATACCATTAAGAGCATCTCTAAATGAGATTTCAAATTTTAAACATGAAAATGTAGTTGATAGGTTATGTGGCAATTTGATATGTTAAATAATAATGTCATTTAATAAACTTTTTATCTTTTTGTGGAGTCTAATAATTAAGCCAACCAATCAAATATTTCAAAAACATAACAACATTTATTATATATTATATTAATCTATTAAAAAAATCATTTAATGAATTTGACAGCAAAAGACTTTACCTTCAAATGACTTAGCGCCACTTAAGAAATTGAAGGCTCGGTTGGAAAGAGTTTGCTGCCACTTTTTACTGTTGTATGCTTACGTAGCAATTTTAACATCTTCTTTGGAGATACTCTAACCAACTAACACATACTTCAAATGAGACCTCCCTTTTTTTTTTTTCTTTTTTGTATGTGTATAAATGTATCTATATAAATCGATATTATTACATTTCAAATCCTTCTCAATACCTTAGAATAACGATTCAAAAGTTTTCAATATAAAATTAGCCTAATTAGATGCATTCGTCAAACTTACGGCGCTATTTCCTAATGCTTCTATTTTATGTGATCCTTCAGCTTGATATTTATGGTACTCTTCATCACTATACAGAATGTATAGGGATGGCAACGGTTCGATTTGGGACGGAAATGCTATATCCATCCCCATAACCATGAAAATTAACCATACCCATAACCGTAAAATAACCATCGGGAATTATCCATAACCATATCCACCAGGTAACGGATTTTCAATTGGTTATCGGTTATATCCATCTTCGTCAAAAAAAAAAAAAAATTATATTCATCCAATTGACGCACTATAAATTTTAGTAGATACTAATTTTGCCATTAAATAGCCGCATCCAATTACAAAAAACATAACAATATATATTTGAAGTTGTTCGTGATAAGCCAATATGATAAATTGGTCCAATAAAAAAGAAAAAGAGGACAAAAACAAATACAAAGGGAAGATAAAACATGTAAACTAAATATATGACAACGAACAAGAATACAATTATTGATTTAATTTTGCATAATTCTATGGGCTCATATGTAATAAACTGAAAAACTGATGCTAATTGATAATTTGCATGAATCAAATAACATGAAAAAAAATGAAAGATTACCTATTGAGCTTATAACATGCACTAATTTCTTGATAGTGAGACTCTTGAAGAGAGATGAATCTGATAAACTTGGAACATTTGATAATTGATATATAAAATGATTCAATGAATTAATTTGGTTGAGTATAACAATAAGAGTATTGAATTGATGAGGTTGTTGGTATGCCCCATGTATGATGTTTGATGCATAATAAAGATAGTATAGGGTTTAATGCATGCATAATGAATTAGTACTATAGAATAGGAATAATTGAATACGTTGTGGGCATGATTCCAAGACTTCAAAAGGCATAATTGAATAAAATATAATATATATATATATATATATAATATTCCGATCGGATTCGGATACGCATATGGATTGGGTACCCTTATAACCATATCCAAAACCATAACCGAATAAAGTTAACGGTTTTTCCCCATATCCAAACCATACCCGAATTTTCATATCCAAATCTAATCCATTCGGACGATTATTCAAGGTTAACAGGTTTAACGGTTAGAATTGACATCCCCAAGAATGTATGACCAACTGGAAAGCTTTTTGCATCTTTCCTTTTAGTCTCACGCTCAAACACAAAATTACAGTTGGGAAGTGAAGAGATGAAAGAAAGAGTGTACCTGTATTTGCACACGGATGGTGTGGATGAGCTCTGAAAGTCTTTCAAATGGCTGAGGCTGCCCAATTGATGTATCTTTTCTACTCTTCAGTCGTGATGGCAATTTGGAAGTCATGTGCTTCTTTCTGTCCTCAACGAACATATGACAAAGTAAGACAATGAGATGGAAGTAGAGAGTAGAAGACTGAGTCTTCAGCAAATTAAGATCTCCAAATACCAAATTCAAAAGTAGTTAAACAGAAACATATTACACAGAAGTTGCCATAGAAGTAAACAATATTTCAAATGACAATCTTAAAATCTGAATACGTATCTTTCACCTTTATATGGTCTAGCTCTGGAGGTGGATATCGCGGAGGAGGTGGCGAAGGTTGGGTCGCAGATTCGCAGAGGTAGTGGGGGAGATTGGGTTGCAAACTCTAGACTCATTGGAAACTACAAAGGAAAATAATACATACAATGGCTAGGAAAGGAACACATAATGGCTACAAAATTATGAAGAATAAATATTATTTAACCCCCATCCCTAAATATTATTTAGCGTCATTTTGATTCCGGTCCCTAATTAACTTAATTATTAGACTGAAACTTTGTTTGTTTAAATATTTTGATCGAGGTCCTTAGCCTCATTTAAGAGATTTAATTCATACATTTATGCATTTAATGTCCCACAAATTTACGAAATTTAAACACATCAAATAATTTTTTTAAAATATAATAAATACTTAAAAATCAATTTTAGAGTAATATTGTTCTTCACAAAAATTATAGCAAAAAAATAATGTACCCACATAAATATTAACATATTTTTTAAAAAAAACTATTGATATATTTTAAAACATAAAATAATACATATAATTAGCATGGGTACATTTAGCAAAATTAAAAATGGGTTCAAATAAATTAAAAAATATGGGTACAAATACAAATAAAGTTTAAAAAATATGGGCATAAAAAAGAATTAATATATGGGTACAAATAAAATTGAAACGAAAATTGGTACAAAATAAAAAAAAAAGATTGAAAATTAAAAATGGGTACAAACTAAAAATAAAAATATATGATAAAAAAATTAGCCATAAATATAAATATACCAACTATAACGTTTCTAATACTAAACGAATATATTTAGAAATAAAAAAATATTTTATTATTGAAATAATTAATGTTGTTTATTAAAATCTAAGGACCTTGATCAAAAATTGAAAATGAACAAAGTTTTAATGAATGAAGCAGGAAAAATAGGAATGAGAACCTAAGTTTTCCTATTATTTAACACCCCCGCTCCTCTCCTCCCTCCAACCAAATTGGACAAGTTTGGAGCATATAAGAGCACTATACTCTATGACTGCCAAGGAAACCTTCTTTTGAACAGAGTGATAATCAAGCTCAATGTGCCATGTGTGAGCATGAAAAACTGGGTTAGCATCCATGCAGGTGGCGCTCAGGTTGTCACAATAACGAAGGACTATAAAACGATGGCAAACGTCGAGTTTAGTGAGAAGAGCGCATAACCATGTAGTCTCAGCACATGTATGAGAGAGTGATCAGTATTTGGATTCAGCACTAGAACGGGAGATGGTAGGTTACTTCTTGGAGCATCATGAGATGAGGTTAGATAAAAAAAAAAACACCATCAAATGACGTTACTTCTTGGTACCGTTGTGCATACTGAGTTCTTCTGACCATCATATTGTTGCTGAAATTAGAGTTATTAGTGATAGGTCTCATTAGAGGATCATTGTGTTTTATGGCTTTGCAGCTACCCCAGAAAGCCATAAGTTCTAGGACCTCATTTGCTCTCTTCATGATAATAGCTGTTTTCCTTGGTTAATTTTTTGCGACTTCAATGAAGTGCTTGTGGATGTAAATTTCCACTTTCTTCTCATTTGACGAAAATGCACCTACAAAATAATAACATTTAAGATTATGGCCAAGAGCCTCACGTGCCCAAGATGAGTTGGGGGGGGGGGCTTTGGTCGAAGAATCTTCGATGCCAAAGTTAGAATTTTAGAGAGAAATTGTTTGGGGGATTTTTGGGAGAGAATGAACTTAAGTTTTTGGAGAAATTTGGGGCTCTATATAGGGGTGTGGCTGGCTCTACTTGGAGAAATAGGGACCGGCCACTTATGGTGGTGTTTTGAATATTATTGCAAGATATTATGTCAAATAATATCTTGCAATTAATTTCGTAATTAATCCTGGATAAATTTTGAAACTTTTGGCCCTTTCTTCAAAGCTGAATCGATCATTCTCTGGACTTCACCCATATCAACAAATGTCGTTTCTGTTATTCGGCCAAATTCGGTCCAACTGGTGCTTGTTTCACTGTATAGTTTTTCAAGAACAATCATCCTGAGCCGATTGAATTCTACGTCGGCATGCACTAGCAGCAACCTTTCCCCTCCTAAGGGAGTATTTTTCTTTAACGAGATGTTTTGTCTCTGTTGATCGATGAGCCCACTCTCGTGAACTTTGTTAACTAGAGTCTCGAGCAACTTGTTGGTCAATATGTGGCTCTCATTCGCTATGTCTTGTGGAGCACGTAAGCCCCTCATCTCTCGGCTAATGACTTGCTCAAACTGTCGAGATTGTTCTTCCAGCCGTCAAAAAAAAGATTTAAACGGTGCACCAGAAGTCTCATCGTCTTAGTCGTTGCAATCCTTTATCAGACCTTCAATAAATCTGTCTTTTGCCTCTCTAGTAGTTTGAGTGAAAACTACAGCATTATGGTTCTGGCCGCAGAGATTAATTTCTACTTCTCGGCTAACCGTGCATGTGGCTTCTGGTGTCACGGCAACAGGAAGATCTTGTGCATGTGACATATTACCTTGGACTGGACTTTGAACTACAGGTGCCAAACGAGTAGTCAATTTACCCATAGTTGTTTTCTTTTTTTATTAACCGTGTTTCAATGGTCATGAACTTTGTAGCTTTAGCATTAGGTCTCATTGGGCGTGCCAAAATGTTGATCCTAAAAACTACCTAGCCTACATGGCATGCAAGTCGAATAGCTAATAAGCTAACTACGTCATTCGGTTGAATGCGGGGCATGCCAACTCGTCAGTTGAGCTTAACCAGGAGTAAAATGAATGTTGATGTGGCGTTGGGCGCACTAATGACTTCTGAATCTTGCAACTAAGGCCGAGGAAGGAACACGTCTCAGCCTTTGGGTTTTAGAGCCTGAAGACAAGGTTGCTAGTTCTGCAAAGTTCAATATCAAATTCAGCTTTTAGTGTGCCGAATGTCGTAACATAGTAACGCCTTACTTCACCAATAAGGCTAATGAGATAACCTCTACCAACAAGGACTCAAAAATCCTTGCTAACTGAGACTTGGATAGATAACCAATCGGTCTCAAAGCAGTGTTGTTTATCTAAACTAAAAGTGCTTCTGGGAGGGTCAGCTAATTCTATAACTCTATTATTGTTTATCCAAACTAAAGATGTTGTCGGTTGCCACCATATTGCTGTTTATCCAAACTGAAGATGTGTTGGCAGGAAAAAGGAAAATAGAAATCTCAAGGTCCTTGAGATGTTTCTTGTAGAGCAAGAGTTTGCACAGGGCAGTTTTGTGTGTTGATTTGGAGGGGCTTTGAATGATGCACACCCATTTCTATTCATAGTAGTAATTCCCTCATGGTCGAAGTAAAGTTTTACTTGGGCTAGAATTCCTTAACCTAATCTGAATAGGTTTCGGCCAATCCTAACTCTTGTAGGAATCTGAATCAAGCTCTTTTATCACCTAAATTCAACCATTGATTCTTGGCATCTTTTCTTATTCGAAGCATAACTATCCCCTGAGGATTCCTTATTGTACTAGGATTCGGCCACTCACCCTTATCCAGATGAAACCATTTCCTGATAGGATTCGGCCAAATTCCACTGGGCCAGGCCCTTGGTGGAAATATTCCTGATATTTCTTATTAGACCGAGATCAAACATGGGCTTGGCCCAAAAGCGTCATTTTGGGTCCAAACACATCCACAAGTGGAATCCACTATGATTCATGTGGATAACAAATCAGCAATCAAGCTTTCAAAGAATCATGTTCAACATGGGAGGAGCAAGCACATCAATACCAGGTTCCATTTTCTGAGGGACCATGTGAAACAAAAGACAATTAAGCTTGTCTATTGTCACACCAGGGAACAAGTGGCTGACATCTTCACAAAGCCACTGCCAGTTGAGCCATTCAAGTTGTTGCGTGAAATGCTGGCATGAAGGCATTTTGATTTTGAAGGGATGTGTTGGAAGTCAAAAGCAAATAAATGCCAATAGTTGAAATTGTTGGCTTCATAACTCTATTTTACAGCTAGCATGTTTTTTAATCTTTCTACAAGTTGCCGTGTTTGTTTTTCAACAGCAGCAACCATATATGACTTTTGCATGGATAGCATTCAATGCTATGTTTAGAAAATCTAGTAAAATCTCTATAAGAGAGATGTTTATGTACGTTTGAAGCATTCCCATTTCAGCAGTAGAGTTGAAACTCTTTTAATATATCAAGTACATGTTTTCCAAGAAGCTTGCTGCTTCTTTCTTTTCTTTTTGTCCAGCTTCGTAAAGAGAGATACAAGTGAGAGATGTGATAGAGTTAGAAAACCTATCACCCACAAATTGGTATTGAGTTAGTAAACTTTGAATACCAACAACATCATGATTCTAAAGGGCTTTTCTCTGTTAAAAATGCTTATAAAATTGCTTGCTCTTTGCATGAACGGCCATCTTCGTCGAGCTCCCATGCTACTGATTATTCATTTTGGAACTCTATTTGGAAAGCCAACGACCCGGGTAGAGTTAAACTTTGTGTTTGGGGGGCTTGTTTGGATATTCTCCCTACTCGTACTAATCTGGAGAAAAAAAGGGTTGCGTTGGACAATATTTGTGTCTTGTGTAGTTCCTCTCGGGAGTTGGTGCTACATGTGTTTAGTGCTTGTCCATTTGCACGTGCTGTATCTTTCTCCTCCAATATCGAAACTGGTACTAGAGGTGTTGTACCTTCTTCATTTTGTAATTGGCTTAACCAATGTCCTGCTGCTCTCTCCTCAAGTCAGTTTGGCCTTCTCTTGATGCGATGCTTGTTCACTCTATATGGTGAGCTAATTCTCTCCTATGGGACGGCAAGGTGGAGAACCCTGCACTCGTGAGTCATCTTGCAGGACTTCATCTCTCTAATTTTATTAAAGCTCAGCCAACCCTCAAACTTGTCAACTTCAGTCTCCTTCTCGCTGACTTCCTCCCCCACCGTGATGGATCAAGATTAATGTTGACGTGCTTTCTATGCTGCTACAAATTCTGGGGGTGTTGGTGTGTGAGATTTTCCGACGAAGTCGGCTGCTATGCTAGAGATTTTGCTCGTAAAATATCTAATGTGACAACTCCCAAGATGTTTGAGGTCTTAGCAGCACGAGATGGTGTTTGTTTGGCTTCACAACGAAGTTGGCAGCAAGTTATTTTGGAATGTGGTCCAAGCTCTTGGAAGCTTGAATGGTGGCTCTTCCGCTATTGATTTGCTGATTGATGATACTAAAACTAATGCGCGGGGTTTTGATACTTCAACAGTTTGTCATGTTCATATATCCGCTAACGCATAGAATGGCAGAGTTGGTCTTAACTTTTAATTTAACTATTTGTAGGTTTGAGGAGGCCCTCGGGGATTGTATGCTTTCTTAACGTTATAAAATAAAAGGGTTCTTTAGATATAGACCCTTGAAACTCCTATTTTCCAAATAAAAACCCATCTAAATTTAAACATTCAAATAAAACCCAAATTTCAAATAGCCTACCATGTAGACAAATATATGACCAACTATTACAATACAATTACAACTTATGCCATAGAATCCTAATTTGGTCAATAAATGTTATTACTCATCCTAATTATGATGAGCAATTAAATCCATATGAATATTTTACCTTTCTTGTATCATAAATATTAGCAACATATATAAATTAATTTACCAAATTTAAAAGAGAAAGACAATCTTGTACGGAAAAAATAATATTGTTTGAATTATGTAATTACTTACATACAAATTAATTTACCTACTTATAAAATATTATACTAATAAACCTGCATTTTGAATCATGCAATTACCTACATATAAATATTATACTAATTTACCAACATTTAAATTAATTTACCTACTTATAAAATATTATACTAATTTACCTACATTTAAATTAATTTACCTACTTATTAATATTATACTAATTTACCTACTTATTAATATTATACTAATTTGCCTACATTGAAATTAATTTACCTATTCCAAATTATGAAATTAGTATTATTATTTTTCAATTAGCACGTTATAACAATTTGAAAGTTAATACATTGAATATACAATGAATGGCATGAATTATTTTGTAAAATATATAAAATTAATTAAATGGATATAACAAGTAACTGATCCAAAAACCCCATCCAAGTATTAATAGGGGTAGTTTAGGCATTCAAAAAATACACAATTTGAAAAGTCAAACTTAATTAAAGAATTTGTTTGATTGAAGGTTAGTCAATGGGCTTTATTCAAAAAAACAAAAGGAGATGGGTTTTAGTAGAGGAAAATATAGTTTCAAGGGGTAATATCAAATTTTCAGTAAATAAAAGTACTATCGTTTCTTCTAAAAAAAAAACACAAAGGAAAATATTTTACAACTTCAAACAAATTACCGGAGAGGGGCATTCACAAACATATTTTGAAAAAGACATTCTTATTTTAGCATGGGTCCACGTTCAACCTACGTGGGGGGCACATAACGGTTTTAACCGAAACTCGAGGGACGCCTGGCTTTCCTAGAGTCAGAGACCTCTTCCTTCTCTCTTTGACATAATTATAGCCTCACTTAATCTTCCTCGCAAATCTTCTTCCCATTAACCAAATCCCCATTTCTCTCACTCAAACACAAAAAAAAACGCAGACTGTATTTCCCTCTCATCTCTGAAAGCCATGGATGAAGAATACGACGTCATCGTGCTCGGAACCGGCCTCAAAGAGTGCATTCTCAGTGGCCTTCTCTCAGTTGATGGTCTCAAGGTAATTAAACCTCCGCTTCATTATGAATTAAACTATTCTTTATTTGCAAATTAATTACAAGAAAAACTAGGTCTCTTATCTCTCCAACGTTGGATTCATATTCTCAAAAACCACCCATTCATTAATCATGTAGATGATTTTGGTCTATATAAATTTAGGTTAACATTCTTGATTACATTTAATTCCCCAATATATATATATATATATATATATATATATGAATTCGAAATGTAGGTTTATAATACACTCTAGCTGTTTGAATTTTGTGGAAGGGAGACATTATTGTGACTCCACAATAATGATTCCGCACTCCTCTCTAATGATAAAAATGACTGATGAAGGAGTGCATAATGACTATTTTGGAGTGCTAATAATATTGTACATTTGAGGTGCATTTTCATAAAGCTTAAAAGTGAATATTGATGAGTCTTTTCTATGTACCATGGATGATTTCTTCTCACTCTGATAATCTGATTAGGTTTCATTCATTGCAATTTGTAAGAGAGATCACTTATCAATAAGAATGTTTAGGCTTTTCATATGTTATTTAATTACCTGAAATAGGTACTGCATATGGATAGGAATGACTACTATGGAGGAGAGTCTACCTCACTTAATCTCAACCAGGTAAGTATCTTAATAATCTTTGGTAATTTTTTTGGCTACACAGTTTGGCATACTTTCTGGTGAGATGTTATAATGCATGTAACTTTTTTACGGCTTCGGTTTGTTTTCTATTTTTGGATTTTAGCTTTGGAAGCGATTCAGGGGAGAGGATAAGCCTCCAGAAACTTTGGGCTCGAGTAAAGACTACAATGTTGATATGATCCCCAAGGTAAAAAGAACGATGCATATATTTCTTATGGTTGTTCTTTGATTCCTGTTCTTAGTTTTACTTTCGCTTGCCCCCAATCTTTATATATAGGTGATGATCATGATGTAACATCTTCTGTGTTAATTAGCATGCTAATTTTAAGCCTGTCAATGATGTGATCTAGATATTCAGCAGCTCATCGGTTAGCAACAATCTCGTCTTTACCATATTCAATGTTTCTCAATGAAGAAACCTGTCTCAGGAATTTCATTTTGTTTCATTAGTCTGAACTGTTTTATTACATGAAGTCTGCTTAAAAGCTGACTATTTCTGACAAGTGATCTCTTAAAAGTACTGGGTCATTCGATTTGTTCAACGTGTTGTTCTGATAATTTGATTCTTTACAACCTCTGTGCATTTTTGACAGTTCATGATGGCCAATGGTGGTTTGGTTCGCGTCCTGATTCACACTAACGTTACTAAATATCTGAATTTCAAGGCTGTTGATGGTAGTTTTGTGTATAACAAAGGGAAGGTGTGATTCCTAACAAGTTCCAATTTCATTTAGTGCTTACTTATCTATCATCTAAACGACATATATGGAACGACTAACTTTGCTTCACCCTAATTTCGTTGTGATTGTGCATTATGTTTCCAGGTCCACAAAGTACCAGCTAATGATGTGGAAGCACTTAAATCTCCACTAATGGGATTATTTGAGAAACGACGAGCTCGCAAGTTTTTCATATATGTGCAAGACTATGATGAGAATGATCCAAAATCTCATGAAGGAATGGACCTCAACAAAGTTACAGCGCAGGAGCTTATTTCGTACTTCTTCCTCACATCCCAAATCTCATTAATTGTGCTATATGTTTAATTTCTACACGATGGAATTAGAATTTTTTGTTTCTGACATAGGAAGTACGGGCTAGATGACAATACAGTTGATTTCATTGGGCATGCACTAGCTCTCCACCGAGATGATAATTACTTAGCCGAGCCTGCTATGGCTTTTGTCAAGAGGATGAAGGTAACAAAGCATGAATTTTTTATTTAAAGATTGTTGGTGATTGATACTTATGACTATGAATAAGTTGCATACGTATTTTTAAGCTTCATGCCCAATCGAGTCCTATACATGTGCTAAATATGTTCTACGAGGCAATATATGGACAATGGCAGATTTTTCAAAAGCATTAAGTAGAAGTACCCTAGAAATTTTCTCAACCCAACTTTACAGTGTTCTATAATATACTCTACCTTCCTCCTCTCTGAAAGTTATATGCAGAGTCGCTAGCACGTTTTCAAGGAGGATCTCCATATATTTATCCCCTGTATGGTCTAGGAGAGCTCCCCCAGGTATGCTTTCAACCATTAGTTCTAGTATCACTTGAATATGCAACTTAGTTCCTCTGACTATATGCGCTATGAAATTTGCAGGCATTTGCTCGGTTGAGTGCTGTTTATGGCGGCACCTACATGCTCAGCAAGCCAGAATGCAAGGTCATTTTTTTTTTTTTCATGCATATCGAAAATTTAAACCCACGCTTTTTGTTCGTATTATCGATACTTGACTGATGTTGCACAATGGCAGGTAGAGTTTGAAAACAATAAGGCCATTGGTGTGACTTCCGAAGGAGAAACTGCAAAATGCAAAAAAGTTGTATGTGATCCTTCATATTTGCCTGACAAGGTAACGTTGAGAAAAAAATTTAATATCAGTAGGGTCATCCGGCATGAAAAGTTTTTTGAACTGATTTGAGTTCAAATCTCCATCTCGTGTAACAGGTGAAGAAGGTAGGGAAAGTTGCCCGTGCCATATGTATTATGAGTCATCCAATCCCAAACACCCAGGATTCTCACTCAGTCCAGGTTATTCTACCCCAGAAGCAACTTGGACGTAAATCTGATATGTAAGTTGCTACCTCGAATGCCATTAACACAAATTCAATCAATTATTCTCTAATAGTAAGTCCTTATTCAAGGACCTTTTGAAGGACACTTGATCTGTACAAACATATGCATTTCAACCCACACAACAAGGATTAAGTTAAATGAGTTATTGTTTGCAGTAAGTCGTTTTCATTTTGTGTCATTCCTCCATAGAACTCAAAGTCATTGAGAATCGGGTAACATGTAATGCATATATAAAATAAACAGAAGATGTGACGATGCCATACTCACGGTGCTTGCTAGAAGCCACATTGCAATTAGAATTAAATTACCATGAGAACGGTAAGACCTTGCAAATGAAGTTCTTTGACCGGATATGCCTCTGTTGCAGGTACTTGTTTTGCTGCTCCTACTCCCACAATGTAGCTCCAAAAGGGAAATACATTGCTTTTGTGTTAACAGAGGCAGAGACCGATAACCCCCAAGTGGAACTGAAGCCTGGAACAGATCTCCTTGGGGCTGTAGATGAAATCTTTTTTGACACTTACGACAGATACGAACCTACTAACCAGGATGCTGGGGACAATTGTTTCATATCCGCGGTGAGAATAAATGAATTCTTACATCTTCGTTTTGATTATTCGTAAGCTCATACATTTATACTTTAATTTGTACTCATGACAACTAATGGTGCTTAACTCGCAAACCCTAGTTTGACTTGCTTTCGACACAAAAGCCGGCCATAAGTTCGTTATAAAGCCGATTAATCCAAATAGTTGTCAATGTTACAATCTAGCCTGTCTGTATTTGAATTGATACTTTGAAGTCATTGTTCATTGGAGTTGGAATGCATTGCAGAGTTATGACGCAACGACGCACTTTGAGACTACTGTACAAGATGTGATTGCCATGTACAGCAAGATAACTGGAAAGGTAAATTTTCAAATCCATTTAGCCAACTCAAATAATTGAACATTGAGGATCAATCTAATCCCGCCCGTTAAACGAGGAATATAAATGTAGGACTTAATCAGCAGCTGCTTTATATACAAATCGGTCGAGGTTACATTTGAGCTCTTGCATTAGTACTCGAAGTTGATTTATCTTACTGCACCATGTTTTCAGGCCCTTGACTTGAGTGTGGATCTGAGTGCTGCTAGCGCTGCTGAAGAATGAAATTTCGGAACAAGAGCAACTAAAACATTGTAGTTCCCTTAATTTCCTCTTCTTCGTTTTTTTTATTTTTTCAAGTTCCAAGCTTATTCATAATCTGTTTCTGTTCTTATATATGTTGTATTCGTTAAACATGTTAATTAGCAGCTCCTTCTTTGCTTAAAAAGTTATTCCGCTCCGAACGGTGTAGATTAATTTGAACATTCTCAAAGGAGGATATAGAATTTTCGTTCTTCTGCTTCTGACACCAATACATGGCTCACATATATAATGGTTAAGGAAATTTTAGTTGTTTCCTGCTGCAATTTTACGTCTATTCAAGTTTAAAAGATAATTGATGACATACGTCGAGCATGTGTGCATGTGTGCATGTGATATGCTGACATGAAATTGGGACTGGCCCTGAGATTCAAGGGGTCCGAGGCGAGCCACTCAAAGGGGCCCTTGAATTCTCAGACCCTTAATGCGTTGTGAATTCATATTATTTTTTTATCCGCCATCAACGCATCAACAATACTGGTAGGATTTGGCTGTTCCTTTACCATCGCTTCAACAACACTGAAAGCAGAAGGATACCAGAACGCGAAAACTTTAGTAGAATCTAGGCTTGGTTGCCCTATTACCATAGAAACTTGAAACTTTTCCACCGGGCTCCGACATTGCCAATTCCATCGCATCCCTTCGGATTTCGTCCAATGCCTCCTTCAGAATACGTTTGCCACGAACGTTCACTATTGCAATTCGCAAGCCGGACTGTTTTTTCTTACAGAGATTTGCTGAATGAACAGATGTAGAGAGAGAGAAGTAATTTGGGATGTGTGAATATAATCTCTCTTGATATTATTTGTAATCTAATTTCGAAAATAGTTTCCTGTTTTTCACCAACTTGGAAATTACTTTTACTTTTCCTGTTTTATTCACCCTCCTCATTTTCCTTTTCTTTTCTTTTGGAAGTCCTTTTTCTTTTTTCACTTTCCTTGAGGAACAAGTTTCCTGCTTTTAACCGCGTAGCAGCAAATCTCTGTAAATACATCCACATATATTCCTGTTTTTAACTTTATGGTGACCTGAATCTTGGCTAAACAAGTTTATCGTGTTAAGATCGAATAATTTTTGTTCGGCGCTAACCAGGATGATTAGTTAGCCTCGTTAGTATGTTAAGAAATTCGTCAAAACAAAAATGATTCTGGCTGAAAACCTTTTTAAGAATAAAATTCCATCTTACAACAACCGTATGATTAATCATCATGAGAAATACATTGAAACTTTGTTGCTGTCTACTCCCCTTTGGCTTTTGCAAGAGCTTTCTTCCTCTGTCCAAGCATATACCCGTACATGTGAGGACTCCCTGCAACAGATAAATCCACCAGAAAATAAACAAAAACCGGCCAAATAGTTTTCAAGTGTGGTTAAATATGCCAGTGAAAGAGATGCGTACCTGGGACATAGATTCCTAGTGCAACAATTGCAGCATAGAAGTAATCGAAAGAGAAGTTCCACTTGTTTGGCATCCGTATAGAATACTTCTCAGAGTTCTGTGAATACAAGAACATAAGTGGTGAACATAAATAAACACTTTCAAAGACTACGCTATACGCTCTTTGTAGCTGCTGTGGACAAGTAGAAGATGATGTGCAAAGTTGCATGTATTAGATGAGTAATAAATGACTAGCACACCTAACTTGCAAAACCCAGAAAACCACTCCTTTTGGAACACCCTCCTCAACAAAAAAGCAAAGAAAGTTTTTGCTTTTATGAATCATATAATTTGATACCTTAATGTGTGGCAGGGCAATATATATTAGACCAACTTCACTTGTGATGCCAGTTGGATACAACAAGATGAAGGTGCTATACCTGCATGGCATTGAATACAAAATAATGACGAATGAATGAATCGCAGGACTAAAACTACTTCCCGTCACATCCAATGATCACAAAACTGATGAACTACCTCAGCCACAAGAGCCATGAAGGTGCAAAACCAAGTGCCTCCTTCATACCAAAGAAAGAGTATCGAATAATCTGCAATTACAAACAAATGAATCTGAATTTGTTCACTCCTACAACTGAAAAAAAGCCAACATGATTGCAATCAGCATCAGGATGCAAGTATTAATGCAATGAACATCAGATGGCAGCATGAATTTAACTGGCTTCACAAGTGAAATTAGTCTAATATATATCGCACTTTAAACCCTAAGACGGCAGCATGTATTAATGCAATCAACGCCTGGTTTCAGTATGTATTACCTTAAGTTAGGAATTTGGAAAGTGTTTTGGAAAGTTAAACAAAGAAGCAATTGTCTGAGAATTTTCAAATATTCTGTATAAACCCAACTTGTTATAAACGCCAGCTATGACATACAAATTTTAAATTAGAAATTAGAAATTTCCGTCCAGAAATTTTTTGAGCCTTAGCATATGAGGTTTCTAAGGTAATTTGGGAGCAGAAAACATACATACTGAATTGCTCTTATTACATGCTTTCGAAGCAAAAGTTCAAGACAAACTTTAGACAAAAATTTCTTTCGTTCTTAAAGCAACAAACTAGGATTTACTAAAATCATTTCATCAAGCTAAAAGCCTAGATATTAAAAGGTCCTTTCATACACAATCTAAACCAAAATGCCAAGTCTTACAATTCCACAATAAAATTCCTTTTGTCCACAATCTGATAAGAGACATCACACTCAGATAAAACAAATCAATACAAACTTGGTCATGCCATTTTATCAGACAAAATCAGATTGCGAGATCCATGGTTTAGAACAATACTTAATGACCCAGATTGCTTAAGGCACCAAAAATTTGAAAACAAAAGTGCATATACTTGCAATAATAACACTTTTACACAGATGCAAACACAGAAGAGAGCAAAAAGCGCAAGAAATGAAGATCGGATAACACTTGCCTCAGTGATAGACCAGCTGATGACCAAAGAGCTAACAAGCATATGACTCCGAGTCTACAACAATAAGCTTCATCTTGTTACTTAAATATCCAAAAGAAATGAACTTTCATGTATAATAAAATGCTACTAAAAATTTAAACCCCAAACTTTGTATTTGCATTCGAACCTCAGGAAAACTCCACAGGATTCCCCATGTCAGATACAATCTCGAACCGATTTGCGGCAGTGTTGCTGTTATTGGAGATCTCACCAAACCTGCATCAAATGCAATCCCATATGAGAACTAATAATTAACAAAACCCACAAAATATAATTTAATCAGCTGAATTTTAACATATAAACAAAGGAAACTAAGGTACTCACCCACTAGCCCATGAAGAATCTGTTGCTCCATCCCAGCATTTCAAAACCCAATTCAAAGAATAACCCAAGAAAAATGAAACGTGAAAATACATTCTCCAATATTCAAAAAATAAATAGTAAGCAAATGGAGGGAGTAGTAGAAGTAGAACCTCCAAAACGGCAGCGGATTGGGCAAGAAGCAGAGGGCGTTCGACGGCACTGTAGACATGTTGGTGGCCGGATTCATTGAGAGTCTTGAGAGCAAGATACAGTACCTGAAACCTGAAACACAAATCGAATCCAGTTGGGAGAGAGAGAGAGAGAGAGAGAGAGAGAGAGAGAGTGGGGATTGGGTACCATCCGAGGAAGACAGTCCAGTTGTAGAGGGAAAGGTATAGGCGCCTGAGAGCCGATAATACTACCGCCATGACTGATGTCTAAGGCAGATCTACGAGCCTAGACAGCAATTATAGAGAGCGAGAGAACGATGGGAAGAAGAATAATAATAAATGAGGAGTAAAGGGCATGTAGGTGAGTAGCTCAACGCTTCAACCAATTAGTAGGCTGACGCCTGAAATTTTTCTTTGCTCTGTTTTTTGTATTTCCGAACTTCCAACACCCAACGCTTTCAATTTTGTTTCATTAATAAAAATACCAAAACTCATTAAGACCATCTCCAATGATTGGGCTAAAAGCTAAATATTTTAGCCCGAAAAATTTAGCTTTTAGCCCAAAAATAACTTTTCTGCTCCAACCGTTTTAACCTAAAATTTTAGCCCAGGATTATTAAAGAATGAACTTAGGCTATTTTTTTGGTTAAATTAAATTTTTTTTTTAAATAAATATGTAGACTATCGTAAATTAATTTTATGAACATTTTAATCAAAAAATATTTAAATTCCGATAAATATTGGGTGAAGTCCACTCCGATTTTTGGGCTAAATTTTGGGGGGAATTTGGCCTTGGTTTAGCATTTAGCATTTAGCCCAAATTTTTCCCTTGGGTTGGAGTGGGTTTGGGGGGTAATTTGACTTTTAGCCCACTATTGGAGTTGGTCTAATAGGTCAATGTTACTGCTTTCATCATAATAACCCATTTTAGGACTAATCTGCAATTGCTGTGTTTTTTTCAAAACTGTTTTTATTGTGATGTGAGAAGAAACATTTGTGAACTAAAGCAATTAAGTGTTTGGTAAATTATAATTGTAAAAGTGCTTTTAGCAAAAAAAAAAAAAAAAACAAGACTAATTTGACCAAGTCCTTATGGAGGTGGAATGTGAAAGAATTAAGTTTAGATGCAACTCGTATGAGTCCTTAGTGAACTGAAATTGCTAAGGATCAAACTGAGCTCTATTTAAATGCAAATCTTTCTAAGAATTAGAATTCATTCTTGATTTGATAAGGATGAAATAAGTGTATAGAAGGGCTAGGTTCAGATCATGGTTCAAATCAAAGAAGCCGAGGCTGGATACAATTTGGGTTTCGACTAAGAAAGGGAATGGGAGAATATTCAGTTAAATGGAGCAAACAAAGTCCTATCAAGACTCTACGTTAGCAAGCCTATTTTATCACAATATCATTCCCTACTAATATAAGAGGTTCTGCAACATAGAAAAGACCTTCAACTCAATAAATAGCTCAAAATGCTCTACGCGAAGCCCTTCTCATAATGCTAAGAAAAATACTATCCTAACCCTCTTGTCAACACATTTTCAATTTGGATAAGTAAACATCACTGTGTTGGCAACCGGTGACATCCTCAGTTTGAATATGTAAACAACACTAGAGTTGTATAACCAATAGATTCAGCAACACCTCAGTTTGGATAAGTAAAATAGCATTGCTTTTAGTCGGTTGGTTATCTATCCAACTCTACACAGGCAAAGAATTCTTAATTTTCTTGCCCAAAGAGGTCACTTCACCAGCTTCCCAGCAAAGTGAAGTGTTATATGATTGGTCACTCTCATATGCATTTTGCAGTTCGGCATTTAGATGGTTGAACCACGTTTACTATAAAAAACGGCATCTTCTTTAAGTATCTTTGCCTTGCAGTCTGATACCGATTCGACGCATCTATATTCTTACAAATATAGTCAAGGCAACAGAACTCGGTGTAAAAGATTCTGAACTTCGCAGTGAATTAGGCAACCTTGTCTCCTAGAACTCACGGCCAAGACGCGTTCCTCGGACGTAGTTGTTCTACTACAGAAGTTAGCAGCGCATTCAACACCACCACCACATCTGCTGTACTCACTCGATCGAGCTCTGTTGTTAGTTGGCACACTCGCATTCACAAGAATGACGTGATTAGCTAATATAGTTACTTGGCATTTGTGCCACATAGGCTTTGTAATTGTTTAATAACTAATTGTAATGATTCTCTTATTTTAGATGGACATGGTTAGAGCAGTTCCACCGTGGTGTATTACCCGATAGACTGGGGGTGGAACAAGGCCAAATAGGTCAGGGGATAAGGTCCAGTGTATGCTAGCCCGAGGGACAGGCCAGGCCCGAGCGACAAGCCCGGCAGGGATTGCCAGCTCGAGAGCTCGAAGGTAACCTGCCCAAACGTCAGGCACGTGCGTTTCCAGCGCGCTTCTTCCGACGCAAAATCAAGGCTAGGGCCCACAATGTTTTTTCTGCGATGTTACTATTGGGGAGGCCACGTGGCTTCTCCATGTCCGTTGGATTTCAACGGCTATATTTTATGGTCCGTTGGATTTCAACGGCTATATTTTATGTACCGTTGGATTTCGAACGATAAAAAAAAAAAATTAAAAGCCTCATTTAATTTCAACCGTTGGATTTGAGATCAATGGTCCACATTATTAGGCTTTGTAAATTAAAAAAGAAAAACAATTTAAAATTCTAAAGTGTTACCGTTGTGCCACATGACACAATCTAGAGTGTTGGAATTCAAATTTTTTTAAATCCAACGGCAGAGATTAATTAGGTGAATAAAAAAAATTAAAAAATGTAAAAAATTAATAAAAATCTGAAGAAAAAAAATATGAAAAATTAAAAAAGAAAATTGATTTTACTTTTCTCTAAATACTTTCTCATTATCTTTTACCTTACACCACAATTTCATATTTTCTCAACTACTTTCAACCACATTCCTATCTTTCTCTCAAAGTTTCAATCCAATTTTTTTCCAACAAAATGACTACTGATGCAGGTACGAATTGGATGCTTTTTGAAGATGTTGCATTGTGTACTAGCTGGGTTGAAGTTACTCATGATCCGATTACGGGTAATAAGATGCAGTTGCGAGAAATGTGAGGTCTTATTCATATCAGTTTTCTTGAGAAAATTGGTGGGAAAAGAACCAAAGAATCGATGTCCAGTCGTTACTTAGCCAATCGTTTTGTACATGGAGAGACGCCTTGGCACAAGCTAGTACTAATCTTCGAAGTGGGGAAAATTTAGCGGATCAGGTAACAATATATTATTTATTTGTTTGTACTATACCCAAATTTACATTATAATTATTTGTTAGCTACTTTGATTATAATTATTTATTTGTTACCTATTTCAAGCACAAGCTTGGTATAATGTCAAAACCAAAAGCAAAAACAAATCATTCAACTGGTGGGAATGTTGGAATATTGTTAAAGATTGTCCTAAATTCAAAGTTGTGCATGTCGGTCCAGAAGTTTTCATAAACAGCACCCCTCTACACTCTACACCTGATCATGCCCCGCATGTTCATGAAGATGACACAGAAGAAGTGCCCAAAATGCCCCCCTGAACAAGTATCGGGGTTGACCCATTATCCAATTAGGCCTCAAGGTAAGAAAGCTTCAAAGAGAAAAGGGAGTGCTTCCAAAAATGATTATGCAAAGTATATGGAAGAACTTGCTCGCCAAGGTGAATTGACTTTGGCACGGGAAATGGCAAAATTTGAGACTGATAAGGCTAGAGATGAGGCAAAAGCTACAGTTATTGAGAGAGAAAGAGAGCTACTTAGACAAGAAAGGGAACATGCTAAAGAAGAAAGAATAGCACAACGAGATCGTGACTTTATGAACACGTCTTTAGAAGGGAAGTCTCCAAATTCTAAATATTTTTGGACCTCAGAGAAAGCGGACGTAGTGCGAAGGAGGCGTGCAAAAGAAGTGAGAGCAAGAGGAGATGGTCCTAGCGTGACAAGAGAAGATCATCCTAGCACCACAAATTGGTTAAGTGATGATGAATAGAGTACTTTTTGTAATCGGCGCCCATAATTTTTCAATCACTTTGGATTGTAATTTATTATTTATTGAATAGAGTACTTTATGTTGTTTCGAATTTATTGAATTTAGTACTTTATTTAAAGTGAGAGTAAATTTATTTAATTTGGTAATTTATTTTTACTAAGAGAATCTTTATTCAAATGACATAAACACACCAAATAAAATTAAATAAACAAACCAAATAAAAACAAACACACTAAATGAACTAAAAAAAAAACACACCAAATAAAAACAAACACACTAAATGAACTTAAGTATCTTGAGCTTGTTTCAATTCCCACTGGTGCTCTATCAAGTCAATTTGCCGGGCACTGTGCATATATGGCCTTTGAAGTGCAGTATATCATTGAATGAGCCTTTTATTGTAACATTCATCCCTTTCTAATGGCTCATGTTGCACGGGTTCTTCAGTGGCGTCATGAGCACAATATATTTGTGTTCTGGAATTGTTCATCGTGTCTAGCTCATATTCATCAACAGCATCATAATCGTATTCATCTTCCACAATCATGTTGTGAAGAATGATGCACATCATCATGATGGATCAAAGCGACTCTACATCAAACATTCTGGCAGCACCCTTGACAATCGCCCATCGAGCTTGGAGGATACGAAAACAACACTCCATATCCTTCCTGCACCCCACTTGATAACTTGCAAAGTGTTTTTCCTTTGCATTTCGCCGACGTGGCACTGTTTTGACAAACGATGACCACCTTGGGTAAGTGTCGTCTGCTACGTAGTATGACCCGTTGTATTTACGTCTGTTGACCCAGTATGTAACTTTTGGTGCCTTTCCTTGCAGGACATCATTAACACTGGGGATTGGATAAGGACATTGAGGTCATTTTGAGCTCCCAGAACCCCGAAAAATGTGTGCCAAATCCATGTATCAAAAGATGCCACCACATCCAAAATGATACTTTTTCTTCTTTTTTTGTCCTCATAAGTGCCTTGTCATGCACTTGGATAGTTTTTGCAAGTCCAGTGTATACAATTGATGCTTCTAATCATCCCAGGAAAACCTCGCATCTCACCGTTCTTCAAAAACCTTTGTAAGTCCATGTTAGTAGCTCTTTGGAGGTACTCTGTGGTGTAGATAGATTCGATTGCTCCGTAAAACCTCATCAGAGACTCAAGAATGGTTGATTTCCCCATCCTCACTATCTCATCCACTTGGTCTACAAATGCTCCATATGCAAGCATCTGCAAGGCAGCAGTAATTTTTTGCTCAGGAATAAGACTTATAGCACCAAAAGCATCATTCTTTTTCACAAAGTAAGAATCATGGTTGCAAACAGCAATCATGATTTTGTTAAACAAAATTCGTTTCATTCTAAAACGACATCTAAAGTACGTATCAAGGAATGCACTATTACGGACAAAATAACCGTCCAACAGTTCCGTACCTCGTTGTTGCCTGCTTCTATCAAGGTTTCCAGAATAGTTGGGCCTGCAGATTTGACCCACAGCTTGGATGACTCGACGGGAATGTGAGGCTCTACCCATTCTTGCTTCGTCATCTCTTCTTCTACGTTCCTCATCCTCTTCCCTCTCATTTTGGGCCACATGGAGATTGAACATTTCTTCTAATTGATTAAACAATTCTTCCTCTTGCTTATCGATTTCCCACATTATCCTTGAAGAAGAAGATATTGTAAGAAGGAAGCTGAAACTATGAATAATGATACAGATCTTCAAAAAATTGGTGTGAGATTTCTGAGGATGGATGGTGGATTATATGGAGGATTCAGAAAGGATCAAGTTGTAGATAATGCCACATGCCATGCCGTCATTCGTTAAAAATCTGATTCAAATCTCTCTTCAAAGATTGTAAACAGATAGTGACACGTGGCGCGACGTGATTAGTTAAAAATCTTATCGGAAATCTATCATCAACGATTCTGAAAAGGTAACAACATGTGGCACAACGGCATTAGATAAAAATCTTATCGAAATCCATCACCAATAATTGTCTTTTCAGATAATGACACGTGGTGCAACGAGAACGATTAAAAATTTTATCCAAAATTACAAATTAAATTATTTTGTATTATTTTATAAATAAATAAAAATATTATTATTTTATATGCCAGTGCTATTCAAGTGTATGGGTGGAGATGCAAAAAACAATTACTATTCATTAAGGGCAGTTACTGTTCACAAGGTGAATTAAATAGTGAATAGCCTGGGGGGCCTTTCCCATGCTGGAACTACTCTTAGTGAATTGACTCCGTCTCTACTTTCCATAGTGGCATCCCAACAAGCTCTTGCCTGTATTGGTGAATCCAGAAACCCCTCCGATGCGACTCCAAAAGAAAGTGACGCAAGTGGTCAAGTTAATAAAGAAGAAGCTCTCTTGCTTTCATTAGAAACTCATGAAAAGTCTTAAGGTTTGGGAGCCCTTTGAAAGGAAAATTGAGAGTGGTAGAGTTAAGGTGGTGTGCAATTATTACAACCAAGCAATTATGGCTGAGCTAGGTAAAAATGGTTCAACCACCTTAAAAATCATTATCAAGACGTAGAAGCTACCCTACTAAGTTGAAAATTTTGCTGCAAATATGCAAAAGATCTTCACTTTTGCTGCCAAGAAAGATAAGTTGGAAGCTATAGGTTTTTCCCAAAAGGAAGTTACTAAAGTTTGCATAGAGATGATAATTCTATACGAGTTACCTTTTTCTTTTGTCAACGGAGAAGATTTTCGCTTTTTTGCATGCAACCATGTCCTATGTGGAGAGTACCTAGTTGTAAGACAATTGCTAAGGATATATTTGACTTGTTTTATTCCGGAAAGGATAAATTAAAAGACAATTGAAGACATTTATGGTGTTTCTAACAACGGATACATGGATTTCTTTCAACAAGTAAATTACATGGTTCTCATAATGCATTTTATTGATGATGATTGGACTTTATATAAATTATTTTTGAACTTTTGTGTAATTCCAAATCATAAAAGAGAATTCATTGCTCAACTTTTGCAGGAATATTTGGAAGACTAGGGTATAGAGGAGATATTACCTATTACGGTTGATAATGTTTCCACAAATGATTCTAAATTAAGGAACTTAGTGCACCGAATAAGTAGGTGGGGCCTTCCTAATGTGCTTTTGTATGATGAAAAATATTTGAATATAAAGTGTGTTGCTCATATCCTCAATTTGGATGCGAATGATGGGCTAAAATTGTTCAATACGGCTATACAAAGTATTCGTAATGTGGTTAGGTATGTAAGATCTACCTCTCAAAGGTTGGAAAGCTCTAAAAGGTGTGTTGAGAAAGTAAGAATAGATAGCAAATGTCTTGTGATTTTGGATGTCCCTACTAGGTGGAATTCTACATTTTTAATGTTGGAAGCTGATAGGAGCATATTCATGCGACTTAAATGGCTTGTTCTCGTGCATTTACGTTATGTTTCTTTAGTCATTTTAGTCCTTTATGCTTCTTTTGTGTGTTTTCAGGTTCTAAGGGCTTAGGGAGCAAGAAAGTGCATTTTGAGGCTATTTGGAGCATTTTTGGGCATGGATTGGATAGCTTATCCATGGAGCCAAGAGGATGGACGAATTTGAAGGCCTTGTATGCTCTTTGGGACATAAAACAAAGGGCCTAGCCCAATCAAACAAACCTTTGAGCCATGCAAAACCTCTAGCCCAATCAAACAATGCATCACAAACCCAAAACCATCAAGAAACCTGATGCGGGAATTATACGCACACAAATTAAACCCTCTTTTTGTCAATTGTAGTATAAGTATAAGTAGGGATCGTTCTGGACCGGGGATTAGGAGGGATTGTTAATCACTTGGATTTGACTCAAAAAAATAAAACAAGTTTAAAACACTATTTTATGCGAAGAATGCAAAACTAAAAATAAGAAAGATTAAGACTAAGACTTAAACAGAATATGGGGGGGATTTAGGTTTGGACGAGATTAAACTAAAATGGATAGATTGCAAAGAAAACAAATTGTAAATACGATTTTGACGGAAATGAATGGATGGGAAGCTAGCTAAGGGGTTCATCTCCACACATGTTATACTTGCATACAAAACGATTTCTAAGTGTTTTTCAATAAACCATGAATTCTCAACACCCCGGGTTAATTAGGTCCGCTTAAATTAACCGTCAAGTTTTCCTTAAGTTAATGAATTGGATGATTGCATACGACAACCCAAAGCATTCCTCACAAGTTCCCCACATGAATTGCATAATAGAGATACAAGCAAGAATCATTAAGCAACATGAAAACTATGAGTGTTGACGAGGCATTCGTTACTATGATTGCATGAAACTTATGCCAAGAATTTGTTTAACGCGATTGTTTATAAGCAACCTTCACTACTTGTGAATATAAGTTCATAACTATTACGTGAAACTCACTTATATTCTAGCGTCAAATTCATGCATGAAAATTAAGCGTGCACTCTCAATAAACATACATAAATAGGTTATCAATCAAACAGTTAAACAATTTGAATTCACAACTTATGAAACGTAATTAGAAGTAATCAAATCATATTGCAAGCATAAACATATATTTCGAATCCCCCCCTAGCCAAGGGGGTTTTAGTTCCTCATACGTACAAGACAAAGAGAATTGAATTTAAACATTGGAATCGAGGAAAAGCAACACCTAAAAATTCCAACAACTCAAACTTGAATTGTATGAACGTTTAGGCACTCTTCTCCTCCTCTTCGTTGTAGCATAAGGTCTAAGGGATGTTGTTGGTTTGGTGTTTGCATGGAGGAATGGTTGGGAAGTGTTTTTGATGGATGGGGAGTGGTGGAAATGAAAGGAAGGCCACGGCAAAGGGAAGGGAGAATGTGTTTTGTGTTGTGAAGGTGGAGAGTGAATTGAATGAAAATGAATGAGAATGCAAGGGTTTTTATAGGAGGAATGGATGGGAGAGCATGTGAATGATAGCTAGGAGAATGATTAAAGGGATGTTGCTAGGTTGGAAATGCATGTGTGTTAGGTGAAATGTATAAGGGGTACACGGCAAAGGCTTGTGAATGCATGTGAGTGGCTGATTTGTATTGCAATGATGAAGAGTTGCATGTGGGTTAGGTGGAATGTAGGGGGAATAATGATGAAGCAAAGCTGGAAATGGGAGTCAAAGCCACGGCAAGGGGATTTTTGGTGGTGTAAATGCATGTGTTTGTGGAGATGTAAAGCAAATGATGTGCTGGAAATGCATTTGAAGGCATGTGAAAGCTGGAAATGGAAAGGGATGCACGGCATGGATGTGTTTTGGGTGCATGTGTGTGTATGTGTGGCTTAATGTTGAAGTGAATGAATATGTGGCTGCATGTGGGTTGGAAATGATGAAGGAAATGCATGAGTGAGAACTAGATATGTTGATGAATGCATGTGTTGAATTGGTGGTGAATGCTGAAGAGTTGCATGTGGCTAGGTTGGTTGAATGATGATGATGCATGTGATTGGTGGGAACAAAGGGGGAAACAAGGCACAAGGGTGCTTGAGTGAATGATTGAATGTGCATGTGGATTAATGAATGAATGGTGGTGTAATGATGAAGTGTGATGGCTGAAAATGGCAAGGGAAGGCACGGCACAATGTTGTTTTGGTTCTTGAAATGCATGTGAATGCATGTGAGTGCAATATGAAAAGAATGACTAATTAATGTATGTAGGGTGCAGCTAGGTTGGAAAGGTGTGGATTGTGGCTGCAATTTAGGGAAAGGAAATAGGTTTAATGCATAAATAAAAGGGCAAAGTGGCTGCAATGATGAAGACAAGCTGGAATTGATGTGGAAGGCACGGCAAATGATGGTTTCTTGATGGTTTTGGGTTTGTGATGCATTGTTTGATTGGGCTAGAGGTTTTGCATGGCTCAAAGGTTTGTTTGATTGGGCTAGGCCCTTTGTTTTATGTCCTAAAGAGCATACAAGGCCTTCAAATTCGTCCATCCTCTTGGCTCCATGGATAAGCTATCCAATCCATGCCCAAAAATGCTCCAAATAGCCTCAAAATGCACTTTCTTGCTCCCTAAGCCCTTAGAACCTGAAAACACACAAAAGAAGCATAAAGGACTAAAATGACTAAAGAAACATAACGTAAATGCACGAGAACAAGCCATTTAAGTCACATGAATATGCTCCTATCAAACTCCCCCACACTTAGCTTTTGCTAGTCCTCTAGCAAAACAGAAAAACAAAACAAAACCTAAACCTTCCAACAATCGTCTTAGGGATTTCCAATGCACATGACATGTTAAAAGTCATCATTCCCACAGATTTTAGTCATCTTCACACTTAAGTACATTCTTAATCATAGTCACCACATACTATTTCACAATTAAGCATTTAAAACCATATTTTGAATGTAGTAACATGCCTTAGAGAATTTGCTCAATTCCTCACAAGATATGCACTCAATTTCACTCAGATTTTCTGACTACACACCCTACACTAAGTATATGTGAGAAGATTGATGTAAACATGAAAACGAACACTCACATATATGTATCACAAAGAACGCAATTTCTGGAGTTAATAAGCATGTTTAGATATGATCTTATGAATGGAATGCTACTACTTAGACGCGAGAACCAGTGACACCATATGCTCATACCAAATTCAAACTCCACAATTGAAATGCACAACACTCAAGATAGAAATCAAGGGTTGTAACGGGGCTTAGGGTATTGGCTCACAAGGAAAGGTAGGGATAAACAAAAGTTCTTTAAACAATAGCAAGCAAAGTAATGAAATTAAGGCTTAGAATTCACTTGGTATGCAGAAATCAACTTTTAGACATAAGGGGGAGATTCAACAACTCTTAGGGCCTAATTTATTGTTTTGGGCCCTTACTTCAACAAACAATACTTTTCAACTTTTTTTTTTTTTTTTCTTTTCTTCTTTCTTTTTGGCCGTGCCTATGGCACATCAACTCACATAAACACTCTTTCCCCCACACTTATTTTCTGCAATACCTTAATCAAAATGAATTCATTGCTTATTATGCTTTAAGAACAAGGGTAAGGACGGTCATATTCTAGGCTAGGTGAGGATAATTGCGGGTTAACAAAGAAAGTAGGCTACACAATGCTCAACGGGGTTAAATCCTACAAAACAAATAAAATTGGGAAATATGGCAATTTGGCTTTGGTGGTGGTCACTACACAACTTCTTCTTGAATATGTGTTATGCAAATCAATAACATGCTTTGAATGAAATGGGCATGAGTTCTAGCATTTGGAACTATATGATGAAACGCCTTCTAAGTAGTAACCAAGCAAAGAATAATGAGATCATACAACGACTTTGGAAAACAATAATGCACAGATTTTAACTCTCCAAATAACTTTTAGGCTCAAGTCTCACAAGGTTGTAGCGTTTGTTTGAGTTCCTTCCTTCACGCATGTTACAAAAACCAATTTTTCTTTTATGATTGCATGTGAAGTCATACATTATAACCATAACCAAGCATATACCAAGAGTAAATCAAACTTTTCTCCATGTTTATAACTCTTTTTAACAGTCATGCAATTAAAAACCAAATCCTTATCATTGTGTTGGAAGGTGACCTACGACACAAACACACAAAAACGACTCAAAACACTCTGTTTAGGCTTTTCAAAACATGTTTTTCAAATTTTTATGTGATTTTCGGAGTTATAAAACAAAACACACTAAAACACTCCAAATCAGCTCAAAAACATTTTAAAACAGCAAGGAACAACACTTGAAGTTATGGGTGATAAAATCCCACGAATTTGCATCAAATATACTTAGTTACCAACTCCCCCACACTTAAATCAAACATTGTCCTCAATGTTTTAAGCTTAAAACACACCAAACAAAAGTAAACACATAAACAGCAACTAAACATACTAAACATGGCAGAATGTATCTAACAAAGAGAAGAGTTTAGGGATGCAAATCTGGTTATGGATTGTAAATTCCATCTTCTCCTTGGTAATTGCAGTGAGGCTTCATCTTGAGTTTTTCCACAGGCTACTCTTGAACTGAGCTGGAGATTCTTTTGGTTTCCTCCGATCGTTGATTTTCCTTTGTGCTACTCTTGAACTGGGCAGCAGGATTCTTTTGGTCTCCCCCGAAGGTCTGAGCTTACTCCTTTTATCTGTTTCTTTGTTCAATCTCTCCAATTCGTATTGAAGAGGGTTAGAGGATAGCTTAGCATATGCTTGTCTCCTCATGCTTCAATGTATCATTTTCCTTTGCCTTACTTGCTCCCCTTTGCAGAAGTGGTCCCTTCTCTGGAAGTGTATCAACCGTTGAAGATGACTACTCGAGAGCAACGCTAGGTAAGCAACCAGGGAATAGAGTCCAGGTAGACTCCAAGTGCCGGCCGATTGCTTCTTTCACTTTGCCATGCAAGTAATATCAAGGACAAAGGAAAAGACAGGGAAAGAGCATGATATGAGATACCTTTGCTTTCGCCCTTGATGATATGAGATACCTTTGCTTTCGAAGAGGCAGCGAATGAATCCACATGCTTCGATCCACCGTTTCCTCTTGCCTCATTTGTACTCCAGGCATTTGGTATCTTCTTTGGGGGATACATCCATGGTTGAAAGTGTGTTCTCAAGAGAAGGAGAAAACTGAGCATGTTTGAGAGGGTTGGTTGCAGCTTACATTTTCGGCCGAGAAGGAAAGTTATGCGTTTGTGGGTGTATGCCTTGCCATGAATGTTGATGTATATAGGAATTGTAATGGCAAGTGGCAGTGCGGATGCGGCAATGTCCTCCACGCGTCTTCTGAAAAGCCACGAGCTTTTGACAAAGTGGCACGCGCTTTCTGAAAAGCCGGGAGCTTTTGACAAAGTTGCACTCGCTTTCTGAAAAGCCGGGAGCTTTCGGCTTTGTCACCCACGTTTGTCGGCAAAAGTGTGCAGCTGCTTTCTCGCCTTCCACGCGTCTTCTGAAAAGCCGGGAGCTTTTGACAAAGTTACACACGCTTTCTGAAAAGCCGGGATTGCGTCTGAAGAGCTGGCGATCTTTACGCCCGAAAATCCGGCTTTGAAGAGCGGTGTCTCTTCAATTCTGAATTGGTGATTGTGTCGCCTCTCCTTTAATAGAGGTGATCGATCACCTCTATCATGCACATTTTGAAGATTGCCCAGAAATCGTCTCCGGCCCGTCGAGATTTTACTCCATCCAACCCTTCTCTTTTAACTTCTTGAAAAATGGCTAGCTCATCTAACCCATCGAACATTTGCTTAGATTTGAGTCTAAGCAGTGATCCGGTTGCGCCGCGTCAGGATAAGGTCTGGTGCCCGTCTTTCTTATCTTCTCATGGCCCTCTTACAGGTGAGGACTCTGTGATGACGGATGCAACAACAGCTACGATAGTAGCTCGGAACCTCCTCACTCCCAAAGATAGTCAGCTGCTTTCAGGACGGTCCGATGAGTTGGCCGTTCAAGAGTCCTTAGCTCTTAGCGTTCAGTGCGCTGGCTCTGTGTCCAACATGGGCCAACGCCTTCTTGCTCGCTCCCGTCAGGTTGAATCATTGATGGCGGAGGTGGAGAGCCTTAAGCAAGAGATCAAACAGCTTAAGCACGAGAATCGAAGTTTGCACGTGCTTGCCAACAATTATTCGACAGGCATGAAGAGGAAGCTTGATGATGACCGTCAAAGACTTGCGGCTTTCTTCCAGAGGCACCTCTTTCCTGGGTCATCCAGCGTTCCACCAAGGTTTGGGGCCTTGAATGATCTATCTTCGGTGCCTCCTGCTCCTATGCCTCCCGCTCCGATGGCTCCCGCTCCGATGGTGTTGCCACGTAGTGGGGCCTCACGTACACAACCCTTGTGAAGGCTCCATTTTTCTGCCATGTTATTTTTTTTTTGTTTTTTTTTTTTCATTTTTTTTTTATTGCATGTAATCTCTCGGAAATCAATGAACAAGCTTTATTCACTGTATTGGGTTGCCTCCCAAGTAGCGCTTTCTTTTACGTCTTGCAGCCGGACGAGACCTTCTTAGGCTCAATTGGAACCCATGGCATGGAATAGATCGGGTACCTGCACCAAAGAATCAAGAATATCAATAGAGAAACATGAGTGATTATCATTAGGAAATTTCATAGTTTCAGAAATATTGAAATCAATCACTTCCCCATCGAATTCCATCGTTAAAGTGCCTTTAAACACATCTATCTTTGTTCGGGCCGTCTTCATGAATGGCCTCCCAAGAAGAATCGGCAAGGGTGGAGCATGGGTGGTTTCCTCCATTTCAAGGACATAGAAATCCGCCGGGAAGATCAAATTATTCACCTGTACTAAGACATCTTCCAATACGCCCTTTGGATAGGCATTAGATCTATCGGCCAACTGAATAATCACACCATCATTTTTCAATTCACCAAGGTTCATTGAAGCATAAATAGAGTATGGCATGACGTTAATTGAAGCACCTAGATCTAACATGCATTGTTCAAACTTAGTACTACCAATAACGCACGGAATTGTAAAACTACCCGGATCTTTGCATTTAAGGGGTAATTTCCTTTGTAACACAGCAGAGACATTTTCACTTACCTGAACCACCACTTTGTTCGAGATCCTTTTCCTTGTTGTACATAGTTCTTTTAAAAACTTAGCATACCTCGGAACTTGCTTAATCACATCAAAGAGCGGGATATTGACTTGAACTTTCCGAAAGGTCTCTAGAATGTCCTTCTTGGCTTCTTCCTTCTTTGATTGCCTAAACCTGCCAGGAAATGGCACGTTTAGTGGAATAGAACTAGAAAAAGTCGAATTGGGACTTACCTTGGTGGTTTGGGATGGTTTAGGAGGTCTAGATGAATTTGGCAAGGTTTGGTCATCCTTGGTCGTGGGCTTTGCTCCCTGTGCTTCTTCTTGCAACAACTTGTCCTCCTCGTCTTGACTTGATTTTGGTGGTTGTGAGGTGGTTCCAACTTCCTTGCCACTTCTTAAGGTGATTGCATTGGCGGTTTCAAAGCCACCCTTTGGATTGATAATTGTTGAGCTTGGAAGCTTGCCTTGATCTCGGAATTGTCCCACAAACTCCGCAATCTGCCCTATTTGCTTCTCTAATTGGTCCACCCTTTGGTCTTGGTTTTGCATCGCCTTGTTTTGATTTTCTTGTCCCTGAGACAGACTAGTAAGTAACTTAAGAACTGTAGCATTATCTAAAGACGTACCTTGATGGTTTTGGCTGGATTGTGGTTGGTTCTGGTCTTGGCTGTGGGTTCTGGTGTAAAACCCCGGCGGTTGTTGTCTAAAGCCTCCTTGTTGTTGAGGTTGTTGGGGCTCCCTCCACTTGAAGTTTGGATGGTCTCTCCAACCCGGATTATATATGTTGGAATATGGATCATTCCTTGGTTGATTGTGGCTTGGAAATCTAATGGCATTTGCACTCTCCCATCCCCTATTCTCAATCAATTGTGGGCACGTGTCTGTAGGGTGTCCTTGCATGGAACATACGCCACAAGAAGCTACGGTTTTGACTTTTGGACCTTCCACCACCTGAGAAAGCAACGTAGTAAGGTTAGCCATTTGATTTTGAAGTTCGGTTATGGCATTTACCTCATTGACTTGGTGTTGCCGTGGGGGGTCTCTTTGTCCAACACCTTCGTATTGTTGTGCATTATGTGCTCGGTTGGCAATTAGAACTTTTGCAGCCCCCGGAGTTTTATCCACTAACGCACCTCCCGCCGAGGCATCAAGCATTTGGCGTTCCATGGGAAGGAGTCCTTCGTAGAAGTATTGAATGAGCAGCTCCTCCTTCATTTGATGCTGTGGACAAGAAGCAACAAGTGATTTAAAACGTTCATAAAAAGAAGGAAACGATTCACCTTGATTTTGTTGGATACCACTAATCCGTTTCCTCAAGAGAATGATTGTTGAAGTTGGGAAAAACTTCTCCAAGAAAGCTCTTTTCATACTATCCCAAGATGTAACCGTTCCGGGTGCTAATTCGAAAAGCCAATCCTTCGCTTTTTCCAAAAGTGAGAATGGAAAAGCCTTCATCATCAGAATGTTCCCGTCGACATTTATGGGTGTCATGCTCGAACAAACAACCTCGAACTCCTTGAGATGCTTGTTGGGATCTTCCATGGAAAGCCCATGGTATTTCGGAATGTGGTGCAACAAGCTTGACTTCAACTCGAATTCATCGGTCTTGCCTTGGGCAGCCGCGGGGTATTGAATGCATAATGGTGCGGCATTGGCCAATCCCGAAGCGGAAAGCTCCTTGATTGTTCGGTTGTCTGCTTAAATTAACCGTCAAGTTTTCCTTAAGTTAATGAATTGGATGATTGCATACGACAACCCAAAGCATTCCTCACAAGTTCCCCACATGAATTGCATAATAGAGATACAAGCAAGAATCATTAAGCAACATGAAAACTATGAGTGTTGACGAGGCATTCGTTACTATGATTGCATGAAACTTATGCCAAGAATTTGTTTAAAGCGATTGTTTATAAGCAACCTCCACTACTTGTGAATATAAGTTCATAACTATTACGTGAAACTCACTTATATTCTAGCGTCAAATTCATGCATGAAAATTAAGCGTGCACTCTCAATAAACATACATAAATAGGTTATCAATCAAACAGTTAAACAATTTGAATTCACAACTTATGAAACGTAATTAGAAGTAATCAAATCATATTGCAAGCATAAACATATATTTCGAATCCCCCCCTAGCCAAGGGGGTTTTAGTTCCTCATACGTACAAGACAAAGAGAATTGAATTTAAACATTGGAATCGAGGAAAAGCAACACCTAAAAATTCCAACAACTCAAACTTGAATTGTATGAACGTTTAGGCACTCTTCTCCTCCTCTTCGTTGTAGCATAAGGTCTAAGGGATGTTGTTGGTTTGGTGTTTGCATGGAGGAATGGTTGGGAAGTGTTTTTGATGGATGGGGAGTGGTGGAAATGAAAGGAAGGCCACGGCAAAGGGAAGGGAGAATGTGTTTTGTGTTGTGAAGGTGGAGAGTGAATTGAATGAAAATGAATGAGAATGCAAGGGTTTTTATAGGAGGAATGGATGGGAGAGCATGTGAATGATAGCTAGGAGAATGATTAAAGGGATGTTGCTAGGTTGGAAATGCATGTGTGTTAGGTGAAATGTATAAGGGGTACACGGCAAAGGCTTGTGAATGCATGTGAGTGGCTGATTTGTATTGCAATGATGAAGAGTTGCATGTGGGTTAGGTGGAATGTAGGGGGAATAATGATGAAGCAAAGCTGGAAATGGGAGTCAAAGCCACGGCAAGGGGATTTTTGGTGGTGTAAATGCATGTGTTTGTGGAGATGTAAAGCAAATGATGTGCTGGAAATGCATTTGAAGGCATGTGAAAGCTGGAAATGGAAAGGGATGCACGGCATGGATGTGTTTTGGGTGCATGTGTGTGTATGTGTGGCTTAATGTTGAAGTGAATGAATATGTGGCTGCATGTGGGTTGGAAATGATGAAGGAAATGCATGAGTGAGAACTAGATATGTTGATGAATGCATGTGTTGAATTGGTGGTGAATGCTGAAGAGTTGCATGTGGCTAGGTTGGTTGAATGATGATGATGCATGTGATTGGTGGGAACAAAGGGGGAAACAAGGCACAAGGGTGCTTGAGTGAATGATTGAATGTGCATGTGGATTAATGAATGAATGGTGGTGTAATGATGAAGTGTGATGGCTGAAAATGGCAAGGGAAGGCACGGCACAATGTTGTTTTGGTTCTTGAAATGCATGTGAATGCATGTGAGTGCAATATGAAAAGAATGACTAATTAATGTATGTAGGGTGCAGCTAGGTTGGAAAGGTGTGGATTGTGGCTGCAATTTAGGGAAAGGAAATAGGTTTAATGCATAAATAAAAGGGCAAAGTGGCTGCAATGATGAAGACAAGCTGGAATTGATGTGGAAGGCACGGCAAATGATGGTTTCTTGATGGTTTTGGGTTTGTGATGCATTGTTTGATTGGGCTAGAGGTTTTGCATGGCTCAAAGGTTTGTTTGATTGGGCTAGGCCCTTTGTTTTATGTCCTAAAGAGCATACAAGGCCTTCAAATTCGTCCATCCTCTTGGCTCCATGGATAAGCTATCCAATCCATGCCCAAAAATGCTCCAAATAGCCTCAAAATGCACTTTCTTGCTCCCTAAGCCCTTAGAACCTGAAAACACACAAAAGAAGCATAAAGGACTAAAATGACTAAAGAAACATAACGTAAATGCACGAGAACAAGCCATTTAAGTCACATGAATATGCTCCTATCAAACTCCCCCACACTTAGCTTTTGCTAGTCCTCTAGCAAAACAGAAAAACAAAACAAAACCTAAACCTTCCAACAATCGTCTTAGGGATTTCCAATGCACATGACATGTTAAAAGTCATCATTCCCACAGATTTTAGTCATCTTCACACTTAAGTACATTCTTAATCATAGTCACCACATACTATTTCACAATTAAGCATTTAAAACCATATTTTGAATGTAGTAACATGCCTTAGAGAATTTGCTCAATTCCTCACAAGATATGCACTCAATTTCACTCAGATTTTCTGACTACACACCCTACACTAAGTATATGTGAGAAGATTGATGTAAACATGAAAACGAACACTCACATATATGTATCACAAAGAACGCAATTTCTGGAGTTAATAAGCATGTTTAGATATGATCTTATGAATGGAATGCTACTACTTAGACGCGAGAACCAGTGACACCATATGCTCATACCAAATTCAAACTCCACAATTGAAATGCACAACACTCAAGATAGAAATCAAGGGTTGTAACGGGGCTTAGGGTATTGGCTCACAAGGAAAGGTAGGGATAAACAAAAGTTCTTTAAACAATAGCAAGCAAAGTAATGAAATTAAGGCTTAGAATTCACTTGGTATGCAGAAATCAACTTTTAGACATAAGGGGGAGATTCAACAACTCTTAGGGCCTAATTTATTGTTTTGGGCCCTTACTTCAACAAACAATACTTTTCAACTTTTTTTTTTTTTTTTCTTTTCTTCTTTCTTTTTGGCCGTGCCTATGGCACATCAACTCACATAAACACTCTTTCCCCCACACTTATTTTCTGCAATACCTTAATCAAAATGAATTCATTGCTTATTATGCTTTAAGAACAAGGGTAAGGACGGTCATATTCTAGGCTAGGTGAGGATAATTGCGGGTTAACAAAGAAAGTAGGCTACACAATGCTCAACGGGGTTAAATCCTACAAAACAAATAAAATTGGGAAATATGGCAATTTGGCTTTGGTGGTGGTCACTACACAACTTCTTCTTGAATATGTGTTATGCAAATCAATAACATGCTTTGAATGAAATGGGCATGAGTTCTAGCATTTGGAACTATATGATGAAACGCCTTCTAAGTAGTAACCAAGCAAAGAATAATGAGATCATACAACGACTTTGGAAAACAATAATGCACAGATTTTAACTCTCCAAATAACTTTTAGGCTCAAGTCTCACAAGGTTGTAGCGTTTGTTTGAGTTCCTTCCTTCACGCATGTTACAAAAACCAATTTTTCTTTTATGATTGCATGTGAAGTCATACATTATAACCATAACCAAGCATATACCAAGAGTAAATCAAACTTTTCTCCATGTTTATAACTCTTTTTAACAGTCATGCAATTAAAAACCAAATCCTTATCATTGTGTTGGAAGGTGACCTACGACACAAACACACAAAAACGACTCAAAACACTCTGTTTAGGCTTTTCAAAACATGTTTTTCAAATTTTTATGTGATTTTCGGAGTTATAAAACAAAACACACTAAAACACTCCAAATCAGCTCAAAAACATTTTAAAACAGCAAGGAACAACACTTGAAGTTATGGGTGATAAAATCCCACGAATTTGCATCAAATATACTTAGTTACCAACTCCCCCACACTTAAATCAAACATTGTCCTCAATGTTTTAAGCTTAAAACACACCAAACAAAAGTAAACACATAAACAGCAACTAAACATACTAAACATGGCAGAATGTATCTAACAAAGAGAAGAGTTTAGGGATGCAAATCTGGTTATGGATTGTAAATTCCATCTTCTCCTTGGTAATTGCAGTGAGGCTTCATCTTGAGTTTTTCCACAGGCTACTCTTGAACTGAGCTGGAGATTCTTTTGGTTTCCTCCGATCGTTGATTTTCCTTTGTGCTACTCTTGAACTGGGCAGCAGGATTCTTTTGGTCTCCCCCGAAGGTCTGAGCTTACTCCTTTTATCTGTTTCTTTGTTCAATCTCTCCAATTCGTATTGAAGAGGGTTAGAGGATAGCTTAGCATATGCTTGTCTCCTCATGCTTCAATGTATCATTTTCCTTTGCCTTACTTGCTCCCCTTTGCAGAAGTGGTCCCTTCTCTGGAAGTGTATCAACCGTTGAAGATGACTACTCGAGAGCAACGCTAGGTAAGCAACCAGGGAATAGAGTCCAGGTAGACTCCAAGTGCCGGCCGATTGCTTCTTTCACTTTGCCATGCAAGTAATATCAAGGACAAAGGAAAAGACAGGGAAAGAGCATGATATGAGATACCTTTGCTTTCGCCCTTGATGATATGAGATACCTTTGCTTTCGAAGAGGCAGCGAATGAATCCACATGCTTCGATCCACCGTTTCCTCTTGCCTCATTTGTACTCCAGGCATTTGGTATCTTCTTTGGGGGATACATCCATGGTTGAAAGTGTGTTCTCAAGAGAAGGAGAAAACTGAGCATGTTTGAGAGGGTTGGTTGCAGCTTACATTTTCGGCCGAGAAGGAAAGTTATGCGTTTGTGGGTGTATGCCTTGCCATGAATGTTGATGTATATAGGAATTGTAATGGCAAGTGGCAGTGCGGATGCGGCAATGTCCTCCACGCGTCTTCTGAAAAGCCACGAGCTTTTGACAAAGTGGCACGCGCTTTCTGAAAAGCCGGGAGCTTTTGACAAAGTTGCACTCGCTTTCTGAAAAGCCGGGAGCTTTCGGCTTTGTCACCCACGTTTGTCGGCAAAAGTGTGCAGCTGCTTTCTCGCCTTCCACGCGTCTTCTGAAAAGCCGGGAGCTTTTGACAAAGTTACACACGCTTTCTGAAAAGCCGGGATTGCGTCTGAAGAGCTGGCGATCTTTACGCCCGAAAATCCGGCTTTGAAGAGCGGTGTCTCTTCAATTCTGAATTGGTGATTGTGTCGCCTCTCCTTTAATAGAGGTGATCGATCACCTCTATCATGCACATTTTGAAGATTGCCCAGAAATCGTCTCCGGCCCGTCGAGATTTTACTCCATCCAACCCTTCTCTTTTAACTTCTTGAAAAATGGCTAGCTCATCTAACCCATCGAACATTTGCTTAGATTTGAGTCTAAGCAGTGATCCGGTTGCGCCGCGTCAGGATAAGGTCTGGTGCCCGTCTTTCTTATCTTCTCATGGCCCTCTTACAGGTGAGGACTCTGTGATGACGGATGCAACAACAGCTACGATAGTAGCTCGGAACCTCCTCACTCCCAAAGATAGTCAGCTGCTTTCAGGACGGTCCGATGAGTTGGCCGTTCAAGAGTCCTTAGCTCTTAGCGTTCAGTGCGCTGGCTCTGTGTCCAACATGGGCCAACGCCTTCTTGCTCGCTCCCGTCAGGTTGAATCATTGATGGCGGAGGTGGAGAGCCTTAAGCAAGAGATCAAACAGCTTAAGCACGAGAATCGAAGTTTGCACGTGCTTGCCAACAATTATTCGACAGGCATGAAGAGGAAGCTTGATGATGACCGTCAAAGACTTGCGGCTTTCTTCCAGAGGCACCTCTTTCCTGGGTCATCCAGCGTTCCACCAAGGTTTGGGGCCTTGAATGATCTATCTTCGGTGCCTCCTGCTCCTATGCCTCCCGCTCCGATGGCTCCCGCTCCGATGGTGTTGCCACGTAGTGGGGCCTCACGTACACAACCCTTGTGAAGGCTCCATTTTTCTGCCATGTTATTTTTTTTTTGTTTTTTTTTTTTCATTTTTTTTTTATTGCATGTAATCTCTCGGAAATCAATGAACAAGCTTTATTCACTGTATTGGGTTGCCTCCCAAGTAGCGCTTTCTTTTACGTCTTGCAGCCGGACGAGACCTTCTTAGGCTCAATTGGAACCCATGGCATGGAATAGATCGGGTACCTGCACCAAAGAATCAAGAATATCAATAGAGAAACATGAGTGATTATCATTAGGAAATTTCATAGTTTCAGAAATATTGAAATCAATCACTTCCCCATCGAATTCCATCGTTAAAGTGCCTTTAAACACATCTATCTTTGTTCGGGCCGTCTTCATGAATGGCCTCCCAAGAAGAATCGGCAAGGGTGGAGCATGGGTGGTTTCCTCCATTTCAAGGACATAGAAATCCGCCGGGAAGATCAAATTATTCACCTGTACTAAGACATCTTCCAATACGCCCTTTGGATAGGCATTAGATCTATCGGCCAACTGAATAATCACACCATCATTTTTCAATTCACCAAGGTTCATTGAAGCATAAATAGAGTATGGCATGACGTTAATTGAAGCACCTAGATCTAACATGCATTGTTCAAACTTAGTACTACCAATAACGCACGGAATTGTAAAACTACCCGGATCTTTGCATTTAAGGGGTAATTTCCTTTGTAACACAGCAGAGACATTTTCACTTACCTGAACCACCACTTTGTTCGAGATCCTTTTCCTTGTTGTACATAGTTCTTTTAAAAACTTAGCATACCTCGGAACTTGCTTAATCACATCAAAGAGCGGGATATTGACTTGAACTTTCCGAAAGGTCTCTAGAATGTCCTTCTTGGCTTCTTCCTTCTTTGATTGCCTAAACCTGCCAGGAAATGGCACGTTTAGTGGAATAGAACTAGAAAAAGTCGAATTGGGACTTACCTTGGTGGTTTGGGATGGTTTAGGAGGTCTAGATGAATTTGGCAAGGTTTGGTCATCCTTGGTCGTGGGCTTTGCTCCCTGTGCTTCTTCTTGCAACAACTTGTCCTCCTCGTCTTGACTTGATTTTGGTGGTTGTGAGGTGGTTCCAACTTCCTTGCCACTTCTTAAGGTGATTGCATTGGCGGTTTCAAAGCCACCCTTTGGATTGATAATTGTTGAGCTTGGAAGCTTGCCTTGATCTCGGAATTGTCCCACAAACTCCGCAATCTGCCCTATTTGCTTCTCTAATTGGTCCACCCTTTGGTCTTGGTTTTGCATCGCCTTGTTTTGATTTTCTTGTCCCTGAGACAGACTAGTAAGTAACTTAAGAACTGTAGCATTATCTAAAGACGTACCTTGATGGTTTTGGCTGGATTGTGGTTGGTTCTGGTCTTGGCTGTGGGTTCTGGTGTAAAACCCCGGCGGTTGTTGTCTAAAGCCTCCTTGTTGTTGAGGTTGTTGGGGCTCCCTCCACTTGAAGTTTGGATGGTCTCTCCAACCCGGATTATATATGTTGGAATATGGATCATTCCTTGGTTGATTGTGGCTTGGAAATCCAATGGCATTTGCACTCTCCCATCCCCTATTCTCAATCAATTGTGGGCACGTGTCTGTAGGGTGTCCTTGCATGGAACATACGCCACAAGAAGCTACGGTTTTGACTTTTGGACCTTCCACCACCTGAGAAAGCAACGTAGTAAGGTTAGCCATTTGATTTTGAAGTTCGGTTATGGCATTTACCTCATTGACTTGGTGTTGCCGTGGGGGGTCTCTTTGTCCAACACCTTCGTATTGTTGTGCATTATGTGCTCGGTTGGCAATTAGAACTTTTGCAGCCCCCGGAGTTTTATCCACTAACGCACCTCCCGCCGAGGCATCAAGCATTTGGCGTTCCATGGGAAGGAGTCCTTCGTAGAAGTATTGAATGAGCAGCTCCTCCTTCATTTGATGCTGTGGACAAGAAGCAACAAGTGATTTAAAACGTTCATAAAAAGAAGGAAACGATTCACCTTGATTTTGTTGGATACCACTAATCCGTTTCCTCAAGAGAATGATTGTTGAAGTTGGGAAAAACTTCTCCAAGAAAGCTCTTTTCATACTATCCCAAGATGTAACCGTTCCGGGTGCTAATTCGAAAAGCCAATCCTTCGCTTTTTCCAAAAGTGAGAATGGAAAAGCCTTCATCATCAGAATGTTCCCGTCGACATTTATGGGTGTCATGCTCGAACAAACAACCTCGAACTCCTTGAGATGCTTGTTGGGATCTTCCATGGAAAGCCCATGGTATTTCGGAATGTGGTGCAACAAGCTTGACTTCAACTCGAATTCATCGGTCTTGCCTTGGGCAGCCGCGGGGTATTGAATGCATAATGGTGCGGCATTGGCCAATCCCGAAGCGGAAAGCTCCTTGATTGTTCGGTTGTCTGCTTAAATTAACCGTCAAGTTTTCCTTAAGTTAATGAATTGGATGATTGCATACGACAACCCAAAGCATTCCTCACAAGTTCCCCACATGAATTGCATAATAGAGATACAAGCAAGAATCATTAAGCAACATGAAAACTATGAGTGTTGACGAGGCATTCGTTACTATGATTGCATGAAACTTATGCCAAGAATTTGTTTAAAGCGATTGTTTATAAGCAACCTCCACTACTTGTGAATATAAGTTCATAACTATTACGTGAAACTCACTTATATTCTAGCGTCAAATTCATGCATGAAAATTAAGCGTGCACTCTCAATAAACATACATAAATAGGTTATCAATCAAACAGTTAAACAATTTGAATTCACAACTTATGAAACGTAATTAGAAGTAATCAAATCATATTGCAAGCATAAACATATATTTCGAATCCCCCCCTAGCCAAGGGGGTTTTAGTTCCTCATACGTACAAGACAAAGAGAATTGAATTTAAACATTGGAATCGAGGAAAAGCAACACCTAAAAATTCCAACAACTCAAACTTGAATTGTATGAACGTTTAGGCACTCTTCTCCTCCTCTTCGTTGTAGCATAAGGTCTAAGGGATGTTGTTGGTTTGGTGTTTGCATGGAGGAATGGTTGGGAAGTGTTTTTGATGGATGGGGAGTGGTGGAAATGAAAGGAAGGCCACGGCAAAGGGAAGGGAGAATGTGTTTTGTGTTGTGAAGGTGGAGAGTGAATTGAATGAAAATGAATGAGAATGCAAGGGTTTTTATAGGAGGAATGGATGGGAGAGCATGTGAATGATAGCTAGGAGAATGATTAAAGGGATGTTGCTAGGTTGGAAATGCATGTGTGTTAGGTGAAATGTATAAGGGGTACACGGCAAAGGCTTGTGAATGCATGTGAGTGGCTGATTTGTATTGCAATGATGAAGAGTTGCATGTGGGTTAGGTGGAATGTAGGGGGAATAATGATGAAGCAAAGCTGGAAATGGGAGTCAAAGCCACGGCAAGGGGATTTTTGGTGGTGTAAATGCATGTGTTTGTGGAGATGTAAAGCAAATGATGTGCTGGAAATGGAAAGGGATGCACGGCATGGATGTGTTTTGGGTGCATGTGTGTGTATGTGTGGCTTAATGTTGAAGTGAATGAATATATGGCTGCATGTAGGTTGGAAATGATGAAGGAAATGCATGAGTGACAACTAGATATGTTGATGAATGCATGTGTTGAATTGGTGGTGAATGTTGAAGAGTTGCATGTGGCTAGGTTGGTTGAATGATGATGATGCATGTGATTGGTGGGAACAAAGGGGGAAACAAGGCACAAGGGTGCTTGAGTGAATGATTGAATGTGCATGTGGATTAATGAATGAATGGTGGTGTAATGATGAAGTGTGATGGCTGAAAATGGCAAGGGAAGGCACGGCACAATGTTGTTTTGGTTCTTGAAATGCATGTGAATGCATGTGAGTGCAATATGAAAAGAATGACTAATTAATGTATGTAGGGTGCAGCTAGGTTGGAAAGGTGTGGATTGTGGCTGCAATTTAGGGAAAGGAAATAGGTTTAATGCATAAATAAAAGGGCAAAGTGGCTGCAATGATGAAGACAAGCTGGAATTGATGTGGAAGGCACGGCAAAGGATGGTTTCTTGATGGTTTTGGGTTTGTGATGCATTGTTTGATTGGGCTAGAGGTTTTGCATGGCTCAAAGGTTTGTTTGATTGGGCTAGGCCCTTTGTTTTATGTCCCAAAGAGCATACAAGGCCTTCAAATTCGTCCATCCTCTTGGCTCCATGGATAAGCTATCCAATCCATGCCCAAAAATGCTCCAAATAGCCTCAAAATGCACTTTCTTGCTCCCTAAGCCCTTAGAACCTGAAAACACACAAAAGAAGCATAAAGGACTAAAATGACTAAAGAAACATAACGTAAATGCACGAGAACAAGCCATTTAAGTCGCATGAATATGCTCCTATCAAAACCATCCTTTGCCGTGCCTTCCACATCAATTCCAGCTTGTCTTCATCATTGCAGCCACTTTGCCCTTTTATTTATGCATTAAACCTATTTCCTTTCCCTAAATTGCAGCCACAATCCACACCTTTCCAACCTAGCTGCACCCTACATACATTAATTAGTCATTCTTTTCATATTGCACTCACATGCATTCACATGCATTTCAAGAACCAAAACAACATTGTGCCGTGCCTTCCCTTGCCATTTTCAGCCATCACACTTCATCATTACACCACCATTCATTCATTAATCCACATGCACATTCAATCATTCACTCAAGCACCCTTGTGCCTTGTTTCCCCCTTTGTTCCCACCAATCACATGCATCATCATCATTCAACCAACCTAGCCACATGCAACTCTTCAACATTCACCACCAATTCAACACATGCATTCATCAATATATCTAGTTGTCACTCATGCATTTCCTTCATCATTTCCAACACACATGCACCCAAAACACATCCATGCCGTGCATCCCTTTCCATTTCCAGCTTTCACATGCCTTCAAATGCATTTCCAGCACATCATTTACTTTACATCTCCACAAACACATGCATTTACACCACCAAAAATCCCCTTGCCGTGGCTTTGACTCCCATTTCCAGCTTTGCTTCATCATTATTCCCCCTACATTCCACCTAACCCACATGCAACTCTTCATCATTGCAATACAAATCAGCCACTCACATGCATTCATAAGTCTTTGCCGTGTACCCCTTATACATTTCACCTAACACACATGCATTTCCAACCTAGCAACATCCCTTTAATCATTCTCCTAGGTATCATTCACATGCTCTCCCATCCATTCCTCCTATAAAAACCCTTGCATTCTCATTCATTTTCATTCAATTCATTCCTCACCTTCATCCACAACACAAACACAATTTTCCCCTTTTGTTGCCGTGAGCTCCCCATCCATTTTCTGCATCATTCTCTCCTCCACTCCATTTCCATCACTCCCCATTCCTTCAAAACACTACCCAATCCATTCAACACACCAACAACATCCCTTAGACCTTATGCTACAACGAAGAGGAGGAGAAGAGTGCCTAAACGTTCATACAATTCAAGTTTGAGTTGTTGGAATTTTTAGGTGTTGCTTTTCCTCAATTTCAATGTTTAATTTCAATTCTCTTTGTCTTGTACGTATGAGGAACTAAACCCCCCTTGGCTAGGGGGGGATTCGAAATATATGTTTATGCTTGCAATATGATTTGATTACTTCCAATTGCGTTTCATAAGTTGTGGATTCAATTTGTTTAACTATTTGATTGATAACCTATTTATGTATGTTTATTGAGAGTGCACGCTTAATCTTCATGCATGAATATGACGCTAGAATATAAGTGAGTTTCACGTAATAGTTATGAACTTATATTCACAAGTAGTGGAGGTTGCTTATAAACAATCGCGTTAAATAAATTCTTGGCATAAGTTTCATGCAATCATAGTAACGAATGCCTCGTCAACACTTATAGTTTTCAAAGAACTTAATGATTCTTGTTTGTATCTCTATTATGCAATTCATGTAGGGAACTTGTGGGGAATGCTTTGGGTTGTCGTATGCAATCATCCAATTCATTAACTTAAGGAAAACTTGACGGTTAATTTAAGCGGACCTAATTAACCTGGGGTGTTGAGAATTCATGGTTTATTGAAAAGCAATTAGAAATCGTTTTGTATGCAAGTATAACATGTGTGGAGATGAACCCCTTAGCTAGCTTCCCATCCATTCATTTCCGTCAATTTCGTATTTACAATTTGTTTTCTTTGCAATCTATCCATTTTAGTTTAATCTCGTCCAAACCTAAATCCCCCCCCCCCCATATTTTGTTTAAGTTTTAGTCTTAATCTTTCTTACTTTTAGTTTTGCATTCTTCGAGTTTAGTATAGTGTTTTAAACTTGTTTTTACGTTTTTGAAGTCAAATCCAAGTGGTTAACAATCCCTCCTAATCCCCGGTCCAGAACGATCCCTACTTACATACTTACTACAATTGACGAAAAGAGGGTTTAATTTGTGTGCGTATAATTCTCGCATCAGAAGCAACTTTGAAGTTTAAAATAACTTTTGGTAGATTAAAAGTAGATGATGGTAATTACCTTCCTTAATTTATTAAAAGCAATAAAGGAGTGGCCACATTCAACGGATGATTGGAGTGAGGCAGGATAATTGCAACCTTTTTAAGACCTTTTATGAAGTCACTTTAAAAGTATGTCATTCCAATACTCCAACATTCATAATACTTTTGGTGATTTGTTTCGGATCAAAAGTCTTTTGCATGAAAGCAAAAATAATGAATTTGTCTTTTTTTTTTTTTTGGCCAAGAATGAATTTTTTTTCTATGATCTTTGTGGTGATGCAAGAAAAATATGACAAATATTGTGGTTCAATTGAGGATGAAATCAATATGTTTTTATTGCACTTGTGCTCGATCCTTGCCATATTCAATATGGTTGTTGTTTATTTGAGATAATATTTGGAAAGGACGACCAAAAGTTGAAAGTACCACAAATGCAGTGAAAGATTTGTTGATTGATCTTTACAAGATTCATGAAGATGTCTTCCTCTACACAACAAAGTATGAGTAGTGGTGGTGGTAGTTCTCAACGACGAGGAGAATCTTCATAACTATGACCATAACCGAAAGAAAGTTGAAAGAAAAAGATGAAATGAGGAAAGCGAAGAGAACCGAGTTATACATAATGATGTGGATATGTATCTTTCCAATCCTAAAGAAGGGAAAGCAAAGGAAAATTTTGATAGGGTACTCAGAAGACAACCCACGTGGTAAAAAATTAGGATTTATACCCTTATGATAAAGATTATTAGCAAATTTAACCCAAAAGAAAGATTTCTGTTAAATCTCCAGTTAAATGTAGGGATAAAAATGTCCAACCACTCTTTACCCTTTCCTTCTCTTCCTCTATGTGTGTAATTGTATCTCCTCTTAGTGCTCTCTGTAGGCTCACACATTTATTCCAGGCTCACACATTTATTCAGTCTACTACAAATGCATCCCATACATATTCGCCATCGACTACATACAAAAGCAAATGATACAATTCAGTCTGAACCCATATTAACCTTTAAAAAAGAAAAAAACAGAAGTTATCTCAGAAACAAAGCAAGTTATCTTAGCCATCTCGTCCTCCTCCTCCACCTTCGACATTTGCAGCGTCGACAATTCCGACAAAGCCTCTGTCGAGTCCCCTCACTATTGCCGCATCTAAGTGGCTTCCAGCAAAGAGAGAGAGAGAGAGAAGATTCATCAATACTTGAAGAATCCCACAGCTCTCAAAAACTCCAAATTTGGGGAAATATGTTAGGTGGAGAAGCATATGATTTAATGGAAATTGGGAGGGGAAGGTATAGAGGAAGAAGGTGCACAAGATAAGGGATGAGGCATAGGTCAAAAGGTGAGGTGTATGATGGAAAAAAGTGATGGGAGGGGGTTGTGTTTGGTGGTAGAGGAACAGGGAAGGCCTCATATTCGACTGTTATGTGGGGATAAGATGGTGTAGGGAAGCCTTTTGTTGGGTGTCACCCTCCAATGTCTTTTTTTTTTCATTGTTTTTTCCACTAAGAAATTAGGTAAATGTTTAGGAAGGGACGGTGGAGGAGAATAGGTCGTGGGATGGGAGGCATAATCACATAGAGAGAGAGAGAGAGAGAGAGAGAGAGAGAGAGGAAGAGAGATGAAGGCACAGAGATTGAAAGAGAGAAAAAGGCTAACGAGTGCGGTTGGACATTTTTATCCCAACATTGAATAGAGATTTAACATAAATCTCTCTTTTGAGTTAAATTTGCTAGTAATCTTCACCACAAGGGTATAAATTCTAATTTTTTGACCACAGGGATTGTCTTCCGAATTTAGAAGACTTGAACTTTGGTTTTTTGTTTTAAGCTAGAAGACTTGAACTTTGATGTATAGTTTAAGTTTGGACTTTAGAAGACTTGAACTTGGAATGTTTATTTTAAGTGTGGAAGACTTGAACTTGAAATGTTTATTTTATTATGATTCTAGTTGGAATGTTAACTTTGAATTTAAAAAAAAAAAAATATATATATATATATATATATATATTGAAAATTTGAAATGTTAATTATAAAATTAAAAAAAAAAAAAAAAACTAAAGCGAACCGAAATCGAACTAAGGAAACTGAACCAAACAGTGACTTCCATTCGATTTTCGATTTCGGAAAAAAACCAAAACGAACTGAACCCACCCTCTAAAAGAAAAGGGTGGATAGTGCATTTACAAAGGATAAAACAAAGATTGACAAAGTTATTGAATTACATGATTTGTAGAGCACATGCGTTCAAGATTTTAACACATTCAAACTTGTTTATTTAAATGTTTCTACAAGAAAATCAATTGAACTGATTCTCCATTTTATGAGTGTGGTGGTATGTTTTTTTTTATTCTAATGGTAGTTCGTTATTGATTATGAACGTCAAAAATCCGGGTTTCTCAAACTCTCCGTCACGGCTACCACCGCAAGTGGTAGTGTGTGTGACCTACTTTAATGTGTTATCGAAGCACTAGAGACCTTCTAGTGACCTTGTGAACCTGTGTCTAGTTCGGTCTCCCTAGATTCCATTGTTTGGTGTAGTGATCAAATTGGACCGTTACTCGTTTGTATGATTGGCGTTGTCAATTTGTAGAACGTTGTTGTTCGTATGTTTTAAGGACCTTAGGAACTTACGGATCGGAAATCCAATGTACGAATTTTCTGGATTGGATTACTAAGGTTGTTGATCATACGACCGACTGTTAGATCGTCATGAAATTATAATATGTTGTTACACATAATATTTGAGGACCTTAGAAACTTATAGATTGGAAATTCAACATACAAATCTTCCAAATTGGATTATTAGGATTGTTGATCGTACCGTTGACCATATTGACCAAGGGTTAACTTTTGGTCAAAATGTTCTGAGTTGTTCCTAAATACTGAAATTGGTATTACTAGAGACTCGATAAAGTTTAGCAGACTTACTCTATTCAACGGGCGATCATGGGATGTGCACCTTGGTTTATGTGCAAGTGGCACCTTGATGTGGTATACGTGTTTATTGAACTTCTAGATGATATAAATGATATGTATGATTACTTGTATGAATATATGAGCCTGGAACCCTATTAGAAGTGTCATGTAGAACTTGTATGTCTATATGACAAGATATTTAGTTGTTATGTGAAATTAATAGTATATGTGCTCAAGTTGTAAATCATAGGTGTTGTTGTATAAGGTATAATGTGTGATGATGCGACTGCACCATGAAACAATGGTGGATGGTCCTGCTTGATATATTTGCGATGGAGACCATACGTATTTAAGGGTGATCATGCTTGGTATATCCGCGATGGGTGATCACTGCTTACACGAATAGATTATACATATGGTTCTGCTTGGTATATCCACAATGGGAGACCATACGCAATCTAGGAGTGATTATGCTTAGTGTGGGACCATTATTTTCCAGGGTTAGAGTAAGGCTTATCCAAATACAATTACCTTAGAAGTCCGGTCATGGATTCACCAGCTCCAGGTAAAGCTGTTGATGAGTCAATTTTATATTATATATTTAACCCTATTCTTAGTATATTTTGGTTGATATTTTGGAAGAATTTTGATACTTTGAATTATATTTCTAATATAGGACATTCGACTTCCTCTAGAGCAAAACGTGGTCAAATGGACGAATTTTAAAGTAATTCTAGTTGAGAACGTTCGTGAGTCACTTGGCTTGATTGTATCAAAATATCAGATTTTTCCACCAAACGGTTATTTTCTAGCAATAAAATAAAGGAGAAATGCGCGGTGCTGGAATAATGACGTTTTGGGCTTAACTTGCATTTTTGGAGCCCAAGATGACCTTGGATGGTTTTGTGGCCTTCTGGAGATGTGTTCAGAACGTCCTGATCTTTAAAACAAGCTATCTTAGGCTGGATTTGGAGGAGATTTGAGGCTAAAACGTGGCTGAACAAGTACTTGGCAGATTCTCCTAGTTTAATTAGGGCTTTATTTTCTAAGATATTTTATTATTATTTAGTTTCCTAGTTGGAATAAAGGACCTATGTTTTAGGGTTTGTGCAATGGCTTAGCAAATATATTGCTTTGCCGTTCTCACTTTTTGGCTACGCTTATTATTATGCAACTTTGGAGACAAAAAGTAATTGCTAGGGTTCTTGGAGATTTTCTACTTTAAGGTTTTTCCATTCCTTTTATTCTTAATAATATTTTCTATGATTTCAATTATGAATATGCCTAACTAATTCCTTTTGCTAGGGCGAAGCCTTGAGCCTTAGCATAAATATATAATTTTTATTTAATTGCTTATGATTGATTGCATGCACACTTTGAATTATTAACTACCGTGATTAAAACTATCTAATTGTCTTAATGCCTAATCATCATTAGGATCTTTAGAAAAGTAATTTGATGCAATTTTGATCGGAAGGTTCCTTGAAATTGGTGCTGGCTTCTTGTAATTAATAATTGTAATTTCACTTAGGATGAACACCACATTCTAAGCGTTGCATGGTCTTTCAAAGGATTTTCATAAAGCATAATGAGTCTCTCATGTTCAGATTTGATCCGAACGTCCGGACGGGTTGCATGTTAGATATACATTCTATGTTTGAGGTTCCAAGTAGAATATAAATTAGGAAAACCTAACCTTCAAAGTGGCATGTGTAGATCATAAGTAATTGGTAAAAATACATAGGATTGCTAGGTGATGGTGGAACCCTAGTGCTTTCTTAATTTGATTTTTCCAAAACAGTTTTCTTTCCCCTTCATCTTTAATATTGCATATTAGTTTATTTTTATTAATTAAATTCATTTTAATTTAAGTAGGTCATAAAAATCAATCATCTCAACTTTTTGCTTTACAATAATTAATTGGAATTTGGTTTGCTTCAATTTATTTAATAATTCGTGTGGAGAACGACCTTGTGAGAACCGTTTATACTATAATATCCTTGTCATTCTTGCAAGTATCATAGGAGTTTTTAACCCGTTTGCGTGTGTGGTAAGTTCCTTATCAGCTATATCAGAAGGAGTAGTGATGCCACCATCGCCCTATTCTAGGGCAATAGACGGAGTCCTTACAACACCGTTGGATGACCATACTTGTTCCGCAAAAAGCACGATTTGATCTGGATATGGACACAATCAGATCCTTTAAGTCTTTGAGTTCCTACAATCTAAGGATATTGGCATGCACTACAAATAATCACAACTCTTAAGAGGACGCAATATCTACTCCTAAACATCGTCTAGGATTCTCTTAGCTTAGAACGAGGATTCTATCCCAAAAAAGTCTATCTCCCACAGTATGAATACACCCATTTAAGGTTCATCTCTGGTAACGCAGTTTAGACACTTGAATTTTCCTGCTTACTGCTTGAGTCTAAACGTATTCATTAACTTGATTATCAGAGCCTTTGGCCAGCACACCCCTCTCGGTCTTAGGCTTGCTCACAGGTGTTTACAATTTTGCAGGTCGCTCGAGTTTGTACACACCCACCACTCACGACAGTGCGCGAATTTTGGTTCCAACAATTAGTGCTTTCATTGAGAGTGAACTCTTATTCCTGTCGGCCATATCAGTTTACCCATTGACATGTATGAGAGTTCAATTAACAACATCAACTTTGTCGTCTTCCATTGCAATGCCCACCAATAGTACGAAGGGGTCACCGTTATAAATGAGATGTTGGAAAACGTCATGGAAATCTGTTTGTCTCTGGAAAGCGCTCGTCAAAGCCCGCTGATTATAGAACCCACTCGACTTGCCAACATGAAAGTGCGCGTTGAAGACTTAAAGGAAGCTATTTCCTATTTCAAAGAATTGGCTACCCGAAAGACAAAAGTAATCAATCTGACCTCTAACGAATCGCCTCAACCTCTGACCCTAGAAGAACATTACAAGAAACCTAGAAGGCTTTTGGGTCTCCACCTTGTCTAGTGCCCAAGGTAGAAAACGTTTTCTGGAGTTAATTGCACATACGGCGAGTAAGAATACTTGGAAATACCTGGAGAGAAAGAAAGGCAACTTGCAAGAAGCCAAAAATGGTGGCTTCCATCAACAAGCCACTAGCCATCGATTCCAATATCTTGATGTTCTCAGACCGAGATCTGGAAGATGTCAACTTGCCCCATGTTGATGCCCTCTTCATCAAAATACAAATCTCCAATGCCCTAGTAAATCACATCCTGGTTAACAACTGCTACCCAAGTTTCGTTCGAGCAAAAGTCTTATTAGAGATAAAAGAGCTTAAGAAAACAATAAAATCCCAGTAAGGGCATGAGTACCCAATGACAAATATCTATTTTGAATACAATGGATATAGAGAATTGTTGAATTACAAAGTGATGATCATCAATGATATATATTGGTTTATATAATTGTAATCCAAAAGCTTGAACACCTCTAATTTGTGGAGCGGGACCCGCTGAGGCAAACGGAAAATTGGTTCTTGTCACTACTGGAGCTCCGATGCCAACACGAAAAAGCAGAAGCTCCTCCAAAATGGCAGATTGAAAGGTCAAGTGTTGGGCCATTTGCATGGATAATAACTGATGGATGTTAGCGATTTTCGTTTGGAACCCGTCTCGTCGAGCCACCAAGGTTGCCAAGAAGTCTGAAATTTCTCGATTTGGGTCCAGGAAAACCTCCACAGAAGAAGAAGGCTCTATTGTGGCAGCCCTCTTACCCAAGGCGGAGGAGGCTCTGAAAACCAATTGATGGGCTCACAACAATGTCACAGCAGGAAGAAAATGAAATATGCAGGAAAAGGAAAGGAAATAAGAAAATACTCTTCTTCATTCATATGCCAAAAAACTGCAGCTAGGGTTCTAAATACATGAGAACCTACTCTTACCCTACAAGACCACTAATACGGAGATTACGACACGTAGCAAACCAAAAAAGACATACAAAAGGATAATATTAGAGACTAGGCTTAATAGTTCGAATACCTTGGGCCTCCTATGACTTGAAGTCCATCATAATATATATTAAAGTTATTAAGAGCTAAGATGGTTGAACATCGTTTATTAATAATGCATGTGTGCGACAAACGGGGAATGTTGCAAACACCAAAAGACAAAATGGTTACTGTTTAGGCCTGAAATCTTGGGTTTGGGCTGAAATAGTCTCTACTTAATAAGGGTGTATTTAATTGAGAATTTGAAGGATTTTAATTCTTTTTAATGAATTTAGGGGTATTCAATTAGGATTTTAAGTAATTCTCTAAAATTCAACGTGTATTCAATCAGGATTTTAAGTAATTCTCTGAAATTCAACATATATTCAATCAGGATTTTAAGATAATTTATTAAATTCCTTAGAAATCCGGATGTATTCAATTATGATTTCAAAGAAGTTTATAACATTCCAGATGTATTTAATTAGGAATTTATTTTAAAGAATTGTAAAAAGTTTAAGAATTTGAGAGAACTGAAGAGATTTCCCAATGCAATTTAAGCATTCACAAATCTCTCATCTCCCTGAGATTTCGAGGGAATTGAATCAAAATTTTTTATGAAATCTCTATAAAGCAATCAAACTCCTTTAAATTTCTTAAATTTATAAATCTATTAAAATCTCTTAAATTTTCAATTGAATGCAGAATTGATTTTCAGACAGTACACTTTTGAGAATCTCCAAAAAGGGCACTCTCGCCCTTTTCCTTCCGCCAAGCAAACATCTATATAAACCCAAACACAACAATATGTCGTCAGTTGGAACACTGAGCTCTCTGTCCCTTCTCTCTCTCTCTAAGATCGAAAGAAGATCTATCTTTTTTATTGCTGTGATCAGAGATGAACTGTCTCCAGAATCTCACAGGGTCTCTCATCCATTTCCCTACACACATATTCCATAAACATTCACCGATTAATGAATCTTTTTTCATTTCAATTTTTTCCAAATTTCAGATCCTCTGTTTTGCCTCTCCGGAGCTTCGGAAGCAGTCCCAGGAGGCCTTCCTTCTCTATCGCAACTCTGGTATGATCATCTTTCTCCCCCATTACATATAATCTGCGTATGCAGGCGTGGTACGGAATGTTTTGCAGATTTTACCAACTTCTCTCACTCAAGTGCAGGGAACAATGAGCTGCATCGATCTACCCGGAAGCATGGCCGTCAAGGTAAATTAAGAATTTTTGAAAGCTTCTGTGATTTTTTCATGCTTGGATCTTATAAACTTGTCTTTTTTTTATTTTATTGGGTTGGTTTCTGTTTTGGGTAGTTTTTCTCTCTATTTTTTTCTTGTGTTAATGAAAATTAAGTCTGGGAGATGGAAGCAGTTATGAATGCATTTTGTGTCATTTGTAATTGAAATTACTTCAGCTGTATCATTTTCCGAATTCAGGGTTCGGTGTTTCTCAGAAGATAATTTGAAATGAAAGTGTAGTTAACAGCCTGGTGTTACTGGTTTAAGCTTCTAAAGTCAGTGGTAAATTGTCATGGTTTAGGAGAAGTGGATAATGGATTCATTGTTGACGCGCTAAGATATTAATAAGCCTTTGGACCATAATTTGTATCTCCTAGTAATGACGTAGTACTTGGTAGGGTATGAATTATGCTCATTGATAAGCATCAATGGGTGACATAGTACATGATAGGATATAAGTCTTTTGGCACAATATCATTTGACTGTGATGGCCCAATTATGTTAAGTAGTTTCTGTGGATCTATGTGTTTTTCTGTAGGGTAATTGTGGATGAGCAGTATGCATGCCTTCATTCAATTAGTTGTTCAATTTGTGAGACATGTTGTCTTAGTATCTGTTGTCGATCATGCTACTTGGTGTGATTCTGTAGGCAATTTCTGGTTCCACCTCTAGTGCTGAGACAAGTGGTGCTGAAGCGAAAGAGGAAAAGTCTGAGATATATAGTAATAACATGACAGAAGCCATGGGTGCTGGTAAGTTAAAATGCTTAAAGTTTTCATAGGAATGGCTCGATATACTGAGAAACGAGATATGAAATTGTAGGATTTTTCAGTGTTGGAATCTGGTTTGGAGGGTGTGCACAGTGTTTAGAATTTAGATTGATTTCTTTCGGTGTTACATTTTTATTGTTACTTTGTTTCTGTCATTATAGCTAACAATTTCTCATATAATCTTGATGCAGTCTTGACCTATAGGCATGAGCTAGGTATAAACTACAACTTCATACTTCCAGACTTGATTGTGGGGTCTTGCCTACAGGTGATCATTGTTTTTATAACTGGTCATAGTAACAACTTTTATCCATTGTTAAAGTTTCCTAGACCGAGTATTTCGTTTTACTTATAACCAGACTCCTAAAGATGTTGACAAACTTCGAAGCATCGGCGTGAAGACTATATTTTGCTTGCAACAAGATTCAGATTTGGAGTATCCTGAATATTTTGTCTTCGAAGGTTTCTTTTGCCATAAACTCATTACTGGAAAAAAATTCACTTGATTCACTTCATTAGGCATGAGGTAATATTTGTAATGTGTTGGCCATTTGAGGCAACTGTCACAATTTAAGTTTATTTAGAGGAAAATTAAACTATAATTTCCTTAATTAAAACTTCCAGATATTTTAGTGTTGACATTGGTGCCATTCAAGAGTATGTCAAAACATTTGATGACATTGAACACTTGCGTGCTGAAATAAGGTCAGTTATTTGAAAATTGTTGGTGTTTCTCTTATTGTTGTTCGTTTTCTGGATGAATTTCTGACATTGAAGCATGATAGTTTGTCTCTCATTACTGAAAAGTAGAAGCAGTTAACTTAAGTTTCTATTTCCCAATTCTATCTATACCAATCATATCGAATGATCTTTTTAGTTGTTTGGAGAGCAATATCAATAACCAGCTTATGAACTTTCACATACAGTTTTTTTTCATTAGAAATTTACTAATTATTCGATCTGTCTGTCCTTCTCTGTCCCTCTCTGGGGAAGAGTCTGTCTGGATGAGCATGTACATTAGCACACATGACACAATACATACATAGTTGCTTCGTATATTCAGCCGGGTAATGTTTGATGTTGCAGGGACTTTGATTCATATGATTTACGTCTCCGGCTTCCTGTTGTCCTTAGCAAATTATATAACGCCATAAATCAAAATGGAGGTGTCACTTACTGTGCATTGCACTGCTGGACTTGGAAGGGCTCCTGCAGCTGTGGTATGTTGTTAATGGTGTATTTAAAAATAATGTTATTCTTCCCAATGTTTGCGTAAAATAGCAGACACCTTATGGAACTAATGGATTTAACCATTCACATGGAAGCTCACCCACCCGCCTGTCAATTTCTTAATTACTTATAAAATAGTGTTATGCGTTTGTGCTTTTGGTATGCGTATTTTCATCCATGACCATTTATGTTTGTGTTTAGTACTTTGTGGCTTTTTTTTTTTTTTTCAGCCAGAATTAATGCAATTGTATTTAGTTCAATACAAATTAAAATGAACCTGTTTGACGTCCAAGGTTTACTATTAGTAAGTGTACCAGGGAAAATGAACAAGGGGGAAAGGTTTTAGTAAATTAACCTAAAACGTAGGAATAGTTTTTTGTCAAAGCCAAAACATATGTTAGTAGATTACGTACAAGGGAAAGCTCATACTGTTTAGACAAGGAGAAAATGTGGGAGTATTTTAGTTTCTTGTATTGTAGTGAACCCATGTAACGTGTGTTTTCCGCATGGGGTCTCATATATCCCTGCAGCTAAAAATTTTCTTTATTCTTTAGACCATCCACAGACCGGGCAGTTTTTGAGCCCTCTTGACAGATGCTTCCAATCCTGCGAAGAAATTTTTTCAGTTGTCTGCCAGGTCTGGGAAACACACTCATTAGTAATTCCCTATGAAGGGGGAGATGTGGTATTATTTTAATGTTAAATGCGAAACATTTAACCTACACAGTCAAGAATTTAGTAAATTTGTTAGAAAATCATTTAAATCATATGAAGCCAGCAACAATAGACAGGCATACACAAATAAATGCATATCCAAATAAGTCTTTGAAAGTAAGAAAAAACAATGAGAACTGTTAGTAACATCAATTTTTTTAATATACAGCTTGCATTGTCTTTCATTTCATATATACTTATTGAATTGTCCATTACACAGATCAGTCTGGTGTGTTGGTTATCTCGTTTTAACGTTGTTCTTGAATGTTGTTATGATGGCAGTTGGCTTACATGTTCTGGGTACTGGGATACAAACTTACAGATGCTGTCAATTTACTTATGGTAACCTTTTTTTTTACTCATTCTGATGTGGAATTTATCAATAATTCAATACAACATATCTTTTTGGTAAAAGAGCTCCAGTGCATTTTATTTAGTGAAAATGAAAAATCCTAGAAGTTTAGTTTTGTATTCACAAATCTTTGAGAGAACCTTGCATGTCAAGCTTTAAAATCATTAATGAGTTTTATGTAGTTGTAAGACATTGCTATTTCAGAAGAAAAAAAATTCAGAAGGTTCGAATGAATGATATGACAGCTAAGCCGCTGTACTGCATGAATTAATCTGGAACTTCATAACGTCTCAGAAGTATCTTTCTATGGATTTAATGTAGAGAAAACGCCCGTGCTTCCCAAAACTGGATGCTATAAAAAATGCTACTGCAGATATTGTGAGTATTTTTTTCTTTAATGCTATTTTATATAAATAATTGCTTAAGTCGTCTTTACATGTTACCAGTTTTTCACATGTATCAATTTTCAACTTGAAAATATGATGATATTGTAAAAGTTTCAGGGTGCATGGTGACTATCTATTGAATAGAAAGTTTAGAAATTAGATTAGTATTCAACCGCAACACAGTAATAGATCCATTCCTTAATGAAAAAATCTTGCCAAAATTGCCAGGTGGTAAATGCATGCTGGTGATTGTTTTCATTTATTAATGCTTGAATTCATTAGTAATATGAATTACTGAAGGTGGATAGTTTCCCTTTCTTCTGTTTTTTTATTGAAATTTGCACAAGCCACCCGGACTTTCAGGTTATGTGCATTTGCCACCCAAAGAATTTTTTTAACAATTAGCACCGAGACTTTAGATTTTTCGCTAATTTACCATCTCCATCTATCTCTGAAACAGTTTAAGTTCATTTGATCTGATATCTGTCTTCTTTTGTTATGTAAAGAGGAAGTTATTAAAAATCCACATGTCACATATCTTCTTGTATAAAGCTTACAGGCATGACAAAAAAGGTTGTCACGTTGACTTGGGGAGGTGATAATTGCTCTACAGTGGAAATCTCTGGACTTGATATTGGATGGGATCAGGTAGTAATCTTTTTTATTTCAACCTTAGCGGCAGACTTCTATTCTTGCTATAGCCTCAAATTGTGGTTTTAATGTATAGTGCTTTCTATCTCTAAATGCGTAGTATGGTATGGACTGTTTTGGACTGACTCTTGGGTATTGCTTTTCCGATGCTCATTTTTCAAGATAATGTGATAGAGATGATGGGGAAGATTAGTCTTATAAGAAGAGTATATGTATATAATCATGTATAGAGATGCTCGCACCTTAAGAAAGCATGTGGTTCTCCAAATGACCTAGAAACAAGTAGAGCTGTTGCAACATATTGTTCAAAGCAGATTTGCATGTCCTAGTAAAAGAATTTAATCCCTATTTGTAAAGGTCCAAGTCGCGGCTTATTAGATAGGATACAGATGTTACGATTAAACTCATCTTGGGTCACCACAAGACATAATATGTCATTGTGGTGCACATACATTAGATTGATTGATTGTTCTGTGCGGGAAGGTCAAGGAAGTTGGTGACCTGATGACAGGAGAGCCAGTGATGGCTCATGATGTTCTTATCAATCTATTATGTGCCTGTGCATAAAACTTTGGTTCGATTTGAGCAAGCAATCCATTAAATTTGAATAATTATCAATACATATCATCAAGATGTTGAAGAAGATTATATGGGATTGGACATGAAAAAGCATAGACATAATGAAGTTTTTGTTCAAACATCATAAGAACAGAACTGCTGTTGACTTGAATAGTGCGGTGAAAAAGTAGTTGCTTCTTCTTTGAGCAATGGCCAAGAAGTTTTCCATTTTACTTCTATGTTTATTGAGGATAAATGAAACATAGTGATTTTGAATGCTTAAGATCTTATAATTTCAACTGTTGGAATTCTGCTGATAGTGATACTGATACATATTTTACGGTTTGTGTTCATTCAATCTGTGACTTTCGCTTGTGATGCTTGTCCAGAGGATTCCTTTAGAGTTTAATGACGAACAGGGTTCATGGTTTCTCAAGAGGAAATTGCTGGTGAGGATTTTTCTGAATAAAAAATTTGCTTATGTTTGGTCTTTCAGGTTCAGCATTGGCTTTCATAGCATTCAAACTTTGAATGTTTTATTCATCGACCAGCTTATTAAAATGAACTTATGCTTTACAGGAAGGACGATATGAATATAAATACATTATTGATGGTGGATGGACGCACAATAAGCATGAGCCTTTCACCTCTCCCAACAAGGATGGCCATGTCAACAATTATGTTCATGTAAGGTTCAGCTTTGAGTCTTTGTACATAATTAAATAATCTAAAGGGAAAATATAAATATATATTCCTTTATAAAACAATCTTGAGGTTCTTTTGCCTATTGGAGGTAAGAAGAAAACGGTAAAATTTTAAGATATAATGCCCTTCAGGGCTTTGTTTTGGACAATTTTGTCCGCACATAATTTTTTTGTATAAGGAAGCAATTTGTCCGCTGGGCATCAAGAATATGCTAGATATCTTTCCTTCTTTGTTAAATAATGCCAGATATGTTTCAGGGAAATTGGAAAGGAAGTTTTATAAATTTGCTGCTTACTTGTGGGATTAGAAACTTAGATCGCATGAACGGATTTTAATTGTTCAGGTCTCACCAATTTTCTTCTCATTGGCTGAGCTTCTCGTGCAGGTTATTGAGAGGATCCTAACAGTGCTAGTGCGACCATACGGAAGAGGATGACTGGTGATGATCCTCAACTTACAACAGACGAACGACTGAAAATAAGACAGTTTCTCGAATCTTGTCCCAGTGATGAGTGAATTACAAAAGGGCAATACAGTTGTTCTAGCATGTTAAGTAGTAACTGTACGAGTTCCCTATTCTTATATGTTAACATATATGAAATAATGTGGTATAGTTAATGATCAATAAATGTAAATTCCTATTCCAGCAACAACTTAATAATAGAAGGAGCGGAATTTAAATTGACTGACCTGATTTGTGAATGAAGAGATTGGAAACTGCTGATAAATGCTGTAGAGATCTTTTCAGAAGGATGAAGATAGGAAAGCTGTGTTTGATTGTGGTAGAGGTAAGTCCTGCTCAACATGAATTTTCCACAGCCTTGTTTCATGATTATTTGTTTGAGTAGATTTGATGCGAGTTTGTTAAGAGGTTGATGATAATTGAATAATCGGTACTGGCACAAAATTCTACTTATATTTGTTTGATCCCTAAACTGTAAACCAACTATTGTGGGGTTCAAGACTTATTACAGATTATGGTAAATTGCATTCTGCAGAGGTTATTAGAGATTACAATATTCTCAGAGTTTCTGTTAGGAGACCATTTGTGGTGAGCTTGATTTTTGAATTATGTTAAACTGTTTGTTGAATTCCTTTCTGTTGTTTTTTGAATTATAATGTAGCATAATTATGAAGTATCTGGGCTCATGGGTCATGTTTCGGTTTGATGTGAGATGTTGGCATCTGTAAGTTCAAAAGGGAAATTATTTTAGTGACCTACTCTTTATCATTAGGTAGAAACTTTTTGTTTACCTGTGGTGATCGATAAATTTTCTGCTTTCTGCGTTTGTTACTCATGTGTTGATACAAGACTGGGAAACTGCTGACATGAATTGTTAACTTAGATGCGTGGTGGATTCCTGATGTTGCATTTCCGTGTACTTGCACTAGTATTGTATCTTTGTTTGATGTATAATTCTTTTCACCTGTTGAGGTTTCTGGTATCGGATTCTAGAGCTGCTTCGCTTCTGTTTTCCTCGAGACCACCAGATTGTGTTGTTGGTGTACTTTTTTGTGATTTAGTTGCAGCTGGCTGCTTCTCAGTTGTATCGTTCTTTCTTCCTTCAAGGAAATCTATCGTTTCCTCCCCAAACCATCAATTGGATCTCCCAGTATTTGACCCAGTATGGCCCCTAGATCCAAATACCACAGCACCCTACTCTCCTGCTACTCTTTTATTGTTTTTGTTTTGGTTCTCTTTCCTCCCCGAACCATCAATGTGATAAGGAACAAGAAAACCAGTAGAGGAGCATGAGTGAATCATCCCAAACATAAGACTTCTCAAATCTCAAATAAGGAAAGAAAATAGTACTAATTGCTTCGGTTGTGTTTACAAAGTGATCTCGGGCGTGACCATTTGGTGTGGTTTGAAAAATCTCGCTTCTATTCAATTTTCTACAACTTATTGACAAGATTGGTTGTTTTGAATGCAAAATCATCTTGAAGGGTTTAGGCTTTATAGTTTTAGTCCGATGTCGGTGTCAAACGCTCAAAATTTATTGGTTAACGCACTTAAAATAATAATCCCTTAGTAGGTTGGAATTGAAATTGAAATTAAAGACTCAAGAGTTAAGTGGTTCACTTCTCAAACTGGACTACATTCATTGTGTTGCTCAAGTTGTACTCATTTTAAAGGTTACAAATAGTGTTCAGCTAAAAACTTATCTTTCTCTCTTTAGTCATCCAACCACCTTACAAGAGGTTCCCACCTCTTTATATAGGCCCTCCATGAACCATAAAAAAAAAAAAAAAAAAAAAACTCTTACATTTCTAGCATTTAATGTGTCACATGCATCGACTAGCAGGTTGGAACTTTCTTTAACCATCAGTCGACATTCGGCGCGTGAAGTGATGCTTGCTCAGTTAGGGCACGTCTTTCTAGATCAATACGTACCAAGCAACCAGCTTAGCCTTGATTTATCAAAAATGTCATTCTAAACAGTGGGCGAACCACCTTTATGTCCCGTCCTAGAGTTTTGCTTTAGATTGGTGATTGACACGTGGTCTGATTAGTGTCTGAGTAGGCCTACTCCTAAAACTTTGGGCTATAAAGTTATCAGTCTTCCCACGTGTCTTTTGGGGTCAGAAAGTACATTATGTTGCTTAGTCAAACTAGGCTAGTGAGCGATCCACTTTAGCACTCAGGTATATCCTTAATTGGGTATTGGGCTTCTCAATCTTCTAGGTTTAACCTTAATTGGGGCTTTTGGATCTCTTCCCTGACTTGCACTATTTTATGAGCTGAAAATAACTTGTATTATCAGTCGGTTCATTGCTTTGATTAGGTCTAAAAGATCACTCTATACCTAAACATTGGACACATTTCGGTTTGAAAGGCTTGGCTATTTTATAGTGGATAAGAATCAACTCCGGGAAAGCTGGTCGTTATACCTGCAGTCACTTTGCGAGAGGAAAGTCGGAAGAAAAAGAACCTGTGAAGCGTAAACGCAAACAGCTTATACACACCATCTCCTCGATAGAATTTACTGCTCCGCGCGGAATTTACCAGTCAAGAGGCAAGACCCGCATAGGCCTTTTGCTTCCAAAAACGATTCATTTCATTGAGAATACAAGGACCAAACAAGTAGTTTTGGAGAGAGGAGGGCTCTAGCAAATTCAAAGACATACAAACATGTCAATTTAAATCCCCCTCGCCAGAAGTAGAATGATAAAAGAATCAACGAAATTATCAAGCGACCCTTTTATCACAATGGTGAAAAGGTGTTGAACCCTTGTATGACGGCGTAAGTTTTAATCCCGTCAGTGGCTAATCTAACAAATCTATTGTTTAATAAAAAAAAATTAAAAAACAAAAAACGAAATTATCAGTATTGGGTCATTGGACAGAGTTTTATCATACAAACTCTGATTAAAAAAGGTAAAGTTATGTAAAATTTTGAATCAATGTATATATCAAACATTCAATACAAAACCTTTAATATGCAGTCTTTGTATCCCTACAAAAGCTCAAAAAGAAGCAAGGATATTGCCGGTCAATATGGTGGATCATGTACACGCTCTTACACAAGTTCATTTGTTCCAAAATATTCCTATCTTCCTGCATGCGTGACTCAGACGACACTGAATGCTGATTGTATTGTAGACGAGAACCGGGATGCAATGGTCTGGGAGGCAAACTGTTGGATCTGCTTTTTCGCGTCTGGAAGCAAAATCAAAGTGTTATTAACCAAGAATATGAAAACAAATTATCCCATCAAAAACTACGGGGAGAAAGAAAAAGGAAAGCCAACTAGTGAATCTATCTTCAAATATGGAACTATTCCAATCTAACAGTTGTAGGTGATGAGTAACATGCGTGTTACCTGCAAGAATGAGAGCTTAATAGCTATAGTACAATATCATCTACTTATTTATACAGACCGTTCATATGTTTTGGGTATAAAAGCAAACTTTTAGGGTTCTGTCTTATTTGTGAGTTTTCCACATTCTTGAGTTTTATGTTTGGGTTTTGTGGTTCCAAATTTGTTGGTTTATCAATTATCATCAATTAAGATCGCCCCAACATAAGTAGAATCCGATCCAACCACTGTAATATGCTACATGATATGCGTCCAGCATAACATGCACTTCATGTAAAATGGTTTTCGTGTAATCTGTCCCAATAGTTTTTAAACCCTATCCATCCTGCGACACAAAACACAGAAAAATATCCTATATTTCCATATATCTATCAACAAAATCAAATCAATGCTTCCATACCTTTCCGGCATTTGGTAAAGCCAACAATATTCGCAATGCTAAGGGTCAAACACACTCCTACGACGAGGAGATAATCTGCCTGAAACTTTATTAGAGAAAATATTCCAAGCACAATCCATGCAACAGCCTGCCCAAAAATGTAAAACAGCAACTTGAGACGTCAAAATAAAACAGTTCACAACTATGTGCACTTTTACATACATGCACAGTGGACCTTGCTATATATATTTTAAAAATACTTTTTCAGTTTCAATTCTATTCATATCATCTTCAACTCCAAGTAGATCCATCCAGCTTCTTGTAGAACACACAAGTAACACAATGCTTTTAATATCTACTTTTATAACCTAATGCATATAATTTATCAGTATAAATCTTTATGAAAAATCGTACAAACGAAAATTGGTGCTGCACCACTTGTTATATTGAAGCTTATTTGCTTACCGTGATGTAAAGTGTCCACCAGAAGAGCCATGAATCCTTTTTGTTCATCCGGGCCAATGACTAAGGACATACAAGTAAGGATCAGCTTGGATGATAGTCAGGTGGTAACAGAGTCAACAGTAAACACTCTTATATCATTGAGCTTAGTAACAAAGGGAAGAGAAAACGATAATACAGATTTTTGTGATGGTAATACTAACCTCTTGGTCAAGGCATTCAAATTTCCACACACTCTCACCAAGATCATTTATCTCATTCCACCACCTCAACCCAACTAAGATGCGTCCACTAACATTCTTAACTACCCAGAAATCAAGGGCAGAAAGAAGAACAGTCACAACAAAAATGATGACAAAGTTATCAAAAAAGAGGGCAGAAAGTATGTAAAAAGCCAATGCTCCAGCCTGTGAAAGAGAAGGAACATAATGTTACTTAGTGAAGGAGGCACCACATTTAAATGACAATCTTCGTTTATAAGAAACGGTAAACAAGAAAACTATAGATACTAGACCTTGAAAAGAACGTGGAAGAAACATGTCTTCGGGTTGGCATAGTTTTCCCCTTGTGGCTGCACATGAAAGTAGAGTAGAATTAGCTAAACGGAAACAAAAATGAAAAATGGTTACAACATAATGGGTCCCCGAGTTCAAAACAACACCATCTTACTTTCAACCACAACATAACGAGTCCCCAAGTTCACCGGAAAGGGCCAAAATTAAAGGGAAGTTTTCACATTCAAAGTCGCACTCATATTATTATCTATTTTCTGCTAAGGGCAAATAATGTAACACCTTTGATAAGAAACTCAATCCTCTTGCGACATATTACACTCTGAAATTGAACTCTTTCTTCGGGTGACATAACAACAAAAGCCCTCTTCCTATTTTTTGTTTCCCTTCAATAAAACCTTTCCTATTCGAAAATTAGATTTAGCTGCCGATTATACAGCAGATTAGAATTAAGTCCCTGCACAATGCTAGACCTCCTCTAAGCAGCAAGCACGATACGGATCTTTACGAAAAATAAAATTTAGTATAAATTGTAGCGATTCAAGGCCTCATTAATGAATGATACTCAATTTCCTCTCCCTTTCCACAATTTTCTACTCAACCAAACGAATTACTAAGCTCAAAACATATCAACAAAAACATCCACCTAAAGAAAATCTGAAATCCAGATCTACCATGGAAATTTCCAAATGAAATGTTAGCTAATATTCTAATCATTTTCCATTATTTTCTCAGCAACCAAACAAGAACGCAAAACACATAAGCCAGATCCAGTAATAATCCAAAAACCCTTTCAATCCCAACATTAAACCCAGCAACGAATGGCCCACAAATCCGAGAAACTGGAGCAACTAAAATCGGAAATAGTAAGCAAGAAATTGAAGAAACGAGTCAACTCACCTGGCTGAGATCCATATTTCCCAGCTTGTGGATTTATGGGGTTATCTCCGCTCTTCTGTCTGAATTCCGAACAACAATTTTCTGAGCTCTCTTCTTCTTCCTCTTCTTCTTGTGTAAAATACGTTTGCTTCGTTAGATGCAGCCTCTCTTTTTTGTTTTTTTTGTTTTTTTTTTTTTTTGTTTTTATATTTATTTTATTTTATTTTCACAATATTCAGGTGGCCTTGGCCTTATCTCAACTAAATTGGGCCCAACATGGGCTTAGCCCTGTCCAAAGTAAACGTGGGTGGGAACATTAAGCATTAAATTAAGGTACTGTATACGTTTCGATTCCTGACGCTAATGAAATGTCTTTGTAAGTATTCTCGGCTTCTAAAATGATAGACCACCGTAGGCAAGCCATTAGCTAGTCCCCTTTTATGCGAAAGGAAAAATTGAAGTATGATATGAGCAATTTAAAAACAATACAATACACGGAGCGATACGTATAATGTGAACTTAAAGATTAACGTCATATAACAATGTTAAATTGAGGTACTGGTCCCAAGTATGAACGTGATATCAACGATTCTCATAATGGCACCATATCAACAACATCACTGAATATCGTCAAATTTGCCGACGACGACCAAGTAGAAGATGGTGCAGGATAACCCAGAGCGCAACAACATCCATATTAGATCTTCATCTTGGTGATGGCAGACATCATTGAAACCATTACCACCACCAAGATTAAGTGGTTTTGGGGGTTGTAAGTTAAACCTCATTATTCTTAGGTCCATTGTCTTAGATCATTTTTTCGAATGCGGTCTTAAAAACTCCCTCATGAAACTTCCTTAGTGTAGAATTTTCAAATGTGAGTTAGGCCAGTTACAATTCAATCATTTTGTCTTTACATTACAATAGTTTTAACGCTTTCTCTATTTTTTATACATCCTTATTAAGTTCCGTCCCTTAATCTTTTTTAATTCATTCGATTCGATCGTTAGAAACTCAAAAGCGGGTGTGAGATGTAAAAACTGGTTGTGGATAGCACCACTCGTTTACAATATGTCAAGTCTGCTAGGGTGGGCATCCGACTAAATAGAGTATTAAAGTAATGGATGGTTTTGAGGCCTCCAGCGGGTTAAGGTGTTTCAAATATGTTCACCACCATATGGTCAGTGAAGTTACAAAAGCACACCCTAGATTACACGAGTAAGTGATTAGGATTCTCTCATTCTCTTTTCATCCCCTTCTATCTCCTCCTCTCACATTCTTTATTTTGTCTTTTTTTTTTTTTTATAAAAAATTAATATAAGATGTTGACGTGGCTTAAGCGTGACCATTCAAATAGGAGGAGAGGGAATGAGAGGGAATAAAAAAAGGAAGAGAATATACTCCTTCGTTATGAGTGGTAGTATGACAACCTCATTCGCTATTTAGTGGCAACAATCAAAAGTTTACAACATCACTTGTATCCAAAAACCAATTTCAAAAAAGGCTTATTTTTAGCACATTCCTTGGAAGTCTATTTTAATTTTACTTTACTTTTTATAACTCAAAAGTTGCTACTTTATTCATTGAAACTCAAAATTTGCTCTGCTTTGCCTCTGAAACTCGATTTTGATTTCATTTTGCTCCCTAAAACCTGAAGGTTGTCTTTGTAAAACTCAAAGTGCACTCCACGTTGCCTTAGATCTATTAATTTCTTATGTATGTGTTGATTTAGGTGCACCAGACTAATCAATTTATTTTTATTTTTTTCTTTTAAACTTAATATTCTCTGATTGTTGGATTTAACGCATAATGAAGATTTATAATCAAATTTATTGCATACATGACATAGTCGTATTGGGTGTTGAGTCCTATATGTGTTTCAGGAGGCAACCAATAAGTTTTAGGAAGAAGAGAGAGTCCACATGCCAAAGTGAGACGAATTATGAATTTTAAGAAGTAAAGTGGTAATTTTTGAGTTACAAGGGGCAAAGTGAAATTAAAATAAAGTTTTAGGAGCCGTAAATAAAAATACCAAAATACTATTATTAAACTTGTATTGTACTGGGCTTTGTGCCTTACACTTATTATACCGGATCGTATGTCTAATACACTAAAAAATCTCTTTTTGTGGGCCGGGTGACCGCAACGCTTTCCAAACACAATAATGTAAGAAGATGAGGTTTGGGGTCAGGGGGAGGAATGGAGAAAATCAGCATTCATTTCTTGTTGCTCCAACAGCAGGCACAAGCAAAAGCAACCACCTTACCCTAGTTCCCGTTATGGCTATGTTCAATAAGATTGGGAGGTTTGCAAATTTGGACATTGGAGAATATCCAAATACCAAAATGCTAGAAAACAAGAACAATTGAGCGAAGCATCTCTGAGCCACCACAAATTGCACATTTTGTTTGGAGGGATTCAATTCCACTTTGTGAATTTTTCTTTTTCTTTTTTTTATACAAAGATATATTATATACTAATGGATCTGATCCCGTCACTCCAAATATTCAAATCTAAAAATTCTTACCTATAAATGCAGAGAAATATTGTTAACTGTAGTACTAAACGAAATTAATCCTTCCAATATAGGTTAGAAGGATCATTCTATTCTATATACCTATAACATGCAGAAATAACATACACAAAGCCGTTGGATTGGAAGAACAGATATAAATTATATAAAAGAAGAGGCCTTTTTCCCGCAGGGTGTGCAGAGCCGAAACATCCCATGTGATGTAATTCCCAGGTCCATTCCATGTAAAATTTGAACAGTTACTAACTGACTGTAGTGTCGGTGCTGCCTGGCTGGAGCACCAAAAGCCAATCTATTAAGGACGGATGAGAATCTCTTCTGATCTCTTTTGTAGTTTTATCTTGTCCGTTTATCGGACATCGTTCAATTACTTTTTATCAAGTATTGTTTGTATTTAATTTTAAATAAAAAAATAAAAATAATTTTTAACTGTAAGATGTTAGATAAAGTAATTTTCGCGATCCTTCACAAAAAAGATTTGGATAAGATCTTATTCCATCAAGTACATAGAGTCATAGGGATACCCTAAAAAAAGTATGAAAGAGTCATAGAGATACTTACCCAGAAGCCGAACCCAATGCTCCAATTTGCAAACCTTGTAGACTGCAATTATCCTCCCACTCATCACTGTCTCCCCCTAAAAAAAACGAAGGAAAGAAAAATAGATGAGTCCTACAATTAATGCTAATATCTTGTCACATGTTTATGTGTGTGACAATTAATCTTTGTATGTTAATTTTTTTATTGTGTTTTTACAGAAAAAAGGAAATTTAGGGTTTTTGTTTATATATTTGTATTAAAAATATAAATTGGAAGGTAACCACAAACCGCCCTTGGGGTTTTTTTTTATTTTGGAAAGCAATGGAGACAATGTGTTTACTTTAAGCCACAATTAAGTCACGTCAACAAAATAGAGAATATGTTTTGCATATTTTTTTTTTTTTTGGGAACTTTAACGAAATGTTTCTGGTACTGTTTACTTTAATAAAAAATTACATTTTTACACTAAAAAGTCAATCATGGTACTATTTACTTTATCCTTTATTTTGTCATTTTTGTTAAAACTTAAAATTTTCGAGTTATTTTCATTAGTTTTTTTTTTTGTTCGCATAAAAAAAATAAAAAAATAAAAAAAAATAAAAAAAGCTCTTTTATCTCTGAGAGTGACACGCTTTACATAATCAATCCAAACTACAAAGCAAGCAGTCCAGGTGTCCTGTCAAAGTGCCTTTACTCTCTCGCTCGCTCTCCCGTCTGCTTTGTAGGCCGCTACATTTATAGTTGCGTTATTCCCTCGGTCTCGGTCTCGGTCTCGGTCTCGGTCTCCGTCTTGTTTCTGGGTCTTTGTAGTTTCCAGTGCAGAGCAAAACCCAGATTTTAGTTTTCAGATTGAAGTTTTGGAACAATGGTGGTCCAGTTTCAGTTTTCTCCCAGAGGAGGAGCTCTCGGTGCTCTTCTGCTCCTTCTCCTCCCAGTTTTCTTGCCCACTTTGTTCAGTCCGTTGGGCCATGCTTCTCCTTCCATGTACTCGGTATGTTTCTTCCTCTTATTTAATTACCTGTTTTCCTTGGATTATAATTCTCCTTCCACGTACTCGGTAGGGATTTTCTGGCCTTTTCTAGTGGTTTTGGTTATTGTTCAATTTACTAATGCTGTACAACACGGTAATTTCTTTTTCTTAGAGGGGTTGCATGCAGTTTTTTGCTTTGATTTGTTTGCTGCTGCCATTTTTCTTGTAAATTCGATCACCGACAAACTGAGGAACAAAGATTATCATAGCAATTAAGGCATACATGCTAGAGCTAGAGCATGAGTCGGTCTTATGATATCGGAACTACTCCAAATAACGCTTATACTTGTTGGGTTAGGCACTAAGCTGAATTAAAAAGTTGTTACATTGATGAAATTTGATTAACTCCGCTAGAAATTTTGGGACCGGTGAATGGCGCCAAGCGAGGTTAAGATGGAAATTGTTTTGTATGCTTGGGATCATGAACACATTGTTTGTACTTGTAAGAATAGTAAGGACCTTAAAATGTCACAAAAATGAAATGCCGAGGCGCCCATCAATTGTTACGCGATGTTTGTGCAAGTAGATATGTGTGCCCTTAGTGATATATAAGTGCATTTCCCACCTGTTGCAAAGATCAGGATCATTTAAATACTGCTTTTCTTTTAGGGGCTTGATGTGATGACGAAGTCGACTTTTCAGGAGTGGAATGTTCCAAAATCTAAGCACCTACGCCTTCTCAAGAGTGCTTTACAACGCCAAACTGTGAGTAAGAGCTTATTAGTTTGACTGATTTGTACGCATAAAATTAAACTGAAAAGATTAAAAAAAAAAAAAATCTTTACCTTGTGTAGTCAGAAGGGGAACTCTCGGATCTATGGACACCATTGGCTAACGAATCATGGAAACCTTGTGCAGAATCATCAATTGCCCCTTGTGAGTGTTTACGGAAAACAGTGTTACTTTGGTTATGTCTCTGTATCTAAAGTAGTTTTACTGTAGATTGCAGAACTAATGTGTTTTACAATGTTAAGTGCTACTTTTTCGCAATTGATTCTTTTATCTCATGCAGCATTACCGGAAAACTCTGAGGGATTTATCCAAGTTTTTCTTGATGGAGGACTGAACCAGCAGAGGATGGGGGTAGGTCTTAAAAGTTTGTAATTCATCCAACGTGTATCTGTTTCAAAGTTGTGTATAACCACCTGGCTAGTTCTTAAAATTATTTTATTTGTAGATATGTGATGCAGTAGCAGTTGCTAAAATACTGAATGCAACCCTTGTGATCCCGTACCTTGAAGTGAATCCTGTATGGCGAGATTCAAGGTATTTGTAGAAGCAAACGTTGATTTATATTTGCATTATACATGTCTTTATCTCTTGAATCCTTATTGGTACTTATTCTTCTGCCGGTTCTTTTCTCTGCAGCTCCTTCATGGATATATTTGATGTTGATCATTTCATTAATGTATTGAAGGATGATATTAGAATAGTTAAAGAGCTCCCTTCTGATTTCTCGTGGAGCACAAGGGAGTACTATGCAACGGCCATCCGAGCTACGAGAGTTAAGACAGCACCTGTCCATGCTTCAGCAAACTGGTATCTAGAGAATGTATTGCCCCTAGTTCAGAGGTCAGTATCACCTGAACTTGTTGGCTTAAATTATAGTGTTCTTCTTGTTTAATTTTCAGACCTTTAGTAGCTGTTGAAGTCAATGGAAAACTATGGCTTCATATCTTAAATTTCGTATATGCCGAATTGTATGTGGTTCAGTTATGGAATAGCAGCTATTGCCCCATTCTCGCACCGCCTGACATTTGACAACTTGCCTATGGACATCCAACGACTACGCTGTAAGGTCAACTTTCAAGCATTAGAGTTTGTCCCTCATATTAGAGCTCTTGGAGATGCTCTGGTCAGCCGTCTTAGATATCCTTCTAGCAAAAGTGGGGGAGCTAGTTCCAATTACTTGCAGGAGATGCCTAATGTGAATGACAAGCAAGGGGCAGGGAAATTTGTTGTGCTGCATCTACGGTTTGATAAGGTTTGCCCCTCATAATTTTATTCACATCCATTTAGATTGACTCCTTTATTTTTCCCCAAAATTTGTGTCGTGCACAGTAAATTCTGGCATTGCTGGTGGATGGAACTGCTATATGTAAACAATTGATGTCTAACTTGCAGTATTTTATGTTCTGCGGTACACAAACAATGGACAGATTGTATTTGTAACACATTATGTGCCACTTTAACAACTTACAATTAATTTGTAACTGTTGAAAAGTATGAAAATTTTGTGTTTGCAATATGGAAATTATGTTCTGGATTTATTTTTCGTTCTGCAGGATATGGCAGCCCATTCAGCCTGTGATTTTGGAGGTGGAAAAGCCGAAAAATTGGCTCTGGCCAAATACCGACAAGTGATCTGGCAGGGAAGAGTCCTTAACTCCCAGTTCACGGACGAGGAGCTGAGGAGTCAGGGGCGTTGTCCATTAACTCCAGAAGAGATTGGATTGCTTCTTGCGGCTTTAGGATTTGACAACAATACCCGCCTCTATCTTGCTTCCCACAAGGTTATTAGTGTTCCTTATATCCAACTCATGTCAGCCAAGTCTCATCCAGTGAATTGGCAAATATCAGTTAGGAAATTCAAATCTAATGTTTCTGGTTACCATAGGTCTAATTTGCAATTTCGTTTTGTTTTCTTCAGGTATACGGTGGGGAAGCTAGGATTGCTACTTTGCGAAAAGTGTTTCCACTTATGGAAGATAAAAAGAGCCTTGCTTCTTCAGAAGAACGGGCCCAAATCAAAGGAAAGGCTTCTCTGTTAGCAGCAGTTGATTACTACGTTAGCATGCACAGTGACATCTTCATATCTGCTTCCCCAGGAAACATGCACAATGCACTGGTAAGACTTCCAAATAAATTTTTTTAATCAGTTCTATGATGTCATATATTCCTGTTGCCATGGCTGGTACTTTCAACTTGTGAGGGTAGTCACTCACCTGCATAATGTCTTTGAGCACCCATCCTTACACGAAGGCACGAGATGTTCACTGCAATTTGGTGCACTGTAGATATGTTTTCACATGCTCTCCATATCATAATGTTCTGCAACTCATAGAATGCTGACGAAAAAGAAATTAATGTCAACAGGTAGGGCACCGAACTTACGAGAACTTGAAGACCATCAGGCCGAGTATGCCACTATTGGGGCAACTCTTCCTAAACAAAACCCTTAGCTGGTCGGAATTCCAGCAGTCGGTGGTAAAAGGGCACGAAAACAGGCAAGGACAAATCAGGATTAGAAAGCCTAAGCAGTCCATATACACGTATCCTGCTCCGGACTGCATGTGCCAGGCATGAGTTTAATGTCACAGCGAAGGCGGGTATGGCGAGTTTGACATCTCGTTATTTAGTACCACTAGATTTTGAGACTTGTATTATTTGGTAAATAAAAAAACAATGCCCATTTCCGTTACTCGTAAAACTACAGAGCTAATATCTTTCGATAAGTTGCAATAGGTGTGATAGGTGCTTGTGGCCCTGTGGGGATGTATTGGGAGGAAAAAATAATGTAAAAGTGGGGTTGTAAACTTGTAATATTTGTTGATGTGTTTGTTTCATTCTCTACAACCTTGAAAGACAAAAGGAATTTGGAGGCTGGTTTTCGTATTCTTGTATCGAAATGGAGAGGGGAAGAGCGATGAAATGAAAGGCAAAAGAATATGATATAATTTCATTAAAAGCCAAGAATAGGCTACTCAGTACAAGGGCTTAATCAAATTACAAATCAATGAGGGAGTTTCATCAAATCATGCACAATGACCTCTGTGGACGGCAAAATGAGCAGGCCTATGGGCAACAGAGTTAGCTTGACAGAGTTAGCTTGATATACACGTTTCATGCATTACGCAATTATTATTTTGCTATGTGGAATTTGTGAGTCAAAGCATATAAATAAATTAGAAGCAATTTAGGGCTTTTCAAACCCTAGCGAAGTCGGAAAAAAAAAAAAAGAAAAAAAAAAAGGGAAATATGCGGCATTGGTTGCGGCTCGCTGTCACTGACCGAGTGGAGAACACATGGGAGCGGCATCGTTTGATGCCTTGGACCACACTAAAGTAGCCCTTTGGGATTTGCTGCTCAAGCATGACAACCCAGGCCCTCAGCCTGGTAGGGTACTCACGGCCCTGCAACCCAGCCCAACCTGAGAATTATGGATATTATTTCTTGATTGATTAATTGAATGAATGAAATTATATTTATATATGTGATCGATTCAATTAATTTATTTCTAGTTATGATTAGTGGAGAAGTTAGTTGTCTGGCTGATAGTGCTAACACTCACACCATCTTACGTGAGCGACACTATTTTACTAACTTTGTACCTAAGAATGCACCTTTGACAACCCTCTCAGGCTCATCCAACTTGATTGAAGGATACGAAAAGGCCCGTATAATGTTGTCTAATGGTACTGTCTGAACTATTAAAGAGGCCATTTTTTCTCCACGTTCTGGAAGAATGTTGTTGAGTTTTAGAGATATTCGAGATCATCAATATCATGTTGAAACCATTGAAGAGAATGGTTCTTAATTTCTTTGTATCACTTCTTACGAGTATGGGTAGAAGCGTATTCATGATAAGTTGGAACGTCTCCCGAGTGGGTTGTACATTATAACCATTCGAGGCATAGAGACCCACCATGTGGCCAGCCTTAAGCCTGGGTTCCAGAGCACCTTGCTGCTTTGGCATGACCGTATAAGACATCACGGACGTGATATGATGCATCGCATTCTCAAATCATCATATGGACATCATTTAACTCCCTATGTTGGATTCCTACCATGCAAAGCTTGTTCCTTGGAGAAGTTGAATTCGTAACCCTTAATTACAAAGATTATTCACACCCCTCTTCAGATCCTTCAGAGGATTCAAGGGGATATTTGTGGAACTATCCAACCAACATGCAAACCATTTAGATATTTTATGGTGTTGGTTAATGCATCGACGCGTTGGTCACATGTCTGCTTATTGTCCACACGCAATGTTTCATTTACGAAACTCCTAGCACAAATTGTTAAGCTTAAGGCTTACCATTTTGATTATTCAATCAAATCGATTCGACTGGATAATGCTGAAGAGTTTACATCATAGACTTTTGATGATTATTGCATGTCCGTTAGGATTAAAGTTAAACATCATGTACCCCATGTTCACACCTAAAATGCCCTAGTAGAAGCTTTCATAAAGCGCCTTCAATTGATAGCTTGGACTTTGGTTATGCTAACCAAACTGCTGGTATCTGCCGAGGGCTATGCAATATTGCACGTAGCTATGTTGGTTAGCTTGAGGCCCACCGCTACCTAACCTCATTCACCGTTACATTTGGTTACTGAATATGAGCCTGACATCTCTAATTTACGTGTGTTTGGGTGCGTAGTTTATGTGCCAATAGTGCTGCCACTACGTACCAAAATAGGTCCTCAAAGAAGAATGAGAATTTATGTCGGTTATGATTAGCCATTAATTATTCGTTACTTAGAGCCCTCGACAGGAGATCTCTTTACCGCACGTTTTGCTGATGGTCACTTTGATGAGACAATCTTCCCGTTGTTAATGGGAGATAAGAATGCTGACATTCCTGTATAATGCCATGAATTGTCGTGATATGCTCCCATTATGTCTCATTTAGATCCCAGTACTGCCCAGTTTGAAACTAAAGTGCATCGTATACTAGATCTTCAGAGCATTTCTCAAAGCATGCCGGATGCTTTTACTGATCTAGCAAAGGTGACGAGATCACATATACCCACTGCAAACGCACTTGCAAGGATTAACATACCTAAAGTACGCCATAATACCACATATGAAGGCCGAACCGTCCCCAAAGGTAAAGCGGATGCACCTTCCACGCAGCCCGGTACAATGGCGGCTAGCTAATCATTTACTCCTACCCTGAAGTATGGCAGACCCTTTGGTTCAAAGGATTCACAACCCTAGAAGAGAAAAACGACATAAACTAGTGACCCTAGTCTGAATCCAACCATCATTTACTTATTTGTTCCAATGCATGAGGTTATTCTAGATTACGGTGACGTCTTAAACATGACATACCAGCCTCTTGAGAATCGCGAGATTTTGGTCCACTAGGCAATATTGGATGAGGTTTGGAATCAAAATAAGATGATCGTTGGTGATGCATTTGCGTACACAGTAGCTACTAACATCATGCTTAGCAATGACATTGAACCATGTTTCGTTAATGAATGTCGACGTAGAATGGATTGGTTAAACTGAAAACAAGCAATCCAGGTCGAACTCGATTTGCTTACGAAACATAAGGTGTTTGGGCACGTAGCTCCTACTCCACTATATGTGAAGCTCGTGGGCTATAAGTGAGTTTTCGTAAGAAAGCATAATGAGAAGAATTAAATAATACGATACAAAGCATGCCTCGTAGCGCAAGGCTTTTCTTAACGCTCTGAAATTGATTACGAAGAGATGTATTCCCCGGTAATGGACGCCATAATGTTCCGCTACCTTATCAATTTCGTAATGTCTAGAAAATTGAATGTGCAGCTTATGGACGTGGTAACCGTGTATTTCTATGAGGATCTAGATATGAAAATCTACATGAAAGTTCCAAAAGAACTTTCATTGACTGGTTCAAATAGTTCTAGACCACGGAACACTCTCTCGATTAGATTAAGGAGATCACTCTACGGATTGAAACAATCAGGGTGGATGTGGTATAACCGTCTGAGTGACTATTTGACAAGTCAAGGTTATGTAAACAACGAACTATACATATGTGTGTTCATTAAGAAGTCACATTCTGGATTTACGATCGTTGCAGTTTATGTCGACGACATGAACATCACCGGAAATCCCGTAGAGCTTGAGGAAATTACCGTTCACTTGAAATCAAAATTTGAGATGAAGGATCTTGGGAAAACTCGATATTGTATCGGCCTAGAGATCAAGCATTGTTCGGATGGAATCCTAGTACATCAATCGAACTATACCCAAAAGGTGTTGCGACATTTTAATGAAGATAAAGCGAAGCCTTCGAGTACTCTTATGGTCGTTTGGACTCTAGATGCTAAAGGAGATTCCTTTCATCCCAAGGAGGATGAGGAAGAGATTTTGGAGTATGAAGTTCCATACCTAAGTGCAATTGGTGCTTTATTGTACTTGGCTCAATGCACTAGACCCAACATCTCCTTCGATGTTAATCTTTTTGCTAGATACAGCAATGCGTGTACACGTAGACACTGGAATGGTGTTAAAGACATTTTCCATTACCTAAAGGGTACAACGGATTTGGGCTTGTTTTACACCCATAAATCCTCGAGATTAGCCATTGCCTTCCTCGGTCCTTAGGTTGATTCCCATCTTATTAGCTACATAGATGTTGGTTATCTATCTTATCCACATAGGGCACGTTCCCAAATAGGCTATGTCTTTACCGTTGGAGACACCGCTATATCTTGGAGGTCTATCAAGAAAACGCTAGTTGCGACTTCTTCGAACCATGCTGAGATTCTTGCCTTGCATGAAGCATTGCGTGAGTGCTTTTGGTTGAGAGAAGCATATTCGAAGCACTAATGGTCTTACTACCATCGTTGACCTTCCTATGATGATCTTTGGAGACAATGCAGCATGCATCAAGCAGTTAAAGAAGGGATACATCAAGGGAGACAACACAAAGCATATAACGTCGAAGTTATTTTATTATCACCAGCAACAACTGTAACAACCCGACCCGATTTTATCGGAACGAAAGGATCATGAAACTTCACCTTGGGCTAGATTTTAAAAAAAAATGGTTTTTTAGGTCTTAATTGGTGAGCCCAAGGGGCCCGCCCCTTGATTTGTGTCCCCTGACCTCTCTCTCTCTTGTCCTTCACTATCCTTTATCTCTCCATCTCGACTCCCTACAACTATCTTCTTCCCTGTTCCCCGAAAACACACACACAACAACCATCACCACCACACCTGGACTGTGATCTCAAAAACCCTAAGCCAAGGGAGTGCTCCACTATGGCAGTCACGGTGCTTAATCCCCCGACGAATTCCTATGACTTTCGAGGATTCTCCAACGTAAGTAAGCTTCGAGAATCCTTTGATCTTCCTTCCTTGTGGTCTACATTACTTGGTTAGTGATTAAAATGGCTTTGGTGAAGGTTTTAGCACGAAAAACAACTTGAGGGGCATTTCTAGAAATCTGGAAATTCCAAGCCATGGTCATTTGGCCATCTTTTAGGCCATTTTATGGCCAACTCTGGCCACTACTCAGTCCCCAATTAGTATGAATCTCTTTTCCTCATTCCTGAATACATTTTGGCTTTTGAATCACTTAATTTGGTTAAGTAACGAAGAGGTTACGAAGCTTTGAAAATTCCAAAACCTTTGGCCAAAAACCCAATCTTCCGATGAGCACTGCCCTTTTCGAGGCATTTTTCGGCCAAACCATGGTAAGTTGGCCCTCGTGCAGGGTATCGTTCTCTTCATCTCATTGATTATTACAACTTTCATTTTTAGATCACTTGATTTGGATGAGTAACGAAGAAGTTATGAGCTTTGGAAAATCAACCCAGAAACCGGCCAAACGGTGGCCTGAAAACCACCCTCAACCCAAGCCCTTGGGTCGGGTTACCCAGCCTATTTGACCTAAACCGGAGCCCAAATTTCTAGAGGCCCAAGCCTTGCGAAGGCCAACCTAAATCCCTTTTTATTTAAACCCGAAAACCCTTTTACAATGGGCCAGGCTTAAAATCCAAACCCTTTAAAACCCAACCCTTTAAAGCCTAACCCAAAACCCTTTGAATTTAGGCCTTTTGGCCTAGGACCTTTCGACCCAAACTCACCAACCCAGCCTAGATCCGGTTGGAATATTCGTAGAATATTCTTCGTGTTGACTTTTCGGAAATTTAACTAGGACCCTTCTTAGGGTAATTCGACATCCTGAATCAGTTTTCGATGTTCGTTTTCCAAAATTCAATTGTCTTAATATAGTTTTATTAATTGGACCCTTTATGTGCTTAGGGGCAATTATTGTGGCGTTTCAGTCTTCACTAGTTTGCATGGCTCATCAGCAGCGAAGTATCTATGAGTAGACCCCTTCTAAAAATGCATACTTTAATATTAGAAATGAATACATGAAAAACATGATTTAATGATTACGTTTTATGATATAACATGCTTATTAAGGCTAGTTTGAATTATTACTATTTTTCTTATAACCCGTGTTCTTTATAGACTAGCTGATGGATGACGATATAATATTTAGAACATGTTTCGAACACCTCTTTATAGTATAGACGATGGATGACTTCATACTATGAAGTTGCTTTTCAAATATATATATGTTCAATGGTTTTGTACTTACCTAGTGGTCCCTATTCCGCTACGGGGCAATGGATAGATTCCGTCCCGGGCTACGGTTACAGTGTTGGCATAGGGCCTTTAGATGGTTTTCCTCTAGCTATTAGCACAAGGACGGGGAGCTGGCACGGGGCCTGGGGGTGATTTTCCTCTGGTAATTGGCACAGAGACGGGGAGTTGGCATGGGGCCTGGAGGGATATTGGACATTCACTAGTGATTAGGATATATACGAGATATGTTTTGAGACATTGCACGACATGCTAGGTTTCGGAAAACCTATTTTATTTATCATGCTATATGTGTTTCCATAAAACCTGGGGGTTAGTATGTTGATAACTGTTTTATTATATCTATACCTACTTGGTACACTCATGTTTGTTTTGCGCCCCTTTCAGGACTTAGAATCGAGGTATACAATCTCGGCGTCAAGGTACTTCTGCATCGGTATCTTCGAGTCCTCTCGGTGTAGGACCCATTCCTTTGTTCACTCAATTTTATATTGTTCCTTTTAGTATTCTAGATTAGATGTGTGCTCTGAACACGTTCCTTAAATGCATATTCATTATATTTAAATTTATAAGTCTTATTTATTCCTTGTTCTCAGCATTTGCATTCAATAAATGGCTTTCATCACCCTCAGGTGTTGGCCAACATGTGCTTATTTTGATGTTCGAAAAATATCAGGATCAAGGCGTGTCAGATTGGTATCAGAGTGTCGTTTGTTCAGATCATACTTAGGATTCTCTTATACTCTCGTAATGTTGTCGGTCATGACATCATTCTTAGGATTCTCTTCTACTCTCGTAATGTGTCGGTCATGACATCATTTGTATGTCACGACTTCTGGATTTGCTGTTTTTCAGCACGGTTGTGCAATCCTCATCACGTTATGAATTGTCTCATCCTATTGAAGACAAAGAAATTTGTGTCGGGATTGTGCCTCATCGGTGACGTGTTTGATTTGTTGGACAACTTTCAACATCGGACTGATATTCTGCAACAAGCATTCACTAGAAATTACGGGCGGAGTTGAACCTAGGTAAAAGTTTTGGGAAACGAAAAAATCTTAGCGGTACGAGTTGGTTAAGACCAATTGGAAATATGAAACGGTGATATCACTCTGGAACATACGTTCCCTAGGAATGGCGGGCAGAGTTATATCTATTTGGAAACTACTTGAAACATTCGAAGTGCGTGGGGAACGCGAGTAGGCGCCAGTTGTTACGAAGTTTAGTAAGTGGTAGTTGGTGGGAGCAAATCAATGTTCTCGGACTCGTTTCCACTAAAGAAATTCATGCGGATCTTTAGAATCAGTCTTTAGCGATTGTTCTATCTTTAACCTTCTTGCTTACTCCAACAACGAAGTCCAGTTCCCTAACCATTGACCGTCAACTTCACATCAAATTCTTCAAGCGTTGACTTCATTTAGTTTATATACTTTTCTTGGGAAACTTTTCAGTAGCAGACGTTATTCCCATCAATTTCCAAAAGGAGTTGTAATTCTTGTTGTTGTCGTAGTTAGATTTGGATGATGAAGATCAAATCTTGTTTGGATAAATAAACTCCTTGAACTTCATCTAAGTCTGGTACTCAGTGGCAAATCCTAGCTCCTTGTCCACGTACTTTTCATTAAAGGTGAACTTAGCCTCTTGCTTGTTGCCCAACTGACCAGTACTCTTATCTACTAACTGTTCAGCCTTGTAATTTTCAGTGTAATGGCTTGAGACTCCACCAAATTCATCATTGTACAAAGATCGAGCTTTACTCTAAATTTCTTTGGACTTATTGAGCTTTGGGTTGCTCAAGGGCATCACTTTAAGGTAGCTAATCATGCCACTGCATGCATGCGCAAGCTGCTTTGTATCTTTCTTCTTTGTCAGTCAGTTGATTCAGAGGTTCTATGTTTAATTGTTGAACTTTGAAACAACTCTCACAAAGTATTGTGAATTATGAAATGTCTTTGGCCTCGTCAAATCTTATTAACATTTCTTCACTATTCTTGAGCTTAGACCTAATTCCTTTTTGGCTAAGAAACCAGTCAACCTTTTTGTGATGTTCAACCAAATAATCATAAACAGTGACTTCTATTTCTGTATCTTCACCTTCTTTCGTTTGTTCGTCCCTCAATGGAAAACTGGATCATACATTTGTATTGATATTTTTTACTACCTTTCACCTAAACCTCATCTTGATCATCCGAACCTAATTCGACCATTATCCAGTAAGACCGTATTGGATTGGAAAAGCTGAAAGCTAAATCTACTGAAATCATATAAATTGTTAGGAGGTTCAAACGTCAAATTATTGATGAGATATCGGACGAAGTTATGTGACAAGTGATGTTATCAGGTGTGTGACATCATATCTTAAACAATTAATAATCCTTAACTGTCAACCAAGGTACCTGTATGAACTTAAACAACAGAGTTGTATATTCAAATCCCGATATCTATTTGGTGGACTTGTTTTAACCCTCAAATTCTTGAATGTTCTTTCAGCCTTCTCGCTCAATCAGTGATGAATTTGCGATCGATCTATTCGGCGAAAGTGTGCGCCCAATTCTTATCGATACAGATAGGAATAGTTGGGGCATAACCTTTTCACAAGCTTGCCAGACTTACCAGAAAGAGTTCCATGATGAGGTTTATGCCGTCTTTTGGCAAGGGATTAGTGAAGATTGTAGTGCAGATGATCAGCAGATTGCATCACTATCTTTATGCTAAATTGAATGGTCACCACTTATATCCTGCTGCAATTCATCAACATCATATCGTACTCTAGTAATTCTTTTCCAACGATAGGTAAATAAGTTTATTTGCCCAAATATTTTAAGGGTATCTTCCACCCAACCCTAATACATCTTGTATGTATCTCTACTAAAACTAAATTCCATCTTAAGTTCCGAGTCTGATATCTAAACGAACTATCTAGACCTTGGAGGCGCGTTGTGTTCACTCGTATTATGGATTTAGCACATTTAGAAGTTGCACTTCTCTCGAAAGGTGTATACTCTCATGGGGTTTTTAGGTTGATCACTAGCGAGTCTTTCTTCTTTCCACCAACATTGACCTTGTTTGACTAGAAATCTACTTCTAAGCAAAAATTAAGAGGTGGATTAAGCACTACAACAATTCCCGAGAGATACTGCTTGTTGGGAAAGATGACTTCTCATTTTCTGCTTGCTTGGCTTAAGCTTTTGAGTTTGTTATTAACATGGTAGCCACTTATCTTGAATCCTAAGGTACAGTTTTCAAGTGGGTTATTTGTTGACAAAATTTTGGAGTAGTTGGTCACATTTGGAAGAACTGAGGAGGCTGGTGTGCTTGGTGTTGGATGGAGTCATTACGACGACAATTTTTGTTTTGTTCGGTTTGGGTATGGCACTTTTTGTGACATGGTACGAGAGTTTTCTACAAACGACATTGGTTGACAAGAGAGTATTGTGAACTAGTATTCGAATGATCGAATTTACGACGTGTGAAATTGTGCACCTCAGGAAATTACTGCTTGCTTAATGAGACAACAAATAGGTGGTCGATATTGCGGGCGGCCGATTGTGATATCGATGGCTTATTGTTGGGTTCGTCCAGCAGGTGGGTAGGAAGACCCGTCTTCGGCAGCTGTCACGGGTTTGTTATTCTTGGGACTCGACCCAAAAACACATCTATTCTCGGAGTACGTGAGGTTACGAATTCTTGGGCGAGACCCATTCTCATTTTTCAGTATAAGTATTTTAACTTCCTTTACTTTAGTTATTTGTTTTTTTCGTTACAAATGTTTTGGGGAAAGTATTTCCGTTTTTAGTTTTAAGTTGGTACGAGTTTTTGACTTAGGTGATTGCATATCTATTTTGACGTTATCTTATTTTGCGTACTTATTTTTTACCTTACGTCAATATATGTTTTCAGCTTTATATCTTTATAAAGTATGTTTCTACTTTTACACTAATGGGGAAGAAAGTAAGAGCTTGGAGGCATGATAGAGGATTTTTGCAACCCACTTGCGACGGTGTGACATATTCTCTTTAATGCACCCACTTTGACTTGATTTCTCTTTATACATATATTCTTCTTCCTATTTTCGAGTCATTCAGTGTAGTAAGTTATTTTAAATTTCGGGACAAAATTTTATTTAATGGGGGTAGATTGTAACAACCTGACCCGATTTTATTGGAACGAAGAAGGTATTTTCATGAAACTTCACCTTGGGCTAGATCTTTTTCTTTTAAAAATGGTTTTTGGGTCTTAATTGGCGAGCCCAAGGGGCCCACCCCCTGATTTGTGTCCCTCGGCCTCTCTCTCTCTCTTCTCCCTCAATATCCCTCATCTGTCCCTCTCGACTCCATGCAACTCTCTCCTTCCCTCTTCCCCGAAAACACATACACACACACAGCAACCATCACCACCATACTTGGATTGTGATCTCGAAAACCCTAAGCAAGGGAGTGCTCCACCGTGGCAGTCACAATGCTTAATCCCCCGACGAACTCCGGTGACTTTCGAGGATTCTTCGACGTAAGTAAGCTTCGAGGCTCCTTTGATCTTCCTTCCTTGTAGTCTACATTACTTGGTTAGTGATTAAAATGGCTTTGGTGAAGGTTTTAGCATGAAAAACAACTCGAGGGGCATTTTGTAGAAATCTGGAAATTCCAAGCCGTGATCATTTACCCATATTATAGGATATTTTCCGGCCAACTCCGGCCACCTATAGGTCCCCACTTGGTATGAATCTCTTCTCCACATTCCTAACTACATTTTTGCTTTTGAATCACTCAATTTCACTCAATTTGGTTAAGTAACGAAGAAGTTAAGAAGCTTTGAAAATTCCCAAAACCTTTGGCCAAAAACCCAGTTTTCCGACAAGCACTGCCCCCTTTCGAGGATTTTCTGGCCAAAATACGGCTATTTGGCTGGTTTGCAGGGTATCAATCTCTTTATCTTGTCGAGTACTACAACTTTCATGTTTGGATCACTTGATTTGGATGAGTAACGAAGAAGTTATGAGCCTTGGAAAATGATGTGAAATATATAAGCACACAAATTAAAACCCTCTTTTGACAATTGTAGTATATGTATAAGTAGGGATCGTTCTAAACCGGGGATTAAGAGGGATTACTAAATCACTTGGAAACTGACTCAAAAACGTAAAACAAAGTTTAAAACACTAAACTAGACTCAAAGAATGCAAAACTAAACACTTAAAACACTAAAACAAACCAAAAGACTCAAACAGCACCCAAAACACTCAAAACTGCCTTAAAAACACAATCTGGGCAGTTTTGAGCACCTAACCTAATTTGGACGAATTTGGGTGTTAAATTGAATCAAAACACTTAGAAACACAAACTAAGACACTTTCTAACTAAATTGGACACTAAAGTAAAGGGGGATTGAGTTTTTGACGAAATTAAACAAAGTGCACAGATTGTAATAAAGACAGAATGTAAATACGAATTTGATGAAAATATGGATGGAATGCTAGCTAGAAGGTTCTTCTCCACACATGTCACACTTGCATACAAGATGATTTTCAGTTGGTCTTTCGATGAATCATGAAACTCAACACCCCAGGTTAATTAGGTCCGCTTAAATTAACCTTCAAGTTCTCCTTAAGTTAATGAATTGGATGGGAAAACGCATACAACAATTCAAAACATTCTCCAAAAGTCCTTTACGTGAAAAGCACAATAAAGATACAATCAAAGATCATTAAGCAACATGAAAACTATAAGTGTTGACGAGGCATTCGTTACTATGATGAGCATGAAACTAGTGCCAAGAATTCATTTAACGCGATTGTTTATAAGCAACCTCCACTACTTGTGAATATAAGTTTGTAACTATTAGGTGAAACTCCCTCATATTCTAGCATCATATTCATGCATGAAAACTAAGCGTGCACTCTCAATAAACATACACAAATAAGTTATCAATCAAGTAGTTAAACAAATTGAATCCACAACTCATGAAATTCCAACTGAAGGTAATCAATTTATATTGCAAGCATAAACATGGTTTTGAATCACCCTCTAGCTAACTAGGGATTTAGCCTCTCATGTTCACAAAAAGAGAAACAAAATTGAAATTAAACATAAAGAACAAAAGATTGATTACACCTAGAACGCCCAACGAATCCACTTTGAATTTCTGCGCGTTTAAGCTCCTCTTTCTTCTTCTCCTTGCTGCGGCAGAGATGTTTTTGGATGATTTGGGATGATTTTCTTGGTTGTAGATGGGTTTATGGGGATATGGTGGTGCAGCAAGGGGTGTGAGTGGTGGAGGAAGGTTTGAATGGTGGCTGGAAGGGTGGGGATGGTTGCGGCAGAGATGGGAAGTGGCTGGAATTGATGGATGTTGCGGCTTGAAGGGAGAAGATGAATGGGTGGCTGCGGCTGAGAGGTTTTTGAGTGAATGGCTGAATGAAAATTAAACCTAGGGTGCTGCATTAGATGTAGAATATATAGGGTTTCAGAAAATAAAACCCTAAGTTATTTTGGTTAGTTAAAATTAAGTTAAAAGCTTCTAGAATTAGGAAATTAAATCAGAAATTAAAAGGGACATGGCTGCAAGGTGCGGCTAGGGTTTATTTAGAAAGGGAAATAGGGTTTAAGTGCATAACTTTGGACAAAAATGCCCCCCTTGCACGGCAAGGGAAGGAAAGAAAGGGAAAGGGCACGACAAGGGGGTTTAAGGGGCCTAGGGCCTTCGTTTTGTGTCCTAAAGTGCCTACAAGGCCTTCAAAGTGGCTAGAAAATATGGACGTTTAAGATTAGGAAAGATTACCAAAACAGGAAACCTAGGGTTAACTTTCCTACTTCAAGTAGGAATCCTTGTTGGAGTAGGAATCCTCGTTTCTTTAAGTCTTCAGCTTATTCATTCCTCCTTCGCTCCAAAAGACTCCAATTTGCATCTTCTTGCACACTTTGGCCTTATAATCTGAAAATACACAAAAGTGACTTTAAACACTAAAATAACTAAGGAAACACAACATAAATGCACGAGAACAAGCTAATTAAGTCGCATGAATATGCTCCTATTAGAAAATCAACCCAGAAACCAGCCAAAGGGTGGCCTGAAAACCACCCTCAACCTAGGCCCTTGGGCCAGGTTACCCAGCCCATCTGACCCAAACCCAGAGCCTAAATGTCCAGAGGCCCAAGCCTTGCGAAGCCCAACCCAAATCCTTTTTTATTTAAACCCCAAAACCCTTTTACAGTGGGCTGGGCTTAAAGCCTGAACCCTTCAAAACCCAACCCTTTAAAGCCTAACCCAAAACCCTTTGAATTTAGGCCTTTGGGCCTAGGACCTTTCGGCCAAAACTTATCAACCCAGCCCAAATCTGGTTGGAATATTCTTGGAATATTCTTTGTGTTGACTTTTCGAAAATTTAACCAGGACCCTTGTTAGGGTAATTCGACGTCCTGAATCCGTTTCCGACGTCTGTTTTCCCAAATTCAATTGTCTTAATATAGTTTTATTAACTGGATCCTTTATGTGCTTAGGGGCAATTATTGTGGTGTTTTCTTCTTCGCTAGTTTGCGTAGCTCTTCAGCGAAGAAGTATCTGTAAGTGGACCCCTTCTAAAAATGTGTGTTTTAATAGTAGAAATGCATACATGAAAAGAATGATTTAATGATTACGTTTTATGAGATAACATGCTTATTGAGGTTAGTTTGAATTATTACTATATTTAGAACATGTTTCGAACACCTCTTTATAGTATAGATGAGGGATGACTTTATACTATGAAGTTGCTTTTCAAATATATATATGTTCAATGGTTTTGTACTTACCTAGTGGTCCCTATTCTGCTACGGGGCAAGAGATAGATTCCGTCCTGGGCGACGGTTATGGTGTTGGCATAATGCCAGAAGATGGTTTTCCTCTGGCTATTAGCACAAGGACGGGGAGCTGGCACGGGGCCTAGGGGTGATTTTCCTCTCGCAATTGGCACAGAGAAGGGGAGCTAGCATGGGGCCTGGAGGGATATTATTTGTAGTTCTCTTATTTGGAAGTTATGTCTAACTCAGGGGGAGTATCCTGAAGTATACTCACTTGATCTTTATGTACTTTTTTTTTCCTATGATTAGGAGCATTTTTCCCACTGGGTTTTTGCTACCAAACGAGGTTTTGATAAGACACCTATCCTACGATGATCATACTCCGTTGAGTTCACTACTTTCGTCTTGTATGACGTTTATTTTAGACATTATGCATACTTCTCACTTTTCTCCTTAGTATATGGGTTCATCTGCCTTAGATTTTACCATAGCAAGGTTTTGTGACTTCATCAACTATTCTACCTTATCTGCTGAAGACCTGATGCGATGTTTTGTTTCAGTATTTACACACTCAAGGGAAATGTTGTAGTCATATTTAGAATAAGAATGTGATTATGTAAATCTTAATGTATGTAAGGATGTCTTGAAATATTCTCTTTAGTAGATATTATTCTATTAGAAATGTAATCATATTAAGATAATAATTTAACCTATCATACTACAATTAATTAAAAAAAAAAAAAAAAAAAAAGCCAGCCATAATAAAATAAAATGACAACGAACCTCATAATTAAATCTGGCTTTTCTCTCTTATTGCCGTCGGCCTCCCCCCTCGCAATTCCCCTTCATTGCCTACACCAGTACGGTCAAATTTTGATTATTTTATCAGGTTTTCAACCTACGCCAAAAGGGAACAATGGGCGACGACGAGAAGGTGAAGAGCGAGGCTCTGCAGATAATCGAACGACACCAGAACTTGCCGAGTCTCGTCGTCTTCGATCTCGACTACACCCTCTGGCCCTTCTTCTGCGAGTGCTGCTACTACGACGACACGCCGTATCTTTACCCGCAAGCCTCGGGAATATTGTATGCGCTCAAGGACAAGGGAATATCCATGGCTGTTGCTTCGAGATCTCCAACTTCTGACGTTGCCAAATCTTTCCTCCAAACACTGGGCATCCCCTCATTGTTTCTCACCCAGGTTGGTTGATCATTTTCTTGTTTTATTTTCTAATCTTTAATTCGCAATTTTTTTAATTGAAATTAAAAATAAAAGACCTAATAGTTATGAAAATCCAATCCATCGAGTGGTAAGTAGAATTGAAACCACACCCGTTCGATAAACAATTTGTGATTCGATAAACAATTTGTGATCAGTTCTTGGTTATCATTTTTTCTAATGATGCACATATACTTCTATTTGGTCGTTTATCCCGTATTCGATACTTGCTCGATACTCTTGGATACTCTTCAGACACGTATCATGGTCAATGCACATGGCTTTGACTTGATGAATAGGCGTAGGATACACGTATCCGACTTTTAGGATACATTTATACTTTCAAAAATGATAATAAAAAGGAGAAAATTAATAGCTATATCTATAATTGAAGGTTGGATGCATTTACACTTTCAAAAGTGATAATGAGGTGGAGAAAATTGATAGGAGATATTTATAATTGAAAGTTGATGAATACAAAGAGTTTCCCTCTAATTAAAACTATGAAAACAACTCTCACACTTCTTCTACTGTATATTAGTTTTCTAACTTTTCTCCTCCAACAACTCAAATGTACTTGAATTTGAAATTTTGAATGATGAATTATGTTTTAAATCGTATATTTTTATTTTCCATATTCATAGAGTATTGTGTCTTAACTTTTATAGATTTTTCGTATTGCAGTGTCATATCATATCGTGTCTCCGTTTCTGTATCCATGATTCATAGATTTTTTTTTTTTCTTTTTTGAGCTGGATATATGAGGAGAGTATATATAATGGGAGAGCGGAAAAAACGAAATGGTTATCAAATGAATGTTAAATGTTATATATGTTAGATAAAGCAACTAATCTACAGTTGCGTAAACTGAATGTATTATGTGTTTGTAATTATGCAGGAGATTTTCTCCAGCAGGACTCACAAAACAGAGCATTTCCAAAGAATTCATGCAACCACTGGGGTACCCTTTACTGAGATGCTTTTCTTTGACGACGAGGATAGAAATATTCAAACGGTAATCTATCTACCATTTATATCCGTTTTGGAAGATTTTCCCAATAAGACTGCATTGAATTGAAAAACATAGATATTAAAATGGAATTCGGGTATTTGAAATGATTAGATTCAATGAGTCATCCGAAATTCGTGTGTTTGATCAATCACATGGTGTTTACAGGTATCAAAAATGGGTGCGACAAGCATTTTAGTTGGTAATGGTGTGAACCTTGGAGCTTTGAGGCACGGTTTGTCCGAATTTGCGCGAAAGTCAGCTTCATCGAGCAGGAGCTAGTAGAGATCATTTTCCCCATCTCAGGACTGCAATGCTTGTTTCAGCATTTGGTTGCTCTGGTACCAATTCATACGATGAGATTGATATATTGTTGCTCTTACTACTTGAATGTAACTATCATTCGTATAGTGGCTTAGATACATTGTACTGATTAACTTGTCATTGGCTAGATTGTACCACATTGTCGTACTATTGGAAAGAAACGATCATTTATGTTAGTAAATTTGAAAGTTGTGGTGTATACTGTCCATTTCCTTCAGATTTTAGGACAGTTGATGTTGTTTTGATGTAGCATTTCATCTTGCCTCTCTGTTAGTTCTTGCTAATCAGACAAAATGACAATCGATCTCAAGCTTGATCTCCATACGACTTTATAAAACACGCGGTTAAGGGGTGTTTGTTCTTATTGGAAAACCGCATTCTGCTAAATAAATGCTCGAGAGGTAAGACAACATTGGTAATTCTCAGAAAAAAATTTTGCATTCGTTTAGCTCGATTTTACTTAAGACCAAACCCTAACCGGTTTCATTTTAATTTAGCATTCTAACATTTAGACTTACCGTTGAGGTTGATTCTTCATGTTAACTGGTGTAATTGACACCAGAACAGTGAACACTGTGAAAGGTTAAACCTTTTGAGTTTGACTAAAGGCGAACCATTGTTCTGATGAACCAATTTCAATTTTTCTCGTCGAAAACGAGTTTGCAAAGAGAAACTTAATAAATTGCAGAAACATTGGCTGATGCACATAAGCAAAAGAAAATTACATGATTAAAAGGATAAGTCAAATTTGTGGAAACTTGTTCTGGTTGGAAATAAAATACTTACACACGCGTGGGTCGTCATACACAAGCTAAAAAATTCCATGCTATGACTAAACTGCATGATATTCTGAAACATATACTAGCTAATGGTTGAGGTCTCTAAACGGAGATCTTTTATCAGAAATGGCTTCAGATATCTTGACGATGATAGGCGTACGCACATTCTCTTGTTCTGGATCAACAAGTTCATCATCCCATTTCAAATCCATTCCTGAACCCTTGTCGTCAAAAGAGAGCATTATCCTTTCCAACATTCCCATCAGTTGTTTATCCGTAGCGCAGAACTCCCAGAGCTTATCACCCAGCCCTCCTATAAACCGCAATAAATTTTCCTTTTCCGATGACAACTGAATGACATCTTCAAGTAAATTTCTTCTTTTATTCTTGAGCTCCTCAACCAAGGGATCTGAGTTTATTAGCTTTGTCTTCATTTGATTAGTCAGTCTCTTCACTTCCTGCTCTTTTGTTTCCAACTGAGCTTCGACCTCCAATGCTTTCTGTTTCGACTCACATGAGGATTTTTGTTGTGATTCAAGTTTCTGCTGTATATTACAGATTTCATCCTCAAGTTCCATGGCCATCAATTGCTTTTCTTCAATTTCAAGTGCAGCCATAACCTCAGCAGCAGTGATTTTTTCCCAAGCTTCGTAAATCATATCAATTTCTGACTGTTTCTCGGCTAGCTGTGAAGAGAAAGAAGCTAATGAGCTGTTAAACTTGTGTTCCAAGGACTCCACAAGCTGGAGAAGAACATTCACTCTCTGGTATTTCTCTTCGACATGCTGGATGAGTTTCTCTTTCTCATACTCAAATGTTCTCTCTGCATCAGTTTGTGCCATCACGAGACCTGCGAATTCCCTTCTCAATGATTCCTGCTCTAGCCAGTGGACCTCTTTCTCGAGTTGCTCAAAGTTCTTGTCCTTCTCTCTTGTGAATTGGAGAAAGATTGAATTCTCTGACTCTAAGGACATCGATGTCTCTGTCTTTACTGACTCAGCATCGTCGAGCTTCTGCTCCAGTAACACAATCTTCTCCTGGAGGTTATCTATTATTTTGTCTTTCTCTTCAAAAATAGAAAGAAGACCCTTTTTTTGTTGCTTTATGGTTTCCTCGACTTCTACCTGTGCAAGAAGAGAAGCTTCCAACTCTTTACACATTCCTACACTTGCTTCAAGATCACTTCTTAAGCGCTCTGCAATTGATTTCCATATTTGCAATTCAAATTCAATTTCATTTTCTTCAAATATTTTTTCAGCCAACTCAACATTTGATCTCTCCAAGGCATCATTAACTTCTCTAAGCTCTCTTTCAACTTCTTTCCGTATATGAAGCTTCTGGTTGTCAATGAGATCCATAACTTCAATTCTACTCGATAAAGATGCTGCCTTTTCATGCTCTTCTTCAGTACCTGCCAGTGCTCTAATAAGAACATCATTCTTCATCTCCAGCTGTTGCATCAACAGAGAAATCTTTTCTTCGTTCTCTTTATCATGCCGATCCATTTCACACTTCTCATTTGCAATCTTTAACTGTGCCCCAGAAATTCCAAGTTTTAAAACCAATAACATGACGGAAAGCTCCTGCATACTTAGAAAATGATTGGATTCCAACTCCATCTCGAGCTCTTCTATCGTTGCATCTTTCCTTTCTAGCTCATTCATATAGTTGCGCACATCACTTGTCATCTTTTCTAGTTGAGAGTTGCATACAACTTTGTTGAGCCGATTATCTGTACAGTCCCTGTGCTTCTGCTCCACTTCCATCCTGAGTTCTTTTAGTGCTGCACCGTTACTCTTTAACTCAGACTTATGGTTGTTCAGGTCTGCCGTCATACTTTCCAGTTGAGAGCTCCATTCAGCTTCTTTGGCCCTATGATTGGCAACAGATTCTCTGTGCATCTGCTCCAAACTTTTGAGCTTGTTTCGTAGCTTTGCCAGGGAAGGTGAACCTGGTGCTGATTGGATTTGGGCTTCCTGGAGTTCTTTCAGCAAAGCTCGCAACTCCTGATTTTCTTGTTCCAGCTTCCTTGTTTGATATCCCATTTCTTTATGAAGTGCCTCTTTGGTGCTTAGAGACTGTCTCAATGATGCAATTTGTTTGTCCCTCTGAGCAGTCAAGCATTCCAGCTGCGATTTGGCATGCTCACGATCAGAAAAGACGTTCTCAAAGCGTGTTTGGAATTCAGAGACTTGAACCTCCAGATACTTTGTCCGGCTTTCTTCATGAGCCAGGGCTTGGTTGCACCCCTGCAGCCGGTTTTGAAGATTATCTGAAATTTGGGTTTTAGAATCTAAACTCATCTGCAATTGACAAATCTCATCGAGAAATGAAGACTTCTCCATCTCCCATTCCTTCTTACCCGCCTTGAATTGTTCACGTAGCTTGTCGTGTGCTTCTTCCAGATGTCTGAACTGCTCCGTCTTCCATTTTATTTTATCTTGAACTTTATGATTTTCCTCCTCTAGTTTGAGTATCACCTCATCTCTCTCTCTCGGCTCTTTGGGTACATTTGCTTTCTTTTCTGCTTCCGAACATTTCTTCTGTGAGACTGATAGACGGCCTTTGAGGTCTTTAATCTCGTCTTTATATGCACAAAGTGTTTGCTCTTGATCCATTTTCTTTTCATTTGCCTCGTCTAAAGCCAATGCCAATGCTTTGTTCGTGTCTTCCAATTTTCTAAACTTCTCATCACAATCAACTCGAAGTTTATCGTTTGCAGCCCTTAGATGTTGAACTATGGACTCTTCCTCTTTCAAAGCGCATTTAAGATCTTCACACGTCTGCTGTGCCATCGAGATTTCCTCTGTCTTCTTGTTTAGTTCTTGTGTCTGCTGCTCGATTTTGGAACTTGCCTGCTGGAATTTTGTGAGCTGCTCATTGTGTGCTTTCCTCAAGCTCTCGTATAGTTCTGATTTGCTTTTATATTCTGCCCTGAGCTTCTCAAGCTCAGCTTTAACTTCGTCCAGCTCTTCGTAAACCTTTTCCATATTTTTTCCCCTTTCAGTTTAACAAAAAAGACCTGTTTGCAAACAGAACAAAACTTCAATATCCAACACCTCCCAAATTCTTATCACATGAATACTAAGAACAATATAACACAAGACAACGTGAACCGAAAACAATGCAGCTGAAGCGCTAGAACTGGAAATGGAAAATCATGTTTCAACGGCTCAACAACCGAAAAAAGCCTCCGTCTTTCTGACCTTTTTCTTTCCTTACAGGATGAACCATACTTATAAGAAATGTCAAGAATTTAGCACAATTAGATGCCAACTTGAAATTTTGCACCACACGCATCTTTTCAGTTAAAATCTGTGGCTAAATGTGTGAAGACACTCAAAAGTTATTCACTTCTAGAAAACATTTCAGTCAAGGTTCAATACAACAGAAAATAATGAGGACACCAAGGAATCAGAAAATGTTCCGAAACAACATATCAGTACATGTATATTAAATGAATCGAGAAACAAACTGATATGAATCTATAACTACATTGTGTCTATTCTTCGTCTCGGGGTATCGTAATAAGACCTTGATTCGGATAAAAAGGTCCCCGTAAAATCTGAATGTGGAAATTTCATGCTTTGTTCCATTGTTTGTTTGGTGAGAAAAAGTGAGAAGCACAAAGAAACTAAGAGCTTGAATCTAAACCCAACAAAGAACAAAAGGGCAAATATCAAGATTTCAATTTTTCTTTTTCTTCTTCTTTTTCTTGGCAGTCTTAGCAACCAAACATTGTTGGAAACCCCACATCGGAGATTTGACAAAACAAAATCTATAGAAATCAACTTGGAAATTAAGAATTTGACATTCCAGACCCAAAAATCACAAGAAGAAAAAAAAAATGCAACAAATAGTGAAGGAAAACTGCTTAAATCTAGCATAATACAACCAATGACTCAGTGTTTGGTCTCCAGGAAAACACAGGAAATGAACATGTTTCCTAGTTAGACTGGTTTTACATCCGAAACCGAGAATTCTATCAATTTCCTGAAATTTTCTCACTAACCAAACAAGATTTGAGAAAAACAAAGAGAACCCAGAAACGTACCTGGCTGCGAGATCACAGATTCGACATTCGAGTAGGACTTCACGCAAGTGTTGTGGGTTTTCGATTTTCTGGTTGTTTCACTTCTTTGTGCTGAGGAAAGTGAGAGGAAAAGCAAATGCGAGAAAACTCGGAAAGAAAGAGAAGTAGCCGTTAGGATTCGAGTGTGGAAATTGAAAAGGTTTTGTACGACCCAACACTAACGGCGTTATAGTGTTGGCTACTAACTGGCGTTAGTGCTTTAAACTGTGTTGGAACTTGGAAGTTTAGGACAGAATGGGAATCGTGAAATACTAGCCGTTGGAATATGGGATTGGATTTGTGTTGGGCCTTTCAATCCCAATTCCTAAGAAATTCGTTTAGGGTTTGCATCATCTACAGAATCAAAAAGGGGTCGATAATGGATGAAACCTACAACACAAACCCTAGCTTTAACCAAGATTTGATTAGGCCTCAGGAATCTCTCTAATGAACTTTTGACATTTGGTAAAGGAAAAAAAAAGTCAAGATTGTTGGGTATATACATACAAAGATCGATTTTCCATTTTTTTTTTCTGGGGAATAATTTAGACGGGTTCAACTAGATATTTGCTCGAACGAAAATAGAAATCTAAAATCCATACGAATGAGTTACAAGGATTTTGTTAAGCCTGAATTAACAAATTACGTACCAGGTCAAACTCTGGTTGAGCTCGAAATTATGAGTTCAACATGTCCAAACTTAGAGATCTTGGCCTTTGGTTAGGACCATTGGCCAAGATTGAAATATAAATCGACGGTGTCACCTTTATCCCATTTTATCACAATATCCGTGAAACTCTCTTTGATGCTTTCTCCATATCATGTAGCCTTCATTTGACCCAAAGAAGTGATTCCCCTTCATCTTACCTTGAAAATCCTTTGTGGCTTTTTTTCTTTTCACCTTGGAGTTTTACCATATGGTAAATTTGAGAGAGCTTTATGGACATTGGTAGAATTGCATGGAAGCTCACTGGTTGGGCATCTGATTCCTTTACTTCCTAAAATGGGTTGTGAGAGTGGAGGAAACAAATGAAATGTTGATGAAAATAAAAAAGAATGCACTCCGAATTTGAAGGAGAATGTTACAATTTCGGAAGGAGTGGAGCTTTTTTCTCAAATGAAAATAAAAAACGAAATGGTTGTACAAAATTGACTCAAAATGATACTTTTTTGTTTTGAAAAAAAACTACCTTTTTTTATTTCTAAACTGCATCTATATTAGTTTGGCATTGTAAATTACGCTTCAGCTAACAAAAAAAAAAAAAAAACAACTAACAAGATTTCATAATGCGCTACAATTGCCAATGTTTAAAGCAAATAAATCGATAACATGAGCTACCACATTGACCTCATGACATTGTCAGCGACACGAAAACTCACGAAACCATAGAGACATAGCCTTAATCGCCTTTGAGAAACCTAGGGTTAAGTTAACCCAAAGAATTTCCCTATCAATTGGTTGTTCAATAACTGTCGATAGTAGGTGGTGTCATCCATATGAATGGTACATTTCATTCATGTGCACTTTTGGTGTTGAAAGAGGGTCCATTTTGACGATTTCAATTTGGAGGACGGTGGCAACTAGCAAGTCATCCATTTGCCATTTTTGTGCCACACAACACAAGTTATGATAAGAGCCTTGTCACCACAACCACATACTCAAAAACACTAGATACACCACATTCTACTGCCTCCTTGTAATTACACTATTATATCCAAAAGCTCAAACCTTGAAAGCTTTGCTTCCATACACCAATACTTGGCTCCACAAAAAAAATTGTTAGGAATTCATCCTTTTAATATTTCGTGGCTGGCTAACGGAACTTTTCATGTTATAGATCGTGTACATATCATTATTTCAAAAAAAAAAAAAATGAATATAAAATGAGATCATGTAGTCATCAAGCTATATAAAGAATAGATGATAAGAATTGGTAACCTTTAATTATTTCGTTGCTGGCTCTTAGAACATTTCATGTTATAGATTGTGTAAATATCATCATTTTAAAAAATGAATATAAAATGAGATCACGTAGTCATCGAGCCGTTTAAGAATAGATGATTGGAATTAGCAAAAAAAAATAAATATTATAATATGAGCTGTTTATTTATTTACTACAATTAATTAACTAAATGATCTTAATTTTTATTTAATTTTTTACATAAATAATACTTACACAATAACTTATAATATAATAGCGTCTTACTCTTTTTTGGTAACCTTTTGGTGGTAGCCTTTTCATCATTTCATTCTCATGTAACGTGCCAAATGGAGGGGACTGTTGGTCCTTTTTGTATCCATTAGGCTGTGCATATGAGTCATTGACCATGACATTACCCATGCAAATTGCAACAATACAAGAGTTTATTCAACTTGCGGTTCATATTTTTTATAATAAACATTTATTAAACATGTGATGGCACTAAGAATGTATCTCATATTCATCACTCTTATTGTTTCTATTTCTTTTTCCAATGAAATAATAGTATTGTCACTCAGTACTACGGTTTGATGATATTCTTCATTCGCTTAAAAGTGAGAGGTTTTAGGTTCGAATTTCATAGATGACGAATTCGATACCAAATTTGACTGCCCATTATGTGACTTAGCCTAACTCCCATATCCCCTAATGTAACAATATGATGTATTAAAAAAAAAAAATGAAATAACGGTATTATTCATTGAGCCTTGAGGAATTTGAGATGAGTTTCATTTTTTAACAAATAATATTATCTATACTAAGAGAGATAAGATGAGCTTAACCTCATAATGGGGCTAACAATAATGTGGTTCAAATTCGGCTTTAGCGTGAATCGAATATAAAATCTCTCATTTATAAATGAAAAAAAAATTATTAGACCGCAACACTAGGTGACAATTAGATGTCGGTTATAATTTCAATAATTCAATGCAGAGAGTCAAACTCTCATATATTTTCATGCTCGTTTCTTAATCTTTTCTTCGAAGCCTTAACCCATAGGTTGACGTAGGTTACACGTGTCAGTAACTTGAACCGCAAACACATTGGGGTTTAGATCCACCGCGGCAGCAAATTTGGAATCCACCCCACTAATCACCCTAATTTTAAATTAACCCATTAATTAATTACACGACTCGGAAATGATGCCAAACGATCGGAGGAGCACAGTAAGATTCATACTCCGCCGCACTATCTGAACAGAAAGGCTAGATCATGACCGTCGAATGTGCCACGGTAGAGTCCAAAATAAAATGAAAAATAAATAAATAAATAAATTGGAGAGGATTTTTTTATAAATTCGGAAGCAGACGTTCACTCGCAGTTGGTTTCTCAGAAAACACAGAGAGAGCGAGAGGAAGAAGAAGAAAGAAGAAGACGACGGTGGCGACGACGGGGCTGCGAAAACCCTATTAATTCCTTTTCTCTTTCTGAAAATTTCCTTCGCGGTTACTCCACCTCCGTCTGCCGCCATAGTTTTGGGGTTTTATTTTTTTCTGGGCAATAAAGTACCGATTTCACCCCTTTGGAATCTCGAAAAATTCAGACTTTGTACTCGTGGTCTTGACCCAAGTCTTCCTTTTCAAGTTTTTGGGGTGGGTTTTGTTCTATAAGTAAGATAGTGTCAGTTTGCGGACTTAAAATTTGGGGATTGTTTTCTGGGTTTGTGATTTTCCGGTGTTTTTACTGTGAATTTTTCTGGGTATATTTGGAACTAAAAAAAAGAGGGAGTTGAAGTAATTTTTGAATATTTTCAATTGGGTCATTGTGTTTTTGGAGTTCGATTAAGTTCAAGTTGGTTTTCTTTGAGTTTGATTCTTGAGACTTTTCTATTAATGGAAAGTTTTAAGCTTGATTATTGAAATTTGGTTTCACTAATTCATTGGACTAAGTTTCTATCTTGTTTAATTTGACCCCCTTGAACTATGAGGAAAACAAGATCAATGGCTTTTTGCTATCTTTAGATTTGGTTAATTGATCCTTACCTTTTTAAATGGTCTTAATTATTGCTTTGGGTAGTGGATTTTGAGTTAGGATATGATTTACTTTTGTTAGTGATTGACAGTTGGTTGCTGCTGCAACAGGGAGGAACCATTTGGGCTTCCCATTCTTTTGGTCTCAAATTTTGAATCTCTCTGGGCTTTTACTCCTTTTTCCCTCAATTCTTTGCCATCATCTTTTAGCTTTCCACTAAATTGGGGTTTCGAAAAATGGCAGTCTCTTTCACTCGTCTGTCATGGTGTTGGTGGAGTGGGAAGGAGAAGGAGCCTGCTAACAGTGGCTCCTCAATGAATTCTTCTTTTGAGTGTGGTTTTGGTGGTCTGAGGGAACCGGGGGCGGTTCAATTCTCTTCGGTTAAGGGCCCAAAAATGGCCTCGTCTCCGAGGAAGGTAAGAGGAAATGGCAGAGTAGGGAAGAGAGGAGGGTTGATAGGGAGTATGATATTGTTATTGTGCCATCGGATGGTGGTGCGTTTTTGTCAGGGTCCGAATCCGACGATTCGGACTGGTCTATTGGGTGGTTGGAGCCTCATGGCTCTGGTTTCCAGAGTGACGATGACGAATCGGATAATAGCTTTGCAGTGCTGGTCCCGTGCTATACCCCTGGCTGCAAGGAGGTGGTGGATGATTCTAACAAGGAGTTCTTGAGTGCCATCAAGAAGCTCCCTGCTGAATTCTCATCTGGTAAGAAATATACTTCTTGTATCTTTTCTGCTTTTGATTGAGTATGACTGCAAACAGCAATCTGTTGAAACTGTTGAGTAATTTTTTATTCGAGAGATAATCTAATTTAAATTCCAACTGTTGGGGAATTTAAGTTAATTGATATTTGGATGCTTCTGAGGTAAAAGAAAATCTTGTTTTGGGTGATTACTTGCTCTAGGAATGGATAAGGTTGGGTTGTTCATTTCATACCAAACAATTTGTTGGTTCTTTTTTGGGGATTTTGAGTCAATTATTGTCATTTATGAAGACATCAATCTGTGACCTTCTTTTATGCTGGGAAATCTGGTGGATAGGATCCTCCTCTTCATCCCACCGCATTCCGTGTTCCAACCCTTCCCCTCCCCTTAGATAGGCTTAGATTAAAGTAGAAATATCGCTTGTAATAAAAATAAAAAAAATTGGCGTATTTGGTTAGTATCTACTACCAAAAATGAGAAGGCATCCTATTGTGGTCCTTTCCTGTAAGTATACAACGTTGCGGTTGCAAATCTCAAAACCAATTGAAAGTATATGGGGGGAAGTGGAAATGCACTGCTCTGTGCAAAATATTATGGTTTTTGGGACCTCATGTTCCAGTTTTTTGGAGACTAGTCGAAAAGGTTGTAACTTGCAGAACTCATTTTCTTGGAGCTTCAAGTTGATCGATCAACTACTTGGATAACTCTCATCTTTACAACCTGGTCTGATTGGCAGATTGACTGCATGACCTTTGCAAAACTTGAAGAAACACTTGGTTTTTGACCTCATCTTTCTGAATGCTGTGAAAGCACATGAGAATATTTCCAAGTGAACTGCAAATTGTGCATGAGAACAAAATCACAGTTACCCTTTTGTGAGCATAAGTCTTGAGATGATTTATTGCTATTTTTGTTTTCTTCTTTGGGGGGTGCGTGGGGCAATTGTGCCGAACATTTCTGAACTTATTATGTCAGTTCGCTCCTCGTTTACACGAGGAATCAAATTGCTTGTTCGTTTCTTGATCTTTTTAGGTTTCTCAGACTTTACTGATTGTGTAATATTGCAAAGGTTCTGTTAAGTTTTTATGCTCTTAGTATGTCATCTGTGCTAATCAGCATTTTGGTTGCATATGCAGATTGCAAGAACTATATGGAACAGTGGCTTTCTTCTCTTCCGAACTTCGACGCCTAAACTAGCTTATATATATCTCAAGAATGGCCCTATTTTGACGAGTTATTTGCCGTGTGATTCTTTTTCCGAAGAATCAAGTCTGTTACATAATTGGATATAAGTAGAAAATAATGCGATTAGGCCTCCTTGCATCAGCAAAATCCTGCCGAGAAACGCAGAAGATTAACATCCATCAGACTTATGAGAATGATTTCGACACCCCTTTAATTTTGAAGATAGCTGGGAAGACAAACACTAGTTGCTTTCCAGCATATGCAGCACCAAATGTGAAATATCAAATATCCTTGGACAATGGAGAATGCTGTTTTTGGGTTTGTAAATACTGATTTTGTGAATATAATCATGTTTGTGGTCTCTAAGATCGCTACTATTGTAACTAAACATCTTCCTGCCGTAGTTAATTAAGGGCCAATGCTGTACTGAATTTTGCAGTAAACACTAACATGTTTGCAAGTGCTTTTAAGATAGTTAAAAGTGTTTTCAGATAGTCAAATATATTTTTGATAGAGCTTGACAGAAAATACGAAAATGCTTTTGCTTTTTAAAAGAACTTTTTCACCGAACACTTACCAGTTCATGAGTAAGAGTGCTTCTTGCATAGGTTAAAAAAAAAAAAAAGTGAGTGCTTCTTTTAAAGCATTTTCAAATGAGCAATTGCGAGTGGGACTAATTTTTTTAGAAAACACTTCTGCTCACAACACTTTGAAAGTGCCTTTGAAAGAAGCATTTGATAAGTGCTTCTTCCAAAATCACCTTTATAAACGAGAAGCATTTGTTTTGTCAAATGTAGTTAGAAACGTTTTTAGTGGTCAAAAACACTCAAAATTAGATTTTTGAAATAGTTCGTTTGAAGGGTCAATTTGTGTGGGTGGTACTTTGAGCCTACGGCCGCATTTTTCTGTGGTGGTGGATTGCAGTGACAATGATGAGAGTGAGCGTTTGTTTTAGTATTTGTCTTTTGAGATTTGCAACTTGCAATTGAGGGAAAAATTGATTCGTTGTTGGCAGTGGCCAAGTAGCCTTCAGTCTGTCTTTGATGCTGCACAAAGCTCCTTTAATTAACTCCCTTTTCATTGGGTGGAGGAGAGAGTGTGTTTGGATCGTGGTGGGATGCCCCCTCATGGTCTTGACCTCTCCAATTTTGATGTTGAAAATTCAACATAAACCTTACTATATTTATTATACTTACGTGAGTAAACATGTTCAGAGTACAAAATTATCCATCAAACGTTATAATTTTTTAATGTTGAAAATAACAGTACAATGATATATTTACATTAATAGGTGAAAATTTTGAAATATGCCGCACAATGAGTTAACTAAAATGATTTGATATCGAACTCGTCAATCACAAAAGTCGAATTTAAAACTTTTACTTACGAATGAAGACAAATTTCACTAGATCGTAATACTAAATAACATTCCCATATGCTTTTAAATTCAAGTATTAAATAAAAGGAAAACTAATAAAGAAAGGCTTGAAAACTTTAAGTTTTAACGATGATGACAAAATAAAGGGTAAAGTGAATAGTATCAGGATTAACTTTTTAGTGTAAAAATATGATTTTTCATTAAAATGAACAGTACTGCAAGCTTTTCGTTAAACTTCCCTTAAATAAAACCACAATCTCTAGAAATCATGACGAATTAAAAGATAGTGGTGCTGAGCTATTGAACATAATTATGTTCACTAGAAAGCAACTGAAAAATGTTGAAGATTTTTGTTGCTAACTATTAAGATGTTCATAGTTTTCGGTTAGTCGTTTTGAAAAAATTGAGTATTAAAGCAATAAATAATATCTTCACAATGATTCTGTAATTTCTTTTATTCAATATGAATGACTAAACATTCATCAAATCAAGTAATTTTTTCTAGAAAAGATCTTTAGATGATAAAAAGAACAAACAGTTTCAAATATAAAGTTTGAACAGTGAAATGATGCTATGTTACGAGGGGAAAGAAGGGGAGAAATTTTGTACGATTTTTTTTTTAATACAATGATATTATTCACCCTAAGAGAATGAATGATTGTACCATTGTATTAAAAAAATATCTTAGTGTGAACAATACTATTCCCATTATTCACACTAACAGAAAAACACGACACGGGTGTCATACTAAGTCATTGAATGGCTCAACCATGTTTGAATACGCCTTAGATAAGAATCGACCATAAGACTTCTCACTTACTAGTTAAAATGAATACCACTAAACTATAATACTAAGTCACATTGTAAGAATAATATTTGGCTTATAAAATTGTGAAGGAATTCCTTCACAAATCATTTCGTGACCAAATTACAAAACTGCATACAATTTTATATGGAATCAACTTGACTCCTCCTCAACACATTTTGTAGTGAAATCACAGAACTTCCCACTTATGATCAGACCTACTAATTGTTCGAGGCAAAGGTGGATGGCCCCTCACACAGCTCTCTAAGGGTGAATGGCACTTTTGGTGATGTTGGTCGTCGGGTGATCTCTTGCTACTTTGTATGCTACAAGATGAGTTTGAAGTTAGTTTGAAAGGTGCCTTTGTGGGGCATTAGGTGTAGGCCTTGAGGCTCACAATCAAAACTAACAAAGTGCTAGGCGTGCCGCTGTTATCTCAGTATAACAGATGTTGAAATAGATGTGTTTTGAGTGGTTACTTGCATCCCAAGTTACTCAAACTTCTTGTTATCAAATGACTATCATAGATGGGTTAAGTCTCCATTAAGTTCTTTTTCTTGCCTTGTAAACAAGGACTTTTAGTTTATGATCTTGTATGTTCAAATGAAGGGAGTCCAAAGCCCTTTAAACCATTTCCTCCATTTCATATTATTCTTAATGAAAATAGGTTTATTAAGTTAACTACATCTAGGTGCAAATGAGACTCTTAAGTAGGAAATAACTAGTGATAACTTGAATACATGTTGAAAAGTACATTTAAACGATAGATCTACGAAATTAAAGGATAAACAAAAAGACTCGGGCAAGGTTGAATGTCTTATAGCCACTTCTCTTTGAGTTTACAGAGGTTGTATGCTAAAAAGGATGGATGGTAAATAGGTTTTACACGAGGGAATTGATACTACAACACTAGGGAAGGTAACAGAGCTTTTAAACTAGATAAATGATAGCTTTTCTAAGAGACTATGACTAAAAAGACTGAATCTAGGTTGGTTTCAGCTTTTCTGGATGCAAATATGGCTTGAGAGCAGAGTTTGTATGTTGTTTAATTAGTTGTTTGAGTGTCCTTGTCTCTGTTGTCTCTTCTTCCTTTTATAGGTGATTTGACCTGATTGTTACAACTTTGTTCTTGGCCGAGGGCTCTCAAGGGCAGTGAGTCATCATGTATTTACACCTTTATGCCATTATAAAGTGCTTTTTGGCTAGCAGTGAGTTGGTCTCTGTCAGTTGTCACTTCAGTCATAGGAACATGGCTTATGCCTTGGCTGAGAGGGCTTTAGTTTGTCTCTGGGCTTGATGCTGGGCTTCGGGCAAGTCCTCATTTAATTTGGCATCCTTGGGCCTTCCTTCATTCAAGCCCAATATTCAAATATTAACCCAAATAGTGCTCCCTTTAATCATTGTTAAGTCTGCAAATCGAGGCCTTAATGATGATTAAAATGAACTACATGCTTTTACTTGGGACTTGCACCATTTTAAATAGCCATTTTTAACTAAACCTTTGCACTAACCCACGATCTCCAACATTAACTAACTGTTCCTTATATAATCTTCACTTAAATTCTTCGGCCAAATACCTTAGCAATTCTAATCCTCCGAATTTCCAAAATTTCCACATTTCCTAGAACTCACTTGTCTTCAACCTCTTTCTTGATTTCTGCCCTTCATTTTCTTCCATCTCTTCAAAAATCATCAAATGGCACCCAAAACTACTCGTCCTACATACGAGTCTGGCGAAGGTATTGTCAATATGCGCCGCCTTCTCAACGGTCTTCATCGCCCTCATGCTAGCCTAAACACTTCAATGTTCTTCGAAGAGGGAGGAGTACACTCCCTGGGGCTTGCCTGGACTTCCAGGGCCCTAATTGTTGTGGAGAACAACATGCCTAAAGCAAATTGGTTCACCCCCAACCTATATTTCGCCGAAGTTGGCATTTTCTCCTCCAAATGGTCTACTCATCGAAGAGGTTTTCCCTTGATGAAGGACGAGGCCTGGGTACAATGGGTAAATGAGCTTGAGCCTATTTTAAAAAAGAAGTGGATAAATAACGGCATCTATGAGCTCATTATGCTCTCCAAGGTCACGGTGGTTGCCAAGCCTGAGCTTTTGACCACATCTTTCCTCTTTTGGAACACGGGGACCAACATATTTGATCTTTGAATGGGTTCCATATCTCCGACCGTCCTTGACATGGCCTAAGTCTTTGAGCTAAGGCCCTCGGGCCGATGTGTAGATGTGACCCATAACTGGTTTTCCTCCTTTCGCCCGACTGCTGAAGCTTCGGGCGACTCTGACTCCATCATTCAGCTAGAGTACGCCCATTCAATGTTCAAGAGCTATGAGACTTCATTTGTAGGCTTCTTCCCGTTTGCCAAGAGCACCTTTAGCCTACCTGCCACCGCAAATAAGGACTAGGAGCACATGCATTTTCTCTTGTACTAGCTCAACAAACATGTCTTCCCCAATAAATCTGAAGGAGTGAAGTTAGAGTGGATTCCTTTGGTGGAGGCACTACACTCATTCGATGATGTGGCCACGGGGCTCTTCCTCCTTGCCCACCTCTACCATCTCGTGTATGAGATAACCAAGGTGAGCCCTGTGAGACTAACCTTTATAGGCTAACCTGGATGGTCCAGTTGTGGCTGCAATGGTATTTTCCCGAGCTGTAGGTGCTAAACTTAGAGTTCCCCAAATGAGTGGTTCATGCCCGCATTTTGGCCGAGGCATCCCTAACCAATCATTCAACATTCTCCTGCTTCTATTTCTTCCGAGTTTGCAGGACTCGAGCAAACTTAGAGTTGGGTGCTTCTGTTCTGCGAAGATACCCATGGTTCTCAGACCAAATCTTTCAGGACGCATTCGGGGAAGACGTCAGCCTGCTATGTAAGGAAAAGTTTGTGAGCTGCATCCAGCAACAAGACTTAGCTTGGAGAGTGCGAAATGCCGCACATGATATGAGCACGGGTTGAAGGTTTACCACCCCAACTTCTGTGCTAGGTAATGAGGGGTTTAGACAAGCCATTTTAGTCCATTTTTTCGACTCTGTACACTACAAAACCTCCTGCTACCTCCGTTCTCCTCAGGAGATCACATTTCGAGCAACTTGGCGTATCTTAGAGGTGATGAGCAAGATTGCCCGCAAGCTCGTGGCCCTCAACTTTGAGTGCACTCCTTTCTTCTCTACTTGGTGGAAGGCTAAGTGGTCCAGGAAGTATGGATGAGATATAAGGGAGTCCCATGATCATTTTTTCGAGCAACTCTCCATCAAATCCTATCATAAGCCAAATGAGCTCAAGAGCTGGAAGAAGATGATCTACCAGAAGAACCAACTTCTTCTAATAGGTATCCTCCATTGCCTTAACTTGAACTTTATGATGCTTTTATAATCTGTCATCCATTATCATTTCTCTTGGTTATTTTGAACTTGCAGCCCAAGGCAACATTGGAGAAGTGGACGTCGGGTTGAATGAAGAGGCTGCAGATGCCTTGGTCGTTCATGAGGCTGCAGTCGAGGCTGCTAGACAAGAAGTTGGGTCCAGTCACACGGTTGGAGAGGTTGGGGATGTCTCTAAGCTATTTAGGGACTTTGAAGATGAAGCCGGGCCTGAAGTGGACTTGGGCACCTCAGCGGGTAAGGGCATCTGTGGTGGAAACTTCAAAGTCCGAGCCTGAAAAATAGCTCGAGCCTCAACTTGCCTTGGCTGTTCTGCGAGCAACTCCAACAAGGAAGAAGACTAGGGCTCAAACCTCCAAAGCTTCGAAACCGTCCAGATCCTTCCATGCCTCTTTAGTCGAAGCAGACAGGAAAACGTAGAAGTCTTCTAGTAAGTAATCTTATTTTCTTAGTTGTAGTTTCAGTTTCCTTGGGGGCATGAGCTAATACCTCATTCTTCAGCAACCAAAAGACCTACTCTTGTTGTAAGAGAGGAACCATTCGATGCAGAAATGCACCAAAGGGACAAGGGGCTTCTTGACATTATCCTTAAGGAGCTTGAAGGTATGGCCTCTATTCTTTTGAGCACTAAGTCGCCTTTTTGAAGTTTTTCCTTCTTTAACTATTGTATTAATCATTTGCTTGATTGCTTGAAACACGACACCAGGTAAGAAGGGATTTCTCAGCTCGAAGCTTCTTCTTTTTCGGCCCGAATGGTGCATGTTTCCTCTTCTCAGGCTAAACCTTCAAAGGTATACTTCTTTTCTTTCTTAGATAAGGCTTGTGACTTTACAAATTTTGAAGTTAATGACCAATTTCCATTCCTTCATAAGCCAAGGTTGGAGAACTTGCATCTTCACTCGAGTAGAGCTCTATTTCCACTCATATAACTTTTTCTCCAGCGCTTGTGGTGACTCTAACTTCTCAGTTCAATCCAAGAACTGGGGAGATGCTGCATTACATGGAGGACAATAGCACTTCAGTAAGTATATTTCCCATCAAATTTTCATGAATTCCTTTTTGAAGTTCTTCTAATCTGATATTCATACTTTATTTTTATTTTTGTTTTTCTAGTCCTCTCCAGTGCATGAGGCCTATTAACCACCACCAACCACTTTTGGGGAGCCAATAGTCCCTAAGATCCTAGTGGTCTCAGAAGTGACTAGCCTGAGGTCTCCCTAAATTGTTTCTTGGGCAAATCCCCCGGTTTCTCCTAAGGCCACTGCCATCACAAAGGTGCCTCCTTATTTTGTTCAGGGTCTCGCTCAGGTATACAAGTATTTCTACTTCTATTTTCTTCATTGCACAAGTTAGCTTGTTAACACTTGTCTTTTTTCTTGGTGTTTCAGGTTTCTGGTGTGGACTCGGGCAACACTTCTCCTCATTCAGCAAGCGAGGCTGATCCTCTTTAACTGTCAAAGGGAACAACAACTCCCCCTCATTTTTCCAAGGCTCAAAGCTTAACCCAATTATGTAAACTCTACTTTTTTCCTTTTCTTTCTTTTAATTTCGTTTGTAGATTATCTTCCTAATCTATTTTTCCTTAGATTGCAATAGGGTTCTGGGGAGGGCTCGGGCCAATCTCATCCGCCCTTAGTGCGCAAATTAGCTTTTCCTAGGCCTTCCTTGGCTTCTGGTATTACGGGGATCCCTATTCCTCAGCCAAAGAAGAATAACACTACTGCTATCACTCCTATTTCTGGGTCTCTTCCCCTTCTTCCAATCGAAGCTGCTTCTACTGCCTCTACCTTTGGATGAGCTGGAGTGATGCCCTTACCACCTCTTGCATCTATCCCTCCAACAACTTCTTTGCCTGAGCTTGTCAAAGAGTTCAGGCAAATTAGGACAAGGCTATGATCTCTAAGGCATCATTCCGAGCCTTAGCTTTTTCAAGATGTGCGCCAAGTCTTCAGGAAATGGATGAGGAGAGATTTCACATCTTCCTTTAGCTTTAAGGCTCTCCATAATGTTGAGAAGGCTATGACTGAGCTCTACATGGCTCAATACGAGTCTTTTCTCAATTTCTTTGAGAATTTAAGGGCGCTGAGGGATCAACATCAGTGGGTAGAGTGGGCATTCAACAGAATGAAGTGTTATAAAGAAAAACAAACTCAGACTTCGGACACACTTCAACAGCTGGTAGAGAAGGGATCAGCCATGGAAGATAGGATCGTGGTGGTAGAGTCTGAGATTCAAAGGTTGGAGGAGCAACTTTCCACTTTAAAAGCTGAGAAGATGACCTTGGCAAGTCAACTTTACAAGAAAATAGAAGAAATGAAGAAGGTGAACCAGGAGGTTGAAGACTCTAAAGCCCAACTAGCCAACAAAAACACGTATCTATAAGAACCTGGTAGGATTTTCACTATTATACAAACATATTACTCTAGAATATCTGCCTTGGCCAAAGTGTAAAACTGTTGAGCTAAAGTTTTTGTAATCTTTCTTTTCTTGTTGAAATGAAATGACTTCCTTCTTCCTATCAACTTGTCTTTTTTGTTCTTTGAATCTTTAACTACGGTAAATCCAGGAACTAACTTTGACTTTCTTAAAATGCTTATACTTCCTCAATATAACAATCTCTTACACCCCACAAGGTTAGGTGATATTTCTTAAAAAACTTAGCATTGACTGGATGCATTTGCAAGGTTCCTTCTAAATCTGCCAAGTAGTAACCCCATTTTTCCAACACTTTGCTGATACTGAAAGATCATTCCCAAGTAGGACTCCATTTCCCAAAACCTCTAAGTTAAGCTCCCAATGGCAGAATTGCCTTCCATACTAACTTTCATTCCTTGAAGGTTTTCAACTTCACTTTCTTGTTATAGGCTTGTGCAATAGCTCTCTTCCCTTCTTGGATTTTGTTCAAGGCTTCGATTTGGGTTACATCTAAATCTTCAACTCTTTGACACATAGCTTGAAGGTATTCCTCACTGTGTAGACCAAACTGTCTTTGGAATCTGATAGAACTAACATTGATTTCCATAGGAAGCACAATATCATGCCTGAAGGTTAAAGCATAAGGAGTAGTTCTAGTTCCTGCCTGCTTCCAGGTTCTATAAGCCCAAAGAGTGTCTCCTAACTTTTCACGCCATTTCTCTAGACTATCTGGCACCATTATCTTAATATCATTTACCAAGATCTTATTGCTAGCCTTTACTTGACCATTTGATTGGGGGTAATAAGGACTAGACTGGATCATCTTTACCTTGAACTTGTTTGCAAATTCCTCTACTTCTTTCAAGATAAAAGATGGCTCGCGGTCTGTAACAATTGTTTAAGGCACCCCATATCTGTGTAAGATCTTGGTCCTAATGAACTTCTTGACAGCAGTTGAAGTGATAGTCTTACAGCTGAAGCCTCTACCTATTTGGTAAAATAGTCTGTTGCCATAATTATGAAAGTGTGCCCCTTGCTAGAAGCTGGGTAAATTTGCTCGATGAAGTCCATTGCCCATCCTCGGAAAGGCCAAGGCTTCACCACAGGATTTAAGGGTACTGAGGGCACATGTTGGAGAGGTACATATCTTTGACATTTTTCACACCCTTAAGCATAAGCCTTGCAATCCTTTTCCATCTCGGGCCAGAAATAACCATATCTTCTCAGTAACCACCTCATTTTGGTTTCAGCTTGATGTGCTCCACAAATTCCTTCATGTACTTCAACCATCAATCTCATCGATTTTTCTTGGCCTAAGCACTTCAACAAAAAGTCCATCTGGGGTCTTCCTTAATAGAGTTTTATCCCACATACAAACTTAGTTAATTATTGTCGATTCTTCTTACTTGTGGGAAAAGAAGGATCATTTAGGTATTAGATGATGGGTGTTCTCTAATCTTCTATCTCAAGCTTTTTGGTCATTACATCTAGGCTGAACTCTCTCTCAAAGATAAAATGGAGATTTCTCCTTTGTACTTCCACATCTATCTCGAACCTTCTTTCTTGGATTGGTGCTCTATAAGCTAATTGTGCCATCTCATTGGCAATTGAATTTGATTATCTGGGAATATGACTGACTGAAATCTTAGTGCCCCAATAACCCAGTAGCTAAGTCACTGCCAAGTAATAACCTGCCATGATGATGTGTCTGCACTTATAGTCTCTATTTAGCTGATTGATCACCAATTCTAAATCACTAAACACCTCAACTTCAGTTGCCCCCAACTCTATCAAGATTTCCAAGCCAATTATCAGTGCCTTATACTCTACCTGATTGTTGGTAGTATCTTGATAATCTAGAAGGAATGAATAACAATATTGAACACCCTCGAGATCAATATTGACAATCCAAGGAGTGATCCAAAGGCTAGTGATCCTCTTTATCTCTTGCTGAATCCATTCATCTTTGCCCGATAGGGCTTTGCTTGGTGGGATCCAGAGATTGGCCACTTCTAGAGTTCCTAGGACGTTGATAAGCTTATCCTGTGATTCTTGGTGCTCGGCCAAGAAGTCTGCAATTGCTTGCCCCTTTATTGCTTTTTGAGGTACATATTGAAAACTGAATTTTGATAGTGCTATAATCCATTTTCCAATTTTTCCAGTTAGCATTGGCTTTGACAACATATACTTGATAACATTGGTCTTGGCAATAATATGGATGTGATAAGGCAATACGTAATGCCTCAACTTGCAGGCTATGAAATATAAGGCCAAACATAGCTTCTCAATTGGGGAATATCTTGTCTCCACCTCAGTAAGGATCCTACTAAGGTATTATACTGCTTGTTCATTCCTTCCGTTGTTTTGGGCCAAGAAGCTTCCTATCGACTTTTCAGAGGTAGAAATATAAAGCTTTAAAGGTTTTCTTCTTTGAGGTGGCATGAGTACTAGTGGAGAGGCCAAGTAAGCCTTTACTTTATCAAAGGCTTCCTGGTGTTGTGGGCTTTACTTGAAATCTTCTTGGTTCTTCAACCTTATTAGAGGAGTCAACGGCTGAATCTTGCCCGCCAAGTTAGCAATAAATCTCCTTAAGGAGTTGATTTTTTCCAAAAGTTTTTGCAAATGCACTTTGTTGGTAGGGGATCATGACTCTATTATTGCTCGAGCTTTATTTTTGTCTACCTCAACCCTTCTTTGATGAACAAGGAATCCCAAAAAGTTGCCCGATCTGAAAGCACATTTCTTGGGATTCAATTTCAATTTATAGGTTCTCATTCTGGTTAAGGCTTGTCTGAGGTCTTCCAAGTGTTGCTCTTTAGTTTTGGATTTCACCACAATGTCATCAATGTACACCTCCACACTATGGCCGATTAAGTCATGAAAAATGGCATTCATTACTCTTTGATAAGTTGCACCAACATTTTTTAGTCCAAATGACATGACTACATATTCATATGCTCCTATATGTCCTAGGCACCTAAAGGTTGTTTTATGTATTACTTCTTTAGCCATTTTTATCTGATTATAATTGGCATTCCCATCCATAAAAATAGAACTTTGTGTTTTGCAACTGCATCTATGGATAGGTTAGCCATTGGCATGAGATATTCATCTTTAGGCATTGCTCCATTAATGTTTCTATAGTCAACACAACATCAAATGTATTAGTTACAACTTTTAATATGGGTACAATGTTGGCCAACCACTCAACATACTTGGCAGGCCTAATAAATCCAGCCTTTACCAGCTTCTCAATTTCTTCTTTGACCTTTTCTTCAATCTCCTTTGACATTCTTTTGGGAACTTGCTTCACAGGTTTATATCCCTCCTTAATAGGCATTTTGTGTTCTACTAAGGCGGAATCTAAACCTGGCATCTCAGTGTAATGTCAAGCAAAACAATCTTTAAATTCATGTAAAAGGCTCACTATCTTTGCCCAATCCCCAACTTCCAATAAGCCACTGAGTTGTATGGGCCTTAGATCTCCTCAGTTCCCAAATTAAAGGTTTCTAAGGGGTCTTGTACCTTTGGTGCTGGCTTATCAAGATCAGTGCATAAAAAATTCAACCGACTTTGGACCCTTGGGCACATCATCTGCCCAATCCAAGTCATATATACACATAGCCATGTATATGGCTGCTTCCACCTCTTCTCCAAAAAAAAATTCCTCTTCTTCTCTGTTCTGAGTGCTTGAAGCCTCATTTTCCCACTCTGCCTCTTCTTTGGCTAAACTATCTCTCACTTCTATTCTCTCTCTTCCATATACCAATAGTCTTTTGATTAAAGACTTAACTGCAACTACTTGGTCCTTCTTTATTTGTTCTGACATCATTGGTGTTGGCGGGCTGGGACAATATGAATTTTGTCCCATTCATCCCTAGTGAGAAACAATCCTTGCTATAGAAGCTTTGGGCCGTCACCTTAGTTGAGCGGCAGTTCTCATTAGCTCCTAGACACTGTAAAATCCCAATATTGGGGGTTATAGAAGCTTGCCTTTGCCACATTAGCTGTGGGGAGAAATGGCACGACTCAGCCTCTACTATCTCCCAAAATCTTGGTTTTTCGGGCTTGGCCTCATGGTAAAATGCGACTTGCTGATGCAAAGTGGATGGCACAGACAAACTTTGGTGAATCCAATCCCTACCAAGCAAAGCTCCATAAGTAGAGCTACAATCCACCACGAAGAAAGTTAGCATAATTTTCTTGGACCTAAGTCAACCTCTAAGGGCAGTATTCCATGTGTTCTGGTAATGGCCCCAGAGAAACTAGAAACTATCAGATCAGTAGGAATGAGATTTCTTTCACTTCTACCTAATCTCTTCATTTGTTTAAATGGAAGAACATTGACCACAGCACCACCATCAATCACTTCTTTGTTGGTTTGGGCAAACCTGTCATGCCTGTTTCTCCTTTCCCAGCTTCTTCAACACTAACAAGTGCCATCATTAGTTCTGTTGCCAAGTAATCACCCTCCATCATGGTAGGTTAATTAGGTTCAGGGCAAAACATGGCAGATAAAACATAAGTCATGTTTACGTGGAAGTTGCTAGATCTAGATAAATCTTCATTCTTTCCTCCAATTTGACCTACAAGTTCATCTATCCATGCCTGTGCATGTTCGAGCAACATTAACTCGGGCACCTTTTCTTCTACTGTTATGTCAAAATGGAGTAATTGTCTTAGCATTTGACAAGGTATATCTTCAAGTAGAGGTGGGGGTATCCCCCTCTCAAGGGAGATGGTCCCAAAACACAGATGTTCTGGCTTCCAACCTGGTGTAGGCATCATTACTACATTTTCCTAAGCTCTCCTCAGCACTTTGTATTTTCCTGTATGGGGATTCTAAGGTACATAATCTCATTATCCCTCCATCTTACTATTAGCCCTCTCTATCTCATTCTTACTCTTCCATTAAAGTTACCTTCCTTGCGTAGCTTTTTCAAACTTGACATTTCCAGAGGCTTTTGAAATGGTAGGGATCTTTAATGACTTCATGTGGGCCTTATACTGCCTTTGGACCCTTTTGATCATAGATGCTCCCATTTCTCTAACAGGCTTGCTATACTTCTCAACTATGTACCATTTACGACTAGTCGCGCTGAATCCTTCTTAGTAACTGGAGGAATTAAGTTCCTAGACTTTTCTCTCCATCCCTGCCTTGAACTGCCATGATAACTTGGCCTCGATGACCTCACTTCTTCCCACTTTGGCATCTAGGCTTCCTTATCCTCAGCTTCTTCAGAGACTTCATAATTTCTTAATACCTTAGACAAGCCTTTAGGTTCAAAGTTTCTACCCAACCTCTGGAATACATTCTTGGCAGTTTCCTTTTTTGTTGCCTACACAACACCTCTGCAGGCATTATGTTCTCTTTTCTCTTTTCTTTTGATTAATTCTTGCTCAATGATTGCTCCTGATGCTGGCACCTCGAGCTCACACTCACACTGGCACTTGCTACACAACATTACTCCCTTAACCACAACTGTCTGTGGTTTATCAGGCAAACCTCTAACTCCTTCTGTAGGCCTGATAACTTATTTTCTTTCTCTTCTAGCTTCCCAGGTAACCTTTGCCTTCCCTTTCTTTACCTAGTTCAGGTTAATCATGTTTATTGGGGCTTCTGGGAAGAGATTTGTATCTATCATCATATTTGCCTGAGGTTTCTCCAGCAATAGTTTTCCCTTAACTATCAAGTCATGGATCCAGTCCCTGAATTGTACACAGTTGGTGATAGAGTGATTAAAAGTGTAATGTAGCTTGCAATACTTCTTTCCTCTCAATTCTTCAGGTTTAGGCATTTTTTTAGTGCTGTCGGGCACAATGATTCTTGCCCACACCAATTCTTCATAAATCTCTTACGCCTTAGTCAAATTGAAAGAATAAGCCTGGTAATTTGGAGGCTTCATGGGCATAAATCCTCCATCATTCATCACTACTTTTTTATCTTTCACTAGCTGGACCAACCCCTTCACCATTAACAGTTTGAAATGAGTGGTTATCTTGGCCGCACACATCTCTATTCCCTCTTCTCCATTGTTATCACTTTCTCTAAGCTCAGGACTTTCAAACTCCAACTGGTGAATTGCAGCTTTGTTTTTGTAGAAGGGAGGCACCTTGGACGAGTGTTTCACTTGTTGTTCTTCGATCAACAACTTCTCATACTTCATGGCAACAATTACGAATTCTTGTAGCTCATTGAATTGCACATCATAAAACTTTTTTCTCAAGGGCAGTCTCAATGCATTCTAAGCAATGGATATAAGTTGGGCATGGTTGATAAGGAATTGGCACCTCATCTTTGTCTTCTTAAACCTCATCATGAAGTCCTCTATGGACTTGTACTCATATTGTTTCACCTTAACTAGGTCATTGATAGTCATCTCGAGCTCTACCCTATAACACTGCTCGTGGAAAACCATCTTCATCTGCCCTCAGTTGGTAATGGAATTAGGGGGTAATAAAGAAGACCACTAAGATGCTAGGCCTACCAACGAATTCCTAAACAACCTCAACTTGTAGTTAGGATTGTCTTCAAATGCCACACAGTAGTTGAAAAACTTGAAGATGTGGTCTCTAAAGGACACATTACAGTCCTCCCCACTGAAGGTTGGGAATGCGGGCATCTTGAAGTTGAGGGGAAAAAGGTTCTGCTCATCAATATACTCGGGGTAGGGTTTCTAGTAGGTGATCCTGAATAGCGGGTGAGCTTGTGGTTGGGCATTTTGGACCACCATCCTTCTTAGCTTAGCCAACTCATTTCTAAGTTGTTGATTAGCTGCATTATTGTGTGGAATGTAAGGAGGTCCCCACTTCTAGCTACGATTATTGCCCAAGAAAGTCTTTTTCTTTGGTTTAGGCTGTCTCCATCTAGCCTCTCTTCCCTTATCAGCCAATAATGGTGGCTTATAAGAAGGAGGTTTACCCGCAGCTAAGATCACACCTTTCCCACTGGATTACCCAATTTGATGAGTCCTCCCATACTTATTTCCATTATGCCCGACCTGCCCCCTACTATCTGGTGGAAATAATAAACGGTCGGGCAAATTTGCCTCTAGGATCTCTTCTACTCCTGGTTGATTGGTTCCAGGTTCCACTTTCTTCTTCCCCTTATCTTTTATTTATTTATTTATTGATTTATTTTTTATTTTTTTTCTCTCAAGCAAAGGGAATAGGCGAATCACTGGTTCCTTCTCAGGACTTGCTTCTCCCATCACCTCCCTAGCATAACCCTTTTTTGGGGTAGAGTATTCCAGATCAAATCTTCTTTGCAGACTCTCTGAAAGAGAACAGAGTCTACTCACTTCTCCTCTGGTTTCCAGAGAAATTTTCTCCATACTTTTCAACGCTTGCACCATGGTGACTTGCAAGTCTTCATTGGTCACCTTTCTTCCTAACTTCTTAGATGAAGTCGGGCTTTCCAGAATAGCTAGTCCTCGTAGGGAGGGAAATCTTCTTGATGGTCTGCCATGTTTGACCTTGGTAGACATCAAGATGGCCCGTACAACATCTCTGCATTCCACCTGAAGGTTCTCTCGTTCCTTCTTCTTCTTGGCATACAAGAAAATGGGTCCCACTAGGCATGCCAAAACTATATTCGAGGCAAAGGTGGATGGCCCCTCGCACAACTCCCTAAGAGTGAATGACACTTTTGGTGATGTTGGTTGTTGGGTGATCTCTTGCTACTTGGTATGCTGCAAAATGAGTTTGAAGTTAGTTTGAAAGGTGTTTTTGTGGGACCTTAGGTGTAAGCCTTGAGGCTCACAATCAAAATTAACAAAGTGTTAGGCGTGCCACTGTTATCTTAGTATACCAAATGTTGAAATAGATGTGTTTTTAGTGGTTACTTGTGCCCCAAGTTACTCAAACTTCTTGTTATCAAAGGACTGTCACAGATGACTTAAGTCTGCATTAAGTTCTTTTTCTTGCCTTATAAACAAGGACTTTTAGTGTATGATCTTGTATGTTCAAATGAAGGGAGTCCAGAGCCCTTTAAACCATTTCCTCCATTTCATATTATTCTTAATGAAAATAGGTTTATTAAGTTAACTAGATCTAGGTGCAAATGAGACTCTTAAGTAGGAAATAACTAGTGATAACCTAAATATATGTTGAGAAGTATATTTAAACGATAGATCTAATAAATTAAAGGATAAACAAAGAGACTTAGGCAAGATTTCACCTTGTCGGGTAAGGTTAAACATCTTGCAACCATTTTTCTTTGAGTTTACAGGGATTGTATGCTAAAAGGGATGGATGGTAAACAGGTTTTACACGAGGGAATCGATACTACAACACTAGGGAAGGTAGTAGAGCTTTTAAATTAGACAAAAGATAGCTTTTCTAAGGAGACTATGACTAAAAAGACTGAATCTAGGTTGGTTTTAGCTTTTTTGGATGCAAATATAGGTTGAGATTGGAGTTTGTATGTTGTTTGATTGATTGTTTGAGTGTCCTTGTTTCTGTTGTCTCATCTTCCTTTTATAGGTGATTTGGCCCCACTGTTAGAGCTTTGTTCTTGGCCGAGGGCTCCTAGAGGCAGTGAGTCATCATGTGTTTACACCTTTATGCCATTAGAAAGTGCTTTTTGGTTGGTAGTGAACTGGTTTCTGTTAGTTGTCATTTCAGTCATAGGCACATGGCCTATGCCTTGGCTGAGAGGGCTTTAGTTTGTCTCTGGGCTTGATGTTGGGCTTCGGGCAAGTCCTCATTCAATTTGGCATCGTTGGGCCATTCTTCATTCAAGTCCAATATTCAAATATTAACCTAGACACCAATGTTATAAATCATTATGTAAAAACCATCTATGCAAAAATCAATAAAATATAACATCATTTGATCATCAAACTCAAACTATATAAAAATAAATGATAAAAATTAGTAAAAGTATTATGAACCGTCTTTCCATTTGTTACCATTGATTTTTTATTGATTTCTTACAAAAATGATCTTTACAAAATCGTTTATACTATAAACGATTTCAATTATAAGCATAAAAAAAAATAAAAAATAAAAAAAATAAAAAAAATAAAAAGAAAAAACCAACAAAAATTGTACATGCAATATGTTGAAAAAGAATTTCTCGCTATCATTGAACAACCAACTCAACCAAGCATTCCTCAAATATATAAAGTTTTTTTTGCTTTTTGCTTTTTGGCTTTTTGCTGTTGTTATTCATCCCAAATATGTAATTTTGAGAGAAGACAACAAGACAACTACATAGGCATAGGCTAGACTAGAGTCCCATGTCATCATGCCAAAGCAAAGAAGAATCATCCCTCCAAAAATAACAGAAATACCCGTCCGGTCCTTGTTCCAATGATTTGGGCACCCAAGTCTGTTTCATGTCCTCCAAACTGTCCACAGGTCCACCCTTCTTAGTCCTTAAGAATTGGGTGCCCACCCATCAAATTTAGGTTGCTTCCTTAAGATTTATTTAACCAGAAAAGTCCAACGTCGGTGACACATTACTTGCACACCTTTTGCACCAAAATTTTCATTAGAAAATAATTACTCATAATTAACTATTCTTTTTTCTTTAGTTATTTTCTTTTTCAACTTTATTTTTCGTTACACGATTAATCATATTTTCATAGAAAAACAACGTAACTATTTATGTTTTTGATAATCTGGCACAGCCTACAGCCAACTTTATATTTGTTTTTGCTAATTTCTTGAAAATTTGAAAAGGGAGAAGAGAAAGGCAAATGGTTGGCAAAAAGTCACTTGTGCCGGCCCAGGCGAAAATGGGTGCCTTTGGAAAAAGCAAACATGCCATTGCCGGGTGGTGTTCTTTCCATTGAGGGACTTTATTTTACATATTTGGTGTCCGTTTATTTTTTAATTCTTTTTTTCTTCAACTACTTAGTATTATATTCTAATAATATTTTTTTTTACTTGTAAGTCAGAGATCTTACGTTCGATTTTATCCAAAGGCGAATTTGAGTTATATTATTGCTAACACATTATGAGGCGTAGTCCATTCTCACATCCACTTAATTTAAATAATATCGTATAGTAAAAACATAAAAAGTTTTAATGTTTTTCATAAAAGGAAGTGGTTTGACAAAACAAAATATTCGGAGCGAGGTTTGCTCCCCTCCATGATCCTAATATTAGAAAGGTGACAGAGTTGGTGGCGTGCACGCACATTCCAGTGCACGTTCTTTCCTCCAGCTCGCTCTGTCTGTCTGTCTGTCTTTTCTTTTCTTTTCTTTTAATTTCCCTAATTAAACATTAATTAACAATAATTAAGTTAGTTAATATTGTTGGTGTTTGGTTTAGAGAAGAAGGGTTGCATGGTTTTGGTCTGAAGAGAAAGAAGACGACGAAGAAGAAAGATGTTGCAGAGAGCTGCAAGCAATGCATATTCATGGTGGTGGGCCAGCCACATCAGAACTAAGCAATCCAAATGGCTCGATCAAAACCTCCAAGGTACCCACCCGGCTACCTTCCTGTTTCTTTTTTTTTTTTTTTTTTTTTTTTTTTCCAGTAGATTTGGAGAAAATCGAACCCTGAACCTATACTAATCGCATCCGCTCTTAAACGAGTTTTTGCTTCTTGTTTATTGGATATGTTTTGATGATTTGGCTATCTGCATATTTTGGATCTGATCCAAATGGATTCAGAGATAGAATTTGTGTACTAGAGTTACAAGATTTTAACTCAATTTGTTTGGTTCATAAAATATAATTAATATGAGAGAATATATAGCTGCATGCATGCATTGAGATTTATGAACGCCTTCATATTTCATTTGAAATCTTCCAAATACTGCAACTGATTCAAACAATTTGTTAATTAGATTTTGGTTAACTTGAAACAATCATTCATCGTCGTCGAAGGTTCTGCAGGAGCTGCTGCACTTTTGCTTGTCATGTTTAGTTTTTCGCTTATCCGAAAACAAGTTGTATGTATCTGTCTGCTGAGAATTGAACGTATAGTATTATGGAAATTGCAGATATGGAGGAAAAGGTGCAGAGTGTGCTTAAACTCATTGAAGAGGATGGAGACTCCTTTGCCAAGAGAGCAGAAATGTACTTCAAAAATAGACCGGAGCTGATACACTTCGTCGAAGAAACATACAGAGCTTACCGGTCCTTAGCTGAGCGATATGATCACATTTCAACAGAGCTACAAAATGCCAACAACACAATCGCTTCTGTTTTCCCGGAACAAGTTCAGTTTGCCATGGATGACGAAGATGAATATCCCTCGACTAAAACGCCTAGAAGGCCTCCAGATATCTCAAAGGGAACATCCCAAACGTTCCCCCGAAGGGTCCTACTAAAGATTTAAGGAGTCTTCTCACGAAAGCAACGAGAAAAATAAGCTGCAGCCTCAGCGATCAATGAAATCGACGTCTGCTAAAACAGTTCCTAAATCCGGCTTGACTAAACCTCAGGCACGTGAAGAGATTGACAAGACTCAGAAACAGATTCTGTCCCTACAAACAGAGAAAGAGTTTGTAAAGAGTTCGTACGAGAATGGACTTGCCAAGTACTGGGAAATTGAGAACCAAATAAAGGGATTGCAGGAGAAAGTATGCGTTTTGCAAGATGAATTTGGTGATGGAACGGTCATTGAAGATAACGAGGCTCGGAATTTGATGGCAGCAGCTGCTTTAAAGTCATGCCAACAGACATTGGTTGAATTGCAGGCAAAACAGGAAACTACAGCTGAGGAAGCGAGGGTTGAGTCGAAAAGGGTTAAGGATGCCCGGAAGAACTTAGAGACTCTTAAGAATGAGTTTCATCCTGATCAACCCAATCCGGAAAAGCCAAATGCAAAGGATGAATCTGTAAATGCAGCAAATGAGAAAAGCTTGGACCAGGAAGTGGACAAGGCAGCCCATCAGAAGCAGAAATTAGAGTTGTTACGGGAGAAAATTAAGGAACACTATGACGCCGCACCAGATTCATCTCTCACTGTTGCAGAAATGGCAGAAAAGATTGACGAGCTCGTGACTAAGGTGATCAGTTTAGAGAGTGCAGTTTCATCACAGACTGCTCTAGTCAAGAGACTAAGAAGCGAAAATGATGAGATTCAAGAACAGATTAAAAATCTGGAAGGTGATAAGGCAACTCTCGTCGGTGACAAGAAAGACTTGAGCGAAAAGTTGAAGGAAATGGAGGAAAAGCTGCATGAAGTTCAGGATCTCAACCAAAGTGTTGAAAACCAGAATGACAATCTCCAGACACATTTTACTGAAGCGACTTGTAATCTCGATCACATTTCTCATAAACTGGAAGCCGTGAAGCCAGATGAGGAGGTCAAGGTCACAGGCTCATCAGAAACAAAAGAGGAATCTCTTGTTGAAACCAAGTTGCAGAAACAGCTTGAAGGAGAAGTAAATGCAGGTTAATCCTGTTGCTGGATCCAAGGTACTGCAGGAAGAAAAGTCAGATGAGGAACTGAAGCCTACAGTTTCACTGCAAAAAGATGAAGAACTTCCGCCTGAAGTGAGAGCGTTAAAAGAGTCAACAGAACATAAGGAAATGGCAAAGTCTACTGATGGTTCTGTAAAAGCTACAGATGCTCTCAGTACTTCTGCAGGAAAAGATGTTTCTCAATCCCTGGAAATTAAAAATGCGGTTAATCCTGTTGCTGGATCCAAGGTACTGCAGGAAGCGAAGTCAGATGAGGTTCAGCCTACAGTTTCACCGCGACAAGATGAAGAACTTCCACCTAAAGTGAGACCGTTAATAGAGTCAACCGAACATAAGGAAATGGAAAAGTCTGCTGATGGTTCAGCTACAGATGCTCTCAGTACTTCTGCCGGCAATCAAGGAAAAGAAGTTTCTCAATCCCCGGAAATTGAAAAGTCGGTTAGTCCTGTTGCTGGCTCCAAGGTAGTGCAGGAAGCGAAGTCGGATGAGGAACTGAAGGCTACAGTTTCACAGCGAAAAGAAGAAGAATCTCTGGATGAAGGGAGACCGTCCAAAGAGTCCATGGAGCATAAGCAAACAGAAAATCCTGCTGATGGTTCTCTAACAGCTACAGATGCTCTCAGTACTTCCGCTGGAAATCAAGGAAAAGATGTTTGTGAATCTCCAGAAATTAATAACGAAGATGAGCCAGATTGGCAGAAATTGTTTGTGAATGGGATGGAGGGCAGAGAAAAGATTCTATTGACAGAGTACACGATAACTCTTCGGAACTACAAGGATCTGAAGAAGAAGTTCAGCGAAGCAGAGAACGACCTCTTTGAAACATCAGTGCAGATAAAAGAACTGAAGAGTGCCAGTGCCATGAAAGATGAAGAGATTAAATCAGTTGCATAAGAAACTGGATCTTCTGCTACAGAGTTTAGGTAAAAGTAAAGACTCAGAAGAGCTTAAAGCTTTAGATACCGAGCAGACCCCGACAAGTATTTCAGCAGACAGGAAAGAGGATGACGAATTTGAGGGAACTTCAGAAATAGAAGAAAAATTCCGATCAAACATTGATGAACTGTTGGAGGAGAACTTGGATTTCTGGTTAAAATTTAGCGCTTCATTCCACCAAGTACAACAATTTGAAACTACCGTCCAAGATTTGCAGTCTGAGATATCCAAGCTTGAGGAGAAAACTAAGAAACAAGACGGAAGTAGTCATGCAAAATATTCTATGAAATCAGATGCACGACCAATATACAAGCACCTAATGGAGATACAAACTGAATTGAATGTTTGGTTGGAAAAGGGTGCGCTACTGAAGGACGAACTGCAGTGCAGATTCACGTCTTTGTGCGACATTCAAGAAGAAATAACAAAGGCTCTGAAGACAAGTGCTGAGGATGGTGACTTCAAGTTTACAAGCTACCAAGCTGCAAAGTTCCAAGGCGAAATTTTAAATATGAAACAAGAGAATAACAAGGTTGCAGATGAGTTGCAAGCAGGATTGGATCATGTCAACGCACTCCAAATTGAAATAGAGAAAACTATGGCAAAGTTGAACGAGGATTACAGGCTCGTTGGATCAAAGAAGCATCCACCTCCACAGCTGGCTCACTCTGAGAGTCGTTCACGAGTTCCCTTGAGGTCATTTATATTTGGCGTCACACCAAAGAAGCAAAAGCGATCAATCTTCTCCGTTGTGGCCCCTGCAATGCATAAGAGATACCAAGATTCAAAAGCTAAGTCATCTCAGCTGTAGATCGTTTCATTGTGTGCATTTTGTTTTTCTTTGCTTTCGTTTCCACTTTTGAACAGCATTTCGACAGATTTCCTCCATTTTTTCCGTTTCTTTTAGGTCTCCTTCCTTTTCGGGATTTTTTTTTTTTTTTTTTTTTTAATCCTCTCTTTCTGGGAGAGCATGTCATTTAATTACCATACATTATTGTAGCTTGTGTAAGTATCAAACAGCAGGAGCATTTAAACCATCTATTACCATTAAAACATGGTCTTTAACTCAAATTTTCATACATTATGTTGCAATGAAGCATGAAACTGCAGGATTTCGTTCCACTTCCACATAATAGCACGAACAGCATACATGATCATACAATTTGCCTTATTATTCAGTGAACTAGTGAAAGATGTAAAGCTTTCCTATACATTTATTGGTCACAAATCTAATTCTAAAGTCTTTATTCTGTGATCCTTCAAGCTGTCAACCGATAGTTGTAAAGCTTTTGGGATTTCTATACATGCACCACTTCTAGCTAACCTTTCATGTAACCTCCCACTTAACATATAGAGAACATCCTTTCACTCTTTAGAAACGGGCACCCCTTGCGAAAGAGAAGGCTTCAATGCCAATCTCTATAGGGTCATGGCTCTTTTGTGTCGAATGACACTTCTGACACTAACTTCGCTCCTCTTCCTTTGGCCATGTAAAGGCCTATGTGCTGCATCAGCTCCTGGAAAAAACATTCAAAATATCAAGCATTAAGAACTCTGTTACTTGAAACACGGATACTTGACAGCATTCTCCACTTGACGATGGATCTTAATGGGATTACCTATCTACCATCATTTCAAAACTTAGCATCTTAATACATCCATTGCTGACTTAATGAGAATATCAACTCACAGAACACACGTAGATGACACATATAGGCATTTTGACACACAGAATTTATATCTGATTGACGCAGCAAACCGAAAAAAAATAAGAAGGCAAGAAGAAGCAGAAAGAAGACAGATTTCTCTATTCCCCTTGCTTATACCTTATACTTTCTGGGATTACATTTTAACATTCAAATTCAGCGCTGTCTCAATCTTAGGTATCCTAAATCATGTGAGTTCAAATTATCTGGTCAGAGTTGTGGCTTTTAAAGAAAATTTCCAATTTATACACTGTCTAAAGGGAAAATGAGAAGTAAAAAAATAACATATCAGAACAAGGCAACGAGTAACGATTAAACGATCTGATCTGAAGTACCTGGGGATGAGCTATAACATCTTTGGCAGTTTTTGCAATCTCAACTGGAAGATCAAAAGTGGCACAACCACGGGAATACACAATGACATCCTCCAGAGGGGCAAGGAGACGATGATTTCTTGCAGACAAAGTGGTACATACAAAGTCTAGCACACATATATCCGTGCATATTCCTACAACCAAGATCTTAAAAAACAAGAACAAGAAATAGCAAAATTAGACAGAAATGATAGAATTCTGAAAGGGACCAACTAGCGAGTCAACATCAATTACAAACTGCAAAATCACAAGAGGATGAACACATTTTGGGGTTTAGGAAATGCATACAGCTTTTATCTGATTACTTTGAACCCAATTAACAAACAGATTAGAGCCATCTTTCTCAATCGATCCTAGAAACCCGTTAATGCAATCTTTGCGTCTAAGTGTCACATTTGGTTCGTTCTCCAACCATTGCAGGTCTGTGTATGTAATTATATCATTAAAAGAGAGCTACTAACATAACAAGACATAAGAGAGCTACAGCAATAACCGGAAAGAAAAAGATCGAAAACAGAAACAAAAAAAGGGTACCTGGGACTAGATTTGATTCATCAGTTCCAACAATGCAATGAGGAGGGTAAGGATGCTCAGGAATGTCAGGGTGATGAGAATCAAGGAAAGCAAAGACAGGCCATTTCTTGTCACAGAAAACACTGGCTAGTCTCACTGACTCTTCCACCATTTCAGATATTTGCTTATCAGGCTGTCTTGGCGCCTATTGCCAATTCCCACATGCATAAAAATGATATAATTCCACTAAAAATACAAACTTTTATATGTACAAAAACTTATAGCCTGCGTTTGGTGTCTAAGATTGCGTTGGATAGGATAACTCACTGAATTCAATGTTTGTTAAACAAATTGGTTTAGTAAGGAAGAAAACTTATCCATCCCCATCCCAAAACGTGTGGAAGTTGGTATCCGTTTTATTCATTCAACATACATTAAATCCAGTAAATTATCCGTCCAAATCTCATATGTGACACCAAACTAAGATGTAGAGTAATACATCCAAAATCTTCTGAATTGGTTTTACTGTTCATTTAGGAGGGTGTATTTAATTGAGATTTTGGATTTAATGGATTTATAAATTATGGATTTTGATGGAGCTTAATTGATTTGTAGTGAATAATATATAAAATTTTAATTCAATTCCCTCGAAATCTCGGTGGAAGATATGAGATTTGTGATTGCTTAAAATATATTACGAAATCTCTCTAATTCCCTCAAATTCCTCAACTTTTCAAATTCTTTAAAACAAATTCCTTGAATTCACGTAAAATGGTATAAACTTTTTAAAAATCCTTATTGAATTTGAATCCCCCTGGATTCTTAAGGATTTTAATGAACTATTCTGAAAATTTTGATTGAATACAAATTGAATTTTAACGAATCACTTAAAATCCTAATTAAACACTCCTCGATTCATTAAAAATTTAAAATCTCCTAAAATCCCAATTGAATGCATCTTTATTCTAATCTAAACTTTACAGAAAACTCTAGCCCACTTGGATACGCCTAGGTCGGCAAAATCTTATTGTTGTTTTTGATATGGTTAACGCTTGGATGATTAAATTTGTAGATTAAATTTTGTAAATTAAATGACATGAAAATTGATGATTGAATTATTTCTTAGTTGTTGATTGACGTGCTTATTTACATTAGTAACACATTATTTAGCTTATAAATTTAGTTTACAAATTTAGTTTATCTAGCATTATCTTTCTCAAATTTGATCATGAAAAATAAAACGTCTGGAAGGGTAAGAATGAAATTACCAAATTGCCAGCACCAACGGTGCAGAAGCCATTAACGAGGTCGACGAGGACAAGACCGGTGGTGGTGTGACCGGTGAGCAGCAGGGATTCTTGGTGCACCGGAAGCTGCTCCTTCAACAAATCAATCGTATGAGGAACCATTTTTCTTCTTTTTTTGTTTCTTTCCTTCAACGTTTGCTGCTGATAAAGAAAATATGACCCCCAGAAAGAATCAAGTGACTTTTGGACTCCGGGTGAAGGAAGGAACCTTGACCAAGAAAATGAAAGGGGTTTTGGACCGTTGGATTAGATAAGTTAGTTGAGTAAAGAATCTCATGCTGACAACCACAGCAAATAGTCCAGCAGTAAGCGCTAATTTCGACTCCCAAAATACAAAAAACAAGGTGGACTCGGACTCGAGGCACAAGCTGATGAGTTTGCTTGACTATGGTCAAGAGAGCTGAAATGTCTCTGTCAGTATTCTCGGCTGCTGAAATAGATGAATAACCGTGATTTACCAACATTTGTCTCTCTTAAAAAAAAAAAAAAAAAAAAAAAGAACCTCATACTAGAATACGGTCCTCATATGTTTTCATTCTACTAAAAAAATACAAGCATTATTACTTTTTAGATCATACTTTATAAAATATACCGGGGTAGTAGTTAGTGCCTGAATTTCTCGTTAAAAAGAAATCAACAATTGCTTCACCATGTAATATCTCTCAAATTATTAATATACTTTTATTATATAGTCCACATGTCATAATATAATATCTTACATAACGGTATTCTCAGCATATTTTCACTATTTTATTTGAGCTGATACAGAAACCCGAAAAGAATGGAGGAACAGAAAGATACAAACAGCAACTTTGGTTTTTGGCATTTGGGTTTACACGACGGTTGGTATTTGGTACCATTTTGCTTTTTTGACTTTTAAGTAGCTTATCGCTTCCTTGAAAACTTGGAAAACAAAAGAAACAAAAACAGTGGGATTCTTCTTCCAGCCAATCAGCAACCCATGAGGAATGGACACGAGTGTAATTGCAGCTATTGTATCTGAAGCCCAAACAAGTTGCCGAGCACAAGGCCCAATTTTAATTGGGCTCCACCTCAGCCTGAAGAACAAAAACGAAGGGCCAGGCCCCAAGTAACTTATTACACCTTTATTAAACTATTTTAGCTCAAATTGAAAAATATAAAAGGAAGAAGTTGCAGTTCAATTGATTACAAATATTTTATCTTATATTCGGAACTTCGAGTTTGTGTTAGGGGTGGGCAAATGGGCATGGACTCGTGGGTAGGGGCAAGTACTAGCAGTTCGGGCCAGATTGGGGACGGGTCTATATTATTTATATAAAAAACAAAGCAGGGCAGGTCAGTTCCAAATTTCTAAAGACAGGACCATATCCATTGAACCTGTATGCTCAAATCTCACGCAAACACACAAGCCTCACCAAGCCTAGCCTCACTCAGTTTACTTTCTCGAAGACTCTCCCAAATTCAGACCAAATCTTCTCTCCTCAGTCTTTCCTCTCGTATCTTGATCTCCTCCCTCTCAATCTCTCTCTCCAGAGTCCAAACTAACTCTCCTCCCTCTTGATTCTTAATCTCTCTCTCTATGTCGAACTCAAAGGGACGAACGATGAAGTTAGTTTCTCTTTGTGTCGAACTCGAAGGGATGAACGATGACGTTGAACGACAAATTAGTCATCTTCTCCGTCTAAGAAGACGAAAATTGCGAGGGGTCGTCCTTTTTAATTTCTTCAATTTTGAATCGTTATCCAAGAAGAAGAAGATTTAAACCTTCAATCTTGCCCCAAAATTAACTTCGATATTCGTTGTCTAATATGGGAATACCCATATCCAGATTAAACTTATCCTTCCCATTCTTTCACCTATTCATCCTTGTTTAGTTCTCCCTCAGAATCTTAACCATCAAGTATTTTCAATTTTTTATATTGTCTCTTTGATTGCTAAGAAAAATAAAGGAAATGTTCAATCTTTGTGGTAATGCAGTTGTATAGTTTGAATCTTTGATGGTGCTCCAAATCGGAGAAAACTGTGGGATCAAATAGATTGGAGAAGATGAAGGGGAACAACTTGCTTGTTGTCCACTCAATGTGGTCCGACTTAGCCGATTTCACAGCGCTCTTTACTGGTTCTTGACTCGCACGTCTTGAGGAAGATGACCGAGGAAAACGGTAACTACATCTGGGGAAAACTTGTTCTCCCATGGCCGATTCCTTTATGTCCCAACTGGCCTGTGCCCACCCCTAATTTGTGTTGCTGGGAAGATGTCCAACTTTTTGTTTTTTTTGTTTTTGAACAAACAATATTATCTACACTAAGGGTGATGGGAGATGGGCTTAGCCTCATAATGGGCTAAGCAATAATGTGGTTCAAATTCGGCTTTGGTGAGAAACGAACCTAAGACCTCTTACTTGCAAATGAAAAGGAATATCACTAGACCGAGTAATAAGTGGCGGGAAGATATCCAACTTAGCCTCATATCTAAATGATTTACGAGTACTATGAGATTGAAACCAAGTTATTAAGGACTGAATTATAAAATGTCAAAGAGAGGAGATTTTTTTTTTTTGGTCGGATGATATATTTTATGTTAGATGGATGTTAGATTAGTCATCAACGGGGTTTAAACCCACGCCGTCATGCAAGGGCTTAACTCATTTCCACCATTGTGGTAAATGACCACTTGCACAAAAAAAAAAAAAAAAAAAAAAAAACCAGAGGAGATTAGAAATGCATCAACGATCATCACAAGTGCATTTATGTGAAATTTGTAAATGACTCATTTTAAGTAAGGATTTGCAAATGTTAGATCCCACATCGCCCATAGGAGTGGATCCTTTATGCCTCATATGTGTACATGCCCACCTCCTTTAGCATGAGGCCTTTTGGGAGCTAACTGGTTTCAGATTCCACCGGAACTTCGAAGTTAAGCGAGTTTGGGTTGGAGCAATCCTATGATGGGTGACCCACTGGGAAGTTGCTCGTGCGTCCCCAGAAACAAAACCATGAGGGCGTGGTCGGGGCCTAAAGCTGACAATATCGTGCTTTAGTTGAGTTGTGCTTGGGATGTGGTGGAGTCCGGGTCGGGATGTGACAATTTGATATCAGAGCCAATCCCTGGCCAAAACTGTGCCGACGAGGACGTCGGGCCCCTAAAGGGGTGGATTGTTAGATCCCACATCGCCCAGGGGAGTGAATCCTGTATGCCTTATATGTACATGCTTACCTCCTTAAGCACAAGGCCTTTTGGGAGCTCATTGGCTTCGGATTCCATTGGAACTCCGAAGTTAAGCAAGTTTGGGCTAGAGCAATCCCAGGATGGGTGACCCCTTGGGAAGTTGCTCGTGAGTTCCCAAAAATAAAACCGTGAGGGCGTGGTCGGGGCCCAAAGCGAACAATATCATGCTATAACGAAGTCGTGCCCGGGATGTGGTGGAGCCCGGGTTAGGATGTGACAGCAGATCTATATCGCATGCCTTTGCAATGGACATAAAGGGTATTTCTAAATGATATTTAACATTTTTTGCTCTATTCATTCATAACATGATCTCAATCCCTTAGGACTTGAAAATTCTTTACCCAAACATAGCGAAAAGAAATGATCACCTAGGATGTTGAAATTTGTGGGAGCCAAAAATTACTCCTCCACTAAACAAGCCACTAGCATGCTAAACATGAGGAGTGGGGCTAAAATAAAGGAACATAATAAGATACTTCATGTAATGTGGAACATGGAGAAATAGAAGGAAAGTGAGACCTGGAGCCCAAGACTTGAATGCCTATAAAAGGCTAATAATCCCACCAGAAAAAAGGGAAAAAAGAGAGTATAAGATTGTTCTATATTTTATAAGTATTCTGAACAAACACTGACTTGAGCATTGGAGTTTTTGTTGTGTAGGTCCCCCGTTCTCATTGTTAACAAGCGATGATGGTGTCCAAGGCTTCTCAACATGTTCAAGATTACTTGTTGGTGAAGAATTGGAGTACCCAAAAGTTTTTGCGCCAACAATTGGCGTTGTCTGTGGGAACCGTACAAAAAGCTATATTAAGGAGTAAAGAACAAACTATTCTTCAAAGCTGCAATAAGGGAGTCAGTTAAAACCCTAAGTGGAATTTGGTGCTGAATCCTATTCTTTGACGCGGATATTGCATGTAGTCGTATTGCAGTTGTAGAAAACAAATTTACTTGGAGGTGGGGGCATATCCTGATTTATCCAGAGAAATGAATATTGGTACTAGGGTTTTGTCCAATTATATTAGGGCATGCGTTAAAGTTCTTATCAGTTCATAGCCCAAAAAAGAAGGAATATCATTCGGTTGTGAATGATTAAGTGAAACGTGCACTAACAACCAACGACCACATTCTCGCCTTCTCTTTTAGAGCAAGATATGAATCCCCTTACCTATTCCATATTGATTTTCACATGATATTTGATTATTAAAAATGTCTTACATGATTTCGTTATGGCTAAGTGCAAATAATGTATATCGTGTGTAATTGCATGAAGCTCTTTATATGTGCTATATATTATCCCAGACTAGATGTTTTGATTATTGTCTATGGTTACTCAAATTGGGGGAAATGGCTAAATCTTATGGAGTATCATACTATTCTCTACCTCACTTGTCATATGTGTGCATCAGTAGTCCAAAACATAAACATTTCTTATTTGGGGGATGCCAAAGTGTTCGATGATGTGTTTCAGTAATATATCATGCTATTTATTTAAGGTATAAAAAGATGAGTAGTCCAACTCATGTACTTGTTTTCTTATGAGATGGTTTCGTGTCATTTAACTCTAATTGAAAAATGACTCCAACAATACAACTTTGAACATTTACCATGGGAAAAGTCAGCAAGGATGAGTTTGTAAACATTGTTCTTTTCATTTTCACATTATGAGAAATAACTTAGATTAATAGTATAATGGAAAACAATTTTTTGGTTCCTAATGTCTTTCTTAGTGTTTTGGTTTCTTCTCTAGTAGAAAGAAAGAATCACCAACCTTCTTCAAAGAGAGACATCACAACCGCCGCTAATATTCGCACAACTGCCAACAACCACGAATGCTCCGACGAATAAGGCCATGCTAATCAGAGAGACCCCAATGTGCTGAAGCTGAAGTACTTAGTTGTCCTTGTCGAACTGAGAATGGGGGCACAGATTAAAGCCTCCAAATCGATAAGAATTCTTACACCCACTCTTACAATTTCATAAATTTTATGTAAGTATGGTGTTTTATGATTTTTCATTACTATAGTACAGAGTAAGGGTGCTATACATGTACACTTATATTCGGTGCATGAGCCATACCATTGATTAGTTAATATTTGAAGTGTCTAGTGAATACTCGATTGAATGGGGGCAGATGGTTCTTCAATTGACCATTATTTGAGAACAACTCATGAGTGTTTATACTATTCCTCAGAAGGCTATACAACAAAGCTTTAAATTTCCTTTGTGGACAAGGATTAAAGATTTTCTTACACAAAGAGCTTGCATCTTTCTTCTCTTATTATTAAATTTGAATATATAATGGGATGAAAACAACTTGGTTATTTGGCAGAAATCTTCTTTATTGGACAGAGAGACAAGTGCTTACCACTGGCATTTGCGATGCAATCTGCATGAAGAAAGGAGAGAACTGAGTGAGAGGAGTCAGATTTGCCAAGCACTTGGATTATATAGATAAGAACTATCTCAATTCTTTTAATCATGATTTATGATTAATGCAATTTTCGCTTTCTCATTGGCAGAGAAAACAAAAAATGTAGCCTTTTGGCTTTGAACTTGGCCATTAAGTTTACTTCGAGATTGAGCAGGGGGCATGTATGCTTGCGTAGGACTATAACTATCAAAAGGGTGACAATGGAGATAGAGATTTTGGAAAAGATAGAAAACCGTGCACTCAAAGCTTCTAGAAAAGGACATGAACTCTAAATTGCCCAACATGCAGATACGAATTTCAGTCTTTGTTAGTTAAACTCCAAAATCATTTTTGCATATAGACCTAAATAACTCTTGGGGCATCTAAAGTAATCATTGTTCATTGATATAATCTGAGAAAAGTGAAAGCCAATGCATTTTGTAGCATACCTAGAAGTTTGGAAAATCCAGTGAGGCTTAGACAATTTGGTCGATCAGATTAGCATACCAAAAGACATGAATGGGGTCAACAATATTTGTGATGGCAATTTTGCATTGTCATTTCTTGGGTATGGAGGAGTAAAACAGACAAGACATCCACCCATTTTGATTTCTCTAATCTCGTGTATCCGTGATAAATTATTGTCATTCACATGCTAATCTTATACATCAATTTGTTGTTGATTCATATTCGTTTTTTGGTCATGGAATGGTAATATTAGTGATCAGACATGAAGTATATGGAGCAAATTGAAAGCTGATCTATATGTTGTCCAATAGAGGATAAGGAGTACAGAAGGTGAAAACAGTGGACAAGATTAAAAAATAGTCAAGAACTATGCAGTCAAGGCTTTTAACAAAGGAAATGCACTTTCGTTTCCATGGCAAAAAACAGGAGAACCTCAAGGTCGCATGTTGCCCAATAAGTAAATGCTACAAGGCCTATGAATCGCAAGCTTTCACTAATGAAAAAAGAAGGGAACACTTTGCTTGATGGCCAACATCTGTTGATTTTATGATGAATAGTTTGCACCGAAGGGGCATCCATCACTTCACTCAAGAAAAGAAAGAAAACTCATACTTATTGCATTTCTCTTTAGCATTTGTTGAATGTGTAGATCGATGGCAATGCTTACAATTAAATTTTTGCTTAGTTATTGTTAGAAGACGGCAAATCATTACATTTGGATTTTGGAGGGATTCTAGTAATGTACAAATTCGTGGTTGAAGATTACAAATTGTGGGCCAAAGACCTAGACCCAACAAGAGCTGAAAGGTCAAGACTGAGGGCTGAGAACCCTAGATTGAATTATAGACAAAGCCCCAGACCGAAGGTTGAAAACCCAAAACCCATGGTCGAATATCATATGATCATAGCCGAAGGCTAAACTATGACTATATGATTGTAGCCGAAGGGTAAACATTCACCTATGATCGTAGTTGAATGCTAAACTATGACCGTATGAACGTAGCCGAAATCTAAACATTACCGTTATGATCGTAGCCGAAGGTTAAACTATGACCATATTAAGGTAGCCGAAGGCTTAACATTGACCGTATGATTGTAGCCAAAGGCTAAACATTCACCCTTTGGTTGTAGTCGAAGGTTAAATTATGACCGTATGATCATAGCCAAATGTTAAATTATGATCGTGAGATTGTAATAGAAGGCTAAGTTATAACCAATTGATCATGGCCGAAGGATAATTTATGACTGTGTGATCGTAACTAAAGGCTAAACTATGATCGTAGACACAAGCTAAACTATGACTGTAGCCGAAGGCTAAACTCATGATGATATCTCAAGTCGAATGAATTTTTGCAAAGAAAACATTTTTCCTCTACAAACCCTAAATTATATATGTTTGCAGGAAAAAAAAAATGAGGCAATGTGGGAGCCAAAAATTACTCCACTAAACAAGCCACTAGCATGCTAAACATAAGGAGTTGGGCTAAAATAAAGGAGCATAATCAGATATTTCATGGAATGTGGAATGTAGAACATGGAGAAATAGAAGGAAAGTGGGATTTGGAGCCCAAGACTTGAATGCTTATAAAAAGGCTAATAATCCCACCAGAAAAAAGGGGGGGAAAAGAGAGTATAAGATCGTTATATATTTTATAAGCATTCTGAACAAACACTAACTTGAGCATCAGAGTGTGTTTTTGCAGGTCCCCCCCGTCCTCATTGTTGCCAAGATGGTGTCCAAGGCTTCTCAATGTGTTCAAGATTATTTGTTGGTGGAGAATTGGAGTACCTGAAATTTTCCACGCCAACTAAATCCCTTACCTAGCATGATGGCAATTAATTTGGCCTGATTGGCCTTTGTGTTTTGTTGAAATCTCCTTGGATTGACCATTGAGAATCTTTTGGATGCTGTCTTTTATATCATTTTAATATTTGCAAGAAGTTGCTAATGGTTTAAGATTTGGGAACATATGCTTTTGATACATATTTTGACACCGATTTTGTAGGCCTACTTTATAATGTATTTCAATGATCCAAACAGTCTGTATTTTAGTACATCATTCATAGATCATATTGCAAAAAGTTAGACAAATCCAAAAACTATTATAACATTCATTTGTAGTGAGGAAAATTGATGAATACAGCTCTACAAAGAAATATTAAATTTCGAACGGTCAATATGGTTTTGCATTTGGATTTGGTAGACATGATTTTTGAGGTAAGATATAAGAAATAAAAAGTTCCTTACCTGTTTTTAACATAGTAAAACAACAATCACTTCTCTTTAAAAAAAAAAAAAAAAAAAAAAGAGAATTTAAAATTTATAAATTCTTTTAAAATTTGACAACAATACTTAAATGTATTTAATAGAGTATTTAACAATCAATATAATTTATGTAAATAAATGTATTAAGTACAAGGTCCTCCCTTTTAAAACTCAGCCCAATTTCGATATTGTAGAATGTAGTTGGCAAAAGAAAATAAAAATCTTCATTCTTCTCCTTTAGCAGCAAAAACACTTTCCAAACCTTCATTCATCAATCAAATCATGTGTTACGGTCAGCAACCACCCTTCTCCAGAGACAACCCGACCCCACAACGCGCCGTCCGACCGCGGAACGACAACGCGGTGGCGGTCGCAGATCTGCGCGGCCGCCTTGCCCAGACGGAGGCGCGGCTGGCGATAGCCAGGGCTCGTGAGGCGGAGCTCAGCCGTCGCCTGGAAGACATGAAACGATTCGTCTCCGTCATGGAGATCCTCGAAACGTTCCTCAAACGACGCTTCCGCGAGCAACAGGAATACGTAGCCCGACTTTTCTCTCCCTCTCCCCTGCCATCACGGAAGTGAAAAAAAACAGTCGCTCTCTGCGACATTTTATCAAACACTTGGTGCGCATAGACTTCCCCTTTTATTTTGGGTTCATTTTGCTGGGTCTGGATTTATGTATGTATTATACAAAATTACTACCAATGTAATGCTGATTATTCGAAATTAATCATGTGTTATTCTGCAATGGTGCTTTTGATAAGAGTAATTACTGCTGTATTATAACCACTAATTTTTTGTTCTTCCAAAAGTAACAAAAGGGCTACATTGAAAGTAACCGTATTGCATTGATCTGTAGGTTCATACAGTGGAGTACAAAAAATGTTTTTACATAGGGGTTCAAGATAATCGAGTAGAGCTGCGAAATCTAGCCACAGAGACTTTATGCTACACGAAATCTCCAGGATGTAGATTCAAATTCAACCATCTGATAGCAGTGGTTGCAAGCTCTTTTGGAGAAATGCAGACATCTTTGCAGTGGCAGCGTGCCCTCGTTCTAAACAGTGAAGATAGTCGTCGACTGGAAAAACATAGAGTGAGGACTGGTTGGATCAAGTATCGTAAATCTTACTAACACAACCAGTATAGCATAAAACACCAAGAAATTTCCCATATTGTTAGATTAGAGAGGGAAGATGAAGAGTGGTAAATACCTGACATTGCTCCCTGGGTCACCGAGGTGATGATCCCGTGCTCCATGGGTTCACCTCCCACCTGTGATCCTCCTTCTTGAAGGATTGTGAGAGAGTTTGGGAAGACCAAGTACGCAAACGCCTTCATTTTCTGCCGTTACAAATTCAAACACCATTAAGGATGGAGAAATACGTAATGCCAAAGATTGTGAATCACTAGGTAAGGTATGGGTTGAGGGCGCAACGAGTCATAGTTCAAGGTATTACCAATATAGAGACAACGAAAATACACAAATTCAAACATCTCACATACAGAGATTGATGTGCCGTAAAAGAAACAGGTTAAGGGAAGGGTTAAGGATGGAGTACATAGGTTCAACTTATACCAACATAACTGCATTTAGCACGTGCACACATTTAGATATGAAAACAACCCAGCTTCTATAACTCTGGAAAGCTTATAGCTTGGTGCCTCACTGCCTTAAAGAAAACGGATATGTAACGAAGACATGTATGTGCTAATACGATCCTCCTTAAAGAAGCTATAGAATTTTGGAGTATAATTGAACTACAATTAGATGTTTATAGAGATGAACTAAGAAAAACCTGCTCTTCCAGCTTGCTGGGGTCCAAAATGACGTATCCGCTCTCTGCCAGGCAACAACATATGGCAACTGCAAAAAGCATAAAAACACCTCAGGAAATATTCATCAAACGAAGGATAGAAGAGCAAAACATAGGTCTCATTTACCAGCAAGATGTTTTAGAGGAGCCCCAGCATCAACAAGGGCAGCACACGCTGCATTTATGGCACATGGGAGAAGCTATACACGTAGTTGTTAAGGTACTTCTACTTGTATCAACACGTAAAGAAGATAACAAAGAAGAAAGGGAGAAGCTAACATGTTCTTGGATATGTGCAAATGTCAAACAAGATATTGCATGCCTCGAGGTTATTCAACTCATAAAAAAAAAAAAAAAAAAAAATACTTGTTCCTTGTGTAGCATGGAACCTTATGTAACATGAATTCACTCCATGGGAGTTCTAAAATACCTTTTACCTGAGGAGCTGAGAATCCTGAGCTTTGACATAGAAGACTAGTCCGATTTTGTCGATTAACTGATTTAACCTCCAAGGGACGTTGTAATGCCGTCATTTAGGATCAGAGAGAAAGAGAAAGGCACCCAGAGAATAACAACACTACCAGCAGGCAGCACCCCAAGGTTTTATAATTATTTTTATACTCCCAGGCCAAACAGAGACAATGAAAGAATAAACTGGCAAAAGGACGCTTAATGAATGTCAAAAATGAAGCTTCAATATGCCTATTAAAACTGCTGAACTCCTAATGTCCAAAAAATGCAAAACGTTTAAGGATACAGCACCATCATCATTGACAACCTGCAGCAGAACATAACACTTTTTAAACAAATGGATGATAACTTGACCATAGTTGTAAACGAGTTAATAACAAATACCCAAGGAAACTGAAGAAGTATTCGGTGACTCAGTTACTGGGTGTATAAAAAGGTCAAAGTCGCATACATGAAGATAAACAAGAGATGGGAGCCTATATTACTAGATGTACATAACTTCAAACAAAATCAACATTTAGGGAGACAACAATTAGTATACTGGTTTTGCATAGCTATTCATCTTACGGGTTGGAAAAACTACATAATCTAGCCTGTCTCTTTAATACACGACTTATAATTGGCGGATGCATTTCTATGCACAGGCTCAAAAGCCAAACCACAGTTACACTTCCTGGAAACTTTTACCTGTCTACATAACAAGGGCCAATGTCCATATTTAGCACCACAGGCCCTTTAAAACTCATAAATTTAACATGTCCTTAAAGTGATCTACTACTTGATTCTGCAAAACAATGCCTACGATTCGGACATAATGTTTTTCATACAAATAAAATCACCTCACCTGAACAATGACCGAGGTTGTGGTATTTGGGTTTAGAGTCAGTATGCAGATGCTTTGCAAGGTCCTCTTCAATATCATCTCATATTCCCTTTCAAGTTTTCCTATATCATGCAAAAAAAATGTTCAAATTAAACAGAAAGAACAGAATTCGCCGCACTCTATGTACACATTGTCCAGTCCAGAGCAATAAGAGTAAGTCAGTAGGGGCGAAAACTCACCACTCTGGCCTGTTTTAGGCTTCCAAATAACCTCAATGCAAGCTTTTTCGGGATTTTCATTCTTCTTTGTTCCTGCTTTAGGTCCATAAACAGCAGCAAGAACTTTCGTATCTCCTATAGAAAGTTAAAAACCAACAAAACAAACCTAAACATAAATATCAATACCAATAATAAACACTGTTAAAGAAAATAAAACTCCAAATTTTAGCCAAAACCCAGAAAAAAGTATCAACTAAATTGGGCAATCAGTTAAAATAATCAGAAACCAAATCTCAACTGTTGGACTTATCATAATTAAATATGGATGACAGAGGTGGCAAATCAACACATTAGATTGTTATTAGGTAACCATTAAGACAGGTGTACTTTGATTTCACTATAAGAAGGTGTATTACACCATCATCACCACTACCAATCTCACCACCATATTACGTAATCAAACCAAAAAGGGGTTTTGATGATTACCCATTAACAATCTAATAGGTTGATTTGCACCTCTACCGACGACATATCAATTAAATATTGATCACGTGAAAAACCGATCATTTCAGCAATTTTGAATAAAAACAGAATTTCAGTAGCAATAATATTCCAAAAGGCGGCCAGCCCATTGAAGAAGACAAGCTAAAAATACAGAGCAGAATGGCCAGATTGCGCAGATAGAGAATATATGTGGATTTTGAGGTGAAGTAAGAACCTTGAGTCCAACTTGCAGAGCCATGAGCGCGGTTGAGGACGCTGCGAGAACAAGCCAATGGTCTCAACTGGTTTGGTGTGCGTCCGTCGACTCTGTCAATTTCCATTGTCTTTCGCTGTTAAAATTGGCGAGATTGATACTTCCGAGAGTCAGATTAACTGCGATGCAAGTTCAATAATCAATACTGGTAGCTCTGTGAAAAATTGTAGCCGAAGAAGAAGAGTGGGGTTTTGGGAATGGGCCGTTAGGGTTTTTGAGGGTCAATTTTGACTTGTAATCCTGTGTTTGTTGGGAAATTTTAATTAAACGTGTAACCTCTTTTTACACCTAATTTAAATTTTAAATGTTAATTATCTATTTTACTCTATTGCATAATTACTATTAAGTACAAAATGAAATTAATAATAAAACTTAAATTTCTCAATAAACCCAAACACTATAATTAAACCTTTGCATCATCATTTGTTTATCATACGTTCATTCCGGTTAAAACCCTAATAGTTCTCATAGAGAAAAATAAGCTTTTCTATTAATGAATGGTGATTTTGAAGTTTTGAATCTTCCAACTAAGGTATGACTCGATCTATGAATATTTTATTTGTTTGCTTCATCTTCGGATTAAGTTTCATACTTATTATATTATATTGTATTTGTTTTTCTTTGTCGTTTGTCTACGCCCCAAAACACCATTGCAAGGACTTTTGATTAGTAGTGCAAAGACATATAACTTGATTCTTGGTGCAAATAAAGATTGCCCAACCACATAAACCTTGACCACTAACTAGCAGGTGGCTGTCTCCATCCAAATCCAAAGCGTCAAGGTCAAATGTTTCTAGCAAAGTGATGGACTGAACTGGAGCTTGCATTGCATTCTCTGGAAAATTCAAATCTATGGAAGGATCTCTTGGATCCCAAGTCTATGGATGGGTTTGGTAGTAGAAAGAAAAAAAGCAGCCATGAAAATGCTAGTCATATGCAATTATATAGGGGCAAAGGGCGCCTCTTTGAAGAAAAAAAAATTCAATTAGAGATGTTATTTTATAAAAGGAGTAGGTGTACATATAACTTTACATTTTGAATTGGGTTTAAGAGGGTAGTTTAGGTAATAAATTTGGGTTTAAAGAGAAATTAATTCTTTAATAAAAAAACAATATGGGTGAAGAAAGTAAGTTGGGTGTAGAAAGAGGTTAAATAAGTTCAAATAAAATTTCCCGTATTTGTTTTTGGTCAACTACACATAGGCTTTACGAAGCAATACGTAGGAATACGCACTGGGTAAGTCTAAAAGCTGGTTTGTGAATGCTTTATGAAGTATTTTTTAGCTTATTTGCTTGTGCTTGAAGTTTTTATTAGAAGTTTAAGTGCTTGTTAAAGAAAACACTTGGAATTTCTTTTTGAAAAGCATGTGGGCATTTTCATGGGTCACCCACCCAAACCGACCAACCCACCTATGATAAGTTGGGTTGGGTCGGTTTTACACTCTTAAAAATTGAAACTTAGGACATAACCCGTTGGAGGGAATAGTTGAGGTCGGTTTTCAACATTAACAACCCATTCGAACCTGACCCATTTGCCCATGTTTCCTCAATTGTTGCAATTGACAGAAGTATAGAGCGAGCCTTTTTTTTTTTTTTTTTTTTTTTTGAGAGGAAAAGGAAAAGGAGAGAATTGGCAAATGATTGTCAACCACTGCTCTTTCTCATCCCTATTGGAAATTCCTTCACGAAGTTGGCTTTTACAGTATCTATAGAATGAGCACTGTGAACTATTTGCTTCAAAAAGATAGTTGTAGGAATGAAAGTTCAACCTCGATTGGAATATAGATGAGATAAAAAGTCCATCATTAGGGCAAACGATGCAATAGCTTCGGTTAGAGCAAAGCCCAAAATGGCATAACCAAATGATTGTTTAGCCAATGATGGATTTCTATTATCTACCACTTGAGTTTCTTTTTGGTCAACTACTATTTTTGACTTTACACTTGGCATGCTTGGGTTGGCTTAATTTCAAGACTAGCAAAATATTGTGATTAATATACTAGCACACTGCATCAATTCACAAATAAAAACCTCCATTACAGACATTTCTCCTACAGTCTTTCTTGCATCCGATGCTTCTCTAAGCTTAGCGTGCAACCACAACTACTTACTCCTCCCTTACTGTTCTATGTAATCTCCCCTTATCCCTCACTCCAAGTCTCAACCCACCAAACCACCCAACCCAACCCACTAATTATTGGGCCGGGTGGGTTAGTCAACCAATTTTTCCTGCCGGCAATGGTTTGGATGATTGTCAAACCGACACCCTTTGATCGGCCAGTGGGTTGAGGTTAAATCTGAGCCGACCCTTCTGTTGCCCACCCTCAGTGATAGGTGTTTTTCAAAAAAAAAAAAAAATGCTTCTAAGATATGTCAAAGTGCTTTTGAAAACTAAAATCAAGTTTACCAAAAATCGAGAAAGACTTCAAATTAGCCCTGCACCAAAGTTCCTACAGGAATATAACTTTCACGGGACTGATTTGTGGAATTGGAACAATTGGATTCATGGAAAATTATGAAAGTTAGGCACATAGATCTTCAGCCTCTTAACTTTGTCCTCCAATTGGCCTTGCACCAAAGCTCCTACGGAAAGTCCATTTACCATCAAAAGCCTCTTAAGCGTACATGACACCTGAGGATGACACAAGCCATTTAATGAATGCATATGCTGAGAACATGTGAAACATGCATATAAATTCCCCGCGAACTACACAATGTAATATTCAAATATAAACCTTACCAAAATAATATAATAATATTCAGTCGTCAAATAAAATGATAGTGATAATTCATGACATGTTCAGAGCATACATCTAATTCAGAATACAAGGGGAAGGTATAGCAGAAGGTGTTATTACAAGTGATGTCAAAAGCAGAGTGGACAACACAAAATCACTGGTAGGGGAATGCCTCGTAGCTCGAATTCTATGCCTCGTTCCTATATCCTAAGGGGGTGAAAAACAAAACATGAGTAGACCAAGTTGATATATATGTAATACTAAAACAGTTATTCAACAACGTACTAACCCCCAAAGTTTATGAAAACTCAGTAGTATAATATGTAATAGGTTTTCCGAAAATCCTAGCATGCCATAAAACCTTCATAAAACATATATACATCTATATAGTGTGCTATGTAGTGGTATCATATATCAGTATCTTACGGCCAAAGCCACCAACCTACGCCTGGCCAAATCCAATATAAGTATCTCCTGGCCGAAGCCACCAATCTACCCCCGGCCAAAGCCAATATAAGTATCATTTCTCGTAGGCAGAAGAGTGACCACTAGATAAGCACAAAATCATTGAACATAATCTTTCCAAACATAAGTACAGATATCTCAACGGAGCTCGGTAGCTCAAATATCATATCTTAAAACATCTTCATAGTATATAGTCATCAATCATATATACGACAAAGAACATAAAATCAATAAAGCTTGAATGTAATAAAGCGTAAATCCAATTTACTCATAAACGTTTTAGAAAACGTAATCAATAAATCATGCTTTTCATTTATGCATTTCTAATGGTAAAATATGCATTTTAGAAGGGGTCCACTCACAAATACTCCGTCATCGAAGAGCCGTGCGGAATAGGAGGGATGGAAACGCCGCTAATAATTGCACCTAAGCACATAAAGGGTCCAATTAATAAAAGTCTACCATAACGATTGAATTTCTGAAAACGGACGTCATAAACGGATTTAAGACATCTAAAAACATAAGGGGGGACCTCGGGTACCCCACATGCCACCGCATGCGCGGCCACAAGGCGGTGGCCCTGACGGCCATGCGTTGAGATAGGTCACCGGAAAGTTGGCCGAAAAAGTCACTGGCGTCGCCGTCTACGGCGGCAGAGCACAATACCTCAGGTGGAGGCGCGTGTGCTCAACGTGCCGACCAAGGCTCGCCCTCACGCGCGCCCACGCACAAGCCCATGCGTTGGCTAGGCTCAGGGTTTGGGTCGGTCCAGTTTTGGGTTTTGGGCCGGTTCACTTTGGTTGGGCTAAGGTTAAAAGGTTGGGCTGGGTTGGGTGACCTGGCCCAAAGGAATTTGGGTTGAGGTTTATCGGGTCGGGTCGACCCATTTTCAGGCCAAAGTGGCCGGTTTCTGGGCATATTTTTAAACGTTCATAACTTCTCCAATACTCAACCAAATTAAGTTATTCAAAAATCAAATTTGTAGTACTCAACGAGATGAAGAGAATGGTACCTTGCATGACAGCTAACTTGTCGTGGTTTGGTTGGAAATTGCCTCGAAAGTCGTGGTGCTTCGCCAAAAAATTTGCGAAGCTTTCCCCGTGAGATTCCTACGTCCAAATATCACCAAAACTTCTCAAAACTACTTTCAAACATACACGAAGACATGATCTACAACTTTTGGAAGAGATTCAAGGCTTACCTTTGCCGGAGAATGTGGAAATTCGTCGGAAAACTCAGTGAACAGTGCAACTGCATTGTGCAGTGATAGAGGAGGTGTTTGGAGGGTTCCTTGTTCGTTTTAAGCTTGTGGTTTCAACCAAGGAGCAGGTGGTGGTGGTGGTGGTGTCATTGATGTTGTTGTTGTTATAGGTGTAGTACCCTCGGGGAGGGTAGTTTTTGAGAAAGGAAGGAGGAGGGGCGAGAGTTGAGGGAAAGAGTTTAAGAGAGTGTGAGTGTTTAGAGAGAGAGAGAGAGAGAGAGAGCTTGATATTTTCAGAAAAGGGGGGGGGGCTCATGGGTACAAGGGGAAACATGTGGGCCCTAATGGCTCACAAAACAATGTCACTAAAGATGAAATACGAAAATATCCGAAAAATGGCTCACATATGGCTCCAAAACAATGTCATGGCTCACATAAAATCTTCGTTATAAATCCGAATTTAAAATTGTTTGTGCCTACGCGTTCATGGCGATAAGTACGTTAAGAATCATTTAATAAAATGAAAACTACACGTTTCAACAAGACGGTCAAACAAAATCAACTCAAGGGTAAAAAGGTTATTTCATAAGTCCATTAATAGGAAAATACACTAAATTCGGGATGGGGTTTCATAGAACAAATTGACTAAAATTGAAAAAAAAAAAAAAGTAATAAAGTTTTCTAAGACCAATTCTTTAACAAAACCTATGAATATTAATTAACATGACAAAATATAGGAAATAATACATTTATCAATGCCTAGAGTGTAGCACGTGTGTATATCATGTTTTGATACCATTTAACAATTCAAGCATCCAACGTAATCAATTGATAACTAATAAAGATACAATGATTTTTGAGCAACTTTTGCCAGACTTCTAATGTAAAATTCTCTCAACAATTCTCAATATCATTTCACACATATTATGTTGAATTCATTTAATTACTAAATATGAACACTTGATGTGTCATGGTGTACTATATATTTTACCATATTTTTAGTATTAATTTATTGGTTTCTTGGATGAAATTTGAGACTTTGAATTATATTTCCAATGTAGCTCATTCAACTTCCTCTTGAGCGTTAAGTACTCAAACGGATGAATTTTAGAGTGATTCCAATTGGTGGATGTTTATGAGTCTTTCAAGGTGATAATATCAAAATTCCAGATTCTTCTACAAAGCCTTTTGACCGTGACGAAGAAAAAAAATGCCCATTGTGCAGCTTTCCCATATTGACATTTTTGGATGTTTTGAGTATTTTAAAGGTCAATATGGCATATTTTGAGGAAGGTTCTGTAGGAGGATTTGTTGGGGATGTCTTAAGCTTTGAAAAGAGACCTTTTGGAACCAAATCAAAGTTGATTTGCTCAGTCAAAAGTCTGTTTTTCTGAGAAGTTTGACTTTAAATAGGAAACATTTTATTTGCTAGTTTAATATTTTGTTTTATAATTGTTCATAACTAATTTCTTTTGCTAGGGCGAGGCCACGAGTCTTAGCAAGAATATGTAGTTTTTTTTCAATTTACTTATGATATTATACATGCAGGTTTTGAATTATTAATTACCATGTTTGAAACTATCTAATAGTGATAGACACCACGTCTTAAGGGTTGCATGATTTTTCAAAAGGTTTTCACAAAATTTAATGAGTCTTGCATTTTCTTGTTCAATATGGACATCACGGATGGGGTGCATGTTTGATAAGTTCTATGTTGGGGGTCCAAGTAGTGCATATTTTAGGAAAATCTAACCTCAAAATATGCATGTGTAAGTCATAAGTAATTGGAAGATTTACATAGGATTGTTAAAGTGACGGCGGAACTCTAGTACTTAAATTGGTTTCCAAAACTATTTTCTTTTATTTTCTTTACTTTGCCAATTTATTTAATTGTTTTTAATTAAATTCGTTTTTAATATTTTAGGTCATAAAATCAACATTTTCCAAATGTTTATAATTAATTAAGATTTGATTTTAACATAAATTATTCATTCAATTCCTATGGAGAATGATCTTGCTAGAGCCATCTATACTACGATTACCTTATTTCTCTGGGAAGTTATTTTAAGTGTTTTATCCTTACCTTTGCAGGTCGTAAAAATCCTATCAAGAAATTGAAAAACAATTTTTTTATTTTGCGTAAAAAGGGAAAAGGAGATCAAGCTAGGAAAAGGATCCTCGCCAGATCCTTTTCCTGAGAATCCGGAGGATCCCGTGATTATGACTGTTCATCGTACACCGTGCAATCAGTTTTCGTTAGGTACTATTTATATTTAATTTAAATTTAAAATTTCAAATAATTTATGACCATGTGATGTACGATGAACGGATATGATCACGAGATTCTCCAGATCCCTAAGAAAATGATCCGGCGAGGATCCCTTTCCCTCAAGCTACACCTTTAGTACCAACTGAACTTTGGACATTATTCCGCTTTGCCCTCCCAACTTTTAATTAACTCGTTTTTAGGTCTCCTTGAACTTTCAGTTAGTGCCAATCTTTCCCCAACCGTCAATTTTGTCATTATATTTTTTGAAAACCAGGCCGTTTTAAAAAGAAAACAAACTTGTGTGGTTGAAATACAAATATTGGCATGAGATCAACATGAATGACATGAGCAAAATAAGTGAAAGGTCTAAAACACTCTTGTATAGATTTAATAAGAGTTGTTTATTGACACCCCACTAAAAAATTTAATTAAATGAGAGGGATGATATACCCACCCATCAACATTATTTCTCCCCCCACTTTTTAATGATACTTTTAATTACAACTCTAACCTTTTGCAAAATGACTTATAAGACCATCTTTAACTATTTTATTATTTTGTTTTTGTATTAAATTATGAAAATAGAAGGAACAAAAACATGAACCCAACAAGTTGAAACCACCGCACACGACACTTGAATCCACTGGTTTCCTCATCTCTTATGTCAATTCCTTCCCATCCATTCGAAATCTTCATCAAACACCATAGACCCATTACAATTACCTTAAGAAGTAATTGGATTCTCTCATACCCATTTGACGTGGTTTTGATACCCCTCTTCTACGATTAGTCCTCTACTTGAGTTGTAATTACAGAGAGCAACTACGAGGTCAACCGAGGATGTTGCTCATCCTCATAGTCTTGATTAAATTAGAGAAAAAGTTGGCTGACAGTGAGAAGGGGGTTGCTTGCCAACGAGTGGGTGGATGTGTGGCAGTGACTAATTTTCTTTGTAAGGGATAGTTTAGGAATATCAGTGGGTGGGAAAAGAGTGTTTTTCATTTTTACCTTTTGAGTGGGGTGGGAAAATAAGGTGGGGTGGGGAAATAGGATTGTGAGGTAGGTCTAGTAGCTCTCTTAAATAATCATGTCCTAATATGAAATGACTCTTTAGGCCAGAATTTTTTAAAAAATAATTATTTAATGTTTACACCCCAAATCCTTTTTAGAGAGATCTAATCACGAATAAATATATATAATATATATATTTATATATACGCTTGCATTATCCGATCATTATATTTTTCCTCAAATGTGAAGTATTATGCAGCATAACAAAGGTAATCTAAATAATCAAATGTTTTTTAGATGGTGTAGTAGTAGTATTGTTTTCTTTTGTTTTGTTAAAAATTATTTAAGAAATGTTTTCTATTTTATTTCTTATGATGGATGGGGGTGCAATTTCGTTGAGGTATCTATGATTGCAGAACCGAGAAACTGGAAGGGCGAATTGTTAAATTGTGGCCCTTTCATAAATTATGATAATTTCCAGGGTGAGACAATTTCAAACTTAACCGCTAAAAGTTTTTGAAAATTTCTACACAACCAGACAACATATGAAGCAGCAAAATTATGCACGTTGTGTTCGTGGTGAAGACAAAGGCTTGGAATTTTTTCGGAACATAGGAAAACTTGGGATTGGTTTGGCGTGTGGGGTGTGTGGAGTACTGTGTGAGGTATGAGGGTAGTTTTGGTTAGTAAGTGGGTGTATTTAAATAGTTTTAATTTAAAAAGTAGGTGTGGAGTGTTTTAAGTAAGCGAAGTGTATTCATAAGAATAATACTTGGCTACTTAAAGATGAGTAAGAACTCCTACTCAAAACTCTTAGTGTTTTAATCACAAAACTTTTTGCTTATGATCAGAATCGTTCATACTATGAATCATATTGTAAAGATCATCTCTACAAAAAATAAATTAAAAATAAGGTTGTTTAGTCAATCTATTATAGTACATATATAGACGGTTCATAATGTTTTTACCAATACTGTTCATTTGTTTTCAAACAGTTTGATGATTAAATGTCCTTAGTTTTAATTGATTTTTTGCAGATGCGATCTTTATAGGGTGATTTATAATATGAACGGTCCTGATTATAAACACGAAATTCTATAAAGTGACAACGAACAATTTTGAAAATTTTTAAGTAAGAGTTCCTACTCATCTTTGAGCAGTTATGTATTGTTCTATTCATAATATGTGTGGTACTAATAAAAAAATTATTTAATAAAAAGATATTGCATATATTATTGATATGATATCTACAATAATATTCTAAATCATCTACATGTGTTGGATATGCTGTCTATATATTCATAATCTAATTGTTGATGGCAATAGACAATTGCCAACAGGAGATTATTACAATTTTTATATGCCTCGTTTAATAGTCTACATGTTCGCCACATTGTTGATATTGTTGATAATTAATGGCAATATATAGTAGTTCTTCTTCGTCTACACACCCATATCTGCAAAATTGGAAAAAGAAGACTTGATTGAAACTTGTGATTGTAGTTCGTATCATTCGTGTCGATATGACTGTTTGATTTTGCTACAACTCTAGCTCCTCTGTTGGGGTGTGTGTTGTACTTTGTTCCAAATCTTGTAATTTGACCCTGCATTTCATCAATGAAAATGATTATTATTGTAAAAAAGAAAAAACATAACAAATGTTAAAGAGAATTACACACTACAAGAAATTATGGCTTGCCCTGCCCTATCAAATTTTGAGCGACGGACGAACTTTCGTAAAACTTCTTACCTGATGGATTCATAGGTTCGCAAGGTTCGTAAATTCAACATTTAGGGTTTGCTAGAAAATCTTTAGAGAGAACAATGTCGTATGGTAAAAATATTTCCGGCGGAAAACAGTTGGCGGCAAAGGAAAAATTTGGCGCGCAATTAATGAGGGTTAATGGGGCGGATAGCTGTTCGTCATGTAAATATGGTTTAACCAACAGATTTATCTGTCGTGTAAGATTATGTGGTCGTCTACAAAATCCTAATTTATGTCGTGTAAAAAAACAAGGGAACATGTGCTTAGGAGACAAGCAATTGAAATTGTACGACGACTGATTTTGTCGAGCAAGATCTAGTTCACCTTTTAGGTTAGAGTCTGCTGCCTTGTTCTTCCATTTTCCTCTCACCATTTTTCATTGTTGTGCTCTGCAACCCCCAAGTCGTCCCCCGCTGCTTCTCCTCCCTCTATCTCTTTCTCTGTCTCTCTGTCTATCTCCCTCCATCCTCTGTTGCATCTATCACCATCTCTTCCTCTTCGAAATATTTGAAGGTTAGTTTATTTTGAGTTTGTCATTATTTTTCCTTCGAATGTGTTATTTATGATTAGTTTTTAGTAGGAAGCATGAATTTTTTTAGTTGTGATATTTGTATATGTTGGACTGTGTAGGATGTGAAATTTGTAGTTGTTTTTGAAATATATTTGGAGTAGGGAAATTTAATTGTGCAGCATTTTTAGTGTAGGAATTCGTGTTGTGAAAATTGTTAAATTATGCACATAAACAGTGGTTTTTATGTCCCAGGGGAAGATGAAAAAACGTTTTTTTTTTCTTCAGTAAACTGTTGACTGTGGTTCAATTGTGATACACAAAACCGTAAGGAAGATATGTTGTTCAAGTGTCATTGGTATGATACGAACTCGGACAAACTAAATTGTGTCATTCAAGATATGTATTTGTTATATGTTAACACAAACACTCGATGGTTTGAAAGTGATCCCTACATCCTCGCCAACACAGTGAAACTAGTATTCTACTTGGATGATCCAAAGCTCAAGGGTGGTTGGAAAGTAGTCCAATTCTTACTACATAGAAACATTTGGAATTTGTTGGCTCAAGATGACGATGAGGATACTAACGATGACCTAGATGATCACGATGCGAGTTCTTCTTCATTCACCACAAACCTTCCCAGAGTCCAAAGAAACCACATTGTTCAACCACCATTCGAGCTAGAAGGTGCCCTTGAAATTGAAATTGATGCATTGTCTATTGACCTTGGATGCACACCACCAACTCAATGGAATTCCTTGGTAGAAGATAGCAGCGATGACTCAAGCAGTGAAAGTGACATTGAGAGGGACATGAAGGAAGCATATGAGTATACCAACAATGACTGAGAGTTTATTAACGTACAATTGCTGTAATAAACTATATGTAATTATCTTTTTAAAAAAAAAAAAAAAAAAAAAATTCATGCACTTACTCGACAGACCTCTGTCCCTTAAGTAACATTACGCCATATTTTACACGACAGACGGTTTGTCGGGCACATATTTTAAGTTCGCCCAACGGAGGCTCCTTATTTTATATTTAGACCTTATTTCACATATCCAAATCCATATACGATTGTTGGACTCTGTATAATTATTTTCGACAATCTAACCGTCAGTATTATTCATATAAACTATGAGATCATATACGCCAAAAATTACATAGAAAAAATATTTCAACGTCAGGTAACGTGACAAAATTATTCAACGATTACAAACTTAATGTAAGTTTCAACGGCCATTTTATCTCCAAACTTTCCCGATTTCTACCAAAACAATAACTGACTCCATAATAATACAACGAACAGGCCTAATCATGAAATAAAAATACTTACAACAGGGATTAGAACAAAATCATAGATTACCCCTAACAGTGTTATGGATGAAAACATTAAGTGTTGGTTGAAACACTTGTATTGTGGGGAGTCAAACTCCACAAACATGCTTTCGATGATCCAACCGTCAAATTTGTTTGAACATAGCACGAGATCGTATACATAAAAAATCATGACAAGTACACTTGGATGAACTAGGGATCGGTTAAAAATGTTGGACAGTTGCAAACTTAGCATCACAATTGAACGACTATATTACTCATGATTTTAGTTATTTTTCCAAATTGTGTTATTTGAGGGTTGAAAAACAAGTCCATTACCCCTTATCTTTTGAGAATCGATTATCTTAATTTATAAAATAATGGATATCTTAATTTTAAGGAAAAACTAACCAAAACACCCTGAAAGGTTTCATTTTAATCATCAGGACATAAAATTTTGATAATGCCCAAATTGGGCATGAGAAATAAGACAAGGAAGAAAAACATTTCAGAAACATCACATGCATGCTCAAAACGAAACCAAAAAATGGGCTCCAAGAGACAGCCATGCAACAAGCTCACATGCATTTATTAAGACAAAACAAAAGAAGACAATCAAGTTCACATGCAAAGCAAAAAGAAGACAAATAAGTTAGATCACGTTTTAGAAACAGTGATGACAATTTCAGCAACAGTAGAAGATGACAAGTACCAAGGAGATGTCCATACCATACATTTGTAAAGATTTTAATTTTTTCAGAGTATTCTCACTCAATCTATATAAGAGGAGTTCCTTTCATTGTAAAAACACACGAAAACAACACAGCAGAGACACACCATACTCACACCATCCTTCAATCCTCACACACTCAAGCATCCAAAACCTTCCTAGCATCCTTTGTAAACATTTCTTTGTAAACACTTCTCTTTGTAAATATTTTATATATCAATAAAAGTTCAAGTGTACATATTCAAGCAATCTCCAAGTCTTAAGTAAGTTTTCTTTTCCTTCTTTAGCGTGTTTGTTTAATTAGACTTCTAGTCCAAAACAGGGAAACACTATTGTAGTTATATTATTAATTTACTAAACTGACGATCATACTTTATTTAAGCACTCTGTTATAGTTGAATGGTTGCCATATAAATAACTGGACATTAACCAGGGTACCTCTGAGTTCTTCATACCTCTAAGTTTTGCCGTTAAGGCCTTATACTTGTACTATAAGTGGTCGTCATGCTGAAACATGTCGAGTTCCATGTGCAAGGTTTTATGTCTAGTTGTTATATTGGCCATCCAACTATTTAACCGGGCATGCTATGTGACACACCCCGACCAAGATCAGGGCGTGCTGGCCGTCACGTGTAAGTGACGTAGCCATGTGCACAGTGCGGAAGCTAGTAAAGTAATAATATAAAAGTACGAGTAATTAAAAACTAGCATACAAGGTCAAAGTAAGTGTGCTAGCGTAAATGAGACGCTAAGTTCAGAGCAATAAGTCTACAGCAGTCCAAATTAAAATGATGCGACAACAGTGCACCCGGAGGTGACCCTACATTGGTGAGTGTCTGTCAGAAATGCCTGGAAGCCCTCTGGGGAAACCACCGAACCTGCTAAGCAACTAGAACCTGGAGGGGCGCAAAACAAAAGCGTGAGTGGGCAAAAACAAAGTTATTTGAAAACCATTTAGTAAAATACATTCTAACCCCTCGCCGTAAAACCTGTATACTTCCCAGAAAATAAACATATGTACGTATACAATAAATATGCCAATCATGCTCAAGGATATGCCATACCAAAATCTCGTGGTGAAATGCAAGTGCTCAGGTATAAACCGTATCAATAACATATCACTGGCAGCCGGAGTCCCTTAAAGTGACCTGTGCGGCTGAATCTAGAGCTCAAATCTCAATCTCAATCACTAAACCTGCCCACGAGTCGGAACCACCTATAGTGGTCTGTACGACAGGCCTGGGTGTAATACATATAAACGCTCTAGTGCTACGATCACGTGAAGGCTGTGCGAATAATCGCGGGTCACCTACGAGTCGGAACCACCTATAGTGGTCTGTACGACAAGACTATGCACCTAACTTGGATCCAAGCTGAGCGTGTGGTGCGGGAGGTGAACAACACGTGAAGGACTGTGCCCTACTCTGGGCGGGAGCACTAACACCGGGGGTGCAGGTTATGAGCTCTCTAATCATCTCTAACCACTATTTAATGCAATTGTTAAATAACGCTTACCTGGCACTTACCTGTGCCTCCACAGCACCATTATATATATATATATATATATATATATACAGATAATTGAATATATAAATAAACGTATATGCAACTAATCATGCATAACCACCAATAATATAAAAGGAATGGCATATAACGAATAAGCATTTATATAAATTTCTGGGAATTATATGTATATAGGTATATACGGAAAACAAAAGCCCACTCACTGGTATGTGGAAGGGTCGTAGCCCCCCTGCCTCGAGTGAGCACGTTCGTCCTCGGGATACGTATCACCTATATGCGAAAATACTATAAAAACGTTAATTTTAAAGCACATAACCTTCCGTTCAAAATAACTTCTCATACATTGCTCAAAATGGACAATTGAATATACCAACGTGCTCTACACAACCTCAGGATCACAACCATATTTTTAGAAAAATTTTCCACCGCCGCCACGCGCAGGCACGTGCGGTGCACACGGACGGCGTCAACTGACGCCGTTAGGAATATTCCGTCAGTTTTGACAGATTCCGTTAACGACGTCAGGAATATTCCGTTAGAATTGACGGAATATTCCGTCACCTTCTCCGGCGAGACTCCAGAGCCGACGCCGGCGCCGGAAAACCGGGAAATTTTCAAACTTCGATTTCTCTTTCGTTTTTCAACCATTTTTCGTGATTTTTGCACCAAAATGAAGCCTAAGACTAGGAGAACATAAATATACAACTTTTAAGGCCTAAAAACCATGGAATCTCACCTGTCCAAGCCACCCAACTCCGGCCAACTTCTAAACCAACGATCCCAACGTCCAAATTCACCAAACGAACCACTCCGAGCCTCCTTGGGACCTCACCAAGCTATCTACAAGCTTCGAATTTCCTAAAACGTGAGAAATCACGTGTGCATGAACAGTACCCCAAATCGGCCATTGTGAAATCGACGTGAAAACGTTGAAGTTCTTACCTGAAAATGGTATGGTTGGACTCGTACGAGCCTCACGAGCATGGATATGTATTTTGTTTCTTCGATCTGCAAAGGTTTGAGGGGTTTTGTGTGTGTGTCGTACGTTTTCAAAGGGATAGGAAGAGAAATGGGGCTCGGGGGAACACAGGGAAAGGGATAGGGACAGGTGGGAAGTGTGGGAGTGTGTGTGTGGCTCCACACATGCCAACAAAACCCAAGCAACCACAACACGAAAAGAAAACGCACTAGGGGCAATTTCGTCTTTTCACACATACATTTTCGATATTCTCGAGACGGGCTGTCACAACCTACCCACCTTAATAGAATTTCGTCCCGAAATTCAAAACAACCCAACACAACCCCCTAGTGGCCAAAGAACAATCTAGGATACAAGTCCCTCATCCTATCCTCCGTCTCCCACGTAGCTTCCTCGATCGAATGATTCATCCACAAAACTTTCACTAAGTTCACCGTCTTGTTCCTCAGAACCTTTTCCTTCCAATCAATGATCGTCACCGGTTCCTCATCATACGTCAAATCTGGGTTAATCTCTAACGGTTAAGGAGGTATCACATGAGACGGATCAGCAACATAATGTCGGAGCATAGACACGTGAAACACGTTATGCACTCTGGCTAGCTTCGGAGGCAACTCCAACCTGTAAGCTACCTCACCAACTCACTCCGTGACCATGTATGGTCCAATGTACCTGGGACTCAACTTGCCTTTCTTCCCAAATCTCACTACACCTCTCCACGGTGAAAGCTTCAGAAATACCCAATCTCTGACCTCATACATTCTGTCCGTAGCATGTCGATCTGCTAAGCTTTTCTGCCTGTCCTGGGCTGCTTTCAGGTTAGACTTAATTACCTGAACGTTCTGAGTAGTCTCCTCAACAATCTCCGGACCCACTAAGACTCTTTCTCCAACCTCTGACCAACATAACGGTGTGCGACAAGCTCTACCATATAATGCCTCAAATGGCGCCATGCCAATACTCGAATGAAAACTATTATTATAAGAAAATTCCATCAAATCCAACCGCTGGTGCCAAACATCACCAAACTGCAACACCGAAGTTCGCAACATATCTTCTAAAGTCTGAATAGTTCTCTCTGACTGTCCGTCTGTCTGAGGATGATACGCCATGCTATAGAGTAGTCTCGTACCCAAAGCTTCCTGAAAAGCCACCCAAAACTTAGATGTAAATCGTGGATCACGATCCGAGACAATACTCACCGGGACACCGTGATATTTCACAATCTTCGAAATGAACAACTCCGCTAATCGGCTCAAGGAATACTTCTCCCTCACTGGAATGAAATGTGCCGACTTAGTGAGCCGATCAACGATCACCCAAATACCATCAAAACCATTATGTGTATGCGGAAGCTTGTACACGAAATCCATGGTAATATTTTCCCATTTCCACTCTGGAACGGGAAGCGGCTGCAACAACCCAAACGGCTTCTTCCTTTCTGCTTTGACCTGCTGACAAACAGCACATCTACTCACGTACTCAGCTATCTCCCTCTTCATGCCTGGCCAATAATAGAATGGTCGAATGGTATGATACATTTTTGTAGCTCCTGGATGCATGGCGTAAGCCGAAATATGTGCTTCATCGAGAATTTCTTTCTTTAAATCCAGATTATTTGGCACAAACATTCTTCCCTCTTGCATCAACATGCCATCTGATTCACGAACTCTGAGGTCTCTCCTCCTTCCTTGTTCTCGAGCTTGGATTAGTTCTTGAGTCTGCTCATCAGCTACTTGAGCTACAAGCACCCGATCGACTAAGATGGGCCTAACTTGGAAATTAGCAAGCAAAGCCACATCTCGATCTTCTGCTTCTAATCTCACTCCTGTAGAACGCAAGTCCGCCAAAAGAGGAATACGACTCGCATACAACGCATTAATGCGACCCTGAGACTTCCTGCTAAGTGCATCAGCAACTACATTTGCACGACCAGGGTGATAATCAATCGTACAATCATAATCGCTGAGCAACTCCATCCACATCCGTTGACGAAGATTAAGTTCCTTTTGAGTAAAAAGATACTGGAGACTCTTGTGATCTGTAAAGATCCTACATTTCTCTCCATAAAGGTAGTGTCTCCACAACTTCAACGCAAAGATAATAGCAGCCAACTCCAAATCATGTGTAGGGTAATTCAACTCATGAGGTTTCAACTGACGTGAAGCATAAGCGATCACCCTACCCTGCTGCATTAACACGCATCCCAGACCATTCAAGGAAGCATCGCTATAAACCTCGAAATCACCCTTATCGTCCGGGAGTGCCAAAACCGGTGCATGAGTGAGACAATGCTTCAACTGCTGGAAACTCTGCTCACACTTATCATCCCACTCAAATTTAACATCCTTCCTCGTTAGTCTCGTCAAAGGTAAGGCAATCACAGAGAAATCCTTAACAAATCTCCGATAATACCTCGCCAAACCAAGGAAACTTCTCACCTCGGTGACGGTTCGCGGCTACTCCCAATTCTCCACAGCTGCGACTTTCTGAGGGTCAACCAGAATACCCTGAGTAGAAATAACGTGCCCCAAAAATACAACTTGATCTAACCAAACTGGCACTTGCTAAACTTAGCATATAGTTGGTGTTCCCTCAACCTCTTCAACACCAAAGTAAGATGTCGAACATGCTCCGCCTTCGACTTAGAATACACAAGAATATCGTCGATGAAAACAATAACGAACCTATCCAAGTATGGCTGGAATACCCGATTCATTAAATCCATAAAAGCTGCTGGTGCATTCGTCAACCCAAATGGCATAACCAGAAACTCGTAATGACCATAACGAGTCCTAAACGCCGTCTTAGGAACGTCAGCCCTATTAATCTTCAACTGATAGTATCCAGACCTCAAGTCAATCTTAGAGAACACGCAAGCACCTCGAAGCTGATCAAACAAATCATCAATACGTGGCAACGGATAACGGTTTTTAATCGTCACCCGATTCAATTGCCTGTAATCAATACACAGCCTCAAAGTTCATTCTTTCTTTCTCACAAACAATACTGGAGCGCCCCAAGGCGAAGTACTAGGCTGAATGAAACCCTTATCCACCAATTCCTGCAACTGAACTTTCAATTCCCTTAACTCAGAGGGAGCCATACGATAAGAAGTCAAAGAAATAGGATTAGTACCTGGAAGCAACTCAATAGAAAACTCCAGGTCTCGATCTGGCGGTAAACCAGGCAAATCCTCGGGGAAAACATCGGGAAAGTGTCTGACTACCCTCACATCCTCAACTCTGCCGGGAACGGCCTCATCTAACACCACATGAGCTAGGTACCCCTGGCAACATTTAGACAACAACCTTTTAGCTCTCATAGCAGAGATAACGCCATGTCTCACCCCACTCTGCTCACCCACAAAAGTAACCACGGGTAGTCCAGGACGACGAAACGTAACTATTTTCCCGTAGCAATCAATATTGGCACAGTTGGGGTGCAACCAATCCGTGCCCAAAATCACATCAAAATCAACAATATCTAATGGGATAAGATCAGCTGGCATAACAATACCCTCAACTATCACTGGACACCCCGGGTACACCCGATCTACAATACATCTCTCTCCTCTAGGCATAGCAAACTCTAAATCGTACCCTAGAGGTGTGGGGCGAGGTTGCGTCACTTGAGCAAATGTATGAGAAATTACTGAATGAGTAGCTCCGCAATCAATTAATACTCTAGCAAAATAACCAAGAATGTTTAACGTACCCATGATCAGATCCGGGTTGTTCTGAGCATTCTGCAGAGAAATGTTGTGAATACGCCCCTGGGTCTGCTGTCGTCCTCCGCGACCTCTGCTCGTCTGACCACCGCGACTTTGAGTACCACGCTCCTTACTAGGCTGGCCAGACTGCCTCGAAGACCCCGCACTACTCGAAGCAATCTCTCCCTGGTGAAACTGTCCTCCCTGAAACCACTGAGAACCGCCCACTGGAGCTGAAGGATACGGCATATAGCCGCTAGAGTACTGAGGATAACCACCCTGGGAATAGGGGTCCTGGGGATACTGATACTGTCCCGGGGCATACGGAACAGCATCACCCTGATAGTGATAGGCACCACCTCGACCTGCCTGCCCATAACTACTCGGACCCTGAATCTACTGGATAGGTGCAGGTGGCGGCAAGAAAGTCTGCTGCGGCTTCTGCTGCTGACTCTGGGGGCATTGCGCAGCTCGATGTCCCATCTGCCCACAAGTAAAACAACCACTGCTGCCACGCCTACACTCACCAAAGTGCCGACTATTACACCTACGGCAAAATGGGGCCCTACCTCGGCCACCATCGCCCTGTCTCTGGCCTCGAGCACCACCAGCAAACCTACCTCCACGTCCCTGACCAGTGGCGCTGAAACCACCGCTAGAAGAACTAGAACTAGTACCACCCCTCTTGAAATTCTGGGTCTGACGAGGCCCGAGCGACGTTTGACCTTTACCCTTAACATCTTTCTTTTGATTTCCGTTCTTCTCTTCTTTATCACTCTCGCTCGTCTGGTTCTCAGAATCCTCAACTCTCAGAAGAACCTCGTAGAAATCCTGGTAAGTATCACAGTGAGTAGTAGTCGCCATAGAACGCCATTTCTTCCTAGTACCTAAGCAGAAACGACGAAGCATCTCCGCCGGATTACCAGCAATCTCCGGATGGTAGCGAGACAAGTCAGTGAACTTCCGATAATACTCATTCGCTGTCATCTTCCTCTGTTTCAACTCAGTGAATTCCTGCTTCTTACGGTCGATGTACTCAGGGGGCACAAACCTTCTCTTGAACAAAGCAACGAAAACATTCCAATCCGTCTTCTGAGCTGGAGTCAAACGACGAAGTTCCTGCTCCCACCAGGCTACAGACTCCGTACCCAGAAACCATGAGGTCGTCTCAACCCATCTCTCGACTGGAAGATTCCCCTGATTATTCAGAACACGAAAAGTCTTCTCGATGTGCTCTAACCAACGCTCTGCGCCCTCGTGCCCCTCATTACCCTGGAACTTATCCAGTTTCAGATTGTACATAGTCTCCAGAGGAGTCCTCTGGGGAGGGTGAATCGCCGACTGAATGGCGGTAGCAATAGTTTCCCCCAGCTGAGCAATATCGGGGAAACTAGGCTCATCAGAGCGACGTGGTTCCCGACGAGGCGGCATAATTCTGACAGAAGGCACCAAAACCATTAGAATACTCACAAAAGACACAGGACTGCCAAACCTAAGCTCTGATACCAAACTGACACACCCCAACCGAGATCAGGGCGTGCTGGCCGTCACGTGTAAGTGACGTAGCCATGTGCATAGTGCGGAAGCTAGTAAAGTAATAATATAAAAGTACTTGTAATTAAAAACTAGCATACAAGGTCAAAGTAAGTGTGCTAGCGTAAGTGAGACGCTAAGTTCAGAGCAATAAGTCTACAGCAGTCCAAATTAAAATGGTGCGACAACAGTGCACCCGGAGGTGACCCTACATTGGTGAGTGTCTGTCAGAAATGCCTGGAAGCCCTCTGGGGAAACCACCAAACCTGCTAAGCAACTAGAACCTGGAGGGGCGCAAAACAAAAGCGTGAGTGGGCAAAAACAAAGCTTTTTGAAAACCATTTAGTAAAATACATTCTAACCCCTCGCCGTAAAACCTGTATACTTCCCAGAAAATAAACATATGTACGTATACAATAAATATGCCAATCATGCTCAAGGATATGCCATACCAAAATCTCGTGGTGAAATGCAAGTGCTCAGGTATAAACCGTATCAATAACATATCACTGGCAGCCGGAGTCCCCTAAAGTGACCTGTGCGGCTGAATCTAGAGCTCAAATCTCAATCTCAATCACTAAACCTGCCCATGAGTCAGAACCACCTATAGTGGTCTGTACGACAGGCCTGGGTGTAATACATATAAACGCTCTAGTGCTACGATCACGTGAAGGCTGTGCGAATAATCGCGGGTCACCTACGAGTCGGAACCACCTATAGTGGTCTGTACGACAAGACTGTGCACCTAACTTGGATCCAAGCTGAGCGTGTGGTGCGGGAGGTGAACAACACATGAAGGACTGTGCCCTACTCTGGACGGGAGCACTAACACCGGGGGTGCAGGTTATGAGCTCTCTAATCATCTCTAACCACTATTTAATGCAATTGTTAAATAACGCTTACCTGGCACTTACCTGTGCCTCCACAGCACCATTATATATATATATATATACAGATAATTGAATATATAAATAAACGTATATGCAACTAATCATGCATAACCACCAATAATATAAAAGGAATGACATATAACGAATAAGCATTTATATAAATTTCTGGGAATTATATGTATATAGGTATATACGGAAAACAAAAGCCCACTCACTGGTATGTGGAAGGGTCGTAGCCCCCCTGCCTCGAGTGAGCACGTTCGTCCTCGGGATACGTATCACCTATATGCGAAAATACTATAAAAACGTTAATTTTAAAGCACATAACCTTCCGTTCAAAATAACTTCTCATACATTGCTCAAAATGGACAATTGAATATACCAACGTGCTCTACACAACCTCAGGATCACAACCATATTTTTAGAAAAATTTTCCACCGCCGCACGCGCCGCCACGCGCCGGCCAAGGCACGGCCACACGCGCTGGCCACGCGCAGGCACATGCGGTGCACACGGACGGCGTCAACTGACGCCGTTAGGAATATTCCGTCAGTTTTGACAGATTCCGTTAACGACGTCAGGAATATTCCGTCAGAATTGACGGAATATTCCGTCACCTTCTCCGGCGAGACTCCGGCGCTGGCGCCTGCACCGGAAAACCGGGAAATTTTCAAACTTCGATTTCTCTTTCGTTTTTCAACCATTTTTCGTGATTTTTGCACCAAAATGAAGCCTAAGACTAGGAGAACATAAATATACAACTTTTAAGGCCTAAAAACCATGGAATCTCACCTGTCCAAGCCACCCAACTCCGGCCAACTTCTAAACCAACGATCCCAACGTCCAAATTCACCAAACGAACCACTCCGAGCCTCCTTGGGACCTCACCAAGCTATCTACAAGCTTCAAATTTCCTAAAACGTGAGAAATCACGTGTGCATGAACAGTACCCTAAATCGGCCATTGTGAAATCGACGTGAAAACGCTGAAGTTCTTACCTGAAAATGGTATGGTTGGACTCGTACGAGCCTCACGAGCATGGATATGTATTTTGTTTCTTCGATCTGCAAAGGTTTGAGGGGTTTTGTGTGTGTGCTGTACGTTTTCAAAGGAGAGGAAGAGAAATGGGGCTCGGGGGAACATAGGGAAAGGGATAGGGACAGGTGGGAAGTGTGGGAGTGTGTGTGTGGCTCCACACATGCCAACAAAACCCAAGCAACCACAACACGAAAAGAAAACGCACTAGGGGCAATTTCGTCTTTTCACACGTACATTTTCGATATTCTCGGGATGGGCTGTCACACTATACGAATCTAGTATCAGAGCCAAGTTTAGCATTTTAATAGTATAATTATAATAGTAAAGTACCTTGAGGACAGAAGTCATTAACACAACTGATATCACACCTGTTTATTTTGTATGAACAACATATATTATTGTCCTTGTAGACCTTGTCAACCACAACCACCAGGTATTTATTGTCTTAGACATCCAACTATAATTAGCATAAAAAGAAGATTAGCATATATATCCAAAAGAATTAGTTGGACTTTGAAGAAGCAGAAGTTTTATTTTGGTTATCTTGAACATCCTTCATTTATTAGTAAATATAATAACACAGAAGTGCAGTATAAAATTTTAGAAGCAAAAAGAGCAATATATCAAGTTTTAGAGACCCTGAGAGAAGAAAGAAAGTTTTTAAGAAAGCAGTTAGTTGTAAATTTAGAGAAAGGTAGACTGTAGTTTATGACAGATTATCTTAATTTAGAAATTAGTGAACCTCATAAAAGAAAAATAACCGTAGACCAAAATAGTTTAGTTTGTTATTTTCTATTGAGAAAGTATAATCATATTTTGCATAGTGAAGAAAATCCACAAGCCAATAGTATTGTAGATCTTATTATTAGTCAAGCAGAAAATATAAAATTAGAAAATAATAAACATAATCATTTGTTAAACCAGTTGTTAGGGCATTTTCAGAAAAATTACATAAAAATAATTAGACATAATTTAGATTATATTACATCTCATTTAGAAGATAATAATAAAAATATTCAAAGGTTTCCTAGCAAAAGAGAGATAAAAGAGCTTATTGACCTTATAGATAGTAAGCCTAAGAAAGTAGAATTTAGATCACTAGAAATAGTTGAGCAAAAATTAGAAGTTCAAAAAATTCAATTAGTGCAAAAAGAGTTGAGTGAATAAGTAGATAAGCTACATAATAAAGTAGAAAAGTTATTAGTTTTATGACCGATTCTAGAACTAGTAGAAAATATATCCAAGCTTTGAAAGAAATTAGTAAGTTAGATAAAGAACTAGTAGGATTAACAGATTTTTCAACACAAGTAGCTAGCTGTAATATTCCCATTAGGCAAAATAATTTAATTATTCAATTATTTTTAAGTTTGGCTGAAAAATTAGACCAAGTGGAAGAACAAATAGTAGAAATAACACCAAGTTTTACATAAAGCATCTTCATTACTTCCACCATCTTTGTTAGAAAAATTAGAAAATTTAACTTTAAGTACAAATAATCATATTAGAAGACCTAAGATAAATCCTTTTGATAACAGAAAATGGAACTTTTTAGGAGAAAAGGAAAAGAAGTAGTTAGAGCTGAAGATATTTATCCAAATGAAGAAGAAGCACAAGAATTTATTAGAAGAGGTTTTGAGAGGAGACAGAAAAATAAATATAATTTGTATCAATTTGGTTTATTTGAAAATAGAAGTAAAATTGTAAGTAGCATCAGTCAACATGAAGTTAATTGTATTGATAAAGAAGTTACACTGAATTTAGTTAGTAAAGAAGCAATTACTCATTTGAGAAAATCATATTTTATTCAGATTCACATAGGAACAATATTAATTGGAATAGCAGGATTAACCAGAGCACAAGTAGGCACAAAAGCTTTAGTGTACATATATGATGATAGATGGGATAATCACTAACAAGCAGCAATAACAACACATGAAGTATACTTAAGTTCAAACTTAGCAGTCATAAAATGTATTCCAAATTATGTTATGACAATTAATGAATTTAGTAAATATATTAAAGTAAGCATAAGAACAAAAAAAATTATAATATGAAAGGAGAGTATAAAAATTTGTGTATTAGCTTAATGTATATTGGTAAAGTGTTCGATAGATATAATCATAAGCTTAATTTAGAATTTCAAAATTTAGTTCAAACATTTGGTAGTAAACATGTAAATATGATAGAAGCAAAACTCGTAGATAATAGTTTTTTAGAATGAATTCAGTGGACATTACCAAATTTACAAGTAGCAAGAAATAGATAACCAGATAAAGTACAAATATATGAAACTAGTACAGGTCAAGCAACAATTAGGTTTAGTAATTACAAGCAACTAGAATAAATAGAAGAGAATGAAAGTGAGATCGAAAATGAGAGTATTCATATGGCTTTTGATAATTTTGACATTAATTTAGTTGAGCAAAATTTTGATCATATTGTAGATAAGTTTATAGAAGATATTGATCATTTAGATGAAGAACAATATTTAGAAAAATATAAGACATTTGATTTAGGGCTACATAGAATTTTAGATGAAGAGATGAAAATTTTAATTTTAGAAATAGGAGTAAAACGTATTTTAGGATAAAAAGATATAATAATTTATTAGAATTAAAAGCATAATGTAATCCAGTAGAAGAAAGTAGCACATCAGGAGTAGAAAATCCAAATCTAGGATACAAAGGTAGAATTGACCAACAATTGTTGAAACCAACAAATGAACAATATAATGAAAAAGCAAGAGTAGATTACATAGAAGAAAGTATGATAAAACCATCTAGAAAAAATAGGATTCTATATTTGAGAGGGTTAGTGTCACATTCCGGCCCGGGATCCACCATATCCCGGGCCCGACTCTACCGTAGCACGATATTGTTCGCTTTGAGCCCTGACCACGCCCTCACGGTTTTGTTTCTAGGAACTCACACGAGAACTTTCAGTGGGTCACCTATCCTGGGATTGCTCTCGCGCGCTACTCGCTTAACTTTGGAGTTCTGATGGAACCCGAAGCCAGTGAGCTCTCAAAAGACCTTGTGCTAGGTAAGGATGCGAATATACATATAAGGCTTACAGGATCCACTCCCCTGGACCATGTGTGATATAACAGTTAGAACAAATTAATATAGCAGGAAATCTATTAAACTTAGATAATATAGATCTACAAGATTGGGAGAGAACAATTGAAAGATGAGAAAAAGGTTGCGCACATGCAACATTAATATTAGATTTTAGTAATTCACAAAATATGTTAGATTATTTTGAACATACTTTAGATGATTTAGTTTTTTTATTATTTCTAGTCATGGAAAGTTCAAAATTCAGAACAGCATTAGGCAGCCAAAACACATTTTAATATTGATGGTTTTGTTACTTTGATTAAACAAAAATTTTTAGATCATAATAGGTTAGATGGCAGAGGCGAACAAGAACAAATAAGAACAATTAGAAATTTAGAACAGTTACAAATTTGTGATTTACAATATATAGCTGAGTATACAACAATTTTTTTAAATATTTAGGAAAAACATGTAGAATTAGTGATATTAATTTATTAGATATTTATATGAAAAAAAAATAAAAGGACCAATAGGAGAAAAGATTTGGAATGAATGGCAAAATCATCCAAAGAAAAATGATATTGCAATAGGACCGATAATTCAACATGTATATGATATACTTAGACAAGAGTGTAGTCAAATAAAAGCTAAAAGGCAAATTAGGAAACAATTTTACAAGAGTTGTAAAAATATAGATTTACCACAATAGTATGGTTGTGATAAGAAAAATAAGTATAAGAAAATATACAAAAAGAAATATAAACCCTACAAACAATATAAGAATTTCAGCATAAGACCTTCAAGAACATATAGGAAGAGAAAATATATTCCAAAAAAATTTAGGAAAAAAAGTGGTAGACCTTGGATTAGAAAATATAAAGCATCAAAGGATAAGAGTAGTTGTAAATGTTATTCATGTGGAGAAGTTGGGCATATTATACCCAAATGTCCAAAATTAGGAAAACAACCGAAAGAAAAAGTACATTTGATGGATTGTTTAAGTTAGAAGAAGATGAAGATATTCAGTCAATATGTGGTTTAGATGATTTAAGTGATAATGAGAGTATTTATAGTATAGAAAGTATAAATAAGATAGATTCAGACTCTGAAGATTCAAGTAGTTCAAATAGTGATTTTGAAGAGTATATGTGTGCATTTATAGAAGAAACAACATGAAGAAGAGTATAAATATATTAATTTAGGTTGGCCAGAAAAATGTCATAATTGTAGTAAATTAGTTGCAAATAAATACTATAATACATATTCAATATTGTGTGAAAAGTGGTATAATAATAAGTTATTAGAAATTAATTCAGCAGAATCACAAGAAAATACTGAAATATTAGAAAATATTGTTTATAGTATAGAAAACCAAAAAATAGTTCTTTAATTACTATATGTGAAATAGAATTAACAAAAGAACATAAGATACAAACAACAGCTATGATAGATACAGGGAGTACAAAGAGTGTCATAAGAAAAGAGTTAGTACCAGAAAAATATAGACAAAAATTAGCAAAACCAGTAAGAATAACACAATTTGATGATAGACGAGTTTATTTAACACATTGCATTAATAATGAGTCTATTAAAGTAGAAAAATAACAATTTAATTTACCATTAACATTTATTTCACTAGTAGGATCATACCCATTTATTTTAGGTTTAAACTTTTTGAAAAGTTTTCAAGGTTTTTTATTTATGAATCCTAATATAACATTTTTCAAAAAAGACATTACAATAACTGACCAAAGTAATATTGTAGAGGCATACAAAAGCATAAATATAGAAGAGTCTAGTGGCCAAGATAGTTATTATTTAGAAAATTCAAAAGAAAATGATGAGCATAATAATATAGAAGAGTTTGATGAAGAAATATTTGAACATGATTATCCAATTTTAGAAGAATGAAACCGTATATTACAGTTAGATAGACCAAAGAGTTTAGAAGAATTATTACATTTAGCAGAACAAACTAGGATTATAGGAGAAAACCCACAATTACATTGGAATCAAAATAAAACACTAGCAAAATTATATATAGATAATCTAGATTTAACTATAAAGATAGCTGATATGTCTTGTAGTTTAATAAATAAACAAGAGTTTGTGCAACAAATAAAAGAGTTATTAAATTTAAAAGTAATTAGACCCTCTAAATCTAAACATAGATCAGCAGCATTTATAGTAAGAAAACATTTAGAACTAAAGAGAGGTAAGGCTAGAATAGTTTTATAATTACAAAAGATTAAATGATAATACATATGAAGATAGTTATAAGTTACTAAATAAGGATGAACTTATAAATAAAATTCAAGAAAGTAAATATTTTAGTAAATTTGATTGTAAATTAGGATTTTGGCAAATACGATTAGGAGAAGAATCAATTGAATGAACAACTTTTACTTGTCCAGAAGGACATTTTGAGTGGCTTGTTATGTCATTTGGACATAAAAATGCTCCATCGATCTTTCAAAGAAAGATGGATCAAATTTTCAAGAAATATGATAATTTTTGTAGTGCTTATGTAGATGATATTTTAGTACATAGTAAAAAGAGATATTGTCACATCCCGGCCCGGGGGGAAACACTTTCCGGGCCCGCTCCACCACCGTAGCACGATATTGACCGCTTTGGGCCCCAACCACACCCTCAAGGTTTTGTTTCTGGGAACTCACACGAGCAACTTCCCAGTGGGTCACCCATCCTGGGATTGCTCTAGCCTCATTCTCGCTTAACTTCGGAGTTCCTACGGAACCCGAAGCCAGTGAGCTCCCAAAAGGCCTCGTGCTAGGTAGAAATGAGAATATACATATAAGGATCACTCCCCTAGGCGATTTGGGATGTCACAATCCAGCCCCCTTAGGGGCCCGACGTCCTCGTCGGCACACACGCGACCAGGGTTAGGCTCTAATACCAAATTGTCACATCCCGACCTAGGGGGAAACACTTCCCGGCCCGCTCCACCACCGTAGCACGATATTGACCGCTTTGGGCCCCAACCACACCCTCACGATTTGATTTCTGGAAACTCACACGAGCAACTTCCCAGTGGGTCACCCATCCTGGGATTGCTCTAGCCTCCTTCTTGCTTAACTTCGGAGTTCCTACGGAACCCGAAGCCAGTGAGCTCCCAAAAGGCCTTGTGCTAGGTAGAAATGAGAATATACATATAAGGATCACTCCCTTGGGCGATGTGGGATGTCACAGATATGAATATAGGAAGCATTTAGAGATAGTTTTACAAGAATTTATCAATAATGGAATTGTGATTAGCAAAATCAAAATAGAATTAGAAAAACAAGATATAGAATTTTTAGGAATGTATATCAAGTTAGATACAATAAAATTACAAGATTATATAGCTAAAAAGGTCTTAGAATTTCCAGATAAGTTAGAAGATAAGAAACAGTTACAAGCATTTTTAGGATTGTTAAATTATGCAAGAAATTTTATCCTAGATTTAGGAAGAAAAATAACAGTATTACATAGTAAAACTAGCAAAACATGACAAAAATATTTTAATAGTGAAGATATTAAATTAGTTCAAAATATAAAGGAAGAAATTACTAAACTTAAGCCATTAACATTACCATTAGATGATAGTTACAAAATAGTTGAAATAGATGCTTCATCATTAGGATGGGCAGGTATACTATACTCGAAAAAGCATAAGGAGTCAGCAAAGTTTGACGAACAAGTTTGTAGACATTCATCAGAAAATTTACTAATGTACGGTCAAGATTACTATCAACAAATTTAGAAATTTTAGGAATAATTAACTCACTTGAAGTATTTTCTTTATTTTTACATAATGAAGTATTTACGATTAGAATAGATTGTCAAAATATAGTTTCTTATTACAAAAAAATACATGCTAATAAATAGGCAGCCTAAAAATGGGTTAATTTTATTGATTCAATTACAGGAAATGGTTTTAAACCAATTTTTGAACATATAAAAGAAAATGACAATACATTAGCTGATATCTTATCAAGATTAATTTGTTGAACATGAATGAATATCGTGGACCATCATCCTCAAATGGCATAATACCACAAGGCAGAAGAGCATCATTTAATAGCATAATGATGTACTATGGACCTCCACCATTCAATGGATTCTAAAATAGCATAAATAGACCAGCATCACCACCAGTACCAACTTTTAACTTTAATGGCAATATTGTTGAAGGAATCAGAAATCCAACTTTGAGGTATAGGTCAAGAGTACCAGGGCTTTCTGATAGGCAACAGGTTCTATTGGATAATTTTTGGAATATCCAAATGAAAGTTCCAAGCATGAGGTTAGGTCATGAAAAATAAATTAAAGCCTTAGAACAAGAGTTTAATAGTTTTAATTTTAGTATTAATCAAAGCCAGCATCATATTCATTCTCTTGAGCACAACCTTAAAGTCATTTCTAAGGATCATGAGTCATTACTTAGTAAGCTTACTAAAATGAACCAAGAACTCCAATCTCTTAGAATGCAGCAGAAGGCAAGTGGCACCCTGAAAAGAGAATTGAAAATAGGTTTGGAAACTGATCAGCATAAGAATAAAGAAAAATGGGTTATTGAACTTATAGAACAAGAGGCTAATGAGCCCATAGAAGAGATTAAGATTGAGCTCTTAGAAGAAGACATTGAAATGGAGTAGCATCAAAATAATGAGCAACATCAGCATCTGAGTGATAAATAAAAACAAGAAAAATATGAAAGTTTTCTTAGGAATATATCTTTAGACTTAATAATAGATGATATCCTATTAGAAAAAATTTCAAAAGTAAAATTAAGAATAATGCCACCAGATATGCAAAATGAGATCCTAAGCAGAGCATCACAGTCCATGAAAGAGTTACAATTACAATCACAATGTGCTTTGTATCAGTTCATCTTTGATCCAAAACCAGGGATGTATATTATTACAAAGATGTATCTACCATGTCTCTGTGATAGTACAGATAATTGTATTTGTAAACAAGAGGTTAGCATAGATGTGGCCAAGATTAACATGAAAGATTTTAGACCATGTCATTTTAGTTATGAGCATTAGAAATAGCATAATGTGGTAGAAGTTACCCTTGCCTTACTATTAGAGTTTGACTATCTTGATCAAATATTCATTAACCATATTTCCCAACTAGAATCATTTCCTGAAAAACTTATAAAAGTAGCAGAAGATTATCTAGAAAAGTGGAAAGAAATTTGCCTAAGTTTTATTAGTAGTCATCTAGATTGGTATGTACATATGCATAAGGAGAAAGCTAAGAGTGCATATAACCATGATTAATGAAGAGTCATTTAGACTATCCCCTATTTCCTCACATAGGTGGACTCCTTTATACAAAAATATTCTAAAATTTCAAGGGATCCAAATGCTAGCCTTAGATGAGTTTGAAGATTTTAGGTATGATATGGTCTTAGTAGCAAAAGAAGAAGAAATGTATATTTACAGCAAGACAATGATCAGTCATTAACCCTATTGGAAGCCTTAAAATTTCAAAGAAGAAATAGCAGAAATGTACTACAAGGTGAAAGAAGATAGAGAAAGAGATGCAGAGCTAGTAGAAAGCGATGAACAGTACTAGAACAATTTGACAAAAGAAGAGCTGCATAATATCGACAACATGATGGAAGCATGAAGAGCTGGCAGCAAATTAGCATAAGTTGAAAAACATCATGTAAAATAATGTATTTCTAGACAGAAATGTCAACATCATTGTGGATCCCGCTACAATAATAAAATAATGGGATAAGAGTAAATAAAAAAAAGAGCTTGATCCATCATGAACTTTTCATATACAAAATGTTCTTTTGATTAAGAATGAATAGTGCTAGACCATTTTCGTTAAACTCCCTAATTTTAAATGTTTACCTGACAGAAGGTCCTATCGTCAGGCAAACCTAACATAGTTCGTCTTTCAAACTCCCCCCAATTTTTTTTTTTTTTTAAGGAAAATCAAATGCCCAAATTATGGATTTACCCGATGAATGCTGTAACATTCCGTCGGTTAGGATCGTTTTTTAAAGTTTTTTTTTTTTTTTCCTGACAAAACGTTTGAGTTAGCTGCTCATCGGGTAAAGTACTTCATCCCTTATATTACAACAGAGACTCTTCCATTTATGTCATTCATTCAATTTCACTCACTCATTTCTCTCTGTCTCTCTCCATCATTCTGAAGGTATATTTTGTTGTCAATTAATTATATAATTTTTTTGTTGTCGTCGTCGTCGTACTGGGAAGCGGAGTAGTTGGTGGGTTGGGGGGGGGGGGGGGGCGGGGCGAGAGGGCGACGGGAAAGGTGAAAGGGCATGGGGAAGCGAAGGGTGTCGAGAAAGGCGAGGAGTTGCGCGGAGAGGGGGAAGGGATGGTGGGAAGGGTGACGGGGAAGTGGGAGGGTCAAGGGGGATGGGAATGGTTATAGGAATTTTAGTTTTATTATATTTTAATTAGTTTGTAGTTTATATTATAAATTAGGGTTTTGAAAAGTCTTATTTATTTATTTAAATAGATGTCTAGGAACATTGTTCTGTCAACGGACGAGTCAAAGTTGACTATGACGAACGACATAAGCGCCCAACATGTCCTCAAGTTCGGGCTCCATAGGTGTACTCATTCGTACTCGGTGCCCTATTACTATCCACAAATGGGAGGGATTTTTCGGTGTACCCGGCACACCAAAAAAATTTGGTGTACCCTCACTCATAATGGTGAGGGTGCACCAAAAAAATTTGGTGCACCCTCACTTTTTGTACACCAAAAAAATTCTAATGAGTGAGGGTACACCAAAAAAATTTGGTGTACCCGGTACACCTAAAAATTTTCGCACAAATGGAAGTATGTCCCCCACAATGTGAAGCACGACTTAATGGAAAAACTCTCGGTATGTATTTTATTTGTTTATATAATATTTATATTAAATTTAATTATATTCATAATTAGCAATTTATTGTTTTTTTTTTTTTATGACTAACATTTGTTTTTTTATTTTTATTTTTATGACTAACATATGTTAGATTAGTTACCGATGGGGTTCGAACCTACGTTGTCATGCAATGACTCAACACTTTTCTACCATTGTGGTACAAGGCCCCTTGCATAATTTATTGAAATCTAAAATAAGTATTGACACGACCAGCAAAATTTCGTCTATTAAACTTCATTCCATTGGGTAAAACCTGGTCAACGCAAGTTTGCCCGCATGATTGCGGTTGAAAATTTCATCGTGTAAATATAAGTTAACCGACGAAATCGTGTTGCCATGAGCAACTACATTTACAACGGTGTTGACACGATTAATTTTGATCAACGAACTTCCGTCGAGTAAAAGATCAAGCGACGACCCTTGATTTTAGGAGACGGTTCTCGGTCGTCTCGCAATTTATTTTTTCCGGTAGTGACACATCATCATCATAGTATCCAAGACACAGTATTTTGTCCCATACATCACAAACCTGACTTCGTTTTTGTTTTTACGTAAAGAAAAAGAGAGACTGCGTACCAACAACAATCTTCGGCCAATGATTTCGATTGCTGAACTAAAAATTTGATTACACTAACCAAATCGAAACATAATTGATTAATCCACAACACACTTACAGTTTTTATTCTTTCAGCATTGTAAAAACTACAAATAACAACATAAAGACCAGATTAATTAAGAAGAAAAAATTGGACATTATTAACCTTTTGTGTTACATAATCTTCACACATTCTACGTTCTGAGATTGATCTTATATATAATTTTTCATGAGGATGGCATCTGCATGCTCCTGAACCAACTTCCAGGCCATCGCTATGTGTTTTTCTTCTGTCAGCGTTACACCAATTGCGCACCGTATCACATACATACCTCCAACCACAGCGTGAGTCATGAACACATGACCTGATGCATTGATGCCCTCCAGTAACTTTCGATTAACCTCGTCTATACGGTTTTCGACATTAATCTCATCATCACTAATTATTATTGCAGCAGACGGTGAAACCCTAAAACAAACCATGGAGAAAACCCTAGGCACCACAACCTCAAACCTTCTGTCCGTGGAAACAAGCTCTTCAAAAAGCGTGGCCATTTTGACGTGGCTCCTAAGAAAGTTCCTGAGGTTAACAGAGCCATAGCTCTTAAGCACAAGCCATAGTTTCATGGCCCGGAACCTCCGGCTTAGGGCTATTTGCCAGTCTTTGTAGTCCACCACTTGCTTTGAGTCAGTGGCCTTGTTCCTCAAATACTCGGGATTAGTTGACAGTGAACTTGTTAATGTGCTTGGATCTTTAACCCAAACACAGCAACAGTCGAGTGCAGTGAAGAGCCATTTGTGCGCATTAAGACTGAATGAATTCGCACCCTCAACACCATCAATGAAATGGCGAAATTCGGGGCAAATGCAGGCACTTCCTGCATATGCCGCATCCACATGAACCCATATGCCATAATATTTTGCCACTTGGCATAGTGAGTCCAGTGGATCAACCGCAGCGGTCGCAGTTGTACCAACGGTAGCACATAGAAACAATGGCACTAGCCCAGCTTCAACATCTGAAGAAATTGCCAATTTTAAGGATTCAGGTGATAAGGCAAATGATGTTGACTTTGTAGTTTTGATGACCCGGAAATTGTTTGGGTTGATACCAACAATTTGGCAAGCTTTTTGAAGTGCACTGTGTGTTTGATCTGACCCGTACACAACTAGCTTCTGCATGTTGTCTAGACCAATTTGCCTTAGCATTTGATCCCTGGCAGCTACCATGGTGCAAATAATGGCCTCACAAGTACTACCATGTATTACACCGCCACCATTGCCAGAGAAAAGGAAAGACTTGGGAAGTGTCAGCAGGTTTCCAAGCCAATCCATGACAATGCTTTCGAGCTCAGTTACAGCTGGTGATGATACCCAACTGAATCCCATCACGTTGAATCCAGTGCAAAGCAGTTCACCAAGAAACCCAGCAATGCTAACATTTGAAGCAAAGTATGCAAAGAAGCTAGGACTTTGCCAATGTGTCAGGCCAGGCACAATGTGATTCTGCACATCTTGGAGGATGGATTCAATGGGCTCTGGGTTAGCTGGGGCAGACTCCGGCAAGCACTTCCGGAGATAACCCGGTTCAACTTGACTTAGGACTGGGTACTTCTCTATATTTTGGTAGTAATCTGCTATGAAGTCTACCATCATGTGGCCTTGCCTCTTGAATTCCACAGGGTCCAGAGCGCTAGGCATGTTTGTGGGGGAGGAATTAATATTGCTTTCTCGTGGGTTGAGGCTACCCATTTGGAATATTGGACGCGAAACTGGAGGATAGATAAAATAGAAGACTGATTGACTAGAAATAATGGTACTAATTGGTCTCGATGCGTTGAGTTCCAATCAAGGATTAATTCAAGTGCTTCTTATAGTGGTTTCGAGCACATGTGGGATTAAACAAAGAGAAACGGGTCTTTTAATTAGTGGCATGGATCACATTGGGGATATAAATCCAGTTTCATTGTCTACTATTAGGTATAGCCCACATATATGTAAGGCCTTGGGAGCTAAATCCCCAACTTTCGAACAAACGATATTATCTACACTAAAATGGTGGAGTCAGTTAAGCTTCACAATGGACTAGCAATAATGTGGTTCAAATTTACATTTGACGAGAATCGAAACCTAAGACCTCTTATTTACAAGTTGACGCAGCACGAAATGATATATGAAAGGGTTACCATCGTAATTCCTTATAGACCAAAGTCTGGAGTCCACCAGAAAGTTGAGAAAATCCCAAACGATAATTTGATAATTGATTCAGATGAAAGATGCTTACAAATGAGAAGCCAAATGGCATAAATGAACAAATTACAACCCTTTGGGGCATCTCAAAAGACTTAGGTAATTAAGATGAAAACTAAAAGACAGATAATAAAGCCCTTGAAACCCCAAAAGACAAATAATAAAAAGCTCAATTTATTAGAAAGCTGCTGCTGCTATTGACGAATTTATGCAAATGATGGTTCAAGCCACTTTTGTTGGAGAATTGAACACCACTCCTATGACTGCGTCACGATTCCAATTATGACACAAGAATATTTGTTGCTGCCTTTTACGTCACCATATTGAATGAATCCAACATTTATGAACTTTGATTCTTCTTTTCCAGATTTTGAAACATTTTATTTTCTTTTTCTTTTTCTTTCTTTGTTGGAAGTGACTTGTATCTTGTCCTACATCAGACTCCTCCACTGAAATGAACTTACCCTTGAGTTCATCTTGAAAAGAACTAGGGTTGATATAAATCTTGATGAGTAAATAAATTCTTCAATTTGAGGAACCCAATATTTTTTGTATTTATTTGGAATCACAAATGAACTAGTACCGTACAAAAGATTATAATATACAACTTCATAATCTAACCCCCTTCTTGGTTAAATCTTCTTGCACTCCAAATATACTTCCACATCAAATTTGTTTCCTACAACCATGTCAATCATAATATTTTCAGATTGAACAATATGTTGATTTTCATGGATGCGTTCTTGGGGAATTTCAACTTACATGATCCTGTCGTCATCAATATTGATAGGATCAACAACTTTTTTTTCTTCAATTTCTTCTTCCATCTTTTCTTGGCATGTGGGATCATCAAATAATTTTTCTTCTACTAACTTTTTTTTTTTTTCAAAAATAAAATTTTCAGTTTTTAAAAGATACAAATCATATTCAAACAAGAACCATACCTTAACAATAACTCTCTTCATCATATGCCAAGGTCGGATATGATTCTTTCCTTCTTTCTTTCGTGCCTTTTGCAAACTATCCCACCAAAAAGCAATATTTCCCTTTTAATGAAGAGCAGCTATCTTGACTATCTTCTCCACTGGAATAGTAACTTCTTCAAAGAATTTCTCTACAATTGCAACCCAATCAAGAAAATCTTCAATGCATTCGCCAACCTCAAAACCAGGAATCTTCTGAATATCAAGTTGACGAGTCTGGCTTAAGGCAAATCCTCCAGCATATTCCCCATCAACAAAAGACTTGTTGCAACCACCATAGAAGATCTTTGGTGTGCCACAAATAGCCTTCTTCTCACAATCAACATTGAAGAGAGGTTTGTTTCTACGATCACTTGTTATTAGAACAAAGCAAACCCCTTCTCTGATACCAATTGACACAGCACGAAATGATAAAAGGGTTACCAGCGTAATCCCTTATAGACCAAAGTCTGGAGTCTACCAGAAAGTTGAGAAAACCCTAAAGAATAATTGATAATTGGTTGAAAGATGAAAGATGGTTACAAATGAGAAGCCAAATGGCTTAAATAAAAAAATTACAACCCCCTAGGGCATCACAAAAGACTTAGGTGATTAAGTAGAAAACTAAAAGACAGATAATAAAACCCTTGCCCCAAAAGACAAATAATAAAATGCTCCATTTATCAGTAAACAGCTGCTATTAATGAATTTATGCAAAAGATGGCTCAAGCCACTTTTGTAGGAGAATTAAACACCACTTCTATGACCACATTACGATCTCAATTTTGACACCAGAATATTTGTTGCTACCTTTTACATTGCCATATCAAATGAATCCAACATCTCTTCTTTTCCAGAATTTGAAACATTTTATTTTATTTTTCTTTCTTTATTGGAATTGACCTGTATCTTGTTCTACATCACAAGTGAAGAAGAATATCACTAGACCGTAGCACTAAGTGACAGCTAAATTCCCAACTTAGCCCTTTTTTTTTCAAAGCTCATCTCCAATGGTGTGGTGTACAAAATCTACCCACAATGCCTAATTTTTTGGGAAGGCTAGCAAACTTTGTACTAACCTTTACATTTGGATGTTTTCACTTTATCAAGTCATATGTCATTTATACAAAAAAAAAAAAAAAAAAAAAAGCACACTAGACGTTTAACACTTTTCAACTGTCTAGTGGTATTCCTCTTTACTTGTGAGTGAGAGGTCTTATGTTCGATTATCGCCAATGGCGAAGTTGAATCACATTATTATGGCATGCTCATTGTAATGCTTAGCCCACTCCACCACCCCCTTATTATAGATACTATCATTTATTAAGAAAAAATAATAATAATTTTCGATGAAAATTTGACTTTGCCCTTTAAAATTCATTTTCTCTCACCTCTAGCCCATCCTATTTAAATTTCCTGAGAAAAACCCATTGATTAGGCTCCAACTAAGCAAGTTTCTTTTAACTTGGTTGATGACGCAAATTATGTATAATTTCTCTCCCAAGAATACCCGCATTATAATTTAACTCGATTATTGGGGTGGGATTTTGTGGAATTTAATGTTATTTGTCTTTAATTGATGAGAGCCCGTCTGGTATTCTATTAGAGTTCAAGATTTTTAACTTAAAAATAGTTTCTCTACTCACAACTCAAAAACTTGTTTTGTTTGGTAAACTTGTTTTGCAAAATTTGAACTAAAAAATAACTCAAAAACTAGCCTAAAATCCAAGGAACAATAAAAGGTCTGGTTTTACTATTTTGTTTTCTTCTTCACGACATCTGCAAGACCTTGGCATCGAGGCAAGCGACACCAAACATCAACTAAGAGTAATTGGCAGTGATGAGATATATGTTTCCTATGATTGAGAGAGATGTTCCTGCAACCATGACATGGATCTTTCCGGGGGCTGAGATATTTTCTTCCCACTATCCCCGACCCACCATCCTCTCACTCTAATCACGTCATCAAGGTATTGGGTCTTGGTAAGTATTTTCTAGGTCGCTTCTCGGATCTTAACCTGACCTTAATATCCTCCCTTAGCCACCGCCACCTACTGATTTTGTACAAACAAGTTTTTTAGGGTTATATAACCTAAATTCTTTAAGATTTAAAATAGTTTCTACGTTAGATACCAAATAAGTTTTTGGTTTGTAAAAAAAATTGTTCTTGAGAGAAGTTCATCCAAGTTATTTTTAAGAATTATAAATTTTTTTTGGTAGGATACCAAACAGGCTGTTAGCTTTCTCAAATGTTTTTGCTCTCACAATGGTTTTTCAAATGGATTTCAGTCTATCACTTTTTTTAAAAACTTGTTCAAAATGATTTTACAATCTGTGAATCTTTTGAAATAGTTTTTAAATGGATATCAATCTCTCACTTTTATTTTAAACTTGTTCAAAATTCTTTTACGATTTGTGAGTCTTTTGTTCTTTCAATTGTTGGAGCTTGTGAGATTAGTTTTTCATGGTTCAAGTTCTATTAGACCCTTTTTCAGGTTTTGATTTATTATGTTCTCAGTTGTTTCTTTTTTTTTAGAATTACTCGATTTGCTTCAGTGCCTCTATAAATTATTGTAACTTTGATGCTTTATATTAGTATTTTTTTTTAAAAAAGAAAAGAATATATCAGTTTCTTTTTTTTTTTTTTTTTTCCTAGGTTTGCCTCAGTGCCTTCTACAACCCAACCTTATTATTCGCTTTAGTTGGTAATTAGATATGAGCTCGACAACTCATATCTACGCGTCTTCAGTTGTACTGTCTATGTGCCAATTGCGCTGCCCATACATACGAAAATGGGTCCTTAGAGAATGCTAAGAATCAATGTCGAATATGATTCTCCTTCATTCATTTGCTACTTAGACCCTTTGACGGGTGATTTCTTTACCACTTATTTCACGGGTTGTCACTTTTATAAGACAGTATTGTCGCTCATAGAGGGAGATAAGAACGTTACCATTTCGGAACATTGATGTGAATTATCATTTTGGATCCTCAATCGCGCAGTTTGAAACAGAGTGCGAAGAATCTTAGATCTTCGTAGAGTTATTCAAAGCATGCCAGATGTCTTTACCAATCTAGCGAAAGTGATGAGATCATATAGATCAACTATAAATATGCCTGCAAAGATCAACGTACCGCATCAACATCAAACCCTTATCCTAGACGGATAGGATGCCATAACCGTGTTGAGTAAATTGCCCCACCTCACGACGTGACCAACACTTTGGTGGTTGACCAATCATCTACTCCTACCGAGAAGCATGGTAGACCAGTGGTTCAAAGGATTCACAACCTTGATGGGGAAATCCACGACACATGTTAGTGAAACTAACGTGAATCTGACTATCACATACTCATTTTATCTGATGCATGCTGGTATTTTAGATTATGAAAGTGTCCTAAAAGAGACGAATCCTCCTCTCAAAAAATCAAGAGTTTTTAGTCAACTATGCTAGCTTGGATGATATTTAGGCAAAGAATAAGATGATAATTGAGAACGCATTAGCATATGCAGTAGCTACTGAAGTCTTGTATAGCGATGACATTGAATCCCATTCCATTGATGAATGTCGACATCGAATAGATTGGTCAAACTAGAAACAAGCTATACAAGTTGAACTTGATTCACTTACGGAACACAAGGTGTTTGGGATTATAGTTCCTACATCGCAACATGTGAAGCTCATTGAATATAAGTGGGTTTTTACAAGAAAGCGTAATAAGAAAAATCACATTGTGCGATAAAAGGCTCGCCTTGTTACTTAAGGATTTTCTTCACGTCTTGGAATTGACTATAACGAAACTTATTAGCTAATCATTGATGTGATAACATTTTACTACCTTATCAGTTTGGTAGTTTCCGAAAAACTGAACATGCAACTCATGACGTGATAACTGCGTATCTTATAGGGATCTTGATACAGAAAGCTATATGAAAGTTCCAGAAGGATTTCCTTTGATTGTATCAGATAGCTCTAGGCCATGAAACACTCTCATGGTTAGATTGAGGCGTTTGCTCTACGGATTAAAGCAATCTTGGTGGATATGGTATAACCGTATGATTGAGTATTTGAATAGTCAGGGATATGCAAACAACGAACTACTACCTTGCATGTTTATTAAAAAGTCACATTCTGGATTTGCTTACAGTTTATGTTGATGACATGAATCTCATCTGGATTCTAGAAGAGCTTGCGACAACTATCGAGCACCTGAAGTAGAATTTCAAATGACGGATCTAGGAAAAACTCAATACTGTCTCGCCCTGGAGATCGAGCATCGTTCAAATGGTCTTCTTGTTCATCAATCAAACTCCACCCAGAAGGTGTTGCATAATTTTAATGAAGATAAAAAGTAAACCTTTCGGGTACTCCTATGGTATTCCTAACACTACATGCAACACGAGATCCTTCCATCTTAAGGATGATAAGCAAGAGGTCTTGGAATCAGAAGCTGCTTACCTTAGTGCAATTGGAGCATTATTGTACTTAGCTCAGTCTACTAGACCAGACATCTATTTCTCTATGAATCTTTTAGCGAGATACATTAAATACCTCTTCCTCTACCTCAAAGGTACGACAAATTTGGGTTTGTTTTATCCCAACGAATCCTCAAGTGGAGCTGCCGCCCCCTCAATTCTCGAGGTCATTCTCGCCTAGTTGGTTATGCTGACACAGGGTACTTGTTTGACCTGCACAAGGCATGTTCTCAAACAGGTTACGTCTTTATCGTTGGACACACCACAATATTTTGAAGGTCAACCAAACAGGCATTAGTTGTGACTTCTTTGAACCTGCTGAATACTTGCTCTACATGAAGTGACTCGATGCTTTTGGTTTAGAGTAGCTATGGAACATATTCGAAACACCCACGGACTTTCTTCCATCGTTGACATTCCTACAATGATGTATGAAGATAATGCAGCATGTATCAAACAATTCAAGAAGGGATACATCAAAGGAGACAACCCAAAGCATATTGCATTGAAATTTTTTTCTCTCATTAGCATGAGGAATATTAGAACATTGACGTCAAGCAAATCTATTCTCATGACAACCTGGCCGACCTTTTCATCAAGTCACTACCAAAGTCTGCTTTCTAGAAAATTGTTCAAGGAACTGGTATGTGTAAGCTTTCTGAGTTGTAGCATTGTTAGTTTTTTTTGGTATTATGTCAAACTCATGGGGAGTATCCTGAAATATACTCACTTTGCCTTAATGTACTCTTTACCCTACAATTAGGAGCATTTTTCCTTTGGGTTTTTGCTACCTGACTAGGTTTTGACGAGACACCCATTATGGGCTGGTCATGTGTACATCATGTAGGCGTTTGTATTGGCTTTGCATCCAAGTCACTGCTTTCCTTAGACTATGGGGTTTTGTCCCATATTGGATTTTACCATAGCTAGATTTTGTGAGACTTATTTCCATATGCAAGTGCCGATGAATCGACTTCCTCAATTATTCCAAACCTAATATCACATCTACTTAAGGACAAGTTACTTGGAGGACAAGTTAATTATCTCCTAAATAGATTTGGTTTCTAGATTATCCATTATTCTCGTAATGCTTTCCCTAAAGGTTGTACTTACTTGGAGGACAAGTTAATCATGTCCTCTTGGTTTACTATAAATAAAGTCGATGCACAGGGAGAATCACACAATCCTTAAGTATTCTACTATTTCTCTTTTCTCTATCTATCTCAGATAAAATAGGCAACAACAATTCCTAGATAGTAGGTAGATTTTAATATTGAAATATTCAAAATTCAAAATTAAAATCAAAATTTATATTAAGGGGTAAAATGAGTATAAAGAAAAAAATCAGCACAGGCCTTCCATTGGGGGGCCGAAAAATTGAGTGTGGTGTAATAATACGAGAATCACACTCCTATAGTGGGCTAAAATTATGAATGCAATGAGAGTGATTCTTATTTTTAAGTTCAATATATTGAACTCATGGTGTAATTCATGGACAATAAATGATCAATTATTTAAGGGGAGAGAGAGGAGAATAACCAATCATAAATTAGAAAAAAGAAAAACAAATAGGTCCCACAATTAATATATAAAACTCGACTCTATTAAAATGCACATCGTTGTACCACTAATTTTATAAAAACCAAACTCAAACTGACTGATTCCTTATATAGGAATCAAACTCACCTAAATCATTGTACAAAGCCTTAGGTACACCAACCAACAATTAAGTATTTCAAATATATGTGAACAAGTGGTGTTTTTGTTAAAGATTCACTAAGCCTGTTAAGATGTGTTGCATAATCTATTTCGTTTTGTATGGAATAAAAAGAAAAATTGTTTACCTTTTTCTCTCTTTTCTCCCTCATCTAACCTCATCCAAGAACCTTAATTCACAAACCCTAGCTCTTTGCCACCGGCCTTTCCTCTTGGTTGGGGTCGGTGGCAACCCTTTAGCTTTAACTTTTTTTGCAATTTCTTCTTACCTTACTATCTTTGCTTTCCTTTTAACTTGTTAATTTATAGTCATTTTGTTCTTTGAGCTAAGTCTCACCTACCTTTGAGCTTTGCCCAGACCCGTTTAGGTTACGACTCACTTAGACAGAAAATAGATAACTTTCATTTTGCATTTTATTTTTTACAATAAATTATTAGGGACTTATTGTATACTTAAATGAACACACATCATATACTTGTTCCCCATGTTTTCATTATGTTTCAATACTTCATAATATATATATATATATATATATATATATATATCATTCTACTTTGTAATTTATGATGAAATTATATATATTTTAAGTATAAACAGACACTTATATACACGAAATATAATAGATTTACTTAAATCCATCTAGTTTGCCTAGGCACCCGCCTAGCCGTCTAGGCGCTAGGCCTCAGCATGCCTCTCGTCTAGCGTATTTTAGAGCCGCAAGTCATTGTTCACCGACCCTGCTACTTGAATCATCGAGTGTTTTCTCCATGGATCTCATTTGAAGACATGCTTTAGGTTTGGGTGGCTCTTGAAGTGCATTTAGCAGTATTTGGTAGGATTATGAGAGCGCTCATAGTGCGGATGGCTTGCCCACCCCCATTTTTCTTTTGTCCTTTTTTGTTTGTTGGCTCTTCTTCGCAGTGGCGATGGCTTCGCGATGGTGGTGCGGCTATTTGGGTGGAGGCTGCTGCTTTCCCTACCTAAGATCTATGGTTCTATTTTAGTGCTGTTATGAAACCCTTATTGGGCTCGTTTTCTTGTATTTTCTTTGTTTTGAGTTGTACTCTTACTTGGTTATTTTGAATTATTTTTCGACTTTCCTAACCTTGGATTAGTATTTTATTTAATGAAATTAGCTATGTTTGACAAAAAAAAAATGTTTAGTGAATCTTATCGCCATAGCAACCAAGAGAAAGAGCTCAATTGCTTAGAGATTTGCAGCCGCACGATGAGGTTGAATCGATGATGCTAGATACTTCACGGAGTACTTCCGACAAGGTCGAATTAAAGTACTCGAGCCGGCACGCAAACGGACTTCCCGTGGACTAGTACGGAATGGGCCCATAGCGGCCCAAGGCTTTGTTTGGTTCCAAGAGTCCATACGAGGGCAGGAGTCCACCGACAGCCACTGCTGTGTGACAATTACGGGAGAGAATCCAAAGGTCCCAAAGAACTTTTTTATTGATGAATCGCTGGACGCGTTAGAACACCTTCCGAAGGTGACCGTCGAAGTATTCGTTCCCACATATATGCTAGTTGAAAGTTGAAACCATGTGTAAAAGAGCTAAGCAACAAGATCCTCTTTTCCTTTTTTTTGTTTTTCATGAAGTACGGTGTTCGCAAAAGTCAATTGTGATTACCGTTCGCGTCCCTACTCACGTGCTTGTATTCGATTTTGCCGGAAGTACTCCATAAAGTATCTTAGCCTCATCGATTAGTACAGCAGAAAAGGAGTGATGAATCAGTTTCTTATGTTCAATCTTTGTGGCTGCAAATGTCGAAGCACATTTGAGATCTTTGTCTAGCTGCTACAGCGACAAGATTCAGTAAACGATTTTCCTAATACAATACGAAAAGTCGAAAAAAGCAGAATTGTACGGTGTAAAAAGGAAAACCAACCATGTGTCTTCAATAAGGACAGGTTCCATCAGGCCAAAAAACAAAGGAGAACAAACTCCAAAGCAAAGGCCAATACGCAAAGACAAACCCAGCATGTGAATTATATGGAGAGTTTTTCAATTTAAACACCTCCACCTATTTAAGTTCATCCACTTTTTTATCTACTCATTAAAAATTTTGAATTCTATTGTAAGCCTAATTTACTGAATCATATAAAGGATAGAGAGAGAAGGGGTGTGACATAGTAGAGAGAAAGAGAAAGAGATGTGTAATTGTGAGGTGTGTTCTGTTCCATACCATTGTGCCTTTATTTATAGTAGTGAGAAAGGTTAATTCCTTAACCTAATACGATTATAACTCTAATAGGATAATATCTAGTGTAAGAGATATGATAGAATCCCATAAAGATATCCTAGATATGTTAGGATTTATACAATCACATTCCTAATCTAATAGGACTGCAACACTCCCCCTTGAGTGTGTAAATACTTAAACAAATGGCATCAGGTCTTCGATGAAGTAAGTACAGTTGATGAAATTGTCGGCATAATGAGCGAATGCGAGTCTCAAATCAACGGAAGAATGCATAAAAGGTAAAACTCACAAAACCTCGCTATGGTAAAACCCCAAGATGGGAGAAAAACCCATAGACTAAGGAGAAAAGTGAGAAGTTGCATTAAGTCAAAACTAAACGTCTTCTGGACGTAAGTAGAAAAAGCTCACAAGGGTATGATCAGCCCAGGATGAGTGCCTCGTCAAAACCTAGTTATGTAGCAAAAACCTAGTGGGAAAAATGCTCCTAATCGTAAGGAAAAAGAGTACATTAAGATCAAGTGAGTATACTTCTTAATACTCCCCCAGAGTATGACAGAACTTCCAAAAGAGAACTACAAGCATTGCATACGAATAGTTAGGCATACCAATTCCTCGGACAAGCTTCTGGAAGGTTGACTTCGGCAATGATGTCATGTTGAGGTTGGCAAAGTTGTCTAGGATCAGCTTGCATGGCTTCAATCTCTTAATGCTTTGCTGATGTAGATGTAGATGCAATATGTCTTGGTGTTGACTTCGTTGATGTATCGTGTCTTGGTTGGGTTGATACATTTAGCATATTCTTCATGGATCATCGTTGGGACTCAACGATTGATGAAAACAAGTACTTTGAATATACTCAACAAGAACTCCTAATCATGTCTCACTTGTGGTATAGTGAAGTGAGGTGAGTCTTGGAATCATTCGAAGGTTTCACAACTAAGGTCATATTGTGGACCTCCGAGATATTGTGATATCCCTTAACGGTAAAGACATAACCATTCGGGGATTTGCCTTATGCGGGTTTGATAAGTAACCTGTGTCAGTATAACAAACAAGGCAAACATCATTCCGAGGAACAAGGGGGTCAGATCTGCTCGAGATGCATTAGGATTAGCCCAAATCTGAATTACCTTCAAGGTAGTGGAAAAACGTCTTTAATACCAATTCAGTGATTGTGTGTGGGCGTAGTGCTATATCTTTACCAATAGATCAACAACAAAGAAGATGTCCTTTCTAATTGCAATGAACTAAGTACAACAAAGTGCAAAGTTGAACTCAGATATGGAATTTTGGATTCTATAACCTCTTCAAGGTTCTTATTTGCATATAGCGTTAGAAGATCATAGGTATACTCAAAAGGTAACACCTTAGGGGTGTAGTTCGACTGGTTAACCAAAGTACCGTCAAAACAATGCTTCAACTTTAGGTCAAGGTATAAACGAGTTTTCCCAAGATCCTTCATGTCAAATTCCGTTTTCAAATGCGAGATAGTTTTCTCAAACTTCTTTAGAGTCTTAGTGAGATTCATGTCAACGACATAAACTGTAACTCTAGCAATTCGAAATAAGACTTCATAGTTTAATATGCAAAGGCATTCATTCATATCTCTGACTGATCAAATAATCACTTAGATGGGTATACCACATTCGTCGGATTGCTTCACTCTGTAAATGAACGCCTCAAACGAGTTGAGAGGGTGTTCCGTGGTTTGGAACTATTTGAACCAGTCTATGTAATTCTTCAGGAACTTACATGTTTATAATGCTACAATCAATCACAAGGCGTTTGAGAGAAACCTTGCGCCATAAGGCTCGCATTATTTCATTCATCTCATTATGCTTGCTTTCCCACTTGTAACACAACAGGGTTACCTTGGGCAGTGTAGGAAAGAGAGGTCCAAACACACTTTGGTAAGGAATTTAACCTAGATTGTAATTTCGGTTGTCCAATCAGTTCTATGTTGTCACTAATCAACATAACACGGTTCAATATCATCGCTTTTCATTTAAGTCGGTAGCTACCATATAAGTGAAAACATCATCGATGATAATCTCATCAAAACTAGTATACTAGACTAAGAACTTCAAATCTCGGGAGTAATCCAAATTAATCTCATGAAATGGAAATCATTTGAGACAACGATGTAGTATAGATTCATTTTGTCCCTTGTCTTTCTCTTCTAAGGAAGTGAATCTTATGAACTGAGTGATCTGTTATGCTTTAAGCCAAGACAGATTGATTGGCTATCCGTTGGTGTACATGACTGTCTAACAGAAGAGACTAAACTGTCCAACAGGGGCGGCACACCTTTCAGGGATATTGACTCGACGCCCTTTAAGTACGTCTATCATTGCAGGCATGTTTGTAGCAGGTATATAATCTTGTCACTTTAATTAGATTAGAGGAATGTGCCAGGAGCAACATTTTGAAACCTAGAATTCATTGCACTTGCTTATCACACTTGTGCGGTATAGGGATCGAGATGAGACATAGCGGGCAACATCCACGCAAATTCGCGTCATTCTAAAGGAACGTTGACGTTCTTATCTCCCTCTAACGGCAGGAAGACTGTCTTATTGAAGTGACAATCCGCAAATGAGCAATAAAAAGATTGCTTGCTAGGGCTTTAAGAGAGCTAGTGTGAAGGAGAATTGTAATCGACAAAGATTCACATCCTTTTTTGAGGACCTATATTGGTGCATTGCGGTGGCATAACTTGGCACATTAAATGCACACCCAAAACATGTAAATACGAAGCATCAGGTTCGTAACCAGTAACCAACTGTAACATCGAAAATGGTTAGGTGGCAATGGGCCTCAAGGCTGACCAACATAGCTACGTACAAGATTGCATAGCTATAGGCAAAAACTGAAAGCTTGGGGCGTTCACCAAGGTCCGAGTGGTCAATTAAATTGCACTTTATGATCACTCTGCGAGCTGTTTTGGGGTGAACATAGGAATTCAATGTCCAATTATAAACCCAAAAATAAATGCAATACCTTCGATATAAACTCTCCGACATTATCCAATCTTCCAGACTTTATGGGATAAGCAGGGTGGTGAACCCTTAAAATTGGCCAGGAGGTTTAACAGTAATGTGTATGGATGAACATGTACCAATTTGTCGATTCATCAACCAAATCCATAAGTATTTATATGGTCCGCATTTTGGTTAGATTAGTCCACATATATTCCCTTGAATCCACTATGAAAAAGGGTGATTTCATATCTTTACGAGGGATGATTTAGAAAATCAATTTTCCCAATGAACAGGCTTGGAAAAACGTGCTTATAGGCATAAGATCCTTACTTCGGGTAAGGAGATCCATCATGGCATCATTGTATGATTTAGGTATAAAGTTAGTGTGCATAGTATCGCATTCATCCAGAAAACTAACTTTCCCACATTCGTACTTAATCACGTGCTTAATTGAATTCGGTCACATGTATAAAAGAAACATGATTCAATTCACTCATATTCGAGGAAAATATTGATAAGATTATCCATAACAAAAACCAAGCACCAAACTTGAATCCAAGATTGGGAAAATGTTCATAAAGTAAATGGTTTACTGAGAAAATTCGGCCAATTAGGCCATCCATGTCAAAATTCTGCTTTTCCAATGATGTTCAGTAGAGCAAAATTAGTCTTACATATTGACTACTAGAATGGTACTCATTAACAACATTGATAGGGGCACGAACAGGTGCATAACTAATGATCTATTTCATCAAGATGAAAGTAGATTCTGCAGGGTTAAGGTTTGGAAATATTATCCCTTATTCTTGAAGTTTTAGGTCTTAGGTGCGAAGGATCACGCTTTGGGCATGATACCATACCTTGGCAGGCCTTGATTCTATTATATGTTGTAAAAACAAACTCGAAATTGGATTGTGAGAGAAACAGACTCAGACTTAGGTTCAGTAAGCTCTAACCAAAGATGGAGAGGTCTGTTTGGTAGACCTATGCCAAAGCAGAGCAATACCGTTTGGTGCACCTCTGCTGAAGCAGAACATGCCCTTCGATGTATCCCTGCCAAAGCAGGGCACCACCATTCGGTAAACTCTGGCCAAAATTAGGTCTATACCGTTCAGTACTTCCCAGCCGAATTGCTGGGTTACCTTTCTCGCACAAGTGTGGTAGTAATCAAATTCGAGAATTTGGTAAACTTCCGTTCTCTACACTGCTACTTCAGGAGCGAGTTATAAACATGGAAGGATGAGAAAAGTACTCTCTAGTCAAAATTCGATTGTCTACACTGCTACTTCATAATCTTACTCATTCATGGACGTAATCATTGTGTGATTCAAGCAATGTCTCGCAAAATTAGATGGTCTGTGGAAGCAAGCCAAAGAGTTATGGAATCCTTGTTCAGGAGGTACTTCCATTTGTAATGCTTTGGGCATAGGCCTTCAAGTAAAGATCATGGCGGAGGCTTATTCAGCTTTTCCATGCCATTGTTGGCTTCAATGGTTACTTAGCTTTTTGATAGTCAAGTGAAGATTCACGTCTTGTACCCACATAAAGTGGTTTTTGTTAGAAACGTCCAAATCAGGAAAGTTGAACTTGTGACGACAATCCATTGAATTGGAGGGAACAAGATTGTTATTGGTGCTATGGGAATAAATCATCCATAAGCATCAAAGTTAGAACATTTGGGCTCTAAGACATGGTTTACATGAAAAACGTCGGGTTTTCATAGGTGTATTATTTTATAAAAACTTTGGGTTTCAAAGGCACTAAATTTGAAACTACAGGTTCGAGTTTAGTTGTGTACTTCTGGTTCATAAAAGAGAACAGTTAAGAACACATAATACAATATACAACTAAGTGTAATGGATTTGGGTTGCTTCAGGAACTCGAGTGTGAGTGCTTTGGGACTATGAAAGTGAGTCAATGGTTCAAAGAAAAGAAATAATTTATTGAATCGTTAATGTCCAAAAGTGAGCTTCAGGCGAATATTTTTGGATGTCTTGTCAGATTAATGGATTGCCGGTCACTTTTAATTAATTCAATAGATCGAGACCATTCGTGGTCGATCGTAGAAGCAAAATAAAATAAAGTTTCAGGCCATATTTTGGGCTAGATGCCTGCAGGCCATTCGAAAGAAAAACCCAAAAATTTGGTTAAGGCTGTGAAATTGGGCACCAAAAATATGGGTGCGGCTAAAAAAGAAGCCAAAAATGGCTGTGGGTCGAGAAAAAAGAGGCGGCCTAGCATTGGATTGCTGACTGCTGTCTAATCTATATAGCCCAGCAGCTGCAGGCTGCGATTGGGCCGTTTGATACTACTGCAAGCAGCCCATAAAAAAAACAAGGTTGTAGGCTTATTGCACTTAAGGGCCGAGAAAAATAAAAAATGAAAATCACAAGCAGCAGGCTTGCTGCTGCAGCGCGAGCCAGGGAGCAGAAGCCTAGCAAGGCTGGCTTTTGATAAGGAGGCACAGATTGGTGCAGGCTGCTAGAGCTGCAAACCCAACATCGGCTACTGCATGGAAAGAGTAGTGATTGGGCCAAGTCACATGGATCCAGGGATGTAATTGCAGGCTGCAGAGATAAAAGGAAGGCAGGCCGAGTCTAGGCTAAAGGCAGAAGCCTAGCAAAGCTAACTTCTTATGTGGTTGGCACGGATTGAAGCTGCAGGCTCAATCGTGAAGAACACAGGTGTTAGGCCTGGTTTGTCATACGCGCAGCAAGCTCGTATTTTTTCTTTTTCTTTTTTTTCTTCAAATTTTTAGGGTTTGGAAAAACCCAAAATTGCTTCTATTTTCTTTCGATTCTTTGACTCACAAATTCCACATAGCATAATTGCATATTGCATGAACAAATATATAGATTGACAAAATATATGAACATATATACAATATATATAATTGAAAGGAAAATATAACTATAGGGGGTTCATGCATCATGGGTAATGTTTTCATGCTTCATGGTCATTTCAAATATCTTAATTTATTTTAAAAGAACCGATTGGCAGAAAACAACTGAGCCTTTGAATTTGTAGAATATCATTCTCTGAAAGCTGGAATTGCATCTTTAATGCATTGTATTATGTTCAACACAGAAAAATTAAATTGAATTAATACCATGTAGATCAATTCAATAAAATAATAAATTAATCATAAAAAGAAGGGAAAACTAACAAAAAATCCAAAAAAAACGTTAGTTTTAATGAAAAATAACAAATAAAGATGTAGTGAATAGTACCAAAAAAAGGTAAAAATGTGGTTTTTCGTTAAAATGAACAGTACCGGGAGTGTTTTAGTAAAACTCCCTAAAAAGAATGATTAAACATAATACTCCTCTTATTGAAGATCAAACTCTTTTTAGCGTAGCGTCAAGAGCGTGCTGATAACATGTTGTAGGCCTAATTTATTGAATCATATAAAGGACAGAGAGGGAGTGCAGCATAGTAGAGCGAAAGAGAGAGATGTGTAATTATGAGGTGTATTCTATTCCACCCCATTGTGCTTTTAATTATAGTAGTAGGAAAGGTTAATTCCTTACCCTAATAGGATTATAACTCTAATAGGATAATACCTAGTCTAAAAGATATGGTAGAATCCCATAAGGATATCCTACATATGTTAGGATTTACACAATCTCATTCCTAATCTAAAAGGACTGCAACAAATTCTACTTTTTTCTAAGAATTACACACCCTGATTCCTAAACTACCCTTCATACACATGTTGATCTTAAAAATTACACTACATGGCGCTGTGAACAAATATTTCTGAGTGTGGTTATGTGACAGAATGCGCTTCTAACTTCTAAATCAAGCTACCTTGGTCGAGGAAGAAACACTCTCAGCCTTGGGTTCTAAAACCTAAAGACAAGATCATACAGATTGTTGTGAAATTCAGAATCCTCTACACTAGATTCAGCAGCCTCAAATATATTGGTAAAAATATAGTTTTGCATAATAGATATCAAACTACAGGTGCAAAGATACTAAAAACAGGATGAGTGTCTTTATGGTAAAAGTGATTTGGCTGTCGATATGTCAAACTCTGAATGTCACCTTAAAAATATCATATCATAGAACACTCTACTTTGCCAAGAAAGCTAATGAAGTGACCTCGTTAGGCAAAAAAATCAAAGACTCTTGGCCGGTAGAGACTTGGGATAAATAATCAATTGAGCTTAGGAAACTTGCTATTTAGCCAAACTGTCAAGCCTCCAAAACCGAATTGATTCTACAACTTCGGTGTTATTTAATGAAACTATCATCTTCGCTGGTTGCTTCTAGAAAACAATATCTAACTAGGTTATCGTCGTCCATTGGCTGCCAACCCAAATCAGTTTAGCTAAACTAAATTTGTGATGAGTGTCGGTAAAAATAGTTGGTAGTTTTCTCAAAAGCGTGAAAGTGTTCACATAAAGTGTTGGTTTGTGTATTGAGTTGAAGATCCTTTATACGTTACCAAACTTTTTGTATTTATAGACATTGAATGCTTACTTAGCCAAATTGTGTAATAAAAACAAAAAATCAAAAAACAAAAAAAAAAGCACAAAAGCACCGCTCCATCATCTTGATATCTCGAAAACGCTTTGCGGTTGAACTTTCCTTCAATGCAGGCTAGGTACTTAGGTCATCTCCAACCGAAGGAGCTAAACATAGACCTGTTTCAAATTATAGTCCTGCGAAAAAGTATTTTTTAATGAACAATACCAGACCATATTCATATGTCATCTCCAACCGAAGAGGTTAAACATAATCCCTTAATAATTTATTATTTTTAAATTAATTCTTTAAATTCATTACTAATTTAATTCACCAACTCAGTAAATTTATTAACTATTCAGCTATCATCGTGAAATGGGTTAAATCGAAATCAAGTCATTCTCACAAAACCCCATCCATAAAAATCCTATTTAAAAATAAAAACAAGAGTGATTCACTTCCATAATTTACCCAAGTGGTAAGTACCACCCCCTTTCGGTGCTAACTCGAAAATGTCGTCATCATGAAGTAGTGGGTCTTTCCTGATCAAATTCTTGTCGGCATCATCCCCCTACCCAATACCCACACCCTCTCTGATCAAAACATTTAGAGCTTTTGATTAACGAATTGAGGGAGATGAGTTAGATTGTGCCGTGGAGGATGATGGTGGAGATTTGAGGCCGACGCCCACGGTAGGAAAAGTGGATGGGGTGACTATGGGTTTGTGATTGATGTGGAAAAGAAGGGAGGGAGGGAGAGAGAGAGAGAGAGAGAGATTTATACACCACATGCCATGCCTTATTATCCACTCACCAGACCAATATCCCCACCACGATGATAATTCCAATTCAAATTGGAATTGTCTCCACTTCAAAATTAAAGAATGTTGCATCTCATTTATCTTTGCGTAAGAAAACATCATGATAACTTCCAATAGTTTCAAGCTAATTATCATGATTATCCAAAACACAATGTTAACTGTGAAAAGAGATAAAAAAATTATTTTAACAATTGTTGAAACTAAATTCATGCACCGCTGTGGATGGTAGAGAGGTAGAAATCCGTTTACCTACAAAATAGTAAATAACCACAAGTAGCCAAAGACCAAGAATTGGTGTTGGGGGGTGCTACTCAAATGCCCTCCTACAGTCAAGTTAGTAAGCAATACTATGAGACTCAAGTAGAAAAGCAAGGGAATAAGTGTACGATAATTGCATTCCCAGATATGAACCTTAGATGGGTGTATTTATACCAGTCGAGGATGAGACCTTTTAGGATAGAGAATCCGTATTAAACAGGGAGAATCCCAGAGGATATCTAGAAAGTAGATATTGCATCCTCTTATGATTACTTGCGGCGCTAAGATTGTAAGAACTCCAATAATATAGGAAACTTGTTGATTTCTTGCTGGATTAGGCTCTCGTGTATTGCGAACAAGCATGGTCAATCTTAGTGAAGCCGTCAGACTTCGCCCACTGCTCTGGAATAGGATGATGGTGGCAATGCCACTCTGTTTACTCAACTCCGTTGGGGAAGGTTGTTGAGTCCATAACTGGACTTCTGAGGTCTTCGTATTTTGATCTGCCTTACTCTGTCTCTAAAAAATCATGGTCTCACAATTACCCCTAACTATGTATCTGAAAATGACTTATTCTCCTTAAGGATGGATAGTTATCCAAACACCATTGCCTTTCAAAGTAAGTCGGAATGCGTACTTGTAATAACCTGTATTCTAATATATATATATATATATTGTTGTAGCCTATTTTATCTGACAAGGTTAAAGGGGGCCAGCGACAAAGGTAGAGAGATTAAGAGAGATGTGTTTGTAGAATTGTAGAGGAATGCATGTGTTATCCCTCCTACATAGTACCTTTTTTTATAGTAGTAAAAGAAGAGAAGAAATTCCTTCATCCCCAAGGAATACAAGTTGTAATAGGAAATGATAACTAGAATCAAATCTAATCTAGGATTTACACAATCACAATTAAACTAGAAAGTTTACAACACTCCCCCTTGAGTGTGTAAATACTCAAGGTAGATTTAGCATCATGCAAAAGTTGAGGAAGTTAACTCGTCGGCACTGATTCTAAGGAACAACCCTTATTCTCAATAATGTAGGAACTTGCATAAGTAAGTGAATCTCACTAAAAAAAACCCTAAGGCTATGGCAAAAACCCGAGTAGGGACAAAATCCATAGTCTAAGGAAAAATGTGTGAGAAATGCAAAGTCAAAAGAAACGTCTACGGGACGTCATCAAGGATATAACCAGCCTAAGGTGGGTGCCTCATTAAAACCTAGTTAGGTAGCAAAAACCTAGTGGGAAAAATGCTCCTCATCGTAGGGAAAAAGTGTACATTAAGATCAAGCAAGTATTCTTCAAGATACTCCCCCTGAGTTTGACACAATTCCAAATAGAAATAGCAATGTTACAACTCAGAAAGTTTACGCATACCAATTCCATGAACAAGCTTTTGAAACGTTGTTTTTGGCAATGATTTGGTGAAGAGGTCGGCCAGATTGTCTTGTGAACAGATTTGCGTGACTTCAATCTTCTAATGCTCTTGTTGTTGATGTGAAAAGAAGAACTTTGGCTCAATGTGCTTGGTGTTGTTTTCTTTGATATAACCTTTTTTGAGCTGTTTGATGCACACTGCGCTGTCTTCAAAGATCGTTGTCGGGACATTAACGACAGGGTAAAGATCTCAGGAGCTTTGAATATGGCTCACAACTGTTCTTAACCAAAAGCATTCCAAGTTGCTTCATGTAAGGAAAGAATTTCAGTATGGTTAAACGAAGTGGCAACTAAGGTCTATTTAGTTGACCTTCAAGAGATTGCGATGCCTTCAACGGTAAAGACATAACTTGTTTAAGAATGCACCTTGTGCAGATCAGACAAATATCCTGCGTCAGCATAAGGTGAAAGCATCTGGCATGCTATGAGTTATGCTTTGGAGATCTAATATGCCTTGCACTTTAGTTTCAAACTGAGCAGTGCGGGGATCTAAATGAGACAAAGTGGGAATCGTCCACGATAATTCACGCCGTTCTTCAAGAATGTTCATGTTCTTATCTCCCCCTAACGATAGGAAGACTGTTTCATAGAAGTGACAATCCACGAAACGAGCGGTAAACAGATCGCTTGTCAAAAGTTATAAGTAATGAATAATCGAAAGAGAATCATATCCGACATAGATTCCCATCCTTCACTGAGGCCTCATTTTTGTACGTAAGGGCGACGAGATCGGCATATATCTCTCACAATAAATAACGCATAAATGCGATATGTCGGGTTCATATCCAGTAACCAACTGAAGAGCACGAAATGGTTGTGTCACAACAGGCCTCAGGTAGACTAATTTTGCTGCATGCAATATTGCATGGCCCCAAACAGTGATTGGGAGCTTTGTACGTTTGACCAATGATCGAGCAATCATTTGTAAGCGCTTAATGAAAGACTCTGCCAGGCTGTTCTAGGTGTGAACATGGGGTATGGGATGTTCAACTTCAACCCCAACCGACTTGCAATAGTCATCAAGAGTTTTAGATGTGAATTCTCCAGCATTATCCAATCGAAAGATTTGATGGGATAATCAGGGTGGTGAGCCTTGAGCTTCATAACTTGAGCCATCAGTTTGGAGAATGCAGCATTCCTTATGGACAACAAGCACACATGGGACCAACATGTGGAAACGTCAACCAAAATCATAAAGTATCTAAATGGTCCGCAAGGAGGGTGAATCGGTCCACAAACGTCCCCTTGAATCCGTTGTAGAAAAATGAGAGGATTCGAACGAATCTTGTCGTAAGAAGGCTTAGTAATAAGCTTTTTGATGGAACATGTTTGAAATGCGATTCCTTGGATCGAACCTAAGCTTCCGGTTAGTGGATGTCTGTGTGATGATATAAGGATTCGGCGAATCACTATTCGTCCAGGATATCCCAAACGATCATGCCAAAGTGTAATTTTATGCGCGGTCCCAGTAGTAGGGCCGACCACATAGTGGCATTCTATGGGGCGTATGGTCGTAGTATACAGACCGCTTAGGATACACTTCATCTTCTCTAGAATACGGTTCTGGCCATATTCGTAAGAAGTTATGCACATAAATTCAACTCTGTTTTCTACGTGGGTTTCAACGTGGTAATTGTTATCTCTAATGTCCTTGAAATTTAACAACGTTCTTACGAAACGTGGAGAATAGAGTGCCCCAGCAATGGTCAAGATTGTACCATTGGACAACATTATACGTGCCTTATTGTATCCTTCTATCAGGTTGGATGGCCCTGAGAGGGTTGTCAGAGGTGCATTCTTAGGTCTGAAGATAGTGAAATAGATGCGTTCACGTAATATAGTGTGCTTGGTTGCACTATTTGCCAGACAACTAACTTCCCCACTAGTCATACCTAGAATGAAAAATTAATTTGAATTGGTCACATGCATAAAAGTTCTAAAAACAAATATCAATTCAAAATAATTTCATTTATTCAAGGATGGTAATTAATTAAAGCTTAATATCCAAAAACAAATCACTAACAAATAATCCAAACATAATGGAGAATTGTTCAAAAATCAACCAAAAAGAGCAAAGGGGGTTCGGCCACTAGGTGGAATTCGGCCCCATTGTGCAATTTTAACTAACTAAAATTGTTTACGTCTAAGATTCTAATCTTCCATAGGGGTGGTATCCTTTTGAAAGTCAGAAACCTCCATCTTTGTAGTCTTCGATTCGTCCACTTGCATGAAGTTTGTTTCAAACTTCTTACGACAAGAATGAAATTCAGCTACAAGCTTCTAGGGAGCTCGACAAATATCGGACCAATGGTCATAGCGATAGCACATGTCCGCATCCATGATTTTAGGTGTTTTGCTCTTGTTCTTGAAGTTCGGGGCCTTGGGAGCGAAGTTTGAGCGCTTATGGGCCTTGTTTCCTTCCTTGGATGGGCCTTGACTCTGTTGACCTTGGTGGGATGGCTTCTAGCAGCCCCTACCACAGCTCTTTTGGCGTTTAGGGCATTGATTTGTGTTATAATGTGCTTCAAGCACAGCAGTTGCCCTAGTGGGTTGAGCTTGATGATTCTTCATCAACAACTGGTTCTGTTTTTCAGCGAGAAGTACAACAGAGATCAAATCCGAGAACTTAGTGAACTTCTGAGCTCTATATTGTTGCTGTAAGACAATATTATAAGCAAAGAAGCTCGAATAGGTCTTCTCTAGGAGATCCTCTTTGGTCAATGTTTCAATACAAAACTTGAGAAGTGATTGGATTCGACAAACTTCAGAATTATATTCATTCGTAGGCTTAAGGTCTTGGAAGCACAAATGCTGCCAATCATGTCTTGCTTCAAGCAAAAATATGTCTTTTTGGTGATCAAAACAATCAGCCAAAGTGACCCATAGTGCACGTGGATCCTCCTCAGCAAGTTATTCAGTTTGCAAGGCGTCATAGATATGTCTTCAGATGAAGATCGTAGTGTTGGCTTTTTCAGCTTCGCCAACAGGGTTGTCCGTCTCTTTTTCAATGGTGGGACGCAAGTTCTTTGCAGTGAAGTTGAGTTTGTACAAATTCGACATGTTCTTATCACAAAATAGATGGACAAGATATGGTTAGTGTAATGAAGAAAAATCAATCCATTCACATAGGAGTAGAACATACAGGTTCTAATAGACATTTATTTGGATTAATTTTGCATGAAAAAAATTTTGGGTTTTCATGGGTGATGTTTTTAAGTGAAAACTTCAAGTTTTCAAACAAGGCATGTTTTTTAAGACACTTCAGGTTTCAAAATAATTTATGAACTTCAAGTTCATATGTTCCTGCAGGCAAACACAAATATATACACAAAAATATGCAAATAGAACTTCAGGTCTACAATTATAATTGAATTAATTATTTGAACTTCGGTGCAAATTTAAAGTGTGGGTGAAAAATATAAAACCCAAATTGTTTAAAAGTTATTAAACAATCGAAGCTCTAGGCCCAAAAATAGGCCAAAGCTCATGGGTGGGCTGAGCAATTTCGGTCTATGTAGCCCATGCCCAAAATTTGGGCTGGGGTGTTTAAGGTACAGGTTGCAGGCCCACTGGGAGGAAAAATAAAATAAAAAGGAGACAGCTGGGCCCAAGAGATAGTGACTCATATGGGGGTTCAAGCCCAAGGTAGCAAATGGGCTACCTTGAAAGAAAAAATAAGCCAGGCCCAAGGGAAGACCTAATCCAGTGCATCGCAGCGTTTAGGGACACCATAGCCCTCGGGCTGGTGTCTTGCATAGGCCGAGCCAAAGGGTTTTGGGTCAATGTGGGTGAGCCCAAAAAAAAAAAAGGAAAGCAAGCTGAGTAACAAAGCCCAATAGGGCTCGGGTTGGGTCCAAAATCACCCCAACCGTAGCTGGGTGCGTTTTCCGGGGGAGAAAACAGACACCACTACTTTAGGCGGCCGTGCTTAGGGACAATGATGCTCAGGGCGAGTCTATGGGTCATCGGAGACCTCAAAGATGAACAGAGATTGAAAGAATCTTGACATTCTTATAAAACCCTAGAAATTCGAATCGGGTTTTTAGAAAAATCCAATGAGATTTAATGGAATCTCGATCAATCGATTTCGGGGACGAGCTTCAGGCTATCAAACATGGTGACCCGCTATGTAAGGATGGGCTGCAGGCCAACCTGCGATGGTGGAGACATCGTGGAAGGCATCGGGGTTTCTAGGTTTCAATTTGGAGCCCGCAGCTCTAGCTTTGGACTTGGCACTCGACTTGTTGCAACTATCCAAGCTTCAAGCTTGGTTCAAGGCGCGAGGTCGTGGGTTCAAAGAACCCAGACTGTGATTTCCGAATTTTTTTTTTCTTTTTTTTTCAATTCAATTCATATATAATTCAATTTGATGCATATGCAATTCAATAATTTTAATGCATGTACATATATTTGATGCAATTCATGGCAAATATCAAATTCACATAATTCAACAATTATGAATATAATGCATACACAATTTACGTAGAATCTAAAATTTGAAAAACTTAAAGTTGGGTCATGCATTATAATGAATGTTCATGCTATCAGGGCTGCAAAAATATCGAGATAAAAACCGCTGTTTTGAAAGAACCTGATTGCGTGATGATAAGGATGAATTGGTTTGATGCAAAACATTTCCTCGTCAAATTCCTAAGCGCAGCAGTAGAAGCCTGTTGATAACGTGTTGTAGCCTATTTTATCTGACAAGTTTAAAGGGAGCCGGCGGCAAAGGTAGGGAGATTAAGAGAGATGTGTTTGTAAAATTGGAGGGGAATAGGTGTGTTATCCCTCCTACAGCGTGCCTTTATTTATAGTAGTAAAAGGAGAGAAGAAATTCCTTCATCCCCAAGAAATACAAGTTGTAATAGGAAAGGATAACTATAATTAACTCTAATCTAGGATTTACACAATCACACTTAAACTAGAAAAGTTTACAACATATATATATATATATAATGTATTTGTATATATGTGTACGTATGATTACTATTTCTATATTACGAAATTTTGTAATATTTTTACGTAAATATCCCTATGTACTTGTACTTCCCTATTTTAGTTTAATATCCTTTTTACAAATATACATAATTACTAATAGAATATGAGGTAGTGTCAAAGTTTGGAAACATGTCTTTGAGCCTATTAGTATACTTGTGAGTTGATTTTGAATTAGGTGTCAGCTAGTTATTGTCATCTTTGTATCACATATTTATCTGAACAAATTGCTAGAAAGGGGAGCAAGAAGATTGTAAGCACATAAAGATTTAGTAGTAAAGTTTTGTTAATCCAAGGGCCGTGATGACTTGATATTGGATGAACAGATGCTACAAGGGTTTGACTTGAAGAATCGGCATGTGTGGTGGTGCTTGTCACGGGTTTGGCGAAGAATGCGGAGAGTTTTTCGAGTCTTCTTATGTTTGAGCGTTTTGGGAGTTCGAGAAATTTAGATCTTCGTCTGGGTGTGAACGATTTTCTGGTTTATCTCATTTGTCTTGGAACCTTGTATTTATAGGCTTTCCAAGCCTTGGCTAAGGTGAACTTGGGCTTGATTGTGAGATTAATTGATGGAAGAACCAAGGCTTGATTTGTTGCTTGGTTCATGGTTTGCCTCCATTAATCAATAGTTAATTTAATCAAATAAAAATCAAATAAATCAAATTTCCCAATTTTCATTTTATTTAAATTAAAATTAATTAATTTGTTTAATTTAAATTAAAATTAAATAATTCTTTTCTGCCAAGTGTTGACACATGTCCTCTTGATGACTCGTCTGGTTTTGATGAGTCACATGCCATGTGTACAATTTGTGAGACACATGATACATGTCACGTAAGTCCTCACATGTTGAAATTTAATGCGTTGGTGAACATTTATTTTCAACGAAAGTTGCATGTTCTATAAAATAGTTTAAAAAAAATAAAATTGTAAAAGCCCTACGGTTCCACCTTCACCTTAACAATCCTATGCAGTTTTACCAGTTACTTATGGATTACACATGCAACTTTGAAGGTTAGATTTTTCTAAAGTATGATCTACTTGGACCTCTAACCTAGAACATATATCAAACATACAACTTGTCCAGACGTTCGAATCAAATGTGACATGAAAGACCCACTAAGCTTTAAGACGCAAAGTTCATTCTAATTGAAATTACAATTATTAACTACAATAAGCCATAGCCAATTTTAGGGAACCTTGCGTGTAAGATCCCACATCGCACAGGGGTGAGGATCCTGTAAGCCTTATATGTATATTCTCATCTCTACTTAGAACGAGGCCTTTTGGGAGCTCACTGGCTTTGGAGTTCATCGGAACTCTGAAGTTAAGCGAGTTCGCGCGAGAGCAATCCCAAGATGGGTGACCCACTGGGAAGTTCTCGTGTGAGTTCCCAGAAACAAAATCGTGAGGGCATGGTCGGGGCCCAAAGCAGACAATATCGTGCTACTGTGGAATAGAGCCCGGGATGTGGTGGGGCTCGGGCTGGGATGTGACAATTTGGTATCAGAGCCAATCCCTAGCTGGAAGTGTGCCGACAAGGATGTTAGGCCCTAAAGGAGGGTAAGATCCTACATCACCCAGGGGTGAGGATCCTGTAAGCCTTATATGTATATTCTCATCTCTACCTAGCACAATGCCTTTTGGGAGCTTACTGGCTTCGGAGTTCATAGCAACTTCGCGCGAGAGCAATCCTAAGATGGGTGACCCACTGGGAAATTCTCGTGCGAGTTCCCAGCAACAAAACCGTGAGGGCGTGGTAGGGGCCCAAAGTGAACAATATCGTGCTACAGTGGAGTCGAGCTCGGGATGTCGTAGGGGCCTGGGCTGCGATGTGACATTGCGACCATAAGAAACACTCAATTTTTCATGCTTTTGCTACGGTTAAGCGATCTTCTCTGCGACTGCTGGCACAAAGTTAATTGATACTTATTCCTCAGATACCGTCATTGTTTCCTCACCGGGAAAAGAAGTTCACGACTCGTAGGCCTTTACCTCCACGTGGCATTGCTCCGTCAAGCTTTCACCCATTGAAAAAATTCCCCACTATTGCCTCCCGTAGGAGTCTGGGTCGTGTCTCAATCCCAATGTGGCTGATCATCCTCTTATACCAGCAACTGATCATTACCTTGGTAAGCTATTACCTCATCAACTAGCTAATTAGACGCGAACACCCCCTGCGGCGCATGCTGGCGGATTCTTCTTTTTGCTCCTTAGCATACGGGGTATTAGCAGCCGTTGCAGCCATTGTTCCCCTCCAAGGGCAGGTTCTTACGCGTTACTCACCCGTCCACCAAACCATCCAATGTAAAGACGGTTTTTAGTGTTGGTTATCCAGTTACAATCTTGGTTTATTTAATCATTAATCATCAGGGACTCCCAAGCACACAAATTCTCTATAAATAGATAAATAAGCGTTTTAACACTTTTTGCCCAAGAGAAAGTCACATATCTGATATTAGAAATATAAATCAAAGTATCAAAGTTTTATCAAAATAAATACCTAAACATGCTAAGAGTAAAATATATAATATAAAATCGATTCATCAATCAATATACAGCAGGTGTGCAAAACAGTGTATGCAGTACTAAGTTACATATAGTGTGTATTCGAGAATTCGTGTTCCCATCACTATGTCAAAGTAAATTTAGGTCTTACATTTAAGAAAAACTTATTTAACTGAGCTGTCTAGTAACTAAACAAAAGTACTTTTATGAGAAACCATACCGTAATTAGATGATTCTTATTACTATTTATTGATATCCAAAATTCACACTTACCAGCACTCCCTCAAACTCCCCTATACAAGTGAACTCTACCATTATCTGAGACCCAAACTACATAGGCACAATGAAGACAACAAAGATATCGTGTCCGTTGGGATTTCTAAAATAAAAACACAATTATGGATATGGAATTGATCTTTTGTAATGCCAATCTTGAGTGAGAGAGCGTAGGGTATGATTAGGGATTAAAATCTTGTTTTCAAACTTCAAATTTGTCATCGGCGATGTATCGTGCCCCAGTCGCAACCATTTTCCAATGGCTTCTTGCTCGTACGAAAATCCATCAGCCGCTATATGTGGATCCTTCATTACCTCCTGTATCCAAAATAAACATGTTTGTATCATTGTTTACTCTAGTGAACACCAACAAAAGTGGTCTCTACATATAGAGGTTGCAAACTCTTGTAAAATAAAGTAGGTTGGCAGACTTGAACATATCAAAATTTACTAAAACGATATGCTTCTACGAATCTCTCTCTATGGAAGATTAGCCTAGATTGAATATTGCTCGAATAAGAAGAAAAAAAAAGTGCATGTCGTCTAATATATCATAGTGAAGAGAGCATTGGGTTTTCTATATATGGGTCTTGAGTTTGAAATTCTCTTCTTCCTACTTAATAGTTTCAAATCCTTCTTTAACGAAAAATAAAAAATAAGAATAAAAATTTCGAACCCTTTCCCCTTAAATAGTTTTAAAAGGTAAAAAGAGGTTACAAAGTGAGAAGGTGATAAAAATAACATTTTTTAATGCTAAAAGTTTTAATATATTAGTTTAACTTTCCGTTAAGTTGTCTCTATTTTACTAAATTCAGCCCATCCAATTAATTTAACTTGCGGGGGATAGCTAGTCTGTTAGGGATTGATTTTCGAGATTTTCAGCTAAAATTAGGTCTGACAGGGTTAAGTATAGTCTCGTCTAAAATTATAGGCCTACAAATATTATTTTTAAATCAACAGTATCAGGTCATACTCATATACCATCTTCAATAAAAATGGACTAAACATAACCCTCTCAATAATTTATTAGTTTTAAGTTTATACTTTAAATTTATTTGTTAATTTAACTAAACTACCGTCAGATGTTTTCAAATTTAGGCGTTGAATTTGAATCGATTATTTCAAGTGAGGAGCTAGGGCCCAAAAAAGGCTAAGAGGGGGCTACATTTGGCCAACCCAATACCTCTTTGGCCAAATAACGGCATGTGGGCTCGACAAAATTATAGCTTAGTCATAGGTTGAAGATTGATTTTTGGATAAATCAGAGAATTTTTTAACTTTTGAACTTTTAACCCTCTCTATTTGAAATGACCTTAAGATAACTAGACTGTTGGAGATCCTCTTTTAACTCAAAATATGGACCCATTAGTGTGGTATATAATAACTACTGCTTGTTTTTATGAGTACAAGTCAAAATCATTGATTTAAAAGGGTTTAAAATAATGTTATTTATTGTGAAGGGTCACGCATAAAATGAACGGTTAAAAAGAGGTTCAATTTTGGGTTGAGTATCTTCCACTCCGAGAGCATCTCCAACAGTGTCAGCTAAAATTTTGTTATTTTCTCTCTCCATTCGAGCTAGATTTAGTTAGCAACTGTTCATTTTGCTCATTTAGGTTACAATACAGCTATGCTGTTGGAAGCAATATTTTATCACTTTTATGCTGAAGTAGCCAAACGGGCTGGAATAACCAACGTGTTAGAGATGTTCTTAGCTCTAGAGTATAGTTCGAAAGGACCCGTTAAAAATGCAGTTTATGATCAACAGGACACGAACACAAAAAAGATCGACAATTTTTAGGTCTACCAAAAATAGTGAGATATTAAAGTCTAACCTGAAATATGGGGCATATGAAAACACTTGGGACATCATTGGTGACCTCTCCATGCACAATTCCCTTAATATTCAAGCCAAATCCTCCTCTTGCTACTAAACCATCGGCCCTTTTTCTGATTTCACCAAGCTCCTCCATTATTCTCACCATCGTTAAATCCCTATTGGGTCCATTGGTAATGGTTAAACACCTTAACACCAAACTGAAAAGCTCCTCTGCCAAATCCAATGGCCACTGTCCAGCCTTCTCATCTAAAACTTGAACTAATCCTTCCTTGTCCCTTAGCATATCCTCATCAACCCAGTTCCTTCCAGTTAGGAGATTGAGAATCAAAATCCCAAAAGCCCTTATGTCCCATACAATGTGGCCTTCGTCGTACAAGGATTGGTTGAGCCCTAAACCACTGACCTTGACCACGAGATTGCGGTCGAGGAGTATGTTGGATGGGCTGAGGTGACCATGAACAATGGGTTTCGGCCGAGCCATGTGGAGGTAGCATACTGCGGAGCAAATCTCTGCCGCAATGCGGATGCGGTCGTGCCACTGAAGGTCCCGGGCGAGGTTCTTTATTTCATGGGAGGAAACTAAGATGTCCCGCAAGCTACCATTGTGCATGTATTCGAAGACAGTACAGTTTGGCTGGGAGCAGTAGCCCATCATAGCAAGCAGATGAGGATGTCTAATGTCGCTGATGAGCTTCACCTGCACATGAAAATTAACCCTTTATCTTGAACCTATAAAATACGTAACGACCTTAAGGCATACTTGGTCATGACCAATTAGAAATTGATAATCATAAAATTGCTAGGATATTTGACATTATAAAATGTTTATAGTTTAGAATTGTAAATACTATTGATATGGATCTTGTCTGGATGCGTAGTCGACATACACAATTTGACAACAAAAACATATATTTAAAAACATAAGTCTGACAAGAAAACATTACTTTAGTAATTACTGCAACGTGTACATCCCATGAATATTTCTTTAGCAATTTATTATAGCAGTTACCTTAGCCTGAAAATCTTCTTGGGACAGTCCATTAGCTGAGTTAAGAACTTTGATAGCTAGTGTGACATGATTGATACGCCCTTTATAAACACTGGTCAAATCACTTCCTGATTTCAATCTAAAACGCTCTGAAAAATTGTCGGTGGCCAGTTTGATCTCCTCATCTGTGTACTCTCTGAGACAGCAGCTCAATTCACTCAACCCTTCTGCCGTTTCTGTGGCATCCTTTTGTCTACAAAATTCAATCCTTCGTCGAAAAACATCTCTTTCTCGTCGGAGTACTTCAATATTTCTGACCATGTCTGCACGTTTCATCACTTCATTCTCCAGCTGGACCTCCGCTTGTGACGTCGCCATTTTGCAAATGTGGATCTTGTGTGAAAGCTCAGATTGAAGCTCTATGAGTGACCTTATCTTGTTCCTGCTTTCTTTGATGTCCTTAACTTCTGCATGGAGTCGTTCTTTTTCTGTGTCTAAGTCTTTTTTCAACTCTCTTCTGTTGTCACCCTCTTCTTTAATATGAACGCCTAACTCTTGAGCCTACAAAAACACTTTTCTTTTTAAACCAGATAAAAGGAGTAGTTTGAATACTATTTCTTCTCTAACAGTGTGACATATTATGTTGTCATATTTTTAATAATCACTCAATTAAATGAAATCATACCTCGATATGTGATTATACATACAAGTTATCTGGGGACACACACATTTGACACATATTTTGACACTCAATTTGTAAGGCTCAATTCGTAATGTAGTTCAACGACCCGAATTGCAATATTTAATTAGTACATCAATCAGAAAATGGTGAAGAAAATGAATGAATACGGTTTTACAAAGAAATACTAAATTAATTAGTCCAACGGTCATACCACTTGGGATTTGGATGATTTTTAGTGGACATGAGGTAAGGCATAAGAGATAGATTGTTGGATCTTTGAAATATATTACGAAGTGAGCTCTACATAAACGTGTATCAAAAACATATATCCCCGGATCCTAACTTTAAATGTGTATATATCCCCAAACAACATAACATATTAAAATATCTTGAAATTAATCATGTTTTATACCCGGCGCTCGCATAAACAAATGGCCCGTTCCGCTTTTGCATGCCTATTAGCATTTTCCTTGGCTTCTTTCTTCTTCAGTCGTATCCTCGCCCGAGTTTCGCTTATTTTTCTTCGAAGAGACTCGTATTTTTCTGGACGGCTCTGACAGTGTGCCAAATTTTATCATGCATTAATTAAGAGAAGCATCCAAATCGTTTTCTTTTAGCTCTATTTGAAACTCTTGGCATAATCTTGTTCTATGTGCTACTAACTTACCATATTAGGGTTCCCATTAATTTGCATCATTATGGGCTCTGTTGGACTAGGCAGCTGAGAAGTACCTGTACCATTTCCCTGCTCATAATCTTCTGCATCCAAATCTGAACACAACTGCTGGTAGTAGACTTCAATTTCTTGAACAAAATTTTCCCACAAATTTTGCAAATTGATTGAGTCCTTTTTTGTTGGTGAAGCAAATGAGCTGTGACGATTTTCAATGAACATCGTTTCGGTCAAAAATTTGAAGCTGACCTTGTCTTTCGTTTTTGCAACCATTACTCCTTTATCGTCCTCCATAATTCTTTGATCATTTTCTCCTCTTAGAAATACCTCTTTTCCCCCACAAATTATGAATAGCTCACAGGACTCGGCCTTGTGCTCGTGGATGTAAAATGCCACACTGATTGCGGTCTTCGGTCTCCTACTCACGAGATAAGCAAAATGAATTGACAGTAAAATCACAAAGGTGCTTCTTAATACATACTAGGACTAAATTAATTTAGAGAATTAAGCTGTTGCATACCAAGATGATGATTTGATGAATGCAAATCCGATAACCAATTTCGTTATGTGAAGTCCCGAAATCAAGTCTAGGATGAGTTTATGACTGGATTCATCATATTTCTCCACTTTAAGTATTTCAGTTTTAACCTAAGAACATATATATGAAAGTTAACAAAAATACAAACAAAACAGAAACACTATGCACAAGATCCACATCTATCCATAGTAATTAGCACACACCTTGCCACAGAACGCTATATACTTGGAAAGGATTTTGTCAATCTTCTCTTGTTCATACCTCCTGAGAATTTTCAATTTCTCATCACTTACAGAAGCTGCAGGAAGCTTCCCAACTGCAACAAATAAATAATAAAAATTAGAAATACGAAAACCAAAAGAATAAAAAACCGGTAAAACCAATCTGAAATTCAGTTTCAAAACATGAAAACTTGAAATCCAATATTTGGTGGTTAACATACATGGGGTGTAAACATAATCCTTCCCTGAAATGCTGTAGGTTACATGGAGAATGACTATGGAGATAGACTGAGATTTCCACCTCCTCAATGTCCACTCCAAGGTCTTAAATCCATCTTGTACCTCATTCCCAAGTGCAACATACACCTTTTCTCGTCTAGCTTCCATGATTACTTGGCTAATTCAATTCACTTGCTTCAAAGCTAAAGCCCTAAATCAATGAGAATTCCACTTGAAATATTGTCCAAATTTTATAAGATGGGAATTTCAAAGGAGATTGCCCGAATTTTATCTCATACTTAGTAGCATATAGGATATTGAATATTCTTGGAATGTTTTATATGTCAATAGTTGTAGGACGGCCTAGTCTTGGAAGTTTCTGTACGGCATAGCAAGCGTGGGAAGGTTATATTATACTCTTCGATGATAGCATTTTTAGGGTTTGGATTTTTCTTGGTGTTTTTCCTGGAAGTGTAAGTTGATACGGCTCTTCTGTAAGCTAATTAGATTAATATGGGTGTCAACAATGGAGGCAAAACCTAGGACTGGACAGCTAAATATCATTTTTAGGACTTGACTGAAATTAATGTCACTCTCTTACGGACGGCTTTGGTTATAATCCGATTTATAAGTCTTAGTCGACCAGTTAACGTCTTGTTGGGATTTTTTTGAGTACGAAACATTTTTACTCATAAGCGCTTGAATTAAAAATACTTTTGATTGTCACAAAATTGTTTACTCTTTTCGAAACCAAATGTTGGAGCAATATTAGAAAATATAAAAAATAACGTATAATTCCAATGATAATAATCATAAAGAAATTCACAACATCAATTATATATGAGATTAATATAAACAACTAGAGAGATAAGTTAGAAAAACTGACAAACTTGGAGATTGAGACTTGCATAAATGCAATGTCCTAAAGACAGAATTTTGCCTCTACTCTTGTGCTTGTAGTTCGGTATGCGTCCGTCTATCAGAATTCAACAATCTATAATCTGAAGTCAAAACACTTCAATCTTCGGACTCTAGCGAACTTCATATATTCTGTACTCTTAAGACACGACTCTGATTTCTACTAAGACATTGGAGAAAACTCTTCTCTTCATTCTATCAGACAGGTGAGATGCTTGAGTTTATATAGAATTAAAGCCACCCTTTTTGAAACAGTATGATTGTTGTTTAAAGTTCCAATGAATAGATACAACTCATGAATTTGAATTCAACTATGACACATGACTCTTATTTTTCATTCATACAAAAATTAAATATTATAATATTAATTATAATATATAATTTCCAACAATCCCCCACATGAATGAAAAATTAGGAAGAATTTGAGAGTACAGGCGGACAAGAGATGCATCGGGAGAGGTTTCTTTTGGACTTGAACCTACCCTAAGGAATACTTATCGAATTTACTTGGTGACGCAGTGGACATGAAATCTTGAACTGTTCACCGCAGCAGTAAACTGAGACAATAAGCAACACACATCACTAATCCTTATATATTCCGGTTCATACAGTTGTGTTCATTTTGGTCCTGAACAAATCCCAGATTCATGAGAGCTTTAAAGAATTTAGCCATCTCATTCTCATAGAAGCAACCCACTTCTACTCTCACATAGGTGACCACTGATTAAGAATAGTCTGCTCTATTCCTTTTATTTATAAGATATCACTGTCATTAAGCATAAATATACAACCTAAAACGTATCAAGACAGCACACTTCTTCCATCATAAGAATGAGGTATATAGTGTGTTAACTTATTTGAATCATGCCCAACCAATTTGCCTATTGAACTTAGACCATGGGATCTCCAATCAACTAAGTTAGGTTTCTGCTCGGCTGATTCATTAGTTATGTTGGCTTGAGCCTCATTCCTCTCGATGATCAACTTACTCACTAGTCTAACCTTTAATAATTGGATCCACTACTAGGTTGACTATTTTTAATGGTGTGAACAATGCATCTTATCAAATTATATTTCATACGAAAGTAGTTGTTTGACATTGTTTGAAATGTCAAGTCCTCAAAATTATATTAGGACTTAATTACTAAGTAATTTGCTAACACTAAGCACTTGGGTAAACTCCCCCACATTTAAGGTATTTGTAAGAAGATCTCTAACATTGTCATACCTTAAACAATTACTCATTACAAGAGATGACATCTTAAATGTCATTAAATTAGCAAATTACTTTTAACCAACCCCCACAATTCTTTCATAATTGTAGTTTCTTTAATGCTATCATTAAATCGATCACATTTTCCACTTTGAGAAGTAAGGAACAACTAAGATAGACTTCTTTTTAGGCCTTCATGCCTCAGTAGAAATTATGAGAAAATCACTTATTGGCTTTCATTCTTTCCTTATTATGACTAACATGCATGACCCAATGGCCATGTCCATTCAAATGCTTACTTAATAAGCATCATTATGTCGAATTCAAACCTACGAAATGTCTTTCACATTTTCAGTATGGTCTTGTCCTTTCTGAAAGACCCCCACACTTTCATGATTATTTCTTTATATTAATATCACTTTAAATGACACTCAATATCATCTTAGGCCTCTTGAAATTTATAAATATATCACTTCGAAGAAAGCATATAAATGATTTTGCAACATTATTATCACTATATGATTATACATCCAGTCGGTATGTAGAAGTTTACACACCATCCCATGAATACATTTGAATATGTCAATGATTAGTTGGAAAGGTTATACCCTTTCACTGTCAAAAGTAGCACTTCAAAGGGCATGCTTTTTCTTTGAATCTCACATGGCAGATTTCAATTTTCAATTCCACCACATTACAAAACCATCCATTTGTTAAATAGTTGCATCTTTCTGCAACTTAACCGCCACATGGTTCTATATGACTCAAAATCCTTAAATATAATGGATATAAAACCACAGGCATAGAAGGCTGGAAGCCGTGGTCTCATGGATTAACACCCAATGATCAATCCCAGTTATGCAACGGTTTGCATCCTCCTATGTATCAAGATATAACTTTCCTGATATAAGAGCAATCCTTTTAATAATGAATTTCTCATAAACTGATATTGATTATTAGTTTGATTCACTCCAAGAATCACTTAAGACACCATGCACTAGTTTAACAAGATGCAACCAAAGGTCCCCTATCTTAATCATAATATCAATTGAACAAGTGCAACGGTTATTAAATTCAAAACATTCATAACTTACCAAACATAACTGATTGGCATCACAATGGTAACCGTTTGGCACACCCATATTACATACAACTCTTTAAACATAAAAGCATACAAAGGACATTATATCATGGCATTTTCATCATGCCTAATTATGCGATTAGCGACAGTTTCTTCATGCTTCAATATCTCAATTAATTACTCATGAATGAACAGTCATATAACATATTATAAATCATGCCGACAAATTCTTGGCCACATACTAATATAAACAGATGATTAATGCAGAATGAATTCAAACAATTCCACCGTCATTAGTTAACAGGACTCTGCATGTAACTTTATTCAGTTTACCAAACCAAACAGCCACGCTACATATTAGATCTCAACTTATAAAAATAAGAAACGCACAAATGTATCTTAACCATCAATAATTCCCCTAACTCTTTTGTTGTTTTGTATGTTAAACATACAATCTACAACAAGTGGTTCTGAAAAGCAAGAGAAATTATTTCCAATATGCCATCATAATTTTTTGGTGAATCATTCTGCATTGAGAGGCTTTGAATTGAAACACACACATTTTATCATGTGTTGTATTCAAGGCAAAGCAATTTTTCCAGAATTTGGAACTCCACTTTATCCCAAACAGCACCGTCAGTTTGCATACTGATCACTGTATCAATTGCAATGTTTCTTCAATCCAAAACCAATCCCTCAATGGCAATTGATCTTTCGCTATTTTGTATACTGAATATACAACAAGCAACGTGCATCTTGCCAAATGATCTAATACCAGACTCATCAACAAATCATCAACTTCCTTGCCGCTTTCTCTGTTTTTCTCAATTTAATTCTCACAACCATATTTTCCAATTATTGCATAATTAAATTTCTGTCTTTAGATTGTTGGAGCAATATTAGAAAATATGAAAATAACGATATAATTCCAATGATAATAATCATAAAGAAATTCACAACATCAATTATATATAAGATTAATATAAACAACTAGAGAGATAAGTTAGAAAAACTGACAAACTTGGAGATTGAGACTTGCATAAATGCAATGTCCTAAAGACAGAATTTCGCCACTTCTCTTGTGCTTGTAGTTCGGTAGGCATCCGTCTCCCATAATTCAACAATCTATAATCCGAAGTCAAAACACTTCAATATTCGGACTATGGAGAACTTCATATATTCAGTACTCTCAAGACATGACTCGAATTTTTACTAAGACATTGGAGAAAACTCTTCTGTTCATTCTATTAGGCAGGTGAGATGCTTGAGTTTATATAGAGCTAAAGCCACCCTTTTTGAAACAGTATGACTGTTGTCTAAAGTTCCAACGAACATATACAACTCATGAATTTGAATTCAACTATGACACATGACTCTTATTTTTCATTCATACAAAAATTAAATATTATAATATTAATTATAATATATAATTTCCAACAGAAACTTATGCAAATGCCAAAGAATTACAGGATAATCTACTAACCATTTCATTTGTAGTTTTTAGTTCTCAATCCTTTTAAAATTGAAAAACTGAAAACTTATTTGGTAACTATCTAATTTCAAAATATACTTAATTGATTTGTTTCCGTGACCATTTGAAGTGTATATGACTTATTAACATGATATGAATTTACACAAAATTACGATTTCTATGTTGGGGCATCTCAGGTAGATTTGATAAGTATTGACCCCTTACAACATCTCCATAGGAAATGTCAAAACTCCTACATAGACATACAACAGTAAAAAAAATGGCAGCAAACTCTCTGCAACCGAGCCTCAATGTCTTACGCGGCGCTGGGTCAATTGAAAGCAAAGCCTTTTGCTGTCAAATTTGACAGCAAATGTCAAATTTATTAAATAATTTTTAATAGGTTAATATTATATAATAAATATTGTTGTGTTTTTCATGTAATTGATTGGTTGCCTCAATTATTGTACCCCACAAAAATATTAAAAAAAATAAATTATTACATGACATTATTATTTAACATATTGGGTGGAACAAAATATTGTATAAAATGTCAAATATTGTACACCTCCTTTGGAGATGCTCTTAGTCGTCCATTTATGGATAATGGTTGCATTTCCCCTCAAGGAGTTGTGCTCACCACTTGTAAATAATGTATCTTCGCATTAAAAATTTCATAATCGGAACCATTCAATATCTTGTCTTCATTTGAAGATCATCCTTACAAAATAATCATTCAAATCAGATATCGTTTAGTCATTCAAATTTATCAGATAAATCAACGGTAAAGGTAGAAAGTAGCTATTCATGATGAACCGCTATTTTATTCTATATATTTAGATGACTAATACACGATTCGAATAATTTTTTGTAGCAATGAAATTCAAATAAAGACTAGAAAATTGAACAGTTCCGGATTGTAAAAATTTACAATGAAGATACATTACAAGTAAGTGGGAGAATAAGCTCATTCCCTAGAGGGGAATGTAAGCATTATCCTTAGAATAATGAACTAAGATGTTAAACAAGTTTTCTTTTTTTTCGAACTTAGAATCTCGAGTGCATTGGTAAAAAAATTTAACAAACTATGTTATAAGAGAATGCTAAGGAGACTCTCTGAAAGTGATACTCTTCATGGATTGGACGACTAAACCTTATACTTTTTCCAAAAAATGAGGTGCCAAAAAAGTTCATGGAGAGTCCCACTTTTGAGAGAGTCTCCTTAGCATTTCCCAAGCTACAAAAGTCTTGCGTTGTTAAAAAATTGTTAGTTTGCTTTCATTTGAAAACTTAAAAAGTTGCCCAAAAAGAAATGAAAACATAATAGTTAACATATGCACCTTAGAGCATCTCCAAATGAGATGTCAAATTGTTCAAATCAGCAACAATGGTAACAAAAGACAACATTAATGTTTTCCAACCGAGAAGCCAAATCTGATGTGGCATGACATGGATTGATATCTCTCCCCCTTGCTGCCAAATTTGACAGCACCTTTTAGATTTTTTTTAATTAATTATTAAATGCATTTTATTAATTTTTTATTAGTTTAAAGCATTATCCTTTTGTTTATTTTCATTCCCAATGCAAAGAAAGTACATGAATTATTATTTTATGTTTAAAATTTGATATATCGGTTGGAGAACAAAAGTTTAAAAATGTCAAAGTGGCATGTAAGCCTTCAAATTTAAATTTTAGGATTAAAATTTGACATCTCCTTTGGAGATGATCTTAATTAATAAACAAATTTATCTGGTTTCGTATTTTTATTCCTAGGATAGTACTTGTAACCCATCTATGTGAAAATGTACATATCACATCCCTTGCGAATTGCCTTATTTACCATACAAATTTCATAATCAAAACGGTTTAATTTTCATCATTTAAAAGATCATTCTTACAAAAAATTATTTGAATTGGAGATTATTTAATAATTTAAATGCATAAAATAATTGGACGGTGCATCATGAATACGTTATTTAGTACTCACACCGTCAATTTGTTTCATTCATTTGAATAACTAACCCATCTCTGATTCAAATATTTTTTACAAAGATAATTTTGAAATAAAGATTAAGAAATTAAATGGTTTCAATTATAGAATTCATATAATAAAAAGATTTTATTCAAAAAATATGGAAGAAGTGCAATCTCTTATTGGTGGAAAGCAAGTATTACCTTCGTTCCCATCCAGTGCTTTATTCCGTGTGCCGAACTAGGCCTTAATGGCGCGTTTACGTAACGATAATGAAAAGATGAGGAATTGAATTGAGGAGGAATTGGAATGAGGAGAAGTCAGAATCGGATTCCTGCTGAAACTGTTTACTTAAATGTTCTGGAATCGGAATAGAATTCCATAAAGCTATTTACTAATTCAGCAGAATCGGAATATAAACCAGTATGATTACTAAATTGCCCTTGTCCCAAATCAAATATGTATTAATGCTAGCCAAGATAGTGTAAGCCACGATGATTTGCGTATATTGTTTATAACATGCTTATTGTGCTCGATGTTACTTGAGCTATGCTTAGGCGTGCTCATTTTGTTCTTAGGATTGTGTATGTCATGAACAGTTTGAAATTCCACATGGTGGAATGATACAGTTTTATAAATGTGTTAGACAACATAACAACTATTCAGCTTGTGTTTTAGAGAGTGAACTGATGAAAATTTTCCATATCTTTGGTGGTATCAGGGCAGTCTCAGCCACCATGCCACATTTCAGTGTTTCTTGAAGTTACTGATTCATGGAATACTTCCAATGACTGGAGTTGTTTTGTGAGCCATCATTTGTCGGTTGTTAACCAGAGGATAGAGGAGAAGTCTGTGACAAATGAGTCTCAGAACAGCTACTCAAAAGCTGCGAACAACTGGGGCTGGCATGAATTTTGTATAATAGTAAATAAATGAAGGAAAAACATTAGGAACAAACAAAGAGTAGGAAATAACTTCATTTAAGTTAATATTTTACATCAAAGTACATCTATCTAACCATCATAACCAACCTAAACAAACTAGTCATACCCTGCCTAGGCATCATATTATAAACAAAATATTCATAACCTGCCTACACATCAAATTGTCAACAAAATATTCCTAACCTGCCTAAACATCATAATATCAACAAAAAGTAGTTCTTCACCATCATGGTGTTATCTAATCAGTCATTAGATTTACAAAACGTTTACAATTTCCCCTGATATGTCATTATGGTAGCAAGCATGTCATAGCATTAGCAAAAAACTAGCATTCACATTCTTTGGAACATCACTTAGACGTCATTATGCACCCAAGTCTGCAACAAAGTAGTCACATATGCATTCTTCCTTTCATCAGACATGTTGAAAAAGACCCTCAGAAGGTCATGTTCTTTAGCCAAGAAGTTGGTGACTTGAAATAATTCTATGGGAGCCAAAAACTCCATTTTGCTCAACTCACCGTCAAGTTTTTGTTGCATTTCTGTTAGGTTTATATTGGTTGACAGTGCATAAGCTAGACCATCAAGCTTAGGTCCCACATCGGCTATAGCTTTAGCCATAATAGAGAATTGCTTAGCCATTCTAAAAAAGTGTAGATGGGATGGTTATGTCTATCCTATTGTGCTGTCTATTGTACTAAATTTTTTGAGAATCCGAACCCGACTACCTTCTCTATGTCCCTTCCTAAGTTTTATTCATCAAAGATACAAAAGATGTCACTGACGACAGTTGATGTTATAGTATCATTATGATTTTTATGTCATTTTTTTGATGAACAACCACGAAAATCATTCTAATATTTCCATATGGTATAATCTTAAATTAGCAAGGGCATATATATGCATACCTTCGTAGTCTCATCATACACACTTTTCTCACAAACCAACATCATTTTCTCTTCATTCCACTCAAACCCACTGAGAGCTAGCAATTTAGTTAAGGCAAAATATTTTGCCTTCAACGTCTTGATGCATGATTCAATGTGGGGAGACGCCTTTAATCTGCACCCTGGGAGTTTGGCTTCCATCATAGCTTCTATCTTCCCCAAATAACCATTTTTGAACCCAATGTCAACTCACCAAGTCAAGTCATTATGCAACTCAAGCAAGGATTCAACCAATATTGTATCCTCAGTAGTTGTCCAATAATGTTTCTGTTGTTCTCTTCCTCGTTTCGCAGATGAAGCAGACACCATTCTACATAACAATATTAGAAATCATAAGCATTCCAAATGATTTCAATTACAAATAGGATGTCTTTCTTAACTTAGAAACAAATACAACATTCCAAATGTTATTACACAAACAATATTTTGATTACAAATACTGATGTCTTTCTTAACTTAGAAACAAATAAACCATTCCAAAGGTCATTACACAAACAGTGATGTCTTTCTTAACTTAAAAACAAAAGAAGCATTCCAAATGTTATTGCAAACATTATAATATAAAAAGACATACTAATGTCTTCATTAAATGAAAGGACATATCAAACACCGACTCAATGAACCGCCCTATTGTTCCACATTTCTTGGGCAAGGTTATCCCTCCATGCAGTCCACTCATCTGAGGACTCAACAGTGGTAATATAGTTATTCGCATCTGAATTCCCATCTTGAAATTGCCCATTCACTTCAGCTTCTATAGGATCAACAACCATCTCACTCCTTATAAAATCATGGACCATACAACACACTGAAAATATACGACGATGTGTCCTAATGTCGTAAAAAGATGGGCTCCTAAGAATTCCCCAACGCATTTTCAATAGCCCAAAACACATTTCAATGACATTTCAAGCACTTGAGTGTTTCATATTAAAAAACTCAGCCGGTGTTGTAAGACGATAACCATCTCTCCACTCATTCATATGATAATGGGTTCGTCTATACGGTGCAAGAAAACCTTTTCCGTTTGTGTAGCCACCATCAACTAAATAGTAACAACCTATTGTTCACAAAGAATTAAATTGTCAAACTTACAACTCTATATCACTTGCAATTCAAAAGCTAAGAATTTTAATTACTACAAAAAGTTGTGAGTGTTACCATTAGGGACTTTCAATCCATTTCTCCTAATCACAGCATCTCTAAGAACTCGACCATCATGTGGGAACCCTTCCCATCTAGGTAAAACATATATAAACTGCATGTCTGCAGTGCAGACTCCCAAAACATTCGTTGCTATTTCATTTTTCCTTGTTCTGTACTTTGGTTTATCACATTCTGGTACATGCACCTTAACCTGTGTTCCATCTAGTGCACCTAAGCAATTCTTCATTATATAGGCCACTAAATTAACAAACTAAACTATGAAATAAAAAACTAGTAATTACTAAGTAGTGTAGGCATGTAGATACTACATACCTTAAACCATTTCCACTTTGGGTCAGTTGAGTTCTCAGGGATAGGCTCAGGTGTTTGCCAGAAATCATTTTGGCATCGAATCATTGCTTTAATACACTCATGGAAATACTTACTAATTGTTCGACCAGACCTTCTAAAGAGGTGGTTAATTGTGCGATCTTAAGATGGTGTGCAAGAATGTATAGAAAAAATGCAACCATCTCCTGTATAGACACATTTCGAGTAGCTCGTAGCTGTCCTCTAGTCACAAGAACTTGACATAATCTATGAAAGGATCATCTATCCATTTGTAGTTCAGCAATACATGTCACATCACTCTCATAAATTAAACCATGTAAGTATTCTAATTGCTTGTAAACTCTTATAACTGTTTGAGAAGGTGAGGGACTTCTAAGGCGCTTTTGGAAACGATACCAAGAATAGAAACAAGAAGTAGCACATGCAACAAATATAGTTCGAAGATAGATAATCAATACATTCAACGCAGTATGTAATTTCTTCTTTGTGGACAAACTTAGACGAGCCATTGGTCTACTCAAAATAATGAATAAAAAAAATGTCATGAAGGACTTCAATTAACAAGTTAATAAACATATCGGCAAACTAAAATAAATTAACATTACAGAACATAATCAGTCACAAAAATTTATATTTTTTTTCCTCCATACCTAGTCTCACAATTAATGGAAAAATAATAACATAAATCATAGTATACCTGCAACCAGTGAAGAGAGCTCAACCCACAACCTTGTCCTCACTCTTCCTAATTTCATAAAGATGATGAATATTTGATTAATAAACATTTGTGAGCATAAAGAATTAGGGATAAAATACTCTTCCTAATCAATACAACATTTGTGAGCATAAAGAATTAGGGATAAATTACTCTTCCTAAACAATACAACATTTCAAATATCACATGTACTCTATAAGTTCCCAACAACCAAATAATTCAAGTAAATTACATAAATTTAGAACATGCAACAAAACAATAGATGTCCAAAAAGACCAATCATAGTGATTTGCATTAGAATGATTGCAACGAGAACATAATGATTGATGTAAGGCCAATATTGTCCAGACGTATCATAAAAAGTCTCATAAACATCTTCAATCTGCAAAAGAACTGAAGTTTATAACACATGCCGTTGATATTAAAGTGCACAAAATGCTCAGCTCTGGTGCAAAATAAATTATAGCAATTAAGTTTTTAAAGACAGAGATAGTAATTAGTAATTTATAACATTTTATAATTGAACACAAGCGTCTAACCCCCAGGGCAAACCTCAACCAAAGGCACAAGACAAACTACCTGTTTTGATGACCCATATTCCCCAGATCTCAACCAAAGGCGCAAGCCAAACTCCCTGTTTTGACGACCATATTCCCTATTTTGACGACCCATATTCCCTGTTTTGACAACCCATATTACCTAGACCTCAACCAAAGACGCAAGACAGACTGCCTGTTTTGACGACCCATATTCCCTTTCTCACCTCAGATTCCAAAAAATGTCTACTTTTTTCCAGCTACATTCTCATGCAATCATTCACTTGTTGGACTGAAATCAAACCCAATTCACAAATCCAAAAACCAATAACAAAGTTTTCAACTTATTGAAATTCTTAAAAAACTTAGAAGAACTAGTGGGCAAGAATCAACTCAGCCTCTCTCTCTCTTTCTCTTTCTCTCTCTCTAACAAGTGAAGTAAAGTGAATGAAGCAATGAAAGATTCAGCAGGATGCGAAAAATATTGGAATTGGATTCCAATTCAGCCAAATATTAGAATTGGATTCCAAAATTTGTGTGGGACCCACTAAATTTTGATTCCTCCAGATTTGGTAAACACCGGAGTATGCCGTAATTGGAATTCAATTCCATTTCTTGATTCCGATTACCTTTACGTAAACGTGCCATAATAGTATACTATTTCCTATTGAATAACTGAATGAGATGATGAGGACATTGACCCACTTTATACTAGGCCAATGGACTTTGATGAAGTAAATTTCACCAGCCTTTGGGTAAGAAAGGTTGCTGGTAGCAAAGGCCAGTGATATTTATGTCGATCTTCTACTGGTCATGGGCTTTGGACAGGTCATAATCATCAACCAAATTTTGGAGCAGTCCAAACCCAATCCCAATACATGTTACAAAAACACTTCTAGGCCTGGCTATTATATATGCCTGCCAACTGCCTAACCTGCCATCCAATAAATTCTGAGGTTGGAATCGGATAGCATCTCCAGTAATTTATCTCAATGAATCTATTTGGCTATTTTAATATATAAAATAATGTATAAAAATCAAGCTGTAACAGAAAGAAATTAAATTTTTGTTGTTAAGTTTAGGAGAAAACAATATTAAACTATTTTAACTTAAGCATAGATGTTAGTATTGTTGGAAGTGATGGCTAGCTAAAGTAACATTTGAATTATTTATTTAGCTATAATAATAATATAAAATAGCTAGTATTGTTGGAGATGTTCTTAGGGGTGAATTCGGTTTCTTTCAGTTCTGTATTTTTGCCAAAATCGAAAACCAAACCGAAATATTGTTTGGTTCGATTCAGTTCGATTTTATTTTTATTCGATTCGCTTTTTATTTCGATTAGGTCAAGAGTCCCAAGGGGAAAGGATTTCTCAACCAACGGCAAAGGGTTGATGGAAAGGAGGTGGACAAGGATGACAAAGAGGCATATTCACCGTCGTCTCCGTCCTCTCTACCGTCATCTTTGTCGATGCAAATTTCCGTCGTCTCTAACTTTGATGAAAATGCACCTACAAAACAATCAACACCTTTGATCAATGACCTAAGCCTCACTCACCCACGAGGTGGGTGAGGTTAGGCCAATGGATCTCCGATGCCTAAGTTAGTTTCTCTGAGAAAAGTAAAGTGTTTACGGCTTTTTAGGGTAGCAAAAGCTGACCGAAATTTGGTAGAATAAGGGGTATATATAGGGGAATGGCCGAACATGGTGTTAGGGTTTTACCCTACCCATGGCGGCATCCTATTGGCCAAGGTTTTACGGAGAAATATTCTCAATATATAATATCTTGAGATAATGGAGCAATTATCTCTAATTGATTTAAATAGGGATTACTTACTTGAATGGAATCAATCTTCAATTAGGAATGTATTAAAGATAGGATTTGGGTAATTAATCCTTATCTTTAATGCTTTGACTTTTCCTTGCCAACGGCAAGTGAGCTGTGGGAATTTGTATTCAACTGCTTGGACCTTCAGGGGTGTAAGCTGCGCATGGGAGTATCTGAGGAGCCTACCCATTTAATGAGGGCAATCTTGTCTTTCTCAAGAAAAAATCCATGTGTCGCCTCTAGAATTTTTAGGATTATTTTAGGCTCCACAAATGCCCTCACACCTGCTGGGCCACGTAGAAAAATGGTAGTAGGTGTAGAAATCCTAAGCTGCGTAGGCCTGTAGAGTTGTTTAATTTTGCCTTACTTGATGGCAAACTTGATCTCTTTACTTGATTTGGAGACAAACTTCTTCTAGGAAAAGGAAACCAATTGCCCCCAATACCTATTTAATTTTGCCTTAAGTAGGGGATTAAATAAATTTGGAGAATAATCATCATTCTAAAAAGGAAGAGAGAAACCAAAGGAAGTTTGTTCTCCCTCCCTTAGCTTTTTTCTTATCTTGCCCTTGCAAAGAGTTGTTCTACTTCTTCGTGCTTCACCAAGGTAAGAAAAATTTGAATTTTCTTCTTCTTAATTTTTTTGGAACTCCAGGGCTTGAAAAATTAGTTCGGCAAGGGCCAAGGGGACGTGAGAAACGTGGTAGGGGTGCCACGGGGCTGCTGTGCTGTAGTGGGCAACATGGGCTGCTAGTGGTGTGTGCCGGAATCGATTCAGCTTGAATCAAGATGCTAAAGACGCGAGTAAGGCTCGATGCGCAGTTGGCATGGGCCAGGTGATGACTCGGCATTTACCGAGGGCGTAGGGGCGCAAAGTTGGGCTCGGGCCTGCTAGAGCTTGGAAGCAAGGGAGAGAAGTGCGAGGCGCTCGCCCCTCTTATTAGTGGACTGGGCCAAGAGGCCCTTGGACCAGTAGTGACGTGCTGGGCGTGAGAGAGAATGAGAGCTGGGGTCCAAGCCATGGGGTCTGGCGTGCTGCTGGGATCATGCGATTTGGGCCCACATTGGAGGAGAGAGAAAGAGAGATAGAGTAAGGGCTAGGCCCTCTTATGGCCTAGCCGTGTGGGTGAGCTGGGTCGTAGGGCTTAGCACTAGGGCGCTGGGCTCTGCGGTCCTCTCATTTTTATTATTATTTTTTGTTTCTCTTCTCGCGAGCTACCTTCCAAATATTTTTCTTTGTACTTTTTGCAAGGATTTTGAGATGTCTTCCTCCGATCGCAAAAGTGACGAATACCTTCCATCTTTTACCGTCACAGTGGTTCTTCAGGCAAGGTGGGCTACTTCAAGGCTGCACATGTCAAGATCAATTCTGATGAGCTATTTCGGGATTTTCTTGAGATGTACAAGCATGCGATTCCATTAGGGGTTTGCGTTAAGCGAGTGAAGGATGATAGTGGCCATAAAACGTGTGGCGAGGGTGCTACAACTAGGATGAGGGCTATCAAATTCCATCCGTATTACTTTGTCCTAAGATTTACTTTTCCCATGCTGTATATTTTTTAAGAGGTGATTTGCTACATGAAATGCGCGCTTGCTCAATGCTCCCCAAATGCAATTCGTGCGATGCTAGGGTTATCAAACTTAGGCAAGTTCTTTGATATTGGCTTGACCATAATGAGTTATGGTACTTCTTTGAATTTGGCCACAAGGAAGGCATAGGGCAACTGAGGTCTCGCCATAGGCTACTTGATGCTTCCTGCAAAGGTGATCATGAGTGGGCGAGAAATACCTTGGAGGTAAGTGGAAAGTAAGAGTCTGACTCCTCTCTTGAGCTGCGTGTTTCAACTGTCTTTATCAGTGGTAAGTGAACTGCTTCATTCCTGGCTTGCTTGAATTTTTTTTGAGCTGCTTCATGACTTCAGTTTATTGATCGTCATTTTTACTTTATGTAGATTCAGAATTTGACTCAACTTCAAGAACTTGGTGAATATGAAGAAAGTGCACATCACCTTAGGCATTCCTCCTGAGTACCATGAGTGGCACTGGCTGCTCAGTCATCTTCGTTGAGAGAAAGGCAGTTTGCCTCTGAAGGAAGAGATAAAGTGGATAAAAGATTAGGCACTTGCTCGCCCGATCGCTGTTGTAGAGCCTGCTGCCAATAAGGGTGGAAAAAATAGATCTTCCTCACCTTCTTGTGAGCCTTCAGCCGAGAAGAAGCCAAGGACTTCTTCTGCTACTCATGGGGGCTCGTCTATTGCTGAGAAGCTTGTCATCGATCTGACTTCTCCCAAATCCAAGGGTAGCCATGACCATTGCTGAGAGGATTGCCCAGCAGAAAGGTTCGGTGGTGCCCCCAGTGTCTCGGTTTGCGTTAAAGCACTCATCAGGAGTTAAGTCTGGTTCGGCTTCTGAGAGGCTCGCCACTATGGAGAGCGGGAATATGGATTATGCTACTAAGGTGGCATCTGGGCCTATTCCTTCTTCCGTTGCGTTTGATTCGTCTGCTGAGAAAGGGAAGTCTGCTCGCACTGGTAGTTGTGAGAAATCTACTGAGTCTGAAGCTAGGGAGTTTCCCAAGGTTTATGCACTGCTAAAAGCTGACCTGCTTAAGGACATTGATGTATACACCAAGTTTTGTTGATAGTGTTGGGAAAGGTTTCGTCCACTCAGGCTCTTTTGCGAAATATCCTGCCTACTCAATGAGGTCCACCCTGATTGCTACAATGTATAAGACTTTGATCCTGGTAGCTGAGTCTATGCGCTTCAATCAGAATGTTGTCGAGTATGCTAAAGAGGCCAAAGTGGCATTAACGACTCAACTTCGCTTGCTGCTGAAAAGATTGAGAAGCTTGAATCTGAACTTGCCATTTTGAAGGGGTCTGATGTGTCTACCCCCACTTCTATACAGCTGGAAACCATTCATTAGGAGGTCATCAATTTGAAGGCTAAGCTTAGTGCGACTCAGCGATGTTAGAAACTCCAGAGAAGGAAGTCAGTCGTGTTGCACTGGTGGTTAAAAACCTTGAGCGTGTCAATTCGGAGTTACGATCTGCTTGTTTCACCAAGGACAATGATGTTGTCTTCATGCATGCTGAAGTGTCTCGTCTCAAGGATGTTGCCAGTAAGCTTGAGTCCAAAGAAGTGGATCAGCAAAGTGCGCTGTCTACTAACAAGAACCTGAAAAAGGAACTGGGTAAGCTGCAAGATGCTGACACTAGGCTTATTGGGGAGAATGTACAGCTAAGAATGAAAAGGTCAGTTACGAAGTGGCGATTGCTTCTTGTTAGGCCAATTTTTACAAGCTTGGCTATGTAGACCATCTTCAGGGCATGCCGTCGGATTATGAGTTTTCTGAGAAGGACTTCGAGACTTTCTCCATTTCTCCAGTTGATTTGCTTGACTTTTCTTTTAAGGCTACCTTTGGTCGAGCAGCTGAGGGTCAGGTAGTTCAAGTAAGGGCGACTGAGGATGAGCTGATGAAAGCTTGATACTGAATGCGTGGCAGTCGAGAGACCAGTGGTTACCCAAACTACCGATAAGTAATCTTTTTACTTAAACTTCAGAATTTTCTTCTTTTCCTTTTCGTTCTGCTTTATTTGAACTTTGTTGGCCTTTGGGCCAATTTATCAATTTGTTAGAAATTTAATAAATAGCTTTCCTTGCCTTGCTTTATCTTTCTATTTTGCCATGTCTTTTACACAACTTTACCGTATGACAAGCGGCTTGGTGAGCTGCTTCAATGAAGCGGTCAATCCCACATCGTCACTTAGGTTTTAGTTTCGAATTTGATGCTCAATTAGCTTTACCTGTATGAAGAAAAAAAATGCAAGATTTCGAACTTATAGAGTCAGCAGCCAAACTTGTAGCCTCTGAAAGAAGCAGGCGAGTCCAAGTAGCTGTTATAGCTATGAATCTTGACTTTAGTGGCTACATGAACCTTGGCCCTCCCGAGGCATGTTGCGAAACTTTTAACTTATAGAGCTGGTAGTCGGACACGTGTTTCTCGTAGAAAGCAGAAAAGTCATCATAACTATTATAGTTGTACATTTCAGATTTAACGGCTGCATAAGCCTTGGCCCTCCTAGGGCATGTTGCCATATTTTTACATATAGAGCTGGCGGACGGAAACGTGTTTCTCATAGAAAGCAAAGGAGCCCACGTAGCTATTATAGTCATACATTTTAGCTTTAGCGGTTGCACGAGTTTTGGCCCTTCCGGGGCATGTTGCGAAATTTTTAAGTTATAGAGTCGACGGTCGAACACATGTTTTTCGTAAAAAGCAAAGGAGTCTGTGTATCAGTTATAATCGTACATTTCAGCTTTAACGGATGCACAAGCCTTTTAGCCCTCCCAGGGCATGTTGCAAAATTTTTAACTTGTAGAGCCGAACATGTGCTTCTTGTAGAAAGCAGAAGAGTTCGCATAGCTACTATAGTCGTACATTTTGGCTTTAGCTCTTGCAATACTTAAATCATAGACCGTTGGTCGGAGACACTACTTTTTAGATAAGCAGACGGGTCCGCGTAGTCATAGCAGGTGTAAGTCTCGACCACCAACCGTTGGGTGGTCGGTCAGGCGTCTTACTTACAGAAGCAGACAACCCGCGTGATAACTTTATGCATCGTTCCTAGCTCTTTGAGGCATTTTAGGCTTAAGGTGTAAGCAAAATTGCGCCCCAAAGGCTATATCCTTTCGAGTTGTTGATCCATTGATCTTTTAAGTTGCACGAAGCTCGATATGGATCTCTTAGGCATCACTTGTAACTGATTCTGTAGGTCGCTTAACTTGTCTTGCAACACTTTAGAGTCGAGTTACGTTCATAAAGACTTGCACGTTGAGAACGAACCATCTAGTCATGCGAATTATTTCATGGGTAGGGATCTTACACTTAGTGTCTCTTCTAGTTAGAGACATGGGCTCCCGCGAAATTGAATCCTTCAGTCGGCTAAGTCTTTTTAGGAAAAAGTCTATTTGGCCAATTCTAGGAACAGTCCGGCACAAGTAGTCTATGCATTCAAGGGGACTGAATAGTCGAACAACCCATCCACGTCTGGATCCAAACCAGTTTACTCTCTCGCGCTAGAGAGCAGACCCATATGGGTGTTAAGGAATTAGTTTACCTTCTTGCACTAGAGAGAATTCCAGATGGGTGTCGGGAATTAGTTTAGCCTCTCTCACTGAAGAGCATGGAAAAGTATACCCAGATAAGTGTAGAGGAATTAGTTTACCCTATCGCACTGAAGAGCATGGGTTGATGTGGTGGGGAGCCTCAATACAAGTTTGGCATGGCTAGGAGCCGCAGAGTTGAGGTCGACTAGGGTCTTGTTACGCGGGGCAGAAGTCAGTGCTTAATTGCCAGTATTGGGCCATTCTAGGAATCGTCCAGGTAATGAAGACTAGGCATGCTTTTGATCCCTAGTAATTGCACTGAAGAGCATAGGTTGATGTGGCGGGGAGCCTCGATACAAGTTTGGCACGGCTAGGAGCCGCAAAGTTGAGGTCGACTAGGGTCTTTACGCGGGGCAGACGACAGTGCTCAATTGCCAGTATTAGGCCATTCTAGGAATCGTCCAGGTAATGAAGACTAGGCATGTTTTTTATCCCTAGTAATTGGAGGAAATCTCCTGCAGATTAAGCTAATGCATCATTCTAATGCTCATTTATCCCTCCATCACAGCTTTGGGCTAAGTTGTTGCGTTCGTCAGAATGTCTGCCAATGTCTGCACCTTTAACATTGTGCATCTGGATTATGTGAAATATCGAGTCATGATGATGATTGCGTACGTCCGAATGTACAGCTTAAGCTTCCAGGTTGCAATAACTAGTGCCAAAATCAAAGTTTTGATTTTTGAGTATATGGTTTTCGTATTGAGAAGAGTTTTTGAACTGTGAAATACAAGTGGTCAAGCCTCCAGCTCTTCTCATATGAGGGTATAGCTCATTGCTGGTATAAATACTGCCATATAGATACATAGGTCATTCGCTGCTTCTGGCTTGGATAGTAAGGGAAATGATGTCAGGTTCTTCTTCAAGTTCAATAATGCTTTCTCGCACTTCGTCATTCCATTTGTCTTGTTATGTGTTCTAATAACCTTGAAAAAAGCTTGCACTAATCGGTAGGTTGCAAAAGGAATTGGTTAAGTGCAGCTGCTTGTTAGGTCAGACATTGGATCTTCTTCAGAGTAGTGGGGGACTTCATATCCAAGATTGCGCACATCTTCTTTGGCTGTGCATTTTGCATGGTCTGACCGCCCCTTAGGGTTAAGGGACATGTGTTCGGCGTCTTTTTCAGGTTTTCATCCTGATTTATCTACCAGGGCATTGTTGACCTTAACATCTTCTTGACCCCTTCTACTGCGATTGTTATTTAGTGGAGGTAGAATCGTCTTTCTGCACTTTAGCTGCTACTGCTAGGGCAAAAGATTTCTTCTTCGACTCCTGGAAAACTTGTACATTGCATCACCGAGATATGGCCAAGTCACCTTTGATCTCTCCGACTGCTTCTCGCGGGATGCAAAATCGGATCTTCTGATACTCGATCGAGATCACAACTCCAATCTTCACTAACCAAGGTTGACCAAATATTCCGTTACAGGGTGATGGGTCACTGATGATCATGAAGATCTATGATGAGATAATTGGAAGGCTGTTTTTGTCAAGTGTGATTGTGCCAATGACAATTGAGGTAAGTCCGTTGAATTCAGTCAAGACCTCTACTTTACATTTGATCGTGCTTTCCAGGCCTACCTTCTGGATGAGTAACAATTGTAGAATATTAACTGAGCTGCTATTGTCCACCATAATTCTGTCAACGATGGCATGGGCTAGTTAAGCAGAAATCACCAAGGCATCGTCGTAGGGAAAGTTTACTCCCTCAGCGTCCTGCTTAGTGAAGCCGACGATTAGTCTAGGTACATCATATATGGCTTGAATCTGAAAAACCGATATCGTCTGCTGGATCTTCCTGTTCTTAGAACTATTGGTGGCCCCAAAATGCTCGAATTCGGCAAAGATGTCGTTGATTCGGATCATTTTGGCTGGGGGTTCTGCATTAGCATCTGCTTCTCGCCTTGGTCAGGCAGTTGGCTTGTCAACATACTAGTCGCACTTACCTTCCTTCGCGAGCTTCTCAAGGTACCTCATCCATGTGATGCAGTCACTGGTTACATGCCCTAGACCTCTATGGAATGCGGCATCTTGGAGGTGCCTCCCATCATGGGTTGCAGCATCTTGAACCACGGCTTGTCCTTAAGGTCAAGAATAATCTGGTTGATCGAGACTAGGAACTTGGTGCACGTCTTGGGATCTGAGCCTCCCTTCGCCCGAGATTGATCCCTGCATCTACTTCCTAGCTTGTTTTTGTCATTGAGCGGTTTATCGCTCACCTTCTTCTAAGTTTGCTCAACGTCTTTGCACAGCTGCTCAGGCAGCTTTTGGAAGCATTTGGCTTCATCCTAGATGGAATGTTTTTGTGCCAAAGTATAAGAATCTGCCAGGGTTAAGTTCTAGCCCATGATCAGCTCTCCGAAAAGTGGGTGATCTACTGGGAGCCTCTTTATAGAAGGCTGAGCTTACAATGCTATCATCGCATCTGACAATTTTTTCCTTCTCTACTTTGAACCTCTTAATGTACATGCAAAGTGACTTATTCAGTTCCTTCTTCATGTTGAAGAGGTGGTCAGACTTCTTCTTGATCGAGTTGTAGGACGAATATTCCTTAGTGAAAACCAAGGAAAGTTCGCTGAAGTTCCGAAATGAGCGTGGCGGCAGGGTATGGAACCAACCTTGGGTCTCGCCTTGGAGCATCGTGGCAAAGACTTTCACATGAGAGCGTCATTGTTGCCATAGAGGGTCACGGCGCTTCAATAGTGCATAAGGTGTTTGTTTGGATTTTCATCTCCTTTGAACAAGGTGAAATATGGCAAGCTAAACTTCTACGATGGCTCCGCCTGCTCAATCTCGTCTGTAAACAGTGCCCTGTTCATATTGGCCACGTCTCTAAGAAAGGCATCGTCAGTAGTCTCAATGTGCTGGAATCCACACAGTTACTTTGCTATGAGCTTTTGTACTTCCTCTTGGACTGCCCCCGATATTAACTTGTTGGTCCATGTTGCTCTTCGGCATGTCATGTTCGTCTGTGCAGCCATCGCGATGCACATGGTTCATTCTGTGATGCTCACCGTCACGCTTGGTTGGGGCTACGACTAGAACTTGAGCTAGACTGCTCTCGTGCTCCCTTTGGTCCATCATGTGGCTATCTACGGTGCCTCGCAAGAGGATCTTCTTGGAATGTCCTAAGTACTTATAGGAGTGTGGACCCAACCTCAAATGCACACTGACTCGTGAGCCGAGTTGGGAATAAACGTTTCTCTATGTACTAAGGCGGGAGAAAATGTTTTCCTGACGGCTTAAATAAGAGTGCACACTACCCGAACACATGGTTTGTAATGAGCTGAACGGCTCTTTGCCGAGACGTCGCTAGAATGAGTCACGTTATCCTGTCCTTATTCTACTTTGGGACACTTCATCTGGGCGCGTGCTGTGTCTCGATGCGCTTAAGAAGTTGGTTCACCAAGGTGGTCTGCAGTGTAAAGGCACTTATCAAATTGGCGACCTTGTGGGGCAGGTGGTGCTTGCCATTTGGATTAGAAGAGTCTGGATAATGGGCATCTCCATGTGTAGTGGACTGTATATACAAAGCTTAAGCCCAGAGCAGGCATTCTTGCATAAAAGTGGGGTGAAATAACCCTGGGTCGATCATAGGACTGATCGTCAAAATTTGGATTGCCGGAAGTAGCCTCAGATTGGATTGAGCAGAGGGCCGAGTTGTTAGAACAGGTTGTGGGGTAGGCCAACCCGGCTGGGTGGTTGTAGCATGCGTGGGTGCATGCTGGGGTTAATCGTGGGCTGGCTGATGTTGGGCCTACATTGTGCATTGGGACGCTACTTGCTCATCTCGAGCTTGGGCTCGGTTTGTAGTGGGTTGGGCTCGGCTGACAGCAAGCTGGGCCTGGGTCACCTGCCTGTGGGTTGCTCCTGCTGGCTGGGCCAGCTATGCTGGGTTCCCGTGGGCCTAGGCTTGCTAGATGGTAGCTACGGCTGCTGTAGTGGGTTGGGCCTCCTGCCCTGGGCCTGTTGTGGCAGCTGCCACGTTGTGGTCCTCCTGGCCTTGGGCCATGGGCTCATGTGCAGCACAGTGGGTTGTTGTAGCATACATTTAGGCTCCGGTTTGGGCTGTTGCGGCTGCGGTAGTCATTGTCGTGGGCTGCGATAGATGTGGCTTCGCGACGATGAGGCTCCTCCTGTCATCGCATTGAGTCTTGAGGATCGCCATCTCGGGGCTATGTCATCGTCTCCACTTACCAGTCTGAATCCTTGTACGTACGGGGTTCTATTCGTAGTGGTTTCTGAATTTCCTACCATTGTATCCCTTTCTCTAGGAATTGATCAAGAAACTTTTCTAGGAAAAATTAATTGATACAACATGTGAGAAATTCAACGTAACCGAAAATTCAAGAAACCAAATGCAAGAGGCTTCTTCGAGTATTTAAATCGGCTCTCAATGAAAACACCAATTTGTTGATGCAAATTTCCACCGTCTCTTGCTTTGACGAAAATGCACCTACAAAACAATCAACACCTTTAATTAAGGACCTAAGCCTCACGCGCCCACAAGGTGGGGGGTGGTTAGGCCAATGGATCTCCGATGCTTAAGTTAGTTTCTCTGAGAACAGTAAAGATTTTAAGGCTTTTTAGGGTAGCAAAAGTTTACTGAAATTTGGTATAATAAGGGGTATATATAGGGGAGTGGCTGGCCATGGTGTTAGGGTTTTACCCTACCCATGGCGGCATCCTATTGGCCAAGGTCTTATGGAGAAATATTCTTAAGATATTAAATAGGAAATAATATCTTGAGATAATAGAGTAATTATCCCTAATTGATTTAAATAGGGATTATTTACTTGAATGAAGTCAATCTTCAATTGGGAATGTATTAAAGATAGGATTTGGGTAATTAATCCTTATCTTTAATGCTTTGATTTTTCCTTACCATGGGTAGGTGAGCTATGGGCATTCGTATTCAGCTATTAGAACCTTCAGGGGTGTGAGCTGCTGGGAGTATCTGAGGAGTATGCCCATTTAATGAGGGCAGTCTTGTCTTTCTTGAGTAAAAGTCCATGTGTCGTCTCTAGAATTTTTGGAATTATTTTAGGGTCCATAGTCTTCTTTCCCAAATGGATGGAAAGCTGCAATTTTCCCCAAATCAAAATAGAACCCATATACAAAATATGAAATTGAACCCTTAAAATCAAATGAAATCGCATGAATAATTAGAAAGATTGGAAATCGGAAGGGAGAGGAATGGTGCGTGCCTTTGGAGTTACAATTGTTAACAATTAAGAGAGAGAGAGAGAGAGAGAGAGAGAGAGAGAGAGAGAGAAGTTGCAAGAGAGAAAATGGGAGAGAAAGGAAGAGAGCCAAGATGCGGCAACTGTAGGTGATGTGTGTCACATCCCGTCTTAAACTTTATTTTATTTTATCCTCCGATTATAAAATTATGAAAATGCCCTTAATAGGTTAACAGAAAATCCTACGTGGACATCTGAGTTCTTTTCACTTTTAATTATTTTCTCGTCTTATTTAGATATTACTTGTCCTTACGAACATGTAAGTGTGAACGAGACGTAAATTGGATATACATCGAATGTTTTACACATATTTCACGTAGATGGGCAAAATGGTATGCACCATTGAGACTATGGTACTATTGGTTTACTTGTTGGCCTTGTTAAACAAGTGAGCAAGACTAGCCCATTTATCAGAGAAGTGTTAACATGCAGGCTAACCGAGGCAACCAGGGCCAAGGGAATCAGAATTGAGGAAGCAGAGGAACAGGCGGTGCAGGAGGACAACAAATTCATGATTGTGTCAACAATATCAACCACCAGGATGCTCAGAACATTTCTGACTTGACCATTGGTACGTTAAACACCTTGGTCCTTTGCTGAAGTTTTCATTGATCCAGGTGCCACCTATTCTGTCATATAATCTTTGTTTGCTCAAATGGCTCAACTACGAGGTACAGTTATCAACTACAATATGGGAACTGCAATGCCACGAGGCAAAATCTGTTACGTTTAGTAGCAATACAGAGGATGCCCCGTTCTCATTGCTAATCAGATGATGCCAATCTCATTCTGTTGGATATTGTGGACTTCGACATGATTTTAAGGATGGATTGACAGCATCAAAATCATGCCTTGGTAGACTGTCGACAAAGAGTGGTCACTTTTCGATGACCAGGCATGATGTAGTCACATAGGCAAACATAGGAAACTGAAGCACGAATTAATCTCCGTCATAAAGACAAAACTAATGCTGAGAAAAGGTTGTGAAGGCTTCTTAGGTCATGTCGTAGTGGAAGAAGGCAATCCGGTATGACTTGAAGATGTGCACGTATTCAACCAAATGTTTTTCCGAAGATTTACCTATGATACCCCCAAATCGAAAAGTGGAATTCACCATCGACCTACTTCTTGGTATCTCTCTTGCACGAATTAATCGCCTTTTGTCTGTCTTAGCTTTTTGTGTACGGCTCTCTTTCCTTGTATGTTTTCTCTGAGCTGGGCTTTCTTTTAACGATAAGCAGCTATATTCGGACCAAAAAAATGGATTTTAATTAATTATCTTCCTTTTTAAGTTAGTTGAAACCTATTTTGGATCAGACAATTAAAATCGTTCATTCATTCATTCTATTTATATACAAAACTCCACAGTCTTTGCTCCTAAAATCTAAACCTCCTCAGTGTGTAATAAACGTATATCAAGACTAGGAATGTTATGGAAATGTTCTTTTAAGGGATTAGTTGCATGTTAGTTATCATATACATATAATATCAGTTTAAAATTTTCACAAGATGATGAACTTTTAGTTAAATTTATTCTGAACGAAAAATTTAATAAACTTAGGTTCAACATAACTCACCACAATCGTCATCAATATCACCGATATTATCACAACTTTAATCACATATTATTAGATGTAGAGTTTTATTACAAAAGGCTGGCTAGTGACCATAGAAGTGAACATCTCACACTTCATTTCTTTTGGTCAATAAAATGTCTTCTTATAGTGTTTTTGAACTAAATGATCACGAACACGTGTCATACTATCATGCAATAGAACAAACTGTTATTATCATTGTTTATACTAAATGTTGGATTAACTTAATTATGTGGGATAGCAAATTACACAAACACACGATATATTGTGGTTCATCTGAATTTGGATTACGTCCACACTGAAGTTGTTTTTTTGTTTTCCATGTATAAAATGAGGAGGATGGCATTGGCAGAGCTACACTCACGGCTAAGGTGTGATGTAGCCTAGGTAAGTTTTGTGCGTATTTCTACTATATTAGGTTATTAGCATATCAATTAGGTTACTGCAGCCTATTGTCATCATATAGAGCCCATCCAATTCCACTATTGTCATATGTATGTAGTGCATCGTAAGTAATAAATAATTTTTTAACCAACTTGATATATCTATTTTCTTTTTAAAAAAAAATTAGAGTGCTGGTTTTTTCTAACACCTTTTTGTGGATTAATAGAGGGCCAAAATGCAACTTTAACCATAATTCAACAAATTATACACCAAATAATTTGATTGTATCAGAAAAGTCAGAGATTCAGATGTCGCCATGAAATGGAGTTCAAGTGAGCATGGCACTAACCCAAAAACCCAAAGTGATGAATGTGAAACCCTAACTTCAAAGAAATCTAAGTATAATTTGGTCTTAGATCATGTGTAAAGTAGGCACCATTCTGATCACTGTCAGAAAATGTATTAGAACCTTTATAAAATAAACTTGAGCACATGCACGGTAAACAAAATTTGTATTAGACTCCCACCCAGGCAACGTGGAAGTCGAATATCAGATTTCAGAAGTACTCCACCAAATCGGCACCTTATTAAAATAAATTATTTACATGATTGAAATATAAAGTGGTACATTATATGTTAAAATATAAGTAGACACAGTATCGGTGTATTTTACTTTATAATATAATTAAATATTAAATTAGTAAGTCGATAGGTTTGAACCAACATCGTAGTACAAGAATAGCATTCATTTTCACTTTTATGGTAGAGAATTACTTGCTTAAAAACTCTCTATTATTAAACTGAGAAGAGAATGAATAAAGTAATGGGAAAAAAAAAAGAGGAGATGTGATTATGTCAGTGAAAATTGAAAAAGAGAATTTTAACATTTAAGGCATGATTATGTTAAGTTAATAGAAGCTTGTCGGGGTTAGGAGACAGAGGGAATGCACGTGCGTCACCGAAATCACCGAGATATATTTCGGACGCAAAGATGCCGTGCACGTGCTTTTCCTGGTCAAAGGTCAAAAGTAGTGATTAACCGAGTTTATCAAGGATCTTTAGTTTTTAATAAAGAAGGGACGGGAAAGAACCCTAGCTAAGATAAGAACGATGATCATCATCATCACCATTTAACTCAATTATTGCGACATGATACAGTTCAAGTGGATGATATTGTTCAAGTGTTCTTTTGTATAGTTCTTTTCTAGATATGATCTTCAAAATCTCAGATTTTCTTAATTTATTTTTTTAATAAACTGGTATTGATATTTTTTAAATCTCACTTTATTTTAAACTTATAATTAAAAAGAAAATTACACTTGTAAGAAGTACAAAGTGAGATTTTTAGAATAATAATAACAATTCATTTTCTTTATTATTTTACTTAATTCTTAGGCTAGAAAAAAAGAGGATCTGTGACAAGAAATTCACATTGGCAACTTTGGTATTTAAGTGTTCACTACTTTCAAACCACGTCTTCATGTTATTCCAACTTAATCACATAGACCTAAATTCTAGATGGTACAACCGCTACAAGGTGGCCCAGTGGTTCGTGACGAATTCAAACTCGTATTTTATACGGCACGTCTTAAGTTTGATATCTAGTACTGGTAAATCATACGATGGTGGCCAGGAAGAATCTGTAATACCTTTGTGAGTCTTCCTGACCCCTAGAATGATGAACTGTCGTGGCAAAGCTACTAACTGGTCCTTTTTTTTAAATAATAATAATAATAATAATAATAATAATAATATTCTAGATGGTACGTACCTTAACAAATTTGTGGAGTATCATGTCGAGCCAATACACATTAACAACGTTAGTGTTTTAGATATCACATTGTTCATCAATTAAATTGCCTAAACGATTTCTGAGTAGCATACATTTTTACACAATAGACATGAATGAGAACGGAGAAAGTGGAAGAGGATTTGGCAGAGGAGTTAAGAATTGTACGTATATGCTATCTGTGAATCTTTGATTTATCTGCTAGTCACACTGCCACGTATGTTTACGTGGCTCAATACTCAGGGTTGAGATGGAGCGTATAGGAAATCGCATGGTTTTATTCTACTACAACTACTACCCTTTTTTAAAGGATTTGTATCATCTCATGAGCAGAGGATCCGAATCCTACTGACCAAGCAATACGAACCGTTAAAAATTATAATAATTGTAATTGTTGAATTTTGATCCAACGGTTCATATAGCTTGGTCAACAGATTTTGAACCCCTCTGCTCAAGAGAGGATTCAAATCCTTTTTTTAATTGCATACAAGGAAACGATAGTGTAAATCGGGTTGGGGAGACGTGTACTTTAAGTGCATGCAAATGTCGCTTGTTTATATATATATATATATATATATATATATATATATGTTTAGGGTTTTCACATTCCTTTTGTCTGGTGCAGCACGTGTGATGTAACATGCCGTTTCAAAAGGATGAGCAAGGATATATATATATAATATGCAAACAAAATTTCAACTTGTTCAGCTGAGGTATGGCCTCGAACCATATTGCTGACTGCTTGTGGGACGAATCAGATCTAATATGTTTTTCTTTAGTTCTCACATATTTTTTACTAGTTTAATCTTGTTAACGAGTCCGAAGTCTGGTTCATTTTTATAATTTTTATATTATTCAGAAATGCAATTTATTCCACGCATAAAGTCCTCTTTGTTGCTATTTAAAGGCATTGCTTTTTTAGAACAATATTATTCAGAGATATACTTGCTGCTGGATAGGTGACATTTTGTGACCAACCTCCTTAAAAAGGTGGCCACTCTGAGACACGTCCGTTATTTCGTGGGTGGAGACTTTGAATTAGTTCACTGGAACCAAAAGGTTAAGAATAGTTAGCGATAATTTAACTCAGAAATATTACACGTTATGAAAAAGAGAGTGAGCACTTTGGATATGTCAACAAATCATCATGTCATCCCAAACAAGACCCCTTTTGATGTATGAAAGTTTTAGCACACATTAGGTAATCATTTTGTTTTAAAGTTTTATTTTTTATTTTTATGGTTGAGGTTGAAGAGAAATGGATTAGGAAAAAAGAGCTCTGCTAAAAAGAAAAACACTTATTGGCAGCATCGTAATAAGTGCAACCATGGGCGTGGTGCCAATATTGTATATAAGTTAAAGTTTGGTGCACCATGTTTGGGCTTGAAATCGTAGATCTTGACCGAGAGGTGGTAGTAAGTCTATGAAGGAGGTTGAAAGTCTAATGTATTGTTGATGGTATGGCCGAATCCTAGGCGATGTGGGATTGCATAGAGATCATGATTGGTTTCTGCTATGGCCAAATCCTAGACGAAATAGGATAGGCTAAGGATCATGATGGGTTTCTGATAATATTTGGATTAACTACCCAATGATTAGGATTGGTTTATGAATAAAACCCGAATTCATAACAAAATACGACCAAGTTATGAGTCCTAGTTCGAGTCAAAGAAGGTGAGACTCGGTTACGATAGAGTTCTGGTGGAAAAGATCTTCGAAGAGACTGAGGCAATTCTAACCATATCAGGATAATATTTCCAGAAATGAGATGGATGCGACAGTAAGAAACTTTTTCAACCAATGTTTGAAAGGGGGCGCGAGTTTGAGTAAGATACAAACTGGGTCAATTGAAGGGTCATCGACTGTTCATATGCACCTCTTCATGATATTCATCGATATAATCCTCATCCAGGTCACTAGGACACCATAAAAGAGAGAATATGCTACAATGTTTGATACATTCATAGGAATTGTAGATTTAAAATTGTGCTTAATTATGACCTCAACCAAAAGTCATCACCAACACAATTTGGTGTTGAACATGTTAGGCAATATCAGTGTGAGTCTTTGGAAGGGAAGAAGAGAAAAATACTCATTGTTTCAGTATTTATTCCGTGTACTGAAGAAGAAAAAAAAAATTCATTCGAGTAACTTGGTATAGGGAAAAAGTTTGGCTTACAACCATGGGAAATGCAGTATCAAGGTAATATAGATATAAAGGCAATTAATGTGTTGCTTAAGGAAATCTTAACCCAAATTGGCTGCACGACAACCTGGGTCAGCATTCTTAAAATTAGCCATAATAGTGTCTTCTTGGATCCCTAGACTTATCTTAACTAACTGAAGGATTTTGGCCTATGACCTAATCCACGAGAACCCAAGCTTCTTTGCCAGAAGAAGCACAAAGTGCACTACGTTCCCTGAACTACTGCCCACGAAGATCCATACAACTACGCACTTTTGCTACGACTAGTTAGAACTCTAACAGCTGCTGACAAGCTACGCAGCCTACAAGTTCCATAAACTCATAAGCGCATAACACCCCCTGGATTACTAACCATGAATTTCCGAACAACTGCATACTTTTGGTGTGACCAGTTAGCGACTTTTGTGTTTCACATATCTTTATTATGTTGTGATGCAGGCCACACAGCTCAAAGGATCGGTGACTTAAGGACAAATGAAGTAGCGACACACGGTCAAGGGCAGCAACTCACGATGAACTCAGCTATTTAACACTCCAGCAAGCCAAAACTCACGGCCTAGACACGCTTGCTAAGATCGCCTACTTTTATTAAAATTGCGTGAATAGTTCGCAACTCTATGGCTAAACGTTTTGCAAGACACTTCAAACAAGCAAAATTTCAAGAACATTCAAGGCAATTGTATAACGAAGATGGAGCTAAAGCAAAAAAGTAGCTCACAAAATTTCTAGCAATTGATAAAACTAGCACGAAGGCCACCAAAATCTGACACAAGCTAAACAACTTTTGGTTAGCCTACACAACTAGCATAGCAAGTATAGAGGCATTTGTGAAACCAAAAATAATCTGAACAATCTTGAAGCTGACACATGAACTTTTACGAAATGATGAAAGTAGTAAACACTAACAAAATAGTGAATGTCAAAGTAAATATGGGTGGCCTTATTCCTACATATGCAATGACACCAAAACGCACCCAAAAAGCACACGCAAACACCTTCAACTCCTTTGTTCTCCTCAATCCCCTGTTCAATTCTCATCATCCATTTGAGAGAGTTAGAAGCTATATCAAGGCTAGAGAGGAGAGAAAATAATAGTTAGAGTTATCTTTGTATTCTTATTATTTCATATAATGAGAAAAACCACTAGTGCTACCGTGAATACGTAGACATACTTGCTGAACCTTATAAATATTGTGTCTTATTTCTTATTTACTTTATATGTTACTGCGAACATATCGTCCTTTTCACAATAGAACCTCATCAAGTTCTCCTGGCCATTACGAGAAGAAAAAAATTAAAAATAAAAATTCGTCAAGACTGGAGACCGCGGATTTTTGTTACCACGAGAACCATTTGAAATTCAACGTTTTTTTCTCCTAACTTGGTTTATTTAGGAATATGTATACTACTTCTCATTTTTGCAAAGTAATTACCTTCGAAAAAAGGTTGTGAATGCCGCTGAGGATGTATAGAATTAGTTTGCTCAACGGAAATACTGTCATGGCCATGCAAATGGATCCCCAGCTCCAAATTATTTAGAGAAAACAATTTACAACTTGCATGGTTGCATATAATTGTTACAATTGAAAGCAGCCAAACAGTGTACATGCAAGTCTGAAAATCAAAAGAAAAAGCTAATTTAATTATTGTTTTGTAGGACTCAAGAGTCCGGAAGCAGGCGTCCCTCTTACAACACTGGCCGTACATCTTATGCTCGAACAGATTAATGAACGCTGTGAGAGAAGGCCACGTCTCATGCAAAATCAGCGGGGTTACCCATTTGCTTAATTAAGTAAATTTATTTATTATAATAAAATGAAACAAAACGTCAAAACCTACTTTGCTCTACTTTACTGTTTTGCTTGCGCAGGTTTTAGACGGTGGCATCAAACTCCCAACAAATAGTTCAACTCTACGTGCTATGTAGTTCTTGTGTCGTATTGTATTTTTAATGGTCAAAGTCTTCCTGCTCTATGCATAAATCTGTTTAATTCAAATAAACCAGTCCTAAACCCTAGCTTCCTAAGCTAGAAAGAGACAGAAAAGCAAGCTTAGTTAATCTCTTCAGTCAGTCTTCATGAGCTAAATACAGTCAAACAAGAACATACATAAAACCTAATATGAAAAAACTAACTACGTAATTTGGTTAGTTATCGTCTTTTAGTTTAACAATGGTTTTTGTGAAACATTCTTAAGCAATATATATATATATATATATATATATGTATGTATGTATGTATGTATGTATGTATGACACACCCCGACCGAGATCAGAGCATGCTGGCCGTCACGTGAAAGTGACGTAACCATGTGCACAGTGCAGAAGCTAATAAAATAATAATAAAAGTACGAATAAATAAAAACCTAGCTATACACAAGGTAATAACATACATGTGCAAGCGTAAGTGTGATAACAAAAGTTCAGAGCACGGAAGACCTAGTGCAATCCGGGAGAAACAACACTAAATAAACACACCCAAAGGTGGTCCTACACTGGTGATAATTTGTCAAATAAGCTGGGAAAATCCTCTGGGGAGCCACCAAAAGCGCTAGCCAAACTAGAACCTGGAGGGGCGCAAAACAGAAAGCGTGAGTGGGCAAAAACAAAGTTTTTCAAAAACCATTTCATAAACAAAGTTCTAACCCCTTGCCGTAAAACCTGTATACTTCCCAGAAAATATAATATATACATATATATAAATCATGCTCAGAAATATGCCATGTCAAATGCCTCTAAATAAAATGCAAGTGCTCAGGTAATGCCAAACAATGCCATGTAATTTGTCAGCCGGAGTCACCTAACGTGACATGTACGGCTGAATCTAGAGCCCAAATCTCCAACTCACTAACTACACCTGCACACAAGTCGGAACCACTTAAAGTGGTCTGTACGACAGGACTGGGTGTATAATAAGTACGCTCAAGTGCTACGATCACGTGAAGACTGGGTGAATAATCGCGGGTCACCTACGAGTCGGAACTACCTAAAGTGGTCTGTACGATAGGACTGTGCACCTAACTTGGATCCAAGATGAGAGTGTGGTGCAGGAGGTGAACATCACGTGAAGGACTGTGTCCTACTGTGGGCGGGAGCACTAACACCAGGGGTGCAGGTTATGAGCTTTCTATGCATCTCAAATCACTACTGAACATAAACATAAACCATAACTTACCTGGCACTTACATGTGCGTCCGCAGCACCAACACACACACACACATATATATATATATATATGCAACTAAAAATGCATAATCAACGGCAAACATAATGCATGGAGTATAAATGTATAAACGTTTCATTTTATTTTCTGGGAAAAACATAAGTATATAGGTATATACGAAAACCAAAAGCCCACTCACTGGTATGTAGAAGGGTCGTAACCCCCTTGCCTCGAGTGACCATGCTCGTCCTCGAGATAGGTCTCACCTATATGCGAAACAACTATAAATACGTTAATTTTAAAGCACATAACCAACCATACGAAATAACTTCTCATACAATGCTCAAATGGGGTGTATAAATACACCAACGTGATCTACTCAACCTCATGAACATCCCCATATTTTTAAAATAATTTTTTGATGCCGCACGCGCCCCCACGCGGCTGCCAAGGCACGGCCACACGCGCCGCCCACGCGCAGGCACGTGCCTGGCACACTGACGCCGTCAGGAATATTCCGTTAACTCTGACGGATTCCGTTAACGCCATTAGGAATATTCCGTCTAACTGACAAAATATTCCGTCGTCTTCTCCGGCCAAACTCCAGCGCCGGCACCGGAAAACTGGGAAATTTTCAGAACTTTGTATCTTCTTCGTTTTTCAACCAAATTTCACAAAATTGGTACCAAAATGAAGCTTACAACAAGAGGAACAAATCCATACCACTTTCAAGCACTAAAACCCACGGAATCTCGTCGGGAAAACACCACCAACTCCGGCCAAACCTGCAACTCATGATCCCGATGTCCAAAACCTTCTAACGAACCACCCCGAGGCTCTTAAAGACCTCACCAAGCTTCCTACAAGCTTGAAATTCCCAAAAACACAAGAATTAACGTGTGCATGAACAGTGACCAAATCGGGGGATCCCGAGTTCGACATGAAAACGAAGGTATCCTTACCTGAAATGGGTATGGTTGAACTCCTAAGGACCTCACGAGCACGAATATGTAAATTGTTTCCTCGATCTGTGAAGGTTTCAAGGGTTTTGGGTGTCGTCCATACAAGAAAATAGGAATGGGAGAGAGAGCTCGGGACAGATAGGGAGAATAAGAGAGAGGGATAAGAATGATGATGGATGTGTGGCTGGGATGCAACCAACCAAAAAACCCAAAACAACCACACAAAAAATAATTATCCATTAGGGGCAAAACCATCATTTCACCCCTACGGTACAAAAAGTCAGGGACGGGCTGTCACAATGTATATGTGTGCGTGTGTGCGTGCGCACGCGCGTGTGTTTTCCATATCTATCATGGTTTTTATTGCGTGACAAGGCAAAGAATTACTAGCAATGCTTGTACATGAGTAATGTTGGTGCCAAAACTCAGATAGCATTTGGGCACGATGTTCAACACGTATTTGTCCCGAGTATTGTTTTTTATCTCAGTGCTATGAGACCTCAAGAGAAAAAAAGAATAGACGTGCCACTATTAAAGGATGCCAACGTACAATGTTTGTGTGAGTAAGTGTGAAAGTTACACGCCAATCTGACTTCTTAACCACCGAGTGGGACACTTATTCTACTATGTTCTTTTTGGTTCCTCAAGCAAACGAGGGCTTAAAATTCAGTGTAATTTCATGTATACTTGCCTAAAAAGTAAATACAAGCAAAATGAAACTACAATGAGAAATAATATGTAATCATTTCATGGAGTCGAAATTACAAACGTTATAAAAGTAAAATTTAGGCCGATGGAGTGGACTACATAACTTGAAATGTAAATTAACTTATTTTAATGTAAAGAAAGCAGTAAAACTCTAAGAAGATTAAAGCTATGAAGGACAAGATAATGCTAGAGAAGTTTGTGAGATTGTTGGTGTTAGATTGAACTTAGTACAAAACATGAGCCTTAGAGAGGAAATTATAGTGGTTAGATTGCACATCTACCGAATCATACAGGGTGGCAATCTAGCAGAGTTGTAAAGTTTGTTTGCTCGAATGGAGATTTTGAGATTGTAGTTGAAGAGCTAAGATAGTTTTGTTGAAGAGCAATTGAGTTTGTGTTGAAAAGCAATTAGGTTGATTGAAGAATCACTCAAGGTTTTGTTTAATTGTAGCGATTGAATCTCCAAAATGATCAAGTCAGCAAGATAATATTTTACTTTAGGGTTTAGAAAATTATAATCAATAACATAATACTTTACTTTAGCTCATACAGTACTCCATCAAAAAGAATAATAAAAATTAATTAATTAAAAACATTTTATTAAAATACACCAAGCGTGATTTGAGTATTTTACCTTGAGTTGCTAACTTACAACGAACCCTACGCCCATAATATCCTAAAACTATTGCGGTATTGTCACTGCACACAACAAAACCCACTAATTCCTATGGCCATTTTACCAAGAGATAACTAAAAAAAAAATACAATTAATCAAAACAAAATCATTGCAAATAAATAACAGATTTGTTGAGATAGATTTACCGACTACATTATAGGTTTTGCTATTTATGATAGCACAGTCTCGAGGGACATATGATAATCTACAGACACGTGTACTGCATGCTTTAAACAAAATTTCCAGAATCACTTGGCATAAAAGCTGGGGAGGGAGCCTTGTATTAATTTCGCAGTGGAAAACCCCTGATGATCAGGCTTCCTGTTTCTGGTATTCCCGGTCACTGGTCGCGCACGGGATCTGATTTCCAGCCAAAACACAAAAATGCTTTTCTAGCCTTGGTTGCTGCTTTTCACAGCAGAAAAGGGTGCTTAAACCGGCTATATTTACAGGCTACTGCATTGTTGGCTATATTTACAGGCTACTGCATTGTTGTTGCTCCTTTGACTAATTAAACAGGGGCTGTGAGTCCTATGACTCGTAAAAAGTACTTTCTCCCTGGTTTCGTTTGCCTTTGTTTGTCTTCTTTTTTCCTTAAATGGTAAAAATAAATCGCAATTCGATGAAGGAATATTGTCAATCGTCTATAGTAGAACTTGCCCCTAATGATCAACCAGTAATGGAAGGGCGCTGAAGAATAGTAACTTCATTGGCTTGGTTTATAGTTATGCAGCGTCTATATTTAATAATATAATGTTATGTATTAATTTATTAGAATAGGACACATGATGATGGTGAACTTATTCTATATAAGTCTTTCTAGCGCTAAATAACTTATGTTATATTTTAAAGGGTTTTTATCACAAATGATCCTCGAAATTGACTCTCACCATCGAGATATATTTTAAAGGGTTTTTATCACAATAGTCCTTAAAATTGATTCTCACCATCAAGATGGTCCCTAAAATTGAAAATCAATTAATGTAGTCCCTGAAAATAGGTGTCGCAAATCAATGTGGTCATTTCGTCACAATTCTGTTAAAAAATTTGTTAAGTGCTAGCGTGGCACATAAATGGGTCCCATAAGTCATTTTTTCTCACAAATGGTCTTTGAAATTGACCTGCGACATTAAAATGGTCCTTCAAATTGACATACGACATCAAAATAGTCCCTAAAATTGAAAATCGATCAATGTAATCCTGCAAGTAAGTGCCCCAAATTAATGTAATCATTCCATCACAATTCTGACAAAAATTATGTTATGTGCTGATGTGACACATAAATAAAGCACACAAGTCTAATTCAATTAAAAAAAAAAAAAGGTTTTTATCACAATCGTCCCTAAAATTTACCCTCACCATCAAGATGGTCCCTGAAATTGAAAATCAATCAATGTAGTCCCTGAAAATAGATGTCGCAAATCAATGTAGTCTTTCCGTTAGTTTTTTGTTAAAAATTTCGTTAAGTGCTAATGTGGCACATAAATAGGCCCCACAAGATTTACGGATTTTTATCACAAATGGTCCCTAAAATTGACTCACACCATCAATGTGATCCTTGAAACTGACCCACACCATCAAGATGGTCCCTAAATTGAAAATTGATGAATGTAGTCTTCGAAAATAGGTGTCGTAAATCAATATGATCATTCTGCCACAATTCTGTAAAAATATTTGTTATGTGGGTTTAATAATTAATTAAAAAAGTTGTCTAAATAATTTTTGCACAAGAGAATTTTTTTTCTTATAATAGGACCTACTCCAAATAGAGATCCCTTTCATAAATTCTCAAAGGCACAAGGCTTAACCAAGGCCTAAATAGTTTTCAACTAACAATAGACGCACCTCGGTTATAATCTCATTATCTCAAGGCAGACCTAGCCCTTTTTTTGAGTCACCAGACCATTAGGGAAGCGCTGAACAAGCTTTCCAAGATTAAGGTTGTAAGGATGTTGATCGCCTAAATGTTAATGGTGATGTCCCAGAAGTCGTTGCCAATCAGCCAAGCTGTCACCAAAGGTGATATGAATCCAGGTTCAATTCGGTGAATGGTGTTGAAGTGTGTAAAGATAGGTGTATTGAGAATTTTTTTTTTTTTTTTTTTTAGAGAATAGACAAAGGTAGAGGAATGTGTACTGGAGGACTGGATTTTTGGTTTCACAACTTTTTATTACCTATTAAATTATTAAACCTATTTGTAATTTTTTTTTTAATTTAATTAGACTTGTGTGATCCATTTTTGTGCACATTGGCACATAACAGAATTTTTTATTGAACTGTGACGAAAGGACTACATTGATTTAGGGCACTTACATGCGGGACTACATTGATCTATTTTCAATTTTAGGGACCATTTTTATGTCGTAAGTCAATTTTAGGGACCATTTTGTTGTCGCGGGTCAATTTCAAGGACCATTTGTGAGAAAAAAAAAGACCTATAGGACCTATTTATGTGCCACATCAGCACTTAGCGAAATTTTTAATAGAATTGTGACGGAAAGACCACATTGATTTGCAACACCTATTTTCAGGGACTACATTGATTGATTTTCAATTTTATGGATCATCTTGATGGTGAGGGTCAATTTCAGGGACCAATTGTGAAAAAAACCTTTAAAACAATTACAAATAGGTTTAATAATTTAATAGTTAATAAAAAGTTGTGAAACCAAAAACCCAATCCTCTAGTCCACATTCCTCTACCTTTGCATATTCTCTAAAAAAAATCTCAATACACCCATCTTTACACACTTCGACACCCTTTATCGAATTGAACCTGAATCTATATCACCTTTGGTAACGGCTTGGCTAATTGGCAACGGCTTATGGGACATCACCATTAACATTTAGGCGATCAACATCTTCACAACCTTAATCTTGGAGAGTTTGTTTGGCGGTTCCCTGGTGGTCTGGTAACTCAAAGAACAGCGAGGTCTGCCTTGAGATAATGAGGTTATAACTGAGGTGCATCTATTGTTGGTTGAAAACTATTTCCAACCCCCTCTTAGGCCTTGGTTAAGCCTTGTGCCTTTGAGAATTTATGGAAGGGATCTCTCTGCGGAGTAGATCCTACTATAAGAAAAAATTCTCTTATGCAAAAAGGTATTTAGACAACTTTTTTAAATAATTATTAAACCCAGATAACAAAATTTTTTACAGAATTGTGGCGGAAAGATCATATTGATTTGCGACACCTATTTTCAAGGACTACATTCATCGATTTTCAATTTTAGGGATCATCTTGATGGTGTAGGTCAATTTCAAGGACCATCTTGATGGTGTGAGTCAATCTCAGGGACCATTTATAATAAAAACCCGTAAATTTTGTGCGGCCCATTTATGTGTCACATTAGCACTTAATGGAATTTTTAACAAAATTGTGACGGAATGACCACAGTGATTTGCGACACCTATTTTCAGGGACTACATTGATTGATTTTCAGTTTCAGGGACCATCTTGATGATGAGGGTAAATTTCAGAGACCATTTGTGATAAAAATCTTATTTTTAATTTTCTTTCCACCACACTTCTGCAGTTACACAACATCTTTGTTTGGCCACTCTATCTACCTAGGGTTGGTTGTAATCCTTTCTTCTTCTTTAAGTTGGCTTTAATACCAATTATTAAGAACTTATGGATAGAACTTGCCTTGCAAATCAATTTGTAAGGGAAAGTCCAAGAGCTATTAACTCGCTCGACAATTTGTAAGCAAATCAATTTGTAAGGGAGTGGTGCCTTGGTAGACATATGTTATTTTTCTGATATGGAAGAATTGGGGCCTAAGGCCATCTCCAACCGAAGGGTCCAGAGGACTAGAGAGCTGAAAATAACCCGAAAACCATCTCCAACCGAGGGTTAGGCTAGAGGGCTCATGGGCCCCACAAAATCTGAAAAAGCCAAAGGGCCAACCGGCTAGCCCAATCTAGCCAGCCAGCCCCGGGTCGGGCTAGATTTTGCATTATACCTATCGCTTATATCCAACATGATTGTTTTGTTTAGTGTCGGTTAGATCCGACAGGAATGGTACAAAAATTTTTAACCCAACGGCTAGTTGATGTCAGCTAGCTGTTGGATTAAAAAAAAAAATTTCTTCTATAGATGCCTAAGCTATTCCTACACCATTTCTCACATAATTTTCCCCATTTCATACTATCTCATTTCATTCTATTTTAATTCTTCACATTATATTTTCTTACCTCTTCCAATAATCTTTCCTTCAATTTTTTCAATAATTTCAAATGGCCTCATTTGCAATAAAAGGTAGGACTTAGACCCAAAAAGAAGATGAAGCTCTTTGCAAGACCTATAGATGGGTGTCGGAAGATAGTGTGAGGGGGAGTTCTCAAACAAGTGAAGGTGTTTGGACTCGTGTGTCCAAAAAATACTTAGATTTCTACCAAGGCACCACTCCACCGAATACTCGAAACCACGAGAGTTGTTCTTCAAGATAGAAGAAACATGTTCAGCCAAATTTGAATAAATAGCATCAAGCACAATTAGCAACCGCAAGTACACATGAAATCAGCGCTAATTATTACGACGAAGTACATGTTTTCACAATTTATTTTAAATATTTAATTATATTGCATTTAATTTCATAAATTAATTTCCTTTCATTTTTGTAATTATATTTTCTAGGTACGCCAAGCGGAGGAATTGTATATGAAGGGCAGCTCGAAACCCTTTCAGTTTCACAATTGTTGGGAAATTTGTAAAAGGTGGGTGTTATTTGAAGATCCACCTCAACACAGAGTAGGTCATATGCCGGTGTTCGGAACTGCATCCTCAGCTGCAGATATAGATGAAAATGGATCTCCTACCATTCAACAAACAAGGGTAGAAATTCTATCTTCGGGTGAAGCTTCCATACTTAGGGCTATGGGACGAAACAAGGCACGAAGGTTAAAGGAAAGGGGTAAGGCAAATGATGATTACACCGCTCAACAGGAAGTGGGGGCCTTATTACGATTAATGGCAAAGCAAATTGGCCTTGAGGCGGAAGAAAGGAACTGTAGGCATGAAGAACGGGTCAAACAAATACAAAAAGAGATGGATGATAAGAATATGGAAATGAACACTTTGAATTACACTCCAATGAGTAAGGCCTATTTTGATAGAAAAAAAAAAAATATGACCCGGCGGCAATTGTTTACCTCTGACTATACTCCTATAATGGCGGATGATGAAGATGACGTTGATTATGGATATTAAATTTAAGTTGTAGTTTTTAAATTTAAGTTAATGTTGTTTTTAAATTTAATTTGTAGCTTTTAAATTTAATTTTTAGTTTTTAAATTTAAGTTGTAGTTTTTAAATATAAGTTGTAGTTTTTAAATTTAAATAATAAATTATGTTTGGCCCTCGGTTAGAGACGGTTTTTTGTGACAATGCTAAAACGAGCCCTATGACCCTTGGTTGGAGATGGAGATAAATATGGCCCTGTACTGTTAATTAAAATATTAATTTCATAGAGGGTCAGAGTGCTAAAAGGAGCTCTCTGACCAACTTTCGGTTGGAGATAACCTAACAAATTTGCACCCAAAATTTCCAATCCAATATGATTAGATCGAATGACATATTTCTAAATAATATTTTAAATATGGTTAGTCTTTGGTTTAGTGTATTCTCTACAATGATGCAAATACAATCTATCATTTGTGATCTATTCCATACACCTAGTTGTGGGTAGCCTTGTCATAATATAGTATTTTTGTTATTGAGGCATGTTGTCCTTCTAAAACTATCTTAATAAATATTCCAGAGTTCATAAATTAAAAGGAAAAAAATAATTTCATGCTTCTTTGATTTATAAGCATTTTAAACAAGGGAACTTTAACGAAAAACTTTCGGTACTGTTCACTTTAACGAAAAACCACATTTTTACACTAAAAAGTCAATTCTAGTACTATTCACTTTACCCTTTATTTTGTCATTTTCGTTAAAACTCAAAGTTTTCAAACCCTTTTCATTAGTTTTCCTTTTAAACAAAGAATTTATTGGTTATTTTTTTTGTAAGTGATGATATTATTTGTCTAAGTTACATTAGAGGTAGGTATAAATAGACACGTGTCTGGTGAAAAATAATAATGAAAATAGAACCCTTTAGAAACAAAGAAATCCCTCAAATTGTTAGAAATAAACTACATGAAATAAAGGGAGTAGAGAGACGAGAGAAAGTGGAGGAGAAATCAGTGTGTATTTTCTTCTGATCAGTGTGCCTATTTATAGGTTTAGGACTTACGTACATAGAAAATGTTCTAACTAATTACATATCACATATTGACCCAAAATGAACAATCCGTAATAAATATTCTTAGATGTTTGAATGTTCACCAATCAAGAACTGCGGTGATTTGAAAGTTGTGATAATTCTTTGAAATGTCAATAGTTTTTATTTTTTTAATTTATTAAATTATGTTATTTACTATTATATCCTTGATTCTTTTCTTAAACACAGATTAAACCCCCTTGGCTGTAAGGATTATAACCTAAATTTAACCTCCTTTAGTTGACAAAGTGAATTCTCTTAGGATAAAGTAGGAAAGCTATAATAAAATAAGAGAATGTAGTAGAAAAATGAAACATATAAACCTGATTGTTTTGGTTTAATTGGAACAACATAGTTACGCTAGCTAGAAATTATAATTTGAAATAATTAAAATTAGTTTAAGTTTTAACTAGCTTACCATTGGGAGTCTTGCTTTCGTAAGGTTCTCATTTAGAGAACCTGTGAGGATCAAATGTATATTAGCCACAAGATTATATTAGTTTTGATTCAAAGGCTTAATGTGACAGCCCATCCTAAATTATTCGTACTGTAGGTGTGAAATGATGATTTTGCCCTTGGTGGGTATTTGTCATTTTGGGATATTGTTTAATTGTTTTTAGGGGGTTGACTCTACAGGACCACACACCTACACTCACATCATCTTCTCCCGTGCTCTCTCTATCACAGACTCTTTCTCTCTCTTTCTCACTTGCACGGACGGGACTCAAAACCCTTGTAAACGTGACGGATCGAAGTGGAAAATGGTACCTTTGTGTTCGTGAGGATCATACAAGTTTAACCATACCAATTTCAGCTAAGGAATCCATCAATTTACGTCGAACCAGGAACCTCCGATTTTGTCACTATTCATGCACACGTGAAATATTGTTTTTTAGGGATAAGTGCAGTCCAGAAGAACGAATACTAATTACATAACACCCAAAGGTGATCCTACATTTGTGATGTTCTGTCAGAATCACCGTCAAGTCCTCGTGAACCACCAAAGCTGCTTCTAAATAGAATATGGACGAGCGCAAAACAGAAAGTGTGAGTAGGCAAAAACAAATCTTTTCAAAATCATTTCATTATCAAAAGTTCTAACCCCTCACCGTAAAACCTGTATAGTTTCCCAGAAAATAGAATATACACATATATCGAAAACATGTTCAGAAATATGCCATGTCGAATACCTCCACATAAAATGTAAGAAACCTAGGTAATGTCAATCAATGCAAGTAACATGTCAGCCGGAGTCACCTAACGTGACCTGTACAGCTGAATCTAGAGCTCAAATCCCCAACTCATTAACTATACCTGCACACGAGTCGGAATTACCTAAAGTGGTCTGTATGACAGGACTGGGTGTAAATAAATACGCTCAAGTGCTACGATCACGTAAAGACTGGGCAAATAATCGCGGGTCACCTACGAGTTGGAACCACCTATAGTGGTTTGTACGACAGGACTATACACCTAACTTAGATCCAAGATGAGCGTGTGGTGCGGGAGGTGAACATTACGTGAAGGACAGTGCCCTACTTTGGGCGGGAGCACTAACACCAGGGGTGCAGGTTATGAGCTTTCTATGCATCTCACATAACCACTAATTCATAATCATAAATCATAATCTGGCACTTACATGTGCGTCCGCAGCACTAAACATACATATATGCAACTACTAATGCATAAATAAATAGGCAAACGCTATGCATGGCATTTAAAACATATAAACATTCCATTTCATTTTCTGGGAAAAACCAGAAGTATATAGGTATATACGGAAAACCAAAAGCCCACTCACTGATATGTGGAAGGGTCGTAACCCCCTTACCTTAAGTGACTGCGCTCGTCCTCAGATGGGTCTCACCTATATGCGAAACAACTAAAAAATCGTCAATTTAAAGCACATAACCAAAACTAGGTAATAACTTCTCATACAATGCTCAGATGGGATGTTTGGATATACCAACGTGATCTACTCAACCTCACGAACATCCCCATATTTTAAAAATAATTTTTCGAGACCCCACACGCCGGCGAGTGCACGGACCTACGTGCCCCCCACGCGGGGCCACGTGCTAGTCACACTGACGGCGTCAGTTAACGCCGTCAGGAATATTCCGTTAAACCCTAATGGATTCCGTTAAATCTGACTGACTGTGTCAGAATATTCCATCCAAACTGACGGAATATTCCGTCATCTTCTCCGGCAAGTCGCCGGTCGCCGGAAACCTGGAAAAAACTTCAAACCCTTCGTTTTCACTCGTTTCTTCACCAATTTCTATGAAATTTGCACCTATGGAAATCTGGAGATGAGTAGAACAACGTTATACCTATTTGAAACCTCAAAGATCACAGGATCTCGTTGGAAAAATTCAAGAAAGACCGGCCAACTTCAAAACTAGCTTTCTTGACGTCCAATTCCACTCAACGAACCACCCCGAGCTTCCTAAGGACCTCACTAAGCTTTCTATAAGCTTCAAATTCCCTAAAAAACACTATTTCACGTGTGCATGAACAATGACAAAATCGGAGGTTCCTGGTTCGACGTGAAATCGAAGGATTCCTTACCTGAAATTGGTATGGTTAAACTTCAATGATCCTCATGAACACAAATGTACCATTTTCCATTTCGATCCGTCACGTTTGCAAGGGTTTTGAGTCCCGTCCGTACAAGTGAAAAGGAGAGAGAGAGAGAGAGTCTGCGATAGAGAGAGCACGGGAGAAGATGATGTGGGTGTAGGTGTGTGGTCCTGTAGAGTCAACCCCCTAAAAACAATTAAACAACATCCCAAAATGACAAATACCCACCAAGGGCAAAATCGTCATTTCACACGTACGATACAAATAATTCGGGATGGGCTGTCACACTTAAGATATTCAACAATTTAATTATTAAAAAAAAAAAGTTTTCTAATGGTTCATGGATTTTAAGTTAGTTTTGCTTTATTAAGTTGTCAATATTTTAAACCTTTGGATCTAAATTAATATAATCTTGTAGCTAATATGCATTTGGTCCTCATATGTCCTCAAAATGAGGATGTTAGAAGAGCATGATTGTACTAATGGAGTCCACTCGAAAGAAAGAAAATCCTCTAATTTAAATAACGTAAATATACCTCATGAATAATTGAGTTTTTTGCTACACTCAAGTTTTTTAATTTTCAGCTTTACATACCCATAAAATTTTTGTCTTACTTTTTTTCGTACTTGTACATCAATTTTTTTACCACTTGCATACGTCTGTTAGTTTAGCCCGTTATGCATGGCGTGTGCAAGTGGGATATTTTGAAATTTTAATTGAGAGAAAGACAATTTTTGATATTTTGAATGTTTTACTTATCTTTTAATATATATATATATATATATATATCTTGTGACGATCCATTCTTAATTTTTCATGTAATTTTTTTTCCGAATGTGAAAAATGATGATTTTGCCCTTATTGGCAAAGTGAAACCTGATGTGGACGTAGTTATTTGACTTTTAATTTATTTTACCTATTATCGTAATTAAATATTACTCATTGTTATGAATGCGTAAGCGAGAGTTAGGCCTGAATCGGATTTGTAACGAAAAAGTTGTGCTTAGTTAAAGTTCATCAACAACGGGTAGAATTGTACACATGTGTGTTAATTATTTAGTGTTAGAATTACTGTTTTTGATAAGGTGAGCTGGATTGTGTAATTTTAAAGTGCACCAAATCTTATCACTTTTCTCTTTAAATCTGTCCCGTGACTTGCTCTCCCACATCAACCAATCAATTACTCTCTTCGTTTCTCTCACCCAATCAGACAGCTTCCCTATCCTTTTTGTCCAATCAGAAAACCCCTCTCTTTTTCTTATCTCTTTCACACCGAGCCTCTTTCTTCCCTCTGGAACACAAACACCATCATCAAACCTCACAGATCGGACCTTAAACCACCACCATCGTACTCTCCTCATCACCATGAGTTCATCTGTACGAACCGATTCTAAAATGATTGAGTTTTGAGTGTCTAACTCGGAGCAACTTAGAGCTTCGACTTGGGTGTGAGTTCTCTGATGATTTTATATCGAGTTGCAAGGTTTTGGAAAGTTTGGAAACATCTACACAACTCCCTGGAGTCATTAGCCTAAGTTTGAAGTCGAGCCAATGTGAAAACACACGATTTTGAGATAATAAAAATAGGTTTGAAACCTTTGAGGCTTTTTCAGTCCATTTTCATCGACTTTTTGGACTTTTAAAAGGTACCAACTTGTTCTTCTCTTCCCAAGCTTCATTTCCATATAAAGTATGTCAAAAATGGTTGAGAAATGAGAAAGTTATGAAGTTTCAAAGTTTTTACAAAAATCTGGCCAAATTTTCCAAAATCTGGCGAACCAGACGACGGCGGAGCTCTACCAAAGAAGAAGGAGGAATATTTCATTAGGCTAACAGAATATTCTGACGCTGTTAGATATAACGGAATATTTCATCAAATTTGATGAAATATTGCCTGAGGATTCTGCCAGCACTTGTGGCTACGACCTAGCGGCGCGTGGTTGACGTGTATGGGTCCGTGACATCGTGTAGAATGTTTTCGTATATTTCAACTCTTCGTTTGAGCAAACTATGGGGGATTTTCCTAGCCTTTTAGTGTATGTCCTAATTAATTAATTACTATAGTTGTTTCACATATAGGAGAGAATTATCCTATGTCTATCATGCCATGTTTTATTTAATTTTAAAAATGCCATTATATTGTTGGCATTTATATATTGTCATGGCATGTTCATATACATTATACTTGCTCATCATGCATGTTTGCATCGGTGTAGTACCCGCCTTGGGCTAGGGCCAGGCTTCATGTGTATGTTCACATCGCACCGCACCCGCACCTTGGATCCATTGTAGGTGCCAGTCTTCACATGATTGTAGTACTATAGTGTATATTATGATTACACCAATCATGTTCATGTCAGAATCCTTCTGCATGAACTCATGTGTTAGCATAGATTGATAAGCACCTGATTTTTTATGCTACGGTTGAGATGTTATGATTGGCGTATTTTTGGAATTATTGTTGATTTACATTTGATTTCATACTTATACGTAGTATGATTTTCTAGAAACTATACATGTTTTACGGCGAGGGGTTAGTATGTTCAGAAAATAAATGTGTTTTATAAACCTTTGTTTTTGCCCACTCACCCTTCTGTTTTTCGTCCCTCTAGGACTTAGTTAGCTGAATTCCCTGTGGCGAATGAAGGGTCTTTAGCAATTCTAACATTTCCATAAATAAATGTAGGAGCTTATTTCTGGTTGTGTAATAAGTACATTAACTAGTTTCGACTGCTCTATTTATGTCGTACTGTTATCTATGCTCTGAACACTTGTGTTTTGTGGCTTTTTTCCCACTACTGCGCACTTTCTGTGTCACATCCCAAACTGGCTTTGCCGTAGCACGAAATTGTCCGCTTTGGGCCCCGACCACGCCCTCATGGTTTTGTTTCTAGGAACTCACGAGCAACGTTCCAATGGGTCACTCATCCTAGGATTGCTCTAACTCAAACTCACTTAACTTCAGGAGTTCCGATGGAACCTAAAGCCAGTGAGTTCCCACAAGGTATCTTGCTATAGGGAGGGAAGTATGTACATATAAGACACATCACCCCCTCTTCATTGGTCTATGTGGGATATTACAATTCACCCCCTTAAGGGCCTGAAGTCCTTGTCGGCACACTCGCACCACATGGTAGAGTGGCTCTGATACCATTCTGTCACATCCCAGACTAGCTCTGCCGTAGCATGATATTGTTCGCTTTGGGCTTACCATTTCCTCACGATTTTGTTTCTAGGAACTCACGAGCAACTTCCCAGTGGGTCATCCATCCTGGGATTGCTTTCTCCCAATCTCGCTTAACTTCGGAGTTTCGATAGAATCCAAAGCCAGTGAGTTTCCAAAAGGCCTCGTGCTATAGGTAGGGGAGTATGTACATATAAGGCACATCACCCTTTTTCCGTTGGTCGATGTGAGATATTACACTCTGTATTAGTTTAAATAAATGTTAGCTTTGGTTTAAATTTAGCCATATTTTTATGCATCACCTTCCTTTTTGGTTACGTCACTTTTGGGTGTCGCCCAGCATACCTTGAGTTCGGTCGGGGTGTGTCATATATATATTTAGTTTATTTACCTTTATATTATCTTATTTTGAAATTTTAATTGAGAGGACAATTTTTTAATGTTTTACTTATCCCTTAATATATATATATATATATATATATATATATATATATATATATATATATATATATATAAAGCCAACATCCTTTTTTTGGATCACGGACTTCACCAAAAAGTTTTGGATAAAAATGCCCCCTAAACAAAAATGATAAAAAAAGATTCCAAATTAATGCATTTTTCGCCATATAAACAATGTTTTTTAATAATTAATTTTTTTGTACAATTTTTTTTTAAATAATTAATACCTCACAATAGATTTGCAATAATGTGATTTAATCAGAGAAAAAAAAGGTTAAAGACAATTAAGAGACAAAAATTCTAACAAAATTGCTCATTGCTCCACATTGTGATAAGTTTAAAAACTAATACTTAGCATTGTACTTAAAATGTTTGCACTTACGCATGAAACACAAATCGGCAAGTTTACGATTCCCTCCACATCTAACATAAATACTTTAATCTACAAACAATTCATAGTGCACAGTTTGAGAGCTATAAGTTCACTTCTTTAATTCAACTTAATGACATTTACTAACTTCAAATTAGAGGACCATTGGCCGGCAAAACTAGTGCCTCTCTTCGCCGGAGGTTTGTTATATTTTAGGTTGCAATTGTGTTTTCGCTTGTTGGAGATTTTCTACCCAACATGATCCATTATTTTAAAAAGCGCACTAATTTTTTTAGAAAATTGCAAGTGTTTCATGAAGCTCATTCGAAAAACATTTCAAGTTTTTTTTACAGCCCAAAGCACTTTTAATTTTTTTTGGCTAAACACTATATGAGGCATTTTTGGTGAATTAAAACACTTATAATTTTATTTTATTTTTTGAACAAATCATATTATCTAGATTAAGGGGAGAGGGGATAAGCTTAACCTTATAATGAATTATCAATAATGTGGTTCAAATTTGCTTTTTGCGAGAATCAAAGCTAAGATCTCTCACTTACAAGTGAAAAGGAATGCCACTAGACCGTAGTGTAAACACGAAAATTTCTGACGACGAACGAGACAAGAACACGTGTACAAAGTAATATCTTGTATTAATGATTTTGGGGTTACAATCTCTTTGTAATTTGGTCCTCTGATTTGATCTCCGTAAGATGTTGGTTTGTTAACGTGTTGTTGATCCAAAGGTTGTCGAGGCTTGATCTTGGATGAACAGTTGGAAGTTTCTTCAAGGGTCATCAGGGCTTGATCTTGAAGAACAGGGATGAACAGATCGTCAAGGGCTTTTGGGCTTGATCTTGAAGTTGTTGATCTAAAGGGCCGTTGGGGCTTAATCTTAGGATGAACAGGTGGGAACTTCTTCAAGGGCCGTTAGGGCTTAATCTTTGAATAATGGTTGTGTGGATTTCTTCAAGGGTCATCGGGCTTGATCTTGAAGGTTGATGGATGAGCGGATCTTCAAGGGTTTTTGGGCTTGATCTTGAAGAACGATTGGATGTGTGGATTTGTTGATGTTGTTGATCCAAAGAGCCGTTGGGGCTTGATCTTGGGATGAATGGATGATGAACGATGAACACTTTCTTCAAGGGTCATTGGGGCTTGATCTTGAGTTGGTGGAAATTCTTCAAGGGCCGTCGGGGCTTGATCTTGAAGGAGGATTTGACGAAGAACGAAGAGAGCTTTCTTGATCTTTCGGGATTTGCTTGAGAGCTTTAAAGTTTAAAAGCTTCAAGGTTTTGGTGTGATATCAATTCCTCCCATTCATGAATGCCTTGGCTTCCTATTTATAGAATTCCAAAACTTGATTTTTGGATTTAAATAATCAGATGAAATAAATCATTTCTTCTAAGTATTGACACATGTCCTATTTGATGACTTTTTCGATTTATTTCGATTTTTTTGTTGAGTCACACGCTACCTGTAAAATTTATGTGACACGTGAGCGTTGAAATTTTAATTATTGGTCAACATTCATTTCACCGAAATTTCAATGTCTACAAATGCCCTCACTTCAAGGCGCGTCGCATACATGTGCTTGTCATGTGTAGGAGATGCGTTTTGAAGTCCCTTAATGTAGATGTCAATCCAAGGGCCGTTAAGGCTTAATCTTGAAATGGATTGGAAATTTCTTCAAAGGCTTTCGAAGCTTGATCTTGAATTGGGCTGAAAGTTTTCTTCAAGGGTCGTTGAGGCTTGTTCTTGAACTTTGTTTGAAATTTCTTTAAGGGCCGTCGAGGCTTAATCTTGAATGAAATTGAACCACAAGGAGTTTCATGTGGTAGATCTTTATGCTTGTTGACTTTCCACAGCTTTGATCTTGAACGGGGTTGGAGGATTTTCTGGTTTCCTTCAATCGTTGACTTTCCACAAGCTCATTCTTGAACTGGGCTGGGAGGTTTCTTCTGCTAGAGTTGCACCAAATGTTTGAATTTATTCTTTTTATCTAGAGCTGAACTTGATTCAAGGGTGGTGGACATTTGATTTTGAACAGGACTTGTGATTTCTTCAAGGGCCGTCGAGGCTTGATCTTGAATGAAATTGGACCATGAGCGGTCTCACGATTCAGTCACATAACAGATAAGCGCAAGGAGGAGGCGATGACCTGTTTTTTTGTTCAATCTTTCCTATTCATATTGAAGAGGGTTAGGAGATGAATCGACACGTGTTTTGTTGTGCTTGTCTCCATATGCTTCAATGCATCATTTTCGCTTGTCTCATTTATTCTCCAAGCAGATGTGGTATCTTTTGTTGCCTTGTCTATTTCCCCAGCAGAGCGATGCTAGGTAATCAATCAAGGAAGGGTTCTAGGCAGTCGGTTCCTGACTGGAAGTTTGACTTCAAGTTCCGAATGATTGCTCTCTTTCTCTTTATCCTGTAGGTAAGAACAAGGACAAAGAAAAGGACAGGGAAAAAGCATGATATCAGATACTCTTGCTTTTGAAGAAGTGGTGGTGATTTGACAGCGTTGCACAGCGAGGCTTTGCTCTTCGGCGATGGTGCCAGCGAAAGGTTGTTGAAGCTTTTCGAGCTTTTTGATTAGAGCAACGATGCTGAGCTTGGTTTTGACCTAAACTCCTCCATCTAGATTATGTCATTCTGCAAGGAAGGGCGTCGTTCTATAGTGATCTGTTCCAGCTCATCATTGATCCTTATGCTTCAATCTCTTGCCGTATTTGTTCTTGATGCAGGAATTGAATGCAACCTTTGCATTTAAATGGTGCTTCAGAATATTACTTCTCAGTGATGATGAGTACTCGAGAGCAATGCAAGGTAAGCAACCAGGCAAAGATTCCAGACAATCAATTCCAGGTCGGAAGTTTGATTTCAAGTTCCGACTGATTACTCTCTTTCCACTTGTCCTGCAGGTAAGAGCAAGGGCAAAGGAAAAGACAAGGAAAAAGCATGATATGAGATACTTTTGCTTTCAACCCTGATGATATGTGATACTTTTGCTTTGGTGTCATTTGTTTGCAAGGGTATTCCCCAGAGAGAAAGAAAACTAAGCATTTCGAGAGGCTTTGCTGGGAGTGTGCTCTCAGAGGTGAGGAAAGGTTGGGCTTTATTTTGCAGGTCTGCCTTGCTGTGAATGACGAAGGTCGACATATATAGGAATTTCCCAACAGCCAGTAGTGGCTCTATTCCTTTACTCTTATCGGCAACTGTTGGGTAATTGAAATAGTAAGATTCACGCGTTTTCATCTTTGTCAGAAATCTTTGACAAAGTTCCCCGTGATTTCTGCAAAGATGAGGTTGTGTGTGGAAGGTGATGACAAATCTGGAAAGCCGGTCTTTTGAAATTTAGAGATCGGTGCCTCTTCAATCTCTGAACAAGTGGCCTTGTTGCCTCTTCGATTTCTAAACAAGTGGCATTATTGCTTCTTCGATTTCTGAACAAACGGCCTGGCTTTTGGAGAGGTGCCTCTTTGATTTCTGAACGACCATGTTGCCTCTTCGATTTCTGAACAGGCCCTGTTGCCTCTTCTTTTTTTATAGAGGCATTAATCGTGTTCTAAAAACATACTTAGAAAGTTGCTACCTGTAGGAATTTCCCTCCTTTTGTATTTCTAAGAACTCGATTTACACGACCTCTTCTTCCTTCATCATTCCTGCAAATGGCTTGCCCATCTGACCGTTGTCTTAATTTGAATGTTGAGGAAGACGTTATCTTCTCAAGACAACATATGACACTCATCATTCTTATCCCCTAACAGTCATCTTACAGTTGGGGACTCTATGATGAAGAACGACATAACAGCTACGGTGGTTGCTAGAAATCTTCTCACCCCTAAGGATAACAAGATCCTTTCCAAGTGGTCTGATGAGCTGGTTATTCAAGACTCTTTAGCTTTTAGTGTTCAATGTGTGAGCTCTATATCAAACATGGGCCAACGCATTCTTGCTCGTACTCGTCAAGTTGAGTCACTGATGGTTGAGGTGGTAAGTCTTAAGCAAGAGATTAGAGGGCTTAAGCATGAAAACAGAGAGTTGCACATGCTTGCAATAGTTACTCAACGAGCATGAAGAGAAAGCTTGACCAGCTGCAGGAATCTGAAAGTTGGATTCAGAGTGACTATCAGATGTTCGTGGCTTTACTCCAGAGGCACCTATTGCCTTCATCCTCTGGAGTTTTACCGAGTGTTAAGGCTTTAAACAATCAACCTCCGGCACCTCTTCTTCCTGGCGTTCCGCCGAGTGATGAGGCGGCACCTGGTAAACCTTTGTGAATGCTCCCTCTTGTTTGTTTGTTTGTTTGTTTTTTTTTTTGGGTACAAAATAATATTTGTTGCCTTTGTAATAAAAATTGACTTTAATAAAATCTTTTTTTTTTTTTTTATGTGACTGAACTCAAAGTTGAATGTTCGAGCTGCCTACGTACTATTCCAAAGAAGAGATCAAGTCGTAATGTAGTTTAAATAAGTGATGGTTTTGATGATGATTTTTCTGTACACAGTTTATGCTCTTGCAAGCCAGGAACGTTTGTTTTTGCCTTTTACGCTCGTGAGGACAAAGAGCTTTTGGTGCCGTTTGCAGTTTCAGCTCGTGCAGGCAAGGAGCTTTTGGTGCCACTTGCAGTTTCAGCTCGTGCAGGCAAGGAGCGTTTGTTGTTGCCTTTTAGGCTCGTGCGAAAGAGGAGCTTTTGGTGCTGTTTGCAATTTCAGTTGGTGCAGGCAAGAGCTATTGGTACCATCTATAGTTTAGGCTTATGCAGGCGATGAGCATTTGTTGTTGCCTTTTAGGCTCGTGCGAACGAGGAGCTTTTGGTGTCGTTTGCAATTTCAGCTCGTGCAGGCAATGAGCTATTGGTGCCATCTACAATTTAGGCTCATGCAAGCAAGAAGCATTTGTGAATTTGTCAAACGATCTTGGAGAGGCATTCCTTGCAATCTTCATAGCAATGAGTCTTGACCGAGTGATTGAAGAAGTCTTTGGGGAAGAAATCGCGCATTGTGATGGCAACAGACGATCTTCATGTCACAATTTCATAATCCTCAACACTTTCATGTAGTTTTGGAGGTTGGCGATAGTTGCTTTGCCCCCTTTCCGATTGGTGAACTTGTGGATGAGATGTATGCTTCTTGTGCATTTTCTTGGGAGTGACATGAGTCCATCCTTCAACTTCACCTGACTTGGAGCATGCCCTCAACGGTCGAGGTGAAGACTTTGAGTTGAAAGAGCCAGAAGTGACGTATTTCTTAGGGATTTCATCTTCAGTCCTATCCTCTTGGGCTTGTTGGCATGAAGATTTGCCAGTGTGGACAATGATGCGCTTCTTTACCTTCAGTGGTCCTTTTGTGTCGACCTCCAAGGTTGCTTGGCGCTTTATCCTTGAAGGAATCAAGCTTTGAACGTCGTCTTTTCCTGCTAGACTATTGAGTTTTTCTTCCTTTGGTGTTGTCTTCCTCTTTCTAGAAAACTTCTTGGTTTCTTTAAGTTTTTCCAAAGTTGATCGTCTTGGAGGAGAGCTAGCCTTACTGTTTTGTTTCTTAGGTTTTGACAACCTTTCGAAGACAAAGCTTTGAGGTGATGGCATGTTAAGCCGCTTGAAGATGAAAGTTCAGTCTTAACTACCAATGCGATCAAGTGCCAAAATTCTAGGTTTTGAACGATTCAGTCTATCGAAGACTGAAGTTCGAGGGACGGGTTTAGGCTCCTCTTGATTTTGTTTGATGCTCATGCTGATGTGTTGAGCGCTAACGTTTTTCGCTTTCCTTGAAATCTTCACTGGTGCCTTTGGCGTGAAGCCAAGTCCAGCTTTGTTGTTATCAACTTCGTAACCATGCTTCTTCAACTTCTTTTGAGTCTTAGTGTGGTCACGTTTTTTGTCGTTGACGATGTTTGCATTCCTCTTTCCAAGATTTGAAGAGGAAGAGAAATCGTATCCAGCCTTTGACATGAGCTTGTAGGCGTTTGGGTCAAAAGCCTTCTTAGGTCTTCTTAGTTGGAAGAGAGCTTGGTTTCACTTTGAAGCCGTGCTGCACCTCCAGACGGTTGATGAGTCCTGCGGTTTGCAAGTTTTTCTCCTCCACAGTCTCTATTAGCCTTGCAATTGTTTCCTTCATCTGAACCAGCTGTTTTTCAATGGAGGTAGCGTTGATGGTCATGACTTGTTCTTTGTTTAAAGCCATGGAGTGTGCTTGAATATCTTGAACGGAGATAGAGATGAGAGGTAGAGATTGTCCTACTGGGCATGCCAATTTTGTAAACACGAAAATTCTTGAAGACGAACGAGACAAGAACACGTGTACAAAGTAATATTTTGTATTAATGATTTTAGGGTTACAATCTCTTTGTAATTTGATCATCTGATTCGATCTCTGTAAGATGTTAGTTTGTTGACGTGTTGTTGATCCAAGGGCTATCGAGGCTTAATCTTGGATGAACAGTTGGAAGTTTCTTCAAGGGCCGTCAGGGCTTGATCTTGAAGAACAGGGATGAACAAATTGTCAAGGGCTTTTGGGCTTGATCTTAAAGTTGTTGATCCAAATGGCTATTGGGGCTTGATCTTATGATGAACAGGTGGGAGCTTCTTCAAGGCCGTCGAGGCTTGATCTTTGAATAATGGTTGTGCGGATTTTTTCAAGGACCGTTGGGCTTGATCTTGAAGGTTGATGGATGAGCAGATCTTCAATGGCTTTTGGGCTTGATCTTGAAGAACGGTTAGATGTGTGGATTTGTTGATGTTGTTGATCCAAAGGGCTGTGGGGCTTGATCTTGGGATGAACAGATGATGAACGATGAACGATGAACACTTTCTTCAAGGCCTATTGGGGCTTGATCTTGAGTTGGTGGAAGTTCTTCAACGGCCATCAAGGCTTGATCTTGAAGGAGGATTTGACGAAGAACAAAGATAGCTTTCTTGATCCTTCGGGATTTGCTTGAAAGCTTTAGAGTTTCAAAGCTTCAAGGTTTTGGTGTGATATCAATTCCTCCCATTCATGAATGCCTTGGCTTTCTATTTATAGAATTCCAAAACTTGATTTTTGGATTTAAATAATTAGATGAAATAAATTATTTCTACCAGGTATTGACACGTGTCATATTTGATGACTTTTCCAATTTATTTCGATTTTTTCGTTGAGTCATACGCTACATGTAAAATTTATGTGACACGTGAGTGTTGAAATTTTAATTATTGGTCAACATTCATTTCACTGAAATTTCAAAGTCTACACGCAGTACTAAGTGCATCATTAAACGATAATGTTAGTTTACGATTGCATAACCTATATACTAGAGCATCATACGCCTCATCATTTGTCATGTGTCATTTCACTTAACTTTGATTAATATTTTTCAAATTTGAAAAAAAGAACATTTAATACGAAAGTTAACCAGAATTAAGTAAAAGGAGACGTGACAGATGGTGAGATGTATATAAACATCCATCATAATTTATAGTGGTGAACAAAAATACTCTCTACTAGAATTGTCATTTTAGTATCCTCAATAGGGAAATCATTAAATTCGATTGCTTTGTTTATTTATGTTTTGTGTGGTAAATTCTCATAAATTCCATTACTAAATCGTGTTCATTAGTCATTTAGTACTATCGTTTAATGATATTTTTCTGTATTTATAAGTGAAAGGTCTTAGATTCTATTCTCGCAAAAAAAAAAATTTAAACCACATTATTACTAACTTATTATAAAACTTAATCCTTGTCACTTCTTCCTTCTCTGTAGTTAGATAACATCGTCTATTAAAAAAATTGATAATTCTTAGTAATTAAAGTTGAAAAGAAAAAGTAAAAAGTTAAAAAGTTGAGTATTGAATTCTTAATGAGGAGCGGGTGTAAAAAGAATTTGAACTTGGTGGCGGGTCTATAAAGACTGTAAGGGGGTGCAGATGGAGTATAGATCTGACATGATAGACTAACAAAGTAAAGCTGCATGTAAGACAAGTGTTAGAACTTTTGGAGTAGAGTGATAAGATTGAAAGGCCAGTTTGGTAAAAATAATAAAAAATTGAATTATTTTAAAGTTACTAACATACCAACCCTAACAAATTTTGTCATATTTCCCAGCCAGCCCAAAAGCCCAGCCCGGATCTTCCGCAACTTGTTTCAGACAAAATTTCTTCCCCCCGCCCCCATTATTTATTTATTTATTTTTTTTCTCCTTATATTAACCCACAACTTCCTCGTTTGCCTCTCTCGTCCTTCTGCTCCTTAACCTTCTCTCTCTTCAACTTTCAACTTCTCTCTTAAACCCAGCTCAACTTTGAAGCATTTGAGCTAGAACCCAAATGGGTTTTGCATGCATGTGCTTACAAGTCCTTAATCAAGCTTAATTAGCCAGCTTAATCAACCTGCTTAACCTCGTGAGTATCGTACTTCAGTAACGCTCGAGGCAGTTTCGGTTTTTTGGGTGAGTGGGAGAAAAAATAGAAAATAGAAATTTGAAGTTGGTTTTTTCTTTCAAGTGGCTGTTTGTTTGCTGAGAAAATTTAATTAATTATTTTCTTTTTGTGACGATCCTTCCATTTTTTGGTTCCTCAGATTTATTACAAGCGGACAAAAAGCAAACCCCAAACGTCTATTAGTCGAATACAAATACAATGGCTCCAGCGAGCAATTGGTTGTCCTTCTCTCTCATGTCTCCCATGGAAATGTTGAGGTCCTCTGAGTCCGATCAATCTCCTTTCGTCCCCTACGACGCGTCCTCCACCGCCTCCCCCCATTACTTCCTCGACAACTTCTATGCCAGCAACGGTAAGTGGGTGCTCTCTCTTTTGACCGATCGAGATTTCTTTGTGCTCTGTTTGGTTGCCGAGAAAATAGTTTACTACCTATTTGTGGTGAGTCTTCACTGGGAAAATATGATTAAACAAATTTTTTGTGTTTTTGGGGTTTTAATCGCCTACTCAAATCTTACTTTTGGGTCACGTGAAAATCCGAGTAACTTGTAATCTGTTTGGCTGACTGAGGGAGGTGAATCGGAGCAAAAGTACAAGAAAGTTCTGTTTGGTTGGCAAGAAAATATAAATGCTCTCTATATCTCTAACTGCATGTGCGTAATAATAACAGTTTTCGTTTTTTTTAAGGGTGGCCGACGAACCCAAAATCCCAAGTGTTTTTCGCAGACGGTGAGGACCAAAGCAAGCAGCAGGGCCAGTCCGGTTCACCAAATCCGTCACCGTTCGTCGACCCACAGAGCCACACCCAGCATATCCCGAAGCTTGAGGACTTTCTCGGCGATTCGTCATCGATGGTGCGCTATTCTGATAGCCAAACAGAGACCCAAGGCTCGTCGTCCCTGACTCACATCTACGACCAGAGCTCCGCCTACTTCGGCGGCGACCAGCACCAGCACCAGCACCAGCACCAGGAAGATCTCAAGGCGATTACTGGGTTCCAAGCGTTTTCGACCAACTCGGGCTCGGAGGTGGAGGACTCGGCGTCCATGGCCCGGACGACTCAGCAGCAGCAGCTCGCTTGCGCCGAGTTCGCGGGTCATTCTATTGAGTCGACCGGGAACGAGTTAGGGGTGTACAACTCGAGCTGCGCGGCAAATGCTTTGTCGCTTGGTGTCACCACCACTCAGAGCTCTCCTGATCAGAAGAAGGCCATTGTTGCCGTCGACAACGACGGCTCTAAGAAGATTGCTGATACTTTTGGCCAGAGGACTTCAATTTACAGAGGGGTCACTAGGTCAGAAGAATAAATCCATCCCATAATCCCCTTTTTTTCTCGGTTAATTAATTGATTGATTATCGATATAATGTTGATATTTTTAGCTTTTAGTTAATAGGGTTTTTGATTAATGTTGGTGGGAATGCATGCATCTGGTGGGAATAATTAAAGGGAGTTGGGCTTTTATGTCGACTTTCTGTGTAAATTGCGGGGTTTGAGGATTTGACTGAATAGTTTAACTAATGAGAGATAAATAAATATTGATTTTAAAAGGTAGAAAGAGTATCTCTGACTCTGAATCTCTTTGTTGTATTTTTGGTGCAGACACCGGTGGACGGGTAGATATGAAGCGCATCTATGGGATAACAGCTGTAGAAGAGAGGGTCAGGCCCGGAAGGGGCGTCAAGGTCCCTCTCTCTCTCTCTCTCTCTCTCTCTCTCTCTCTCTTATTTTCTGCATTTTGTGTGTACAGTTCTAAAACATATATTATTGTGTGCGTATGGATACGTACATGGGGATTTTCTAGGGTTCTTATACATCGGGATTTTTTGCCGTTATATTCTAGAGCATAATAAAATTTTTGTACGTAAGATATTTTTAGAGTAGAATAGAATTTTTGTACGTACAACATACGTAATGCATAGAGAAACAACTGTAGCACTGAAAAGAAGATTGCATGCAATATACAAAGGGGAAGCCAATGGGTCAAATTTATAGAGGGGGAAGGGTGTCCTTTTTCACTAGTCACACATGATTGATTGAATGCTGCTATCTGTGTACCACAGATTACTGTTTTCTGAGTCTCCCATCATTTCCTTCCTTTTCATTTCTCTGAATATATTTCTTTCTTTCAATCAGTTTTTGATTTGATCGGATGGGCCGCCATTTTTTCATCTGTGTTTTTTATATTTCCATTCTTTCTTACATCTCTTTGTTCTCTCATCCGCAAATTTACTGGATTGCAGAGCTCAATGACTGATATTTTTCTGACCACCTTCACCTTTGGCTTTTGCTTTTGCTTTCATCTCCCTCTCTACAGTTTTGGGTTTGACCAAAGCACCCACTTGAATAAATTATTTTATTATTATACTCCTTTATAACGCCAGAACTTGTTGAGAGTGACTTCCCTGGACTGGACCCTGATAATAGTGCCAGACCGAGATTCTGGTCCATACTTCATAAACTTCATATGCGTAGTTGTAGTATACCTACTAGTGATTGGGACTCACATCCATATTTTGATAAATAATCAACACTAATTTTATCTGTACCACGGTAAGCAGGATTCCAACTTGAGTACAAAGGATGCAGGATACGTATTCTAGTAAACTTGGCTAAATCCAAGTCTAAGTTTGCGGGTCATTATTTAGATTAGGTCTCAATTTTTGGCAGCTATCACAAGCAATTCACGGCTCCTTTTTTTGACAAATTCACTTCTCTTTTTTTCAGAAATAATTATTGTTTATTAGTTCGATCAAGGGCTAGTCTACTTAGCTGATAATTTTGACTGCTGTTTAAGCTGATGTTGAAATCTTTTTGCTTTTTGCATAAAATGTGGGATTCTGGAAATCTTGCTGTCATCAATATCTGATCCGATTCCACAGTTTACTTGGGTAAGATTTTTATCCTTTTTATTTACATTGGAACAAAAAGAAATTTACTTTTAATTTTGTAACTTGCTTTTTTGAGTTAATAAACTTGCTGTAATTGTTTCAGGTGGATACGACAAGGAAGATAAGGCAGCAAGGGCTTATGATTTGGCTGCTCTGAAATACTGGGGTCCTACTGCAACAACCAACTTTCCTGTAATGCATATACTGTTAATTCTAATATATTTAGAATATTCTTTTGTTCTTGCAATGAAAATCTATCTGACAGAGAAGTGGACTGCAAAGTACTTAGCATTTGGTTTTTGAATTCTCAGGTTTCAACTTACAGCAAAGAACTGGAAGATATGAAGCATGTGACCAAGCAAGAATTCATCGCCTCTCTCAGAAGGTTTGCTCCGACCGACCCCTCTGGATTTTTTTTTTTTTTTTCCGTCTGTTATGCGGTTAATTAAATATTTCTCCCCAACTTTTCACTTGCAGGAAAAGCAGTGGTTTTTCAAGAGGAGCTTCTATTTACAGGGGAGTTACAAGGTCAGTACGTCTATTTTCAAATCATTCCTTGTCAATATTTGCTGTATGTTGTGTTTATTAAAACCTGGATTGTTATATATGTTGCATAAACTAGTATATTCATCCATGCATTGTTCAATTTAATATTTGCAGGCATCATCAACAAGGCCGATGGCAAGCAAGAATAGGCCGTGTGGCCGGGAACAAAGACCTATACCTGGGAACATTTGGTAACACCTTTACCTGACATGTTTTATTCAAACCTTTTATATAGTTCTGCTTTTGGCTTAAACGTTACTGCAGGGAGACATACTGACTAATTGACACCATTCAAGACTTCAAGTTCATCTTAATTTTTATTTTCAAGCATGAAAGCTGTATATACTCGGTTGATCGTTTAGTTTTTCTCTGGATTAGTCTGAGAACGTACCCACATATTGAATTGGATGCTTCCATGGATGCTTCTTGGTCTTTGGAAGAGAGTTAATGTGCACATTTTGATAATCCCATGACCATTTATTGTCGACAGCTACTGAAGAGGAAGCAGCAGAGGCGTATGATATAGCGGCCATAAAGTTTAGGGGCATTAATGCAGTTACAAATTTTGAGATGAACCGATATGACGTTGAAGCTATTGGCAAGAGTTCTCTTCCTGTTGGTGGGGCAGCGAAGCGCTTAAAGCTCTCACTCGAAGCTGAAGAGCAGAAACCATCTGTGAATCATGATCAGCAGCATCCTCAATGCAGCAGCGGCAACAACATCAATTTCACTGCCATGCAGCCAGTTCAATCCATACCATGCGGGATTCCATACGATGCTGCAGCTGCCAACGCTTATTATCACAACCTCTTCCACCAATTTCAGCCAAACTACTATGGCGCTTTGGATTCTGCTGGACTAAACCCTAACATTGCAACTCAGATGAACATGATGCCGCAGCAGCCAGCTGAGTTTTACATTTGGCCTAATCACCAATCCCATTAATAGGAGTACCACAGTACTCGTCAGCGATAGGACTAAACAGTACTTGTTGTTTTGGCATGTTAGCCGCTAACATTATCCGGCTGACCAACATCTGACCCTCACTCCAATCCACCTCTCAACCTTAGGATTTAGGATTTAGGAAGGGCATAGGAGGTTTTTTGTTTGGAGGTTAAAGTTCTGGATAGAGTAGGAAGCTGGGTTTTGTATCTAAGGTGGGAGATATTGAATGGTGTTATCTGTTACTTTATTAAGAATTTTTCTTTTGGATGTCTTTCCACGCTTCGTATTTTAATATGTGAAAAATCAGATCGGATAAGGGGCAGATTTTCGCATCGTTGCGGACGTCGGTGTTACAGCCTTGACCAACTTGCCTTAATCTCAGCTTGCTACGGCAAGATGATATTTAACGAAAGTGATGCTGTAGAGAATAAATTTGTAGATAAAATTTTGAAAATTAAATGACACGACAATTGATTGAATTATTACTTAAGCGTTGATGAAGTGTTTATTTTTAGGGTTCTTTGGATATAGACCTTTAAAACTCTTATTTTCCAAATAAAAACTCATCTAAATTTAAACATTCAAATAAAATCCAAATTTCAAATAGTCTACCATGTAGACAAATATATGACCAACTATTACAATACAATTACTACTTATGCCATAGAATCCTAATTTGGTCAATAAATGTTATTACTCATCCTAATTATGATGAGCAATTAAATCCATATGGATATTTTACCTTTCTTGTATCATAAATATTAGCAACATATATAAATTAAGTTACCAAATTTAAAAGAGAAAGACAATCTTGTACGGAAAAAATAATATTGTTTGAATTATGTAATTACCTACATACAAATTAATTTACCTACTTGTAAAATATTATACTAATAAAAATGCATTTTGAATCATGTAATTACCTACATACAAATATTATACTAATTTACCTACATTTAAATTAATTTACCTATTCCAAAAAAAAAAAAAAAAATTAGTGATATTAAATAATGTTCGAATGTTGTGGGTTTGTGCTTGTAGGCAATTAAATAAACTTTTTAATCTAATGCACATAAATCATGTTGGTAAATTAGACCATTTTGAAAGTAAATTAGACCCTTTAAATTTTGGTTTGATGTAATAGGTAAATTAGACTATTTTGTAGGTAAGAATTGTGTGGAACATATAGCTTTTGTTTTGTGTATTAGGGATTGGAATATTAGTCGAAGCTGTTTTAGGTTTATTATTGTGTTGGTAGGTAAATTAACTTATATATGTAATGCACAAAATTATGAAATTAGTATTATTATTTTTTCAATTGGCACATTATAACAATTTGAAAGTTAATACATTGAATATACAATAAATGGCATGAATTATTTTGTAAAATATATAAAATTAATTAAATGGATATAACAAGCACTGATCTAAAAACCCCATCCAAGTATTAATAGGGGTAGTTTAGGCATTCGAAAAATACACAATTTGAAAAGTCAAACTTAATTAAAGAATTTGATTAGTTGAAAGCTAGTCAACGGGCTTTATTCAAGAAAACAAAAGAAGATAGGTTTTAGTAGAGGAAAAGATAGTTTCTGTAAAGCATCAAGTGTTATTGAGAAAAGAGATTATACAGAAGCAAGAAGAAGAAGAAGATAGAAGGAGACGATCGGAGATATTTGAGAGAGAAGTTTGTTGTGAATTGTTGTATTCTTTTCTTATTAGTTACAATGATTTGTTACAAGCTATATATAATAACATTTGGTAGCTTACACTTTAAGTAACAATATAACCAATGTAACTAACTTCATGATCTTTTGACACTTGTCCATTTCATAACCATTGGATCTTAATACTCCAAACATCCCTCCTCAAGCTCAGGGGCAGAGAATTGAAGCCTGAGATTGGCACAATGAGTCTGAAATAGAGGAGCAGATAATCCTTTGGTGAGTATATCAGCAAACTGCTCGTTGGAAGAAACAAAATGCACCTGCAGTTTCTGGTTTGCAACCCGTTCTCGAACAAAATGCACATCAACCTCGATGTGTTTTGTACGTTGATGCTGAATAGGATTTAAGGTCAAGGCGATGGCAGACAAGTTGTCACAAAAGAGAAGAGGCGTGTCTTGAACTGGAACATGCAGAAAATGCAACAGTTGATGGAGCCAATCAAGTTCAGCAGCGGTAGTGGATAATGCCCGGTATTCAGCTTCTGTGGATGAACGAGAAACAGTAAGTTGTTTCTTGGAAGACCACGAAATTGGATTAGATCCTAGAAACACAACCATCCCAATAGTCGATCGCCGATCATTCGGATCGCCAGCCCAATCTGCGTCACTATAAGCAGTAATATCCAAAGAACCCTTGACATAATGAAGACCACAACCTCGAGTAGCTTTGAGATACCGAAGAATCCGTTTTACTGCCATGAAATGAGACTCCATAGGATGTTGCATAAACTGGCAAACCTGATGAACGGCAAAGGCAATGTCAGGTCTAGTGAATGTTAAGTACTGTAACGCTCCAACTAAGCTGCGATAAAGGGCAGGGTTATTATAAGGTTTGCCATCATCTTTGAGCAGCCGGTTGTATGGCAGGCATGAAGTTGCACAGGGTTTAGACAGTAGCATATCAGCCTTAGTTAACAAGTCTGTGACATATTTGTCTTGAGAGAGAAATAAACCATCAGTCTTCTGCACAATCTGAATCCCCAGAAAGTAGTGTAGGGTGCCCAGATCTTTGATATCAAACTCTCGTGTAAGGGAGTCAATGACCTCAGTAATTGCATGTGGTGCACTGCCAGTAAGAATAATGTCATCCACATACAAGAGTAAAATCACCACAGAGCTGTCAACAACCTTTACAAATAATGAGGAATCGGCATAAGTGGATTTGAACCCCAGAGATGGTAGAAAGCTCGTAAACCTCTCATTCCAAGCCCTTGGTGCTTGCTTTAAGCCATATAAGGACTTATGTAAACGGTACACATAATCTTCATGTTTGGAATTCACAAATCCGGGTGGTTGAGTCATATATACTTCCTCTTGCAGGATACCGTGGAGAAAGGCGTTTTTCACATCTAATTGCCGCAATGGCCAACCAAAATGTGCAGATAATGCTAGAACAAGTCTTACTGTCGTAGGTTTCACAACCGGACTAAAAGTCTCCCCAAAATCGATACCGGCTTCTTGATTAAACCCTTTAGCTACTAGGCGAGCCTTATACCTCCCAATAGAACCATCAACATTCTTTTTGATCTTGAAGACCCATTTACAGCCTACTAAGTTCTTATGGTGGGGTAGAGGTACTAGAGACCATGTACCTTGATTTTGCAAAGCTAAAATCTCATCTTGCATAGCCGCAGACCACACCGGGGACTTTAAGGCAGACTTATAAGTGGCAGGCTCCACTTGACTCAGATCAACCCCTCCATGTTCATGCAGATCAGCTAAAAGGGCAATTTTCTTGGAAATACCATTCTTGGACCGTGTCTGCATAGGATGGAGATTCAGTGGTGGTATAGATAGTACCACTTGCAGATGGTCCGGGTGGAATTCAGGTACCACAGGGAGAGTGGTAGACAAGGGCTGTGTAAGTGCAGCAACAATGGATTGACTAGAGCTTGAGTCTTCAGAGTTTGAACTTGGAGCAACAGCTGAGATGGAATGAGGCTCAGGAGAGGCTTGATGCATATCAGTATTTGACAGAGGACTAAGTGGAGCATTGGAATCGGGATGTACAGTACCATGAGATGAACCAAAACTAGATGAATTTGGAGGTGTTGGGAAACTAAGAACATTATTATGATCTGGAACTGGAAAATGGGAAGGTATGAGTGATGGTAATGGTGCAGAAGTGACAGATTGGTATTTAAGGACCAATGACTTGTAAGGAAACTCAGTTTCATCGAAAATCACATGTCTTGACACATAAACTTTCTTCGTAGCCACATCATAACAAAGATACCCCTTATACTTAGATGCATAACCTAAGAAGACACACTTTGTTGTTCTAGGGTCTAATTTAGTGCAAGTGTATGGTCTTAACCATGGATAACAAGAACACCCAAACACTTTCAAGTGTTGAATTTCAGGGAAAGAATGATACAGCAACTCAAATGGAGATTTATGATCTAATGTTGGGGATGGCATGCGATTGATCAAATAGACTGAAGCTTGACAGGCAAAGGACCAAAACAGGGATGGTAATGAAGCTGTTTGTAACAAGGTAATGGATGTTTCAACGATATGCCTATGTTTTCTCTCTGCTGTACCATTTTGTTCGGGTGTGTGAGGGCAAGACATCTGATGCTTTATTCCTTTATCAAGAAGAAATTGTTGAAGGACCTTACTTATATACTCACCACCACCATCACTTTGAAGAGCTTTTATAGTAGTATGAAACTGATTTAGAATGAAATTGTAGAAGGACACAAAAGTTGCAGAAACATCACTTTTATTGCAGATCGGAAACAGCCAACAGTACTTAGTACAATGGTCAACGAAAGTCACATAATATTTGAATCCCTCAAAGGACACACAAGGAGCAGGGCCCCACACATCACTATGGACAATATCAAATGGGTGTACAGACTTTGAAACGGACGGAGAGAATGGTAGTTTACTAAACTTACCCTCTAGACAAGTTTGACACAATGAAGGAATACTATCAGCAACACAAGACACTTTGGAATTCCTTAAAATCTGAGAAACTATGGAATTAGAAGGATGACCGAGCCTCTTATGCCAAATACTGACTGTGACCTGTTTTCCAAGAAAAGCTACAGGTTGTCCTGTATAGTTGACTGAAGAAGCACGCGGTGAAATGATGGGATACAATCCATTGTTACACAACCCTTTGTAGAGAATCCTCCCTGTGGCTTTGTCCTGAATCCAAAACGAAAAAGCATCGAAGATCAACCAACAGTTATTATCCAAACAAATTTTATGGACAGACAGTAAGTTTTGTGACAGGTTTGGAACATATAAAACAGAATTGAGCTTGATAGGCTGCATTGGAGTTTTTAGGAGAGAATAACCAATGTGAGAGATAGCTAAACCTTCACCATTAGCTGTTTGAATTACTTCATTGGCGGGATAAGGAGTTGCTAAGGAAAGAGTGCTCAATTCGGAAGTCATATGGTTATTAGCACCAGAGTCAGTGAGCCAAACTTGTGGTTGTTGTGCCGGTGCAGATGGAACTGAGAATTGAGAAGTAGCAGCATGCATTGCATTCAATTGATTAGACGAATTCTTCTGAAAACAAGTTTCTGCACTATGATAAGAATTGCCACAAATCTGACAACCGGAAGGAGCAACAGCACTCCTATATCTGCAGGTATCAGCAAAGTGATTATTTTTACCACAAATCTGACAACCTTGTAGTGTGATTGTATTCCTGAACCGGCAAGTAGACGCCAAATGATTATTCTTCCCACAGATCTGACATTGGTGATTCTGAAAACCATAATTTGGAGCTCTTGGTGGAGATGTACCCAGAATTCCAGGAGCAGAATTCGAATGAAAATTCTTGTTGTTGCCAAACTTTGAGTGGAAGTTGGAATTGAACCGATTTCGACCCTTATTGTTATTGGTGAATGACTTGTAAGCAGTAGAATTAGGACTGCTATGAGTACCACTAGCAGCAGAAAAAGACTGATGCTTGGGAGAAAAACCATTACTTTGTGCCATTAATGCAGATAACACAGGAGAATTCGTGCCATTTTCAAGCAAAGCTTCTTCAGCAAGCAATTGAGAACGAAGATCTTTCAATGAGATCATAGTCTCACGACCCCTAATCACAGATCGTATGGTATTGAATTCAGAAGGTAAACCATTGAGTGTAAGAATCACCATGTCATCATCATCAAAGAATACACCAGCAGCAGACAATAAATCTCTTGCTTCTTTAATTTTCTGCAAATATAATGTGACAGAATCATTACCCTTCTTTATTGTCTGAAGCTCAGATTTGAGTTGAAAGATACTCGTTCTTGTGACTGTAGAGAACTGATCTTTAAGACGATTCCACAGTTCTTTAGAGCTAGTGCTTCCAATTACACAAGAGACTGCAGCCGGAGACAAAGTCGCAGTAAGTAATTGCATTAAGGCCTTATCATGCATCTTCCATATCTTGTAATCGTCAGACAAAACCCTAGCAGAAGAATCACCAGACGAAATAGCCGAATGATCAGAAGAATCTTGACTGAATTGAGCAGGACAAGGTATTGACCCATCAACGAACCCAATTATGCTATGGCCTTCAAGTAGGAGCTGCATCTGGAAATGCCAAGCCAAATAATTCGTCTCATCCAGTTTCACATTTACCGAACTCGAAACAGATGAGATCAAGGACGCAATCGGAGATTGTAAGATTTGTAGCTGAGACGCTGTTACCATTGTTGCAAATCGTCGAGAAATCACAGATAATCGTGTCTGAAACCAAATCACAAACAGTTGGTGTGCACGTTTGGAGAACGGAAGAACCAGACGTAGAGTAGCAGAGAACACTCGCCAAATACCAGAAACTGAACAACAATATATCAATATACCAGAAGAACAATTACAGTAGCGGAAGCAATTGGAACCAAGATCGACACCACCGCCAAGTTGTTATGCGGATTTCGGCGAAGATACCATGTAAAGCATCACGTGTTATTGAGAAAAGAGATTATACAGAAGCAAGAAGAAGAAGAAGATAGAAGGAGACGATCGGAGATATTTGAGAGAGAAGTTTGTTGTGAATTGTTGTATTCTTTTCTTATTAGTTACAATGATTTGTTACAAGCTATATATAATAACATTTGGTAGCTTACACTTTAAGTAACAATATAACCAATGTAACTAACTTCATGATCTTTTGACACTTGTCCATTTCATAACCATTGGATCTTAATACTCCAAACAGTTTCAAGGGATAATATCAAAATTTCAATTATTTTTATTAGTGATATATTATTTAATTTACAAATTTTGAGTCTTCCTAGCATTACTGTTTTAACGAATATGAAACTACATCACAATGATTTAAATTTGAATGCACCGATGGTGTGCTCTAGCGAACTTGCCTAATCTAAGTTTTTTAAGATGGGGCTACTTAAACAACTTGGAACTACAAGGAGACGCTAACCAATTTGCCTAATCTACGTCGGCTATGATAGAGGCCTCTTTAGTAAATATATAAATATTGGAAAGAAAGCTAGCTAAATATTGCCTTGTTACAAAATCTTGGGCTTTTAAACCCGAAGACATAATACAATCTACTAAATTATATAAAGTTCATGGGCTACGGTCCTAACCGATCCAAGCCCTGACGGGCCAAATCCGACCCGGGATCAACCCTCAAGGCCCACTCAAATTCCTCTCTGGCTTCCTCCCTCATCCTCTTCCACTCGTAACACTGACCCAACAGACAAAACGCCGTCGCATCCCCCTCCGCCCGACCCAGCCCGACCGCATCCGCCAGGTCTTCAACCGCTGAGTCCACCCGCCGCCTTCGGTTCAGCCCGAGCTTTAACTCGGCCCTCTTCACCAGAGCGTCCCCGCGCTCCTTCTCAGAGAGCGTCTTCACGCACGGCGGCGACAGGGCCGCGTCAAGCGATTTCAGCGCGGAGGTCTTGTGCCCCAAGAGATAGAGCGATAGGGCTTTGAAGATGTGTGGGCCCGGATCCCTGGGCGAGAGAAACAGCGCCTTCTCGGCCTCCATCAAGGCTTTTTTGGCGTGGGCCTGGGATTGGGCCTTGTGGGGAGTGGACCGCGCTCGGGTCAGGAGCTGCGACCCGTGGATGAAGTGGCGGGTCGATTGGAGGTTGGCTCGGTTGTTGGTTCGGAGCTTGGTAAGGGCGTTTCTGGAGAGTTTGTGTATGCCGAAGAACACCGCTAGGGTTTAGGATCAGAAGGCCGACCCGCAGCACAACCTCTGGTGTCATTAGATTGAACGGCTGTGATTGAAACAGTGATGGGTTGATTGTTATCCAATTGGATCTGGGTCGTTGATTTGAGTTTGTCGCAGAGAACAGAGGCGAACTGAACCTTGGTGGCTAGCTTACGGGTTGGTGTTTGTGCATAATGATGCGCATGGTGCTTTTACAAATATTTATTTTCCTTTGGTCCCAAATTTGTCCTTTTTTACATTAATGAACCAGTGCAAAGATGGAGTAACAAATTGATCGAGGAAGACTTTCAACTTGATTCGGAACTGTTTACTTGATGAGAGAACATAAATACAACCATCATGGGGTACACCTTGTTCTAACAAAAGTAACTTCCTTTTGCTAGATATTACGACATGTTATGTTGCCAGGTTATCAATCACGATCGTTCAACTAGTGAAGCATTGATGGCATTCAACGTTTGAATGTACAATGTTCCAATTGATCGTTTGGTAACATAACATACCATGCCACAACGATAACAAAATGCCACTTTTCCTAGTATTCTCTACAAATATGTAGCAATCAATCAACAATTGCTTCAATTTGAGAGCCTGAGGAGATACACAGCAAAGGGGTACTACAATCCCAAAACTTCCACACTAACAGCTGACAATGCAACAACAACAAGAGGCTGCAGGAGAAAGAGGAATGGAAAGCAAAGGCAGTCTACTGATCCAACACGAGTTGCCGGTGGCGGTTGAGATCGCTGAGGTAATTCGAACAAGTGTAGTCTTCCAAGTCACAAGACTCTAGAACCAGTGATCTCACTGCTGTAGACTTCTGTCTCAACTGATCTGCGACGCCACCCTCGCCCTTTAGCATCTGCACTGCCTGCACTCTCACCAATTTGCATCGTTAGTCCATCTTGCTTAACGGTTCGAAAACAAATTAACCGGAAACAAGAAACTGGTCATACCCGATTCATATACGGACGCCTTGTGGATTGATGACTGATGCACATTGAAGCCGTCACCATGGCTCTTTTCATCTCAATCGGATCATATGCATCTTCTAACAGAGGATCTGCTAGCTCCTTCATATTACTTGCATCTAGAAGCGGCTTTGCCTGTGTATAACACAAGAAAAATTGGCTATTGAACTTGAGATTTAATGATACAATGACGTTGCTGTCCTAATTCTAACCCTTTTTGGCACCCGTAAGCATTTGGCAAAGGCAAAAGTGGGGATAAAAATGCTATTTAGTTTTACATAACAGATGGTTACCCAGGTCACAAGGCTTTGCTGAGTTGAATCAACTGCACGGCGACCTGTTATGAGCTCCAGTAATAAAACCCCATATGCAAACACATCAGTCTTCTCGTCGACAATTCCATGCATGAAGTACTCTGGAGACAAGTACCTGAAACAATTTGAAGGTCTGTTAGCCTAAAAATATCTACGACAGATGAAAGTTAGCAATCATAACTGACGGACAATTGAAACTGTGCCCTAACCCGAATGTGCCTTCAATAGGGAATACAACATGGTGAGTCCATTTTTCAGGGAGCCACTTTGCTAGTCCGAAATCAGATATCTGCAGTAACAGTAAAATAGAACTCCGATTACATTTAGAAAATCCATTAAGAAGCATATCTGAGAAGTTAACCAGACCGGAAGAACACAAAGAATACTTGAGCTTCATAATCTTCGGTTAGTAATATATTAGAGGCCTTGATGTCCCGGTGAATGATGCGCCTGTGGCATTCGTGATGGAGATATCGCAAACCTTCTGCTATCCCAATTGCTACCTTAAACCTGATCTTCCAATCCATACATTCTGCTGTACCTGATACGCAGAATATCTTCCCATCAGCGAAACTGAAATACGATACTGGAAGGAAAAAAAAAAACAGATTAAGAAACTCAGAAGACAAATCCGGTACCAAAGAGTAGAGAAGCTAAGCTGCCGTGTGGGGAAAATTGCAGGACAAGGTGCAAACCACTGTCGATGCCAAAGCCAAGTAGGCGAGCAGCATTCGGGTGTCTTATGTGTGCAATAATCCCAACCTCAGCCAAGAAATCGCCAACTCGATCCTCGTTTTCTTTCTCTTTCTCTTTCTTCATTAGCCTCTTGACTGCTACAATTGTACCATTGGATAAGAACCCCTTGTAAACTTCTGCTTGCCCACCTTTGCCAATCAGGTTCTCTGCCGAGTACCATGCAATCACAACTCAATAAGAATTCTATTCACAAGCGAATAACAAAATCGAAAATAAGGCTCACCGGGTTTGAAATTGGCAGTAGCAGCAGCAAGCTCAGCATAATCAAAGTTCCTCCATGACGGCTTCGTAATGGACATCCCTTCAGCTCCTTCCTCCTCCTCATCCTCGGCGTTCCAAATCCGAGCCAGTCTCCTCCTCAAGTTCCTCCTGGAAAGTTCATAGCTGGCACCCAATATGGGAATGGTCGAAAACCGCCTCGCTGACTTCTTCTTCAAGGCATCGAACATTCCCTTGCCTTTCATCTGCAACCCAATGCTGATGTCTCGCATTAGCGTCTGGCCCATCGTCTTTTCGGAACAAGAAGATGTGCCGCAGCTGCTGCCGCTGTAGTCCGAGTCCGTAATGGGGATTTCCAACACGCCCCGCGGTGACGACTCGTCCTCACACGACTCGATCTTCCTCGGATCGCCTTGTGACTCTGATTCCATTTCTGGGTTTCCTTTCGTTTCTCCTAAGGTCTCTGCCATTGCAATGCCCCACCAAATCGTTACTAAATGAACAAAAAGAAAAAAAGAAAAAAAAAAAAAAAAGAGCAAAAACAAAGACAAAAATGACAATGAATGATTAGACTATGTATTGGCTAAAACAGCGTGTTCCTCCTTCTGCAGCCCAATTTTGAACCATCATTCTCGTAATTTAAATGAGATTAATTAGAACATCCCTCGAGTCAATAAATACAACAATGTTGGAAAAAAAATGTATGTAACAATGAAAGATTGCAAAATATCAAAACACCTTGAGGGCTTGCAGCACAAGCCAGCCAAAAAAAAAGAAACAGGAAAAAGAGGAGCATATACAAAACTTTTCTTTTGCTTTTTCAGGTTGATATACCAAAAATTCCCATTCATTTTTCGCAGCCGGGCCGCCAGTGTCCTTGCAACGCACCCGCCGCCGCAAACACACAAAAAAAACCTGAAAACAGAGGAGGAGCAGAGCATACCTTCCGCCGTCATGGTTAAGGCTTGGCAGAGTTTCCCAAATTACTAAACCAGAAGAAGAGAGAAGAGGCCTTCCTGAAAACAAAAGGAGGAAAGACTCCACTACATTGGGTTGTGGAGGGAGAAAGAGATGGAAGAAGAAGAAGGAACGAGAAGAAGGAAGAAAAATGCAGAGGGCAAATTTCTAGAGAGAGAGAGTTTGAAAAATGGGATATCTTTAGAAGGTGGTTATTCTTTGAGGATCAACATAGGGCACCCAAAATTCCCCCCCAATTACCAACTTAGGTGTCATTGGAATATATACGCGCACACACATATACACACACGCATATGTGGGTGTGTATGCATATATTTTGCTATATTTATACACCTGCTCTACTGTGCATTTGGATATGTTGTACCCAAAACATGTTGATTATTAATTCAAATGGTTTTTTTATTTTTGTTGGGGTGGTGATGTAATCGCAGCCGTTGCTTTTAGGGCTCGTGATTTTTGCCGTGATGAGAGGATGGACTGGGGATTTAACGAGCCAAAGGGCAACTGCCAACGGATGTAAATTGTAATCTGGCTTTTTTAGGAGCAAGTTAAATGAGTTTCCTTTTTTGTTAATTCTTATCCATAATTGTCTGTTGGACAAAGAAGAAGAGATACGGTCTCACGTATGTCAACTCACGCAAGGGCGTGTATAGAAAGACACGTATGTCAACTCACGCAAGGGCGTGTATACTCATATATCTTTGTAATATCAACAAAAAATATCTACCAAACTTCGACGAATTCCTCCCAAACGTAAAATTATATTAAATTTAAATAATAAAATCCTGATATATGTAAAAAGGAAATAAAAAATTTTTGTATGGATTTTTCAAGAATTTACAACTAATATGACTATATGAATGTAGGTTAAATTGTGTGGTCATGTCATCAGGTGGTAATTGGTATAATCTTTTCACATGTTATAATATGAGTGAGTTTTATTGATATTGTTCTCTAAAAGTTAAAAATATAGATTAATCTTTTCACATGATATATATTAACACATAAACTGATAAAATTTATCAAATAAAATGATCAAATTTCAAATGTTATATATACAATATAACTAGTAAAATGATCAAATTTCGATATTGCACAGCAAGTTTTCGAGATGTACTTGGCATTTCTTGCGTATATATAATTTTCATTCTAAATTAATCCTTTTTTTCTTTTTTTTTTTGGCTTTTAGCTAAAATGGTTCTTGAGATTTGCATAACTCTTCACTTTGATCCTTGGGATTTGAAATCAATAGAAGTGGTCTCTGAGATTGTCCACCATCAATCTGTGACATCCCACATCGCCTAGGGGAGTGATCCTTAAATGTATATTCTCATCCCTACCTAGCACGAGGCCTTTTGGGAGCTCACTGGCTTCGGGTTCCGAAGGAACTCCGAAGTTAAGCGAGAAAGGGGCTAGAGCAATCCCATAATGGGTGACCCACTGGGAAGTTGCTCAGTGAGTTCCCAAAAACAAAACCGTGAGGAAATGGTAAGCCCAAAACGGACAATATCGTGCTACGGTGGTGGAGCGGGCCTGGGAAGTGATCCGCCTCGGGCCGGGATGTGACAAATCAGTTTGGTCATTCGGTGAAAATTATGTTAAATAAGGATCAAAAGGACAAAATTATCCTCAATTTAATAAACAATAAGCCAAAATGATTTGACAAAAAATGAGGGTATTTTTGTCATTTTAACCTTATTTTATGGATATTTTTCACTGAATGACCAAAATCATTAAATGTGGACAAACTCAAGGACCAATTCTATCGATTTCAAATCATAGGGACCAAAGTGAGGAGTTATGTAAATCTCAGGAACCAATTTGGCTAAAAAACCTTTTTATTTTTATTTTTTATCAAGGCCCTTTGACTTTTGTCCACGACATATGTTAATTTTAAAAATGGAAAACTTATTAATCATTTTCATATATTTCTAGGGTTTAAGTACATTATTTTTTTTGTTAGAACTATGTAAAGAACAATATTACTTGGCCAATTTTTTTTCATGGTCCTTGTGGTGACACGGCATTTTTAATGTGACCCTTGTGGTGAAAAGGCTTTTAATTAAACTCTCATGGTGAGCCTTATTAGCTATTGAGGTCCAAATCCAAACTTTAGTTAGTCGTCCATTAAATAAACTCACATGACTATCACACGGAGGGTCAAATTCGCCATTTCAATTCAAATTACATCACATTCCATGGACATCTAGTATGAGTTAGGGTTTAACGGAAATTAGATTTCATAGAAAAAAGATTGAATGTAAAGAGTGAAACTAAACCTGTAAAACCATGTCAATGGCTAGGAGAAGAGGTGAAAGTGAAGCCGTGTATTTGGTATGATTTAATTTCGTTTGGAAATCATAATACTTCTAATAAACCATTGTTTTTTTCAATGCCAACACGTCTTTGATCATGAGTTAGAGTCTTAGTCTTAGTTGAATTTTCATTCTTGTATCAATTTGTACCAGTCCGAATACATATATGCCTTTCAATTTTGTCTTTAACCAGTAGTGTGGTTTGATGCACGCCAGTAGTTGGCTAGTACACAACCTTTCAATTTTTTTCTTAATCTTCTTTGAATTTTAATTATTTAAGTTTCTTATGCTCTTGAATATGCAGAGGGCAGACGTGAAAATTGAATTTTCTGCACTGCCTTTCACCCATTGTCTTCAATTCTTTAATTCTGCAATGCTTTTCACTCGTCTGAATGCATAAACTGCAATGTCGTTCACTCGTTGTTTTTAATTCTTTATGTTATTCTTGTAAATTACCTCTCATTTTCACTTGGTTCAATTTGCTTTGTGCACTAGAATCAGATGCCAACTTTTTAACTCACAAGAAAAACAAGTGTATGTCATAACTCACCCAGAAAGAACAAGTGTATACCTAAGTCATACTAGATGTCTATGGAATATGATATAATTTGGATTGAAATGATGTATTTGACCAATCCATGTGATAGTCACATGAGTGTTTTTAACGAAAGACTAATGGAAGTTTGGATTTGGATCTCAATTGCTAACAGGGCTCACCACGAGAGTTTAATTAACAGCTTTTTCATCACAAGGGTAACATTGAAAGTGGTGTGTCACCACAGGGACCACAAAATTTTTTTTGGCCATATTACTTTATTATTGATTTTTAAGTAATTATTATATTAAAAAAATATTATTTGAATTTGTCTAATTTTTATAATTTGTGAGATATTAAGTGTATAAATGGAGGGTTTAAATTCTTTAAATGATGTTGAATACCTCTACCAAAATATTTTAACAAATAAAATTTCAATTCAACAATTAAGTTAATTAGAGACCAAAATCAAAATGACGGTAAAGTAAATATGTGCGCATGCAAGAAGAAAATAATAGCATGAGGTGGTTGAATCATGTATTAGCCGAAAAGGCATTTTATTCTATCACAATATTCCAACAAGAGAAAGGTTTTGATTTTAAGAGATGTTCTCATGCTCAAGCCTCCTAAGGTCACATTGTCCTCCAGTTAATATTTACACGTGATATGTGACAAATCACGTATTGGTGTTGGAAGCCAAAAGTAGGTTCTCCATGACCCATCTGAAGGTCAAGTGGTGCAGCCTAACAACATAATTACAAGAGATTGATTATTTTTTTCTATTGATCTTATTACCAACCTTGTCACAACGTAAACGAGGAACTATTATATGTTAATATTGACTTCTTTGAAAGTATGATTAGTTGTAGTTTCGGTATGTTAAATAAAAGAAATAACTACCACTTAGTACTACGTTTTAGTGATATTTCTATTCATTTGTAAGTAAGAAGTCTTACGTTCAATTTTCGCCATAGGTGAATTTGAACCACATTATTGCTAGCCCATTGTGAGGCTAAGCCTAACCACCCCTCCCTTAGTGTAGATAATATCGATTGTTTCAAAAAAAAAAAAAAAACTGAAGGAAATGAACCTATCATAATTGTAACCACCACGGAGTAGTCCAGTGGTTGGGGATGAATTTCAGGCTTGAATTCCACACGACACGTCCTGGGTTCGATTCCCACCGTTGGTGAATCGCACAATGATGATCAAGAGGAGGTTGAAATGCCTCTATTAGTCTTCCCAGTCTCCAAAATAATGGACTACCATGAGAAAGCTACTAACTGGTCATTTTTTATTTTTAAAGAAAAACTCTCATAATTGTATTACCGGAAGAATTTCTAATTAAGAAATCAGCAACAGAATCACCATTGGTTTTAATACTATCATTAAAATTAATTTGCACAAAATCTCCATTTAGAGGTTTCAAGCTATACTCTTGTTAATTTAATGAATAAAAAAAAACCAGCCGAGCAAAAATCAAAGAAAAAAAATCTCTTCTGCTAGCCCTTGCTTTTGGCTTTGGGGTCCACGTCAATTTTCTTGACAATAATTTTTGGTCCCTCACCTCTCTTCCTATTTGTTTACTTTATTCAGTGAAAAATTGTTGTCGTGAAACATTATAATGGTTGTGATAATCGTCGTTTTTTGGCCTACGCACATACGAACACAAGGTTTGGATCTAGTTATCATCTTCACCTTCGATGTGAGGCTGAAGCTAGATGTCGGATTGCATTCATTTAGCTAGTACAACAATATAGCCGATGCAGTGCTATGGCTCTCAGATATCCAAAGGATGTGGAACGACGACATGATTTTATCTTTTTATTTTGTTCACTGTTTAATAATTTTCAGGAATTGTGTTGAAGATTTGGTTTTGATTTTTCTCTTTAGGAGAGTTGGTTCAGTTTGATTTTTGTTTTTGTGTGCTACCTTTCTTTTGAATTTATGTGTGAAGGGTAAAGCCGTTTGATTTGCTGGATCTACTTGGTTTTCCATGATCGTGATGGTGATTAGGTGATGCGATTAGACTAATGGGCATCGTACTCTCTGTCTCATTATGATTTGAGATTTTTGTTCTCACATAATCTCAGTGTAGCACGAGATTTAATGATTTTATTGATCTCTATAATCTTACGGTTTCAGATGATCTTAGCTTTCAACGAGTACTTGAAGTTTACTCATTGCTTTACTACTAGTGATGTTTCATAACATGTATTTTTAATGCCCATTTATCAATGAATGGAATATCGTACTTTAAAAAAGAAAAAATTTAGTATCATTGTATGGTTTTAAAATTTTAATTAACTTTTGCTGGCCTCAAATTGTCCAACACACAGTAATAAATAATTCTAAAAACAGACAAGTACTTGAACCCAGCAGTTGTCAGGTTACGTAAGAACTGTCCGACTTGGTTAAAATATGACATATTTCTAGATTTGCAAACTGTGTCCTATGACATTGGAGGAACCTTATAATTGTTAATGCTGCAAAAAATTGAAAATATGACAGATTATAGGTTCGATCTCATTTCATATGTCAAAGAAAAAAAAAAGGCGTAACTAATCCTCTCATTTTTTTTTCTAATAGAAACTAAATGTTTAAATTTTTAGAAATTTTATTTAAATATCATAAAGAGAAGTAACACCGTATTAATCAATGCCGTCGCAAAATTTAAACAACTCAAAAACATAAATTAAATCAGTTTGCTATAGCAGTAAGTCCATTCTTTCGTGATATGAGTAAGCATAATGTATTGTAATTTTAATAGATATTTGAAATGATGATGTCGCTATCATAAGCATTAGCACAAAGATTATAGTTAAGTGGGTGAACTAAACCGTTAGTATGACTCAATTGGGAAATTACTTTATATTAGACATGACATACATTTGTGGCCATAACCCAAGACTGACCAACCTCACCAAGTAAGTGGGGAATGTCTTTTGATATCAAGATAAATAATGTAATCCAAAAACCGGATTTTTATATGATTCCCTCGATCATACGAGATTTCTTTGTATTTTAAAGGGTTTAAGAAACACGAGAGTGAGTGAAACAGATTTATATGATTTCTAGCCTCAACTTTCACTTGATATATAGTTTCTGATCGATTTTGGTGCTCCAAAGTTCAAAGTGGGACACCAACTCAGATAAAATCATAAAGAAAAGAGAGAGGATTTCAAGGATGATACCAATGTGCGTGGTTTGGTTAAGGGATGCCTAGCATGGCTTCCTAGTAGTTTTAGGCATTTTGCAGCAGCGTTAGTGAGTTTAACTTTTACATACAAGAATAAGACACATTTAGTTTGATTCTTATATTATTTTTTTATTTTTTGGAAAACCTGAACGGTATAAGGGAGATTTTTTTTATAGCAAAAAAAGAAGTTACACCTAGTTAGAGGGGATATAAACCTCACTCTTCATAAAACAGAGACAATAAAAGAAGGGGGGAGATATGAAACCTATCCCCTCTAAAACCAAATCTAAAAGTCTAAACTTACAAAACAAGCTGAGCAACACCGCAAAGTTAGGAAAAAATATGGATGTCGAGATGCACAATAATTTGAGAAGCGGTAGTTGAGCAAGCCAACATAGTTCGAAAACAAAGCAACACGAGCTGCCGACGGAGGAGAATCATACCAAGTTAAAGTTGGAGAAGTCAAACTCATGTTTGCAAAATTATCTACAACAAAATTTCATTCGCGATATGTGAGATGTGTAGAAAGTCATTTTCCGAATGCGGACCTAACAATTAAACCATTGTGTACAAAGAGGCAAAGGAGGATCAAAATCAAATGATTGAAGAGCAAAAATAACACTAGAGCTGTCACTGTCCAACCAAAGACAATGCTAACCCCGCTGATATGCAACTCTACACCAATAATAATTGCAGATAATTTTGCAAAAAAAGAGTTGTGATGACCAACCATTAACAGAAACCACCAAGAAAACTACCATGACAATTCCTAAAAAACTCATCCACAAGCAGCAGATCAGGTTTCCTTTAGACAAACCATTTGTATTAAGTTTAATCCAAGGAAATCAAGGAGGATACCAAAGGATAAGAAGGATAGTAGGCGCCTTGTGAGAGATAGGTTGGATCCTCAAAGAAGAGATGATTCGAGTGTCAAAACCTTGAGAGTAACCAAGAATAAATTTCCCACCATGAACAATCATAGAATTGATTATTCATGTAGAGACGATGAAAATAGATTGGTAGACCTTAAAAAATAAACCTATTTCGAGCCTTCTAAATAGTTGTAATAGTAGAAAGACCCGCAAAAATCCAGATATTGTGCAACTGTAGGAAAAAGGGCTTACGAACATAGATATCCTAAAACACAGCCAACAAATCTGAAAGAGGCAAAAGGTACCAAATTGGCATGCTAACCACCTCCAAAGCTGTCTAGATATCTAACAGTCGAAGAAAAGATGAGTAGTATATTCTTCACAATTACGACATAAATAACAAATGGATACTAAAGAAGTGCCACCTCGTTACAGCGCTCCCTCAGTATGAAGTTTATCATGAAAGCCGTCAAGCCAAAATAGATAGTTGTGTTGGAATAAAATGTTGCCAAATAACCTTAACCTAAACACAATCACTATGTTTCCTTTGAATAAGCTGATAACCAGAAGAAAAGGAAAACTTCCCTGTAGGCGAAGGCTCCCAAATAAATTTGTCATCCTCGACATTTAAAGGCAAATGTAGACGTAAAATCTATTGCACTATAGAAGGGAATAAATTTATAAAATAATCTCGCAAAGACCAACTCTATGCTTCAATAACATCTGTAACTCGAGGAAAAACCTTAGGTGAAATGATCGAAGATAAAGAAGGGATAATAGTAGTTTCATCTAACCATTTGTTGAACCAAAAGGAAACTAACCTCCCATCACTAATAATCTAATGACTATTATTATTCAAAATTTGCATGCTTTAAATCATGCCACACAGAAGATTGTGAATAGATATTTTGGTTTTCGTAAGGTGAAAAAGAAAAATACTGATAAGCGAAGGAACTCCACAGAAAAGAGGATTGTAAAGCATCCCATCCAAAACTAAGCAAAGACGCCAAGTTCAATGAAGCTAAATCCCCAAGATCAAGCCCACCTTCATGTTTAGGTGTCATGCCCCGATCCCGACATACGTCCAAGATTAACATGTGACGTCAGCACAACCCTGTTTATTTATCATGTCTCGTATTTGAGACAAGACCAAAACTAATCAATGATTTAACCACACATTCATTTACTTTTATTTCATGGCTACATCTAACCTTAGTGTTAGATTGCCTACGTACCCCAAGAAGGGATCAAGCTATTCGTAGTTCATCATTCACTAAACTCAGACATTTATCCTAGTGCATTGTAACAGGAAGGCATAGCATTCCTCAATCAATTATTGGGACTTGACAAGCATGAATTACTAGATTCAGGGCTACATAACAAACCCAAATGACAATCAAGATTTCCATTTCATCCATCGCATAACTCACTATGTTTCAACTTAATACCGCAATCCATAGCATGTAACATATCAAATAACCAACGAAGCACAATATTATTCTCTAGCCACATTGGTCAAATAATCAAATCATAATAAAAATAATCATATCCAACATCATTCCCCAATCACTCCAATTAATCAATTCCATGAATCACAGATGCACGATATTAACATTTAACCACATTAATCAATCAAGAAGATCACATATCAATTCACGAAATTTAATAAAGGAATTCTACATAATTCCCTAACTGGATTCCAAGTAAAAACATAACAAATCTAATTTATAAACATAATGTCCACTGTGAGCAACTCTTATTCACTCGAATCTAGGGGCCGGACCAACTTTATGGAAGTGAGCAAGAGTAGGGATTCCAGACCACTCAATGGAATCCAACTAAACTATGGTCGCCTATCGAAATGTACCAAGTACAACTAATCCTCATAACCCTAGGTAGGTAGTGATCATCCATCACGGATATACCAAGCGTGATCACCCCTAGAATGCATATGGTCCCCCATTGTGGATATACCAAGCAAAACTATAAGCATAATCTAAGCGTGCAGGCAGTGATCACCCATCGCAGATATATCAAGCATGATCACCCCTAAAATATGTTTGGTCCCCCATCACGGATATACCAAGTAGGACCATATCCTAACACTAGGTAGTAATCACCCATTGCGGATATACCAAGCATGATCACTCCTAGAATGTGTATGGTCCCCTATTGCGGATAAATGAAGCAAAACCATATGCATAATCTAATAATGTAGGCAGTGATCACCCATTGCGGATATACCAAGCATGATCACCCCTAACAGTCCGCCATCGTAGATATACCAAGCAGGACTGTATCTTATAGCTCTAGGTAATGATCACCCATCACAGATATACCAAGCATGATCACTCCTAGAATGCGTGTGGTCCCCCATTGCAGATAAACCAAGCGGAACCATATGCATAGTCTATTGTGCAGGCAGTGATCACCCATTGCGAATATACCAAGCATGATCACCCCTGAAATACGTGTGGTCCCCTATCGCGAATATACCAAGCAGGGCCATCCATGTACCACCATGGTGCAGCCAGATCAACACACAACCTATCCTTACCTCAACCCCTATGATTTACAATGTAAGCACAAGCACTAACAATTTATGCATTTCCCATATCTAGGTTCCAAAGCATTGTTTTGAGTTATTAAAACAAGAAACCACCACATTGATCAACTCCTATTCACAAGTGTACACAATTACTAAATGCATCGCTTTCGACTCTAGTCTTAATTAGATTACTTGGGACTACTAATTCACACCATCAGATCCAAGTATTATTTTGATTAACTTGAAATAGCATGATCAAAATAAATGAAACATTTGAATGAAAACACTTCTAGACAAAGTGAAGATGCTATTTACAAATATAGATGTACCTGTATATATAAGCTGTGGCGATTGGTACGTACATATTTCCAGAGATATAAGTAAGTTCATTGGAATATACATACATATACATATGTACACGGTTACTAAACAAGAAAACAATTCCATTCCTTTCAAAATTTATATGTATATATAAGTATTCATTCAACTTCAGACATATGCAAAAGTTCTGATAATGTTATGCCAGTGAGACCTTAATAAGATATTCAATACATATAACAATTACCATATCTGCTTACAACATTTATATCCATAAGGAACAAGGCTATTGCCAACAAAAACGTCTAAATCCAATAGCAACAATCTAAAAGAAAACCATACATGCATACAGAAACCATACATACATGTCACACCATCACAGAACATGCATACAAGATCAAAGAAGGCAACAGACTCTTAGCACAATTATTACAACTAACACATGGTATGATTTTGTAAAAATACAACTATAATATTATGAGAGTAACCATTGAAAGAAAGTCATGCATCCCTTAATTAAAGAGCCTCCCATATAAATGTTGAGTGCAACCGAATATATCTTTGTCTCTATTTCTCTCATTGCATGTCGATTTCACAGTATAGTCTCTATAGCAAGAACATTCACAAAATCAATACTATTAGAGGCTATATTACCAGGTACAACAAAAGAACACACATAAGGAGAGAAAATAGATACCATTACATATTGGAATGCTATTGGTATAATGGCCTTGTGGTATTTTTCTCAAATCCTCTATAACATAAAAAATTATAAACTTTTGGAAGGTGCTTTTAGCTTATCAAATAAGCCTATTAGAGTCATAATTCAACTCTACTTTTCATCATAATTACCAAATTTATGATTAAGAAAAATACATTAAAAGCATAATCATATTTTCATATTTTTACTAAAAACTTGAACATGTGGTATAAGGCCATGCCACCCATTGGCCCCATTCCAGCAGCTTGAGGTTGAAGAATCACCATTTTGCAACCCCATGCAACTCCCTGGATTCCCATTGCTTTGATCATGCTCTGAGATTTTCGATTTTCTCCCCTTCCCTCCCTGAGACTTGGAGTTGATGAGATAATGTGAGAGTAGAAACAGGGAGAGTTCCTGTGAAAGAGAGTGAGGGTTTCTTCTCCCCTTCCCCCCGAAGTCGAGAGAGAACCCGGAACAAAAGAAGGGCGTGGACCCCAGTGAACCCAAATAAGCAATAGATTTTCCTAGAAATCGAGGAATTTTACAAAAAATGCCCTTGACTTTAAAGTCCCGTAAAAACTTCGTTCTAAAACCAAATCTCATTCTGCTTGGGCCTACAGTGTGACAGCACGTCCCGGATTATTCATACCGTAGGGGTGAAATGACGGTTTTACCCCTAGTGTTTTTGTTTCGTTGCGTGGTCGTTTTTGGAAATTGGTTGGCTACTTTTGGACCACACACACACACCCACACTTATTCTCATCCTTTCCCTGTCCTGTATCCCTGTCTCTCTCTCCCTTTTCTTCATCATATACGTACGGACAAGACCAAAACACTCGAAAACATTGTAGATCAAGGAAGAAAATCATACCTTTGTGTTCGTGAGCTTCGTACGAGTGCAACCATACCTATTTCAGGTAAGGAAACCTTTGTTTTCACGTCAAACCCTAGATGTTCAATTCGGGGTACTATTCATGCACACGTAAAATCATGTGTTTTTGGGAATTTCAGGGTTGTAGGAAGCTTGGTGAGGTCCTTAGGAAGCTCAGGGTGGTTCGTTTGAAGGTTTTGGACGTTAGGATCGTGAGTTGCAGGTTTGGCCGGACTTGGTGAAGTTTTTCCGGTGAGATTCCGTTGGTTTTAGTGCTTGGAAGTGGTAAGGTTTTGTTCCTCTAGTTGTAAGCTTCATTTTGGTACCAATTTCATGAAATTTGGGTGAAAAACGAGTGAGAAATGAAGTTTAGAAGTTTTTCCAGTTTTCCGGTGACGGCGACGATGCCGGAGGTTAGCCGGACAAGATGACAGAATATTCCTTCAGTTTGGACGGAATATTCCTAACTGCAGTTAGGTTAACTTTAACAGAATCTGTTAGATTTAACGGAATATTCTTGACAGCGTTAACTGACGCCGTCAGTGTGCCAGGCACATGCTTGCACGTGGGCGGCGCGTGTGGCCGTGCCTTGGCCGGCGCGTGCGACGTCAAAAAATTATTTTAAAAATATGGGGATGTTTGTGAGGTTGAGTAGATCACGTTGTTGTATTCATACACCCCATTTGAGCATTGTATGAGAAGTTATTACCTAGTTTGGGTTATGTGCTTTAAATTAACGTTTTTTTAGTTGTTTTGCATATAGGTGTGACCTATCCCGAGGACGAGCACAGTCACTCGAGGTGAGGGGGTTACGACCCTTCTACATACCAGTGAGTGGGCTTTTGGTTTTCCGTATATACCTATATACTTGTGATTTTCCCAGAAAATGAAATGAAACGTTTATATGTTTTAAATGCCATGCATTGTTTTTGCCTATTTAATTATGCATTAGTAGTGGTATATATATATGTTGGGTGCTGGGGACGCACAGGTAAGTGACAGGTAAGTTATGGTTTATGTTTGTGATTAATAGTGATGTGAGATGCATAGAGAGCTCATAACTTGCACCCTCGGTGTTAGTGCTCCTACTCAGTGTAGGGCACAGTCCTTCACGTGATGTTCACCTCCCGCACCACACGCTCATTCTGGATCCAAGTTAGGTGCATAGTCCTATCGTACAGACCACTATAGGTGGTTCCGACTCGTAAGTGACCCGAGATTATTCGACTAGTCTTCACATGATCGTAGCACTTGAGCGTATTTATTTACACCCAGTCCTATCGTACAGACCACTTTAGGTGGTTCCGACTCGTGTGCAGGTATAGTTAGCGAGTTGGAGACTTGAGCTCTAGATTCAGCCGTACAGGTCACGTTAGGTGACTCCGGCTAACAGATTACATTTCATTGATTGGCATTACCTGGTTTTCTTACATTTTATGTAGAGGCATTCGACATGGCATATTTCTGAGCATGTTTCCTATATGTGCATATATTTTATTTTTTTGGGAAAACTATACAGGTTTTACAACGAGGGGTTAGAACGTTTGATATTGAAATGATTTTTGAAAAGCTTTGTTTTTGCCCACTCACACTTTCTGTTTTGCGCCCCTCCAGGTTCTAGTTTGGATTGCACTTTTGGTGGTTCTCGAAGGATTCTCGACATATCTGACAGATTATCACCAGTGTAGAACCACCTCTGGGTGTGTTTCATTAGTGTTTGTTCCTCTGGACTGCACTAGGTCTTTTGTGCTCTGAATATTATTTTTTTCACACTTACGCTTGCACATGCATGTTATCTACTCAGTGCATAGCTTGGTTTTTATTTATTCGTACTTTTATTATTATTCTTAGCTTCCGCACTGTGCACATGGTTACGTCACCTCCGCGTGACGGCTAGCACGCCCTGATTTTGGTCGGGGTGTCTCATACAGGTTCCTCACGATGACTACTAAAATATTATACTTACTGTGACTTCGTAAGGTCTATGAATTTTTTAGCAATCAATGACCAAAATTCAAATTTCGTAATTAGTTTAAGTAAAATCTAAAATTAATAAAATTAAAATATATTCCAGAAAATAATATAAAGTGCTGCTAATACATAATACGTCAATTACAATAGTGAAATTCAGGAATGGGATTTCACATTAGGTCCACACACCATACTCCAATCAACTGTCATAATTGTTACTAGTGTGAGTTTAATAGACATAAGTGTTAGATAAGAATCAACAATAAATCAAAATATGTATATATATACATATGTGTGTGTGTGCGCGCGCGCGCGTGTTGCATAAATAAATTCGAGATATATATATATATATATATACATATAAATTATATGCTAATCATCAAATAAATTACAACCATGTATATTGACAGAATCTGAATTAAACCAAACTACTATCAAACAAACAAAATAATGATCGAGACTTCCGTACCGCAATGTCTTTGAAACAAACTTTCTCCCCTACTCTGTGCTTGTGGTTCAATGCGTATCTGCTTCACTAGGACTCAACAATCAAACTAAGATTCTAGCACCAGAAAACCTGGTTTCTGGCGTATTTCTTTACGGTTCTCTCAAGAGTATGAAGAAAAAAAAAAAAAATTCTATGTTCTAAATGCAATGCATATTAACCTATATATAATATGCATGCCTTTTCGCAAAAGATATGGATTTGTGATGTATCTTATGGGAGGCATCTGCTCATAAAGTTTCTCTAGTTTTCTTTCGTCATCTCAGACTTATAGGAAAGGATGAGTTATTGAATTTAACCAAATACATAAATAAATAAAATTAATAAATAATTATTAGATTTAGGTAATACTAGGAGACTAAATTTTGTAAACTAAATGACATAGAAGTTGATGATTGGATTTTTACTTAATCTTTGATAAACGTGTTCATTCCTATTGGTGACATATAATTTAGTTTGTAAATATTGTCTATAAATTTAGTCTTCCTAACATTATTCTTAAATTTAACAATTGAGCGCGAACCCCAAGGCCCATCTTTTGATAGTTAATTATATATATAATTATCACACCCTAAAGCCCAAACTCAAAGTTCAAGCCCAATTTTGCTCTACATAGCCAATCTTTCCAATCACTTTGAAAAAAGACCTTGGAAAGAGGGACTTGATGTTATAAAGTGCGAAACTTTCCAACTTGACCGATATGGGACAAATATTTAGAAGTGAATTTATACTCAAAACTGCAACAATAAGTTTTATGTATTAATTGTGAGATCCATCTAATTTCTACTCTACTATGTGGTTACTCTCTTTTCTTGCTAAAAAAGTGGGTCATCTATTGTATAGGAATCAATATGAGTTTAGTACGTTGAATTGAAAAATTTTGCATCACTCTCATAAAACTTAAACTTTTCAACTCACTGTAGAAGTTTGATTCCTATAAAATTTAAATCAAACTCAGCATTTCAGGCTTTTCAACCTATTGTGAAAGGCGCTAGAAGATAATGCACACAAGCTTCACATTTCACATTCCTTGTGGCAAGGGCCCAAAGACAAATTGGCACTTTAGTTATTGTGTGGATGGTAGCAAAGGTCCTTGAATTTTACCTTATGTTTAGTTTTCGTCCCTAAACTCGTATGAGTGATCATTCCGTTAAATTTATCTTCTTTTCTATCAAATTTAATGTATAGTGGTCATTTCAAACGGAAAAAATCTAATTATTTTAAAAAGAGAAGAGCTTGGCTCCCTTAAGGTTGAGGAGGAGTTCCTCCTCAAAATATTTCGTGTCCTATTCATAGAATTTCATACTTATGATCGAAGCCGTTCATATTATAAATCACTTAAAACTAAGATCATTTAGTCAATCCTTAAGGAGTTTCGATTAGAAGTACAAAGTTTTGTGAATAGGCAACGAGGTATTTTAAGGAGGGTTCCTCCATAATCCTTCAGGAGGCAAGTCTTTCTCTTTAAAAAAATTATTTTCTTATTTTTTGGATGAAATTCCTATTTTATCCCTCAACTTAATAAAAAAGTTGACGGAGTTAATGATAATGACTACTAGTGCAACAAATGACATATTGAGGATGAAAAAATTATTAGTAGAATTCAGGAACGAAATCTAAATTTCTAGTATAAATTAGGGACATTTGCTACAATTTAGCCTTAATTATTTATCACCTACCATCATTCAATTAACAAAGAACTTTAAGAAAGAAGAATGATAGGAAATGATACTCCCACTTGCTCCTCTACACATTATTTTTATTTCTGGGTTATCAAAATAAAATTAAAGGACAAAATTAAGAGCAGGTTGTGTCTCAACTTTGATTCTTTTGTTGTTACCTTTTAGTTTATGTTGTTTATGATTTTTTGTTTTTGTTTTTTTTTTTTTGTTTTTTTTTTTTGTTTGGTATAAAGGCATAGTTTTATTGCCAACAGAACTTTACATAACAGAGGCCCAAAACATATATACAAAGGAAATATGGGCCATCCAAAACAAAACACCAAGAGCCCAACCATGAGATTAGGCTTAGAAACAAAGCAAACCAAAAGAGCTTCCTGTAACTGTCGCCGCAGTAGCACCTCTTGATTATCTCGAACCACCAAACCCATCCAACGCCATAAATTCGACCAAACAACACCACAGAGATGGAAGGAAGGAAGACTCCATCATCCAACAAAAAACTCATCTCTGGTTGCAGCCACCAAGTAAAAGACAACAAAGAAGTCGGTGGGATTCCCACTAGCGACCTTGCCAATGATGGCAGACCAAGAGAAGGAGGTGGTGCAAACACCTAAGCCAGTGTAATCACCGGAACTTTACACACCCTCTCGATGTACCACAACCAATCGCGGTTAAAAGTGATTGCAAACCGGATTTGGAATGATATTGGTGAAAGATGAAGCCAATTAGAAAGAAGGGAGGAGTGAAGATTGAGGGATATCATGAATTAGAGAAAAGAAGGAAATGGTTTTGAGGACATTGACGATTAGGATTTATGGTTTGTAGGTTGGAAAGATCATTCTGAAGGGAAAGGCTAGCAAGGGGGAAATTGTAGCAAAAGGTAACGAAGAGAAGAACAAATTAAGAGCATAAAGAAAAGGCTGCCACCGACCCTAGCCATAGCTAGAAGCCAACGGCTGAACGAAAAACCTTAATTGGAAACCCTCACACAAGTGGTGAGAACAACTCTCAGGGAGAGAAAAGTATTACTGTGGCCTAAAGCACATGTTGTTTGTGGTTTGGAATTGCTAATTTCGCTTATTTTACCCGCGCTAGACGTCAACTAATCACTATTGCCTTGCATCAAATTGGTACCAAAGTTGAAGCAACGCTTCGCTCCATATAGTGGTTGGCCGTGGTTGAAGTCGAGGACATGGAAACCAAACCCATAAATAACATAGATGGCTAAGATGCGGCACCCTTCACATGTCATTCCCTCTCTGACAACTCCTTCCCCCATTCATTCCGAGTAACCCACTCCCGCCCTTATCCCCATAACTCACCCGCTCCCCACAAGCGGTCATAAAAATATACAAAACTTAACCGTTAATTTAGAGTCCGCTTGACAACACTTACATTTTTAGTTTTAGTTCATTTATCGTTGAAAAAATAGGACATGAATGAGATAGAAACATACAAGGAAATGCATAAATAAGACAAAAAACTGGAATAAAAAAACAAAAAAACTATTTTAAGAAGTTTTCGCTTTACAATTTTTATTTCTACTCTTCTCTCCCATTACCCTTCATCCCACCTTATTTATCTCAAACACTTGCCCTTCTCCCACCTTTCTCTTTCATACTTTCTTAATGTACGTCAAGCACAAAAAATGAAATTCAAAAACTAAAATAAAAATAGTTATCAAACAGCTTCAAAATGGATGAAAAGATGGGTTGGGTACAAAGTCCAACAAACATCTCTAATTTCTTCGTTATAACTCCGTTTCACGAACAACTTTCGCCTACACGCTCGTAGGATCGAACTTCATCCATATATGTCAAGAAATACAATAAAATATATGAGGATAAAATACGTCCTCGTAAAATTACATTCAATCAATGAGGAGCATTTTCCACTTATCGATAATTTTCTACATTTTCATATATTTTAAATTTTCTAGGGTATTACATTCGACCCCCGTTAAAATAAATCTCGTCCTCGAGATTTCTACCCTCGAATAACTAAAAAGGAATTAACGCTAATTCCACCATTCCATGTATAGTGAATAAAATCATAATATCAGTCTACAATTTTATTCAAGCCCCAGAAATAAATACTTCCACGAAGTAATCATTTATACTCATGTTCCTACCATGCTTATTGGTAGAATAAATATTGGAAATTCTAGCCATACACATTGGCAAAATAATACCAAACATCAAGCCATAATCCTCAAGGCCTAAATAAATACTAGATTATCAACCACATCTACCATTGGTTAGATAAATACTAGCATCATAATCACAATCATGGGTAAACTACTTACCATCATTGCCATATTCATCATTGACAAAACAATTATCATAAATTCCTATCCGTAACCATCATTGGCCAAATAAATATCAAAATTTTAAGCCAAACTCATCAGTGGCTAAATAAATATCACAATTTCAAGCCAAACCTTTAGAATTGGCAAATCAAATATTAGAACTTCCACCCAAAATCATTGAAATTTCCAATCACAATTATTGGCAAAACCACTTACCATCATTGGCTATAAGCAGCCGTTACCACAATTCTTCCTCGAAATTTCTAGCCCCAAACACTGGCGATACAAAACATCAGAAAATTTTGCCATATTCATCATTGGCAAAAAAAATATCATAAATTCCAGCCAAACCATCATCATTGACCAAATAAATACCAAAATACCAAGCCATAATCATCAGTGGCTAAGTGAATATCACAATTTCAAGCCAAACCATTAAAATTGGCAAATCAAATATAAGAAATTCCCACCAAATCATTGGAATTTCAAATCACAATCACAGGTAAAATCACTTACCTTTATTGGCTATACACAGCTGTCACCACGATTCCTTCTCAGAACTCGGGTGCCAACATAATCCAACCTGATGACCAATCTCGCGGCTGATTACCCTTGCTTCAATTTGACCATAACAGCATGAAGTAGGGTAACAATAGTGTCCATTTAATCTTACACCATAGAACCAAGTACCCTTCCCACATGATATGGTACAACTTCGGCCATGTAAGCCTCCAGAGGTTTAGGAGATCAAAACCTAAGGCAGCACGCAGTGCCCCTCACTCCTAGTAACTCTCAATCTACGAGTGTTCATTTCCAATGGCAATACCACATGGACTATCCCTCAGGAGTAGTCCAACTGTATAACACTCTCTGAAGGTTTAGGGGATCGAAACCTAGGGGAACCTCACCGTCCCTTTCACTCTCAGGCCATCCAAATCATCCATGGAACCTGCATTCACAACTTAGAGGAACCTGTACTCATAACCACACAGGTGAGTAATCCACAATACATATATGTAACTCACATATTCATAGAAATTATGAGATATTGCAACCACAATGCAAAACATAATTTCCACTAACAAAATTCCATAATCTCCATGGAAATTGCTCCAAATCACAATGCACATCATACATGTGTCTCACATATGTATATCACATGGATGTCACTTTAATCACAAAAATTATGAAATATTGCAACCACAATTCATATCACATGAATGCCACTTCATTCACAAAAATTATGAATTAATGCAACACAATGCATATCATAATTCACACCAACGAGAACTCAAGAAGGTTGCATAATCTGGAGCAGGATCATTTGCTCTAACTTTGTAACGATCCAAAAATTCTTATTTGGAAGCTAAAATTCGGTAATAGGCCAAAATACATTCATGACCATTTTCCACGCTATTAACCATAATAATTTCTTTCCTTAGAAGAAATCCAGCACAATAATAAATTTGGATTATTTTATGGCTGCATCTAACATATTCGTTAGACTACCTACGTACCCTATGAAGGAATCAAGTCATTCAAAGTTCACAAATTCAATTTCTAACTCATTTCCAAAATCATTCAAGTGACTAACAATCACTAACTAAGTTCAAACAAGCAATTCACACAAATTATATATCAAATATAGATTCAAAATATTGAAATTAGCTTAGAAAGGCATCGTCGGCTCACTGTCCACATGCCGCCACGTGTGGCGGTTTCCGGCGAACCGAAACTCGAAATGCTAACAAACTCTAAAAATTACCAAATTTTACAAGGTTGTAGAGTTCAATGAGAGGAACAACTTTCATACTGGGCTGAAGTCTAATTCAGCCGAGAAGTGGCCGGAAAATCCCTCTAACCGCCGAAACCCTCAATTTGGGTAAGTTGTCGATTCACCACCAAAACGAACTCTGACACCTCATCCAAGGCTTGGGCCTTGTCCCTGGGATTAAGGGCAGTCTTTTGGTGGTGGTCATTGATGACAATCGTTGTCGGATTCATCAGAAAAATGATAAACCACCACGGACACCTGTGGGTTTTGTGGCTTTGATTTGTGAATTTGGGTTAGAAATCTAGAAATCTAACACCACAGAGATGTTGGGCTCGACAAGAGCTTTCCATAGACACCTGAACCACCTTGAATAAAGGTCGAATTGAGAAGATAAGATTGGATCAAGGAACTTGGTCGGGTCGGTTGCACGGATCCAAAAGGATCCGGTGCTCCCTCACCTCCCTTCTTCCTTTGCCCATTAGTCCTCTCCCCTCCTCCTTTAATCCCCCGCATCCCTCATTTTCCCTCTCTCTTGCTGCCACTTGCTAGCTTCCAACCTCATTTCTTTTATTTATTTATTTTTTTCCAATAACGAAAACATCTCTAATTTCTTCGTTATAACTTTGTTTCACGAATGGTTTTTGCCTACACACTCGTAGGATCAAACTTCATCCATATATGTCAAGAAATACGATAAAATATACGAGGATAAAATACGTCCTCGTAAAATTATGTTTAATCAACGAGGGGCATTTTCCACTTATCGATAAATCTTCTACACTTTCATATATTCTAAATTTTCTAGGGTATTACTGATTACATATATTTTATAATCTTTTTAATATAATGAAATATTTATACTAAGGGTGGGGGAATGCATTGGTTGTCAACTCGTCATCCACGAGATTCGAACTTAAGAACTCTCATTTACAAGTGAAGATGAATATCACTAGACAGTAGTATTAAATGGCACATGTATTTATACTTTTAAGTAGGTTAATTCATAAAGTTTTTTTCCTTGTGAAAAGTTTATTTATTATAACCCCATTATTACAAAGTCTTGACTCCGCAACTGGGTGGAATCACTGGCATGCCTGAGCAGCCTAATCTGGTCAGAGATGTTGAGTTCATGACGGACTTTTCAAATACGTCTAATAACTTCTAAAACATCACGGTCCCACGTAAACGTCTCAATTCAATTACACAATAACATTTACAAAAATTTATACATGGGATTATATTATTCAACCGAAACAATGTAATAAAAAGAAATAAACTGTTTTATGTAACTCTCTCTTTTTTAATTTGGGTTGAATTTTCAATTTTCAGACCCCAAAATCAGAAAACGCAGAAATTGAATTGCCATAGTCACCACTCACCAGCACAGCATCCAAGTCGTCCCTCCCTTTCACCTTTCTCTAAATGGCTCTACTCGGGGACGACGGTCGTGGTTACGAACTCGCCTGCAAACTCGAATCCTGCAACGTCTGGCGCACATGGCTCGGCGATTCCACCTACGCCATCTTCGCCCCCTTCCTCAGTTCCACTTCAACCTGGGAAGCTTTCATGGACTCCAAATCTAGGCCTCACCTCCATCTCCAACTCCGTGCTCGAGCTCTTCTTTTCGACAAGGCCTGCGTTTCCCTCTTCCTCCCCCCCAATTCCTCCTCCTCCTCCTCCTCCTCTTCTTCTTCAATCGCCGTTTCCAAGCTCAATCCCAATTGTGAGTTTCTGAGTCTCTTGTTGCTTTCGTTTCGGCTTACTTTCATGGCTTCTGATGGCTGCCATTGCTTTTGTGTGCAGATTTGCAGCTCCACCTGGACGACGTCTACTTCACTCTAGATAATTCGTCGCAGGATGGGGTGCAAGTTCAACAGCGTGACGCTTCGGTGCCGTCCAAGGTATGATTTTCGAGCTTTCGTTGATTGTGCCGTGAATGTGTTAGTGCAGTAATCTGAAATTAGTTCATGGATTTTGTATATTTATGCATTTTCGAATTTTGTTATAATTTTCTTTATGTGAAGTATGTATGGAATCATTTTTAAGAAAATGTGGAATTCACTCACCTCGTTTGCATATTAATTCCACGTTTTCTTTCGTGTGTTTCAAAAACTTGGCTACTGAGAATTCGATGGAAATGGGTTATAAAAATGTCCTCAGATTTCATCTTGCAGAATTCGTATGGATGCATAAGTGATTAGCTCCTCATCATTTAGCAAAATGCGCCAATTCAGTTGGCGAAGTTTATTACCTGGTGTACCAAAACAATATGAATTCTAGAATCTAAAAATGCGCCAATTCAGTTGGCGGAGTTTATTACCTGGTGTATCCAAAACAATATGAATTCTAGAATCTAAGGGGTTGTTTGGTATCCTTTTTGGATCCAATTGTTTGTTTCTGGACGAATAAGTGTTAAGTAATTTAGCTGCATTCATTATTTTTTAAAACAAAAAATGGGATCCAAGAAGGGTGCCAAACAGGCCCACATTCTAGTCCAACCGCGATACAATTATAAATTGAACTGAACTAATGAACTTAAGTCAAAAGAAATGTGGGAGGAAACTTAAGCAAAAAGTTAGAAACAGAACCTGTGGAGACTGGAGAATTGTTATATATTTTTAGTGTATGACTGTTTTCAGGTTCAATCTAAAGCAGCTTTTGGTGCTGGAACAAGATATGGAGAATCTGAAATTGATAACATACAATTGAGATTCAAAAATGGAGAGCTGCCTGAAACATGGTATAATCAGTTTATTGAGAGATATAGAATGAGCAAACCGTATAGGTTGTCTTCGGTGGAGCGAGACTCAGAGAAACGTACCCCAGAGGAGATGTCTGCTTACCTTAAGCTTCACGAGAGTCATAAGAAAAGACGTGTAGCTTTCAAAGAAGATCCATATATGGGATATGGAAATCCCATCCAAGATGCATCACACATGAAGCCAAGTTCTCTTTTAGATGGTAGTAACTCAGTTGATAGCGAAACATCTTTTTTCCCGGAAACAATGTTTACATTCAACTGTGTTCCTGATAGTGCACTTCCACCTTTGAATAGAGTGGATGACAACAAAAAAGTGGAATGTTATGGAGTTCTTGATACATTGCCTCAGATAATGACTAGGAGTCCCGTTATGCTTGAGAGGCTTGGCATCAGGCCTGAATACCTCAGCATGGAACAAGGAGGAATCTTACATCGCGGAAAAAATGCTTCTGGAGGGAACAAAAAATGTCTTAGTCAAGAGCAAGCAACACAGTTATCTCAAAAGGTAGTAGCTAGGATGATGACAAATATTGGGTTTGAAGGTACTACAGAAGTTCCAATTGATGTTTTCTCTCAGTTACTAAGCTGCCATATCCAGAAGTTGGGTGGCAGCTTGAAACTTCTTGCTGATAGTTACAGAAAGCAGTGCTCAGCCCTTGAACTGCTAAAGATGTTCCTTCAAACTGTGGGATATGGGTGAGTTTACGGACCTAAGGTTATACTTTTCTCTTTTTTGTTGAGATTTAGTCTTATCTAGTGGTAGTTTTCTTAAAAATTACTGTCACATTGTTGGTTCATGTGTTAATTTATTTATGATCCATTACTTAAGCTGGTATGAATTCTCCTGGGTTAGAAAAGAGAGGAAAATGATTGATCAAAATAATATGATATTATAGGCTCCGGATTAATGATTAAACTAGCCTCTAGCCACACACCTATGAGTGTAGCAATTGGCTCTTTTGTATTTTATTTTTAAAAATTGAATTTAGATGTGTTTAAAAGATTAAAAATGAAAACAAAAATAGATGTCAGTAACTACTCCTCCTGTACGTGAGGTAGTTTTGATTTGAATTTTACAGTTTATCCGTTCTTAATTAAATTGCATTCTTTAAAAATTTAAAGAAGGGAGGGGCATTTTTTGTAATCATGAAAGCTCCCTTTTTGCCTTCTCACTTTATACAGAAGAACTGCTTCCAGGGTGTTAATCACAGTTTTAAGAGTATTCTACTTGAAATTTGCTGCAGGCACTCATCTTAGCAGCTAATAAATACTACTGAACTCATCTACAAGACTGAACCCTTTTTTTTTAGGCTATGGGGAATTTCACCTTGCCCATGGCCACAGTCGAGCAGACTCTAGGAGACCGAACTTAACAATCCTAAATAATCTCATAATGGAAGATGCCCTGTAAATGTTAAGGCGATTATATCTTTTTAGCACTAAAGTAAATTAACAATAGAAGGGCTATGACCGTTAACATAATTTTAAGAATGGGCTTGTCTGTGACTTTGAGACTAGCAGAGTGAAATCTAAGGACGTTAGGTTTGGACTTTCAATTTAAACTCTTCCCTTCCATTATCAACATTGTATTATGTTTGTGCAAATTAATCACATGTAATAATTCAAGTTTCTAGTGTATCCATTACTTACGTGTTTTTGTTTTTTCCACAAGTAATTTTGGTGCTCTAGTGGAGCAAGTCAAAGATGGCTCCAAGAATTTTCAGCAAACTCAGCAGCAAATGCACGGAATCCAGTCTCAGTTGCAGCCACAGCACCAGAATCTTATTCGACTACCCCAACAAGTATTGATAATTTCAATTGTTTCCTTTATAAATTTTATATTTTGAACCTGATCCTTGTGTATAAGTTATTTATGGATCGTTCATGGGTTATCTGTGGGAATGCTGTACATATTTCCTCAGTTTCCCAAATAGCTTCTGAAGTTTATGGAGTTGTAGGGGTTTTCTAGTTTCAAAATGCTGATCTTTTTCAGAAAAAAGAAAAAGAAAAAGTTGATCTTTGCATAGTACGATATTATTAATAATGGTTTCTTTTATTACATTGTTAGGTCCGACAAATGCATCCACAGGTGCAACAAATTGCCCATTCCAAAAATGTGCCTTTTCAGCAGCCACAGCAGTTAGAAAGAATGCGAAGACGTCAACCATCCACTCCTCGCATGGGTATGGATATGGAGAAGGACAGACCAATGGTACAGGTCAAGATTGAAGCCCCATCAGAGTTACCCATGGATGGTAATGCCTTCAACAGTTTGAATAGCAGACATCCACAGATGCAGTTCAGGCAGCAGCAAATTCCTCCAATGTCGAATCTTACAATGTCAAATGTCCATGCTCAGTCGGGCAATCAATTTAGACAGATGGCTTCCCAAATTCCTCAAGTCCAAGCACAGTAAGGAAAATCTGAAGAATAAAATTATTAATTGTCCATACGAGTAATACTTCACTGACATTCTGGAACTTGCTCATGTGTGCAGGAACACGAGTGTTCTGAGGGCTCCACCCGTGAAGGTGGAAGGATTCCAGGAATTGATGGGCGGAGATGCTTCATCAAAGCATGACTCCGACGAAAATAGATTGACCTCTCCCTCAAGTAAATAACTTGCTGCGTCTGAACAGTCGGTATAAACTTCTACCTTATGTGCTTGCTACCTGTTCTGACCCTCAGTACCCTCTTACATCTGTTGTAAAAGCTCATTTTGTATGCTAACCGTTGCTTGACGCATATATAGTTTGATGACGCTAAGGAATTTCTTTTAGCTCTTTCATTTTTATCTCGGTCATCAATTGTTCGGAAAATTGTTCCTCTCTTTTAATCGCTTATTTTTTTAGTTTGATACGTACGCATAAGTGATAGTTCGGTTAAGAAGCAAAGGGAGTTCAATTTCAAAGTTGTAGTTCACGATATTTTGGTTAACTCGAAGTCGTTAAAAATGATTAATTTGTGTGGTCCAGTTAGTGTTGACTAGAATTCAGTAGGTTAACACAAAAGAGACAACATGAATACTATGGTTAACACAAATTTCGGTCCCCAATTAGAGGTTAATATCAAAGCCTTAGGGGATCTTTCCCTTGGATTCTCAGTTGTAGGGGTAGGCAACGGTTATGGCGGGCAGGTAACCGTGGTTATTTCTCCATAACCGTTTATTTCTATACTCGCATAACCATTTACTCGTTGGGTAATTGCATAAACGGTTAACCATATTCATAACCGTGTACCCATTTAACCATAACCATTTACCTATTTAACCATAATCGTTTACCTGTTTTTGAACCCGTTTATCCTTTTTTTACCCATTTACCCTTTTTTTAACCCGTCTACATGTTTTTTTCATATCATTTCCATAAGAATGCTTCTTTTGTTTGAGTATAACAGAGAGATTGAAAATTTAGGGTTTTTAATTTTACATATATTAAATTAAATGGGTAAATGGATACCCGTTATAACCGCGAGTAATATCCATAACCAATAGATACCGATTATAACTGCGGGTAATACCCATAACCGCTCATTTAAATTTCATGGATAAACGGTTATATCCATAACCGTTTGTTCGTCTAAACGGTTATCCATAATCTTAACCGTGAGCTTTAAATAAGCGGGTAACCGTGGTAACTCAAACCCATGATAGTTGTAGGAAAACCATGGAATATAAGCAAGAGATTGCGCAGATGATTTAGAAGGAAGTCGTTTGCTACTGAGGCTTTTTGTATGTGCATTACAGGTCACGATGTGGTGTTGCATCCGACACATGGACCGGGGGTGGTGAAATTGAAACTATACCATATGTGTGGATGCAAATTTTTTTCTCCTTGCTCTTGGACAAAATTGCACCTACAAAACAAATAACACCTTAGGTCAAGGCTAAGAGCCTCATGCCCCATGATGAATGGGGTGGGGGGGGGCCTTTGGCCGAGAACCTCCGATGCCAAAGTTAGAATTTTGAGGAAAAATTGTTTGGAGAATTTAGAGAGTTTAGCAAGAGCATTGGAATTCAGGTGTGTCTCGAAGGTAATTTTGTCATTTTCACCCAAAAATCCACGTGTTGCCTCTTGATTATTTTTGGCTCCACAAATGCCTCCACACCTGTTGGGCTGCTCGTAGGAAAAGGCAGCAGGTGTAGAGATCTTCTTGCTTCAAGAAACGTAAGATTGTTATTTTGATGTAGATTCCTACTTTAATAGGAAATTAGATCCTTCTAGGAAAGGGAAATAAATTTCTCTCAAAACCTATTTAAGTCCACCTTAAGTGGGTTATTAAATCAACTTTAGAGAGCGATTTATTCTACTCTACAAGAGAAAGAGAGCTTAGAGGATATTTGTTCCCCCTTCTTTAGCAATCTTCTTATTAGGGAGCTTTGGTCAAAGAACCTCCGATGCCAAAGTTAGAATTTTAGGAAAAAGTGTTTGGAGAATTTAGAGAGTTTAGTAAAAGAATTGGAATTCTGGTGTGCCTCGAGAGTAATTTTGTCATTTTCACCCAAAAATCCACGTGTCGCCTCTTGATTATTTTTGGCTCCACAAATGCCCCCACACCTGTTGGGCTGCTCGTAGGAAAAGGCAGTAGGTGTAGAGATCTTCTTGCTTTAAGAAACGTAGGATTGTTTCCTATTTTGATGTAGATTTCCACTTTAATAGGAAATTAGATCCTTTTAGGAAAGAGAAATAAATTTCTCTCAAAGCCTATTTAAGTCCACCTTAAGTGGGTTATTAAATCAACTTTGGAGAGCGGTTTATTTTACCATACAAGAGAAGGAGAGCTTAGAGGATATTTGTTCCCCCTTCTTTAGCAATCTTCTACATCTTGCCCATGCAAATGATCGTCTTTTGTTGCTTGAATCGTCTTCTCCGCACTGCACCGAGGTAAGAAAAATTTAATTTTTCTCATCTTCTTCTTGGATAGTGTTGTCTCGGTGCAGTCGTCAGGGTGGTGCGGCACATCGGCTGGCATGGGCCAGAAGTCGGCTCGGCATGGGCCGAGGAGGTGTTGTGGTAAAGACCACTGCTTGGGCTGCTAGATTTGAGCCTGTGGCACCTGCCATGTCGAGAATGGCTATTACGATTGTTGATAGGATTGCTCAATGTAAAGGTCTTGTTATGCCCCCAATGTTGAAGTCTATACCAAGATGTCCATTGGGAGCTAAGTACGGTTCACATTTGAAGAGGCTTACTATTATGAAAAGTGATAAGGTAGACTCTGCTGCTAAAGTGGCGCTAAGGCCCACTTCTTCTACTACTGAGATTGATTCGCCTGCTGGGAAGATGAGACTGCTCGCGTGAGCAGCTGTGAGAAATCCATCAAGCTTGCTTCTGGGGAGGCTGTTGAGATATGTGCGTTTTTGAAACCAGATTTGCTTGAAGACATGGACTCTTGCTTCTTTATTTCTCTGGAAGGCTTGTTTGCCTTTACTTTTGAGGCTTTTATTGGAGAAGTAGTCGGAGAGATTGGTGCCCAGGCTGAAGCAGCCAGGGTTGAAGCGCCGGATGGTGCCGCTGCTGAGAATGTCGCGGCTGCTGAAGGTGTGGCGACCGAGTAGTCGTGGAGTGTCCAAGTTGCTGAAGAGTAGTCTTCTAGGTAGTCTCTAGGATTTTCTTTATGTTCCTTGTTGCTTTTGCTTTGCTTGAACTCCTTCGGTCTTTGCTAGTCGTTTATCAATTTTGCTAGAAAATTTAATAAACTTGTTTCCTTCGCTTTCCTTTATCTTCGCTTCTTTTGTTCATGCCCTAACCTTAAGACTTTATAGACCAGTGGTAGGCGTGCTACTTTTTTATAAACAGATAGGCCGCGTAGCTTATGCAGCCGTAGGTGTTGGATTAGAACTTTGCAAAGTTGTTAGCCATAGGGTTAGCAACCGGACGCCTTACTTATAGAAGCACACAAGTCCGCGTGACCACTGGCTATTAACCTTGGCTTTCTACAATTCTGTAGGTTGCGTAACAGGTATCACAACACTTTAGGACTTGGTGTAGGTTGTTCCGCGCTTGGCAGATGTGAAGCTTATTAACTACGTAGCATGTCGGCAGTGAATAAAGCTTTGTATATGCACACTAGCTTGTTTAACCTTTCACAAGAATATGCAGTTGTATAAATTTAGCATGGCTTTACTACTCGAAGGGCAAGCCGTAGGCAGTATTCTAGAAACCGTAGGCTACCTTAGTGCACTCAGTAGCAGCTTTAGGGTTTCAGGGCAATCGTTTGTAGGGCGTACTGCGTAATGTGCCCCTTCCGTCTCTAGGGCCAGGTTCCCACGAATTAGGCCAAGAGACCCAAAATCCTTCAACTAGTTAAGCCTTGAAAAAGGCCATTGTGGCTACTTCTAGGAATCCTGGTGCAAGCCATCATACACCTAGTTATACCTGGGCAACTCGTCTCACCCACGTTTGTTCAGAGGGTAAGTTTATCCTCCCGCTTTGGAGAGCAGACCTATGTGGGTGTCGGGGAATTGGTTTACCTTTCGCACTGGAAAGCAATTATTTTATCCTCTCGCAATGGAGAGCAGACCCATATGGGTGTCGGGGAATTGGTTTACCCTCTCGCACAGGAGAGCATGGTTGGTCCCTTAAAAGGCGCAATTCTTAAATTGAGTCCCTAAGAAAGGTGCGGTCTTCTTTTGAAGTTTAAGAGTGATCAGTTGTCGTAAGCATGTAGCCGAGCCAAGTTGCTGATTACTTTTGAATTCCTTATTGAAAAACGAGTGAAGAGAACTTAGCTGTAAGGTAGGAACTGCATAACAACTAGATAGTCCTTGGCTTGTGAGGTAGTGCTCGTCGAGTTGCTTGAGTCTTCGGGCTTTGATGTAGCTGGAGATTACACATGGTACTTCCTTAGATTGTAGGCGTTCTACTGTTTTTCGATCTCTTTGTTGTTTATGGTGGTAAAGGTGTAATTTCCTTTGCCGCCTACTCTGCTGATCTTGTACGGACCTTACTAGATAGAATTCATCTTTTTGGAGCCCTTTCTGTTAGCAGTGATGAAGGTTTTCCTTAGGACTAGATCTCCGGGCTGGAACTGTCGGATCTTGGCCCTTTTGTTATAGCTGGAGAGAAGTTGTTGCTGGTAAGCTGCTATACGGGTGATGGTCTGCTCGCGTTTTTCCTCTGCGAAATCTAAGCTTGTGGCCATCTCCTTACTATTTTGCTCGATGTTTGGCAGTTGAGTGTCGATACTTGGCACAATAACATTGGGAGGAATGATCACTTTTGAACCAAATATCAAAGAGAAAGGAGTCTCACCGATGGGTTATCGTTTAGTGGTGTGATATGCCCTCAGATATCTGGAGAGTTCATCTACCATTTTCCCTTTTTGTCGGAGAGGGACTTCTTGAGGCAGTTGAGGATCATCTTAGGGGATGCTTCGACCTGCCTATTGCCTTGAGGATATCTTGGTGTAGACATGTGCTGCTTGATGCCATAATTTTGGAAGAACTTCGCCAAATCTTTGCCTACGAATTGCAGGGCGTTGTTTGTGACGATGGATTGAGGGATGCTAAATCGGCAAATGATGTTCCTCCATATAAAGCGCTCTATGTCCGTCTGTGTCGTGGTAATCATGGGCTATGCTTTTACCCATTTAGTGAAGTAATCGGTTGTCACGATCGTTATGCCTTTACCCCTAGTAGCGGGTAACATTGGCCCTACCAAGTTGATTTCCCACTGCATGAACGACCAATGATTCGTCTGCGGGTGTGATTTGTTGGCAGGTAGTGCTGGTACTGGCTTGTAGCATTGGCAGCAGTCGTACTTTTGTACTAACTCCTTAGTGTATCGGTGCATGGTAGGCCAATAATAGCATGCGTTTAAAACCTTATGTGCTAAGGATTAGCCTCCGGAGTGATTTCCATAAACGCCTTTATGGATTAGCTTAGAACCTTTTGATCGTTAGAAGGTGCTAGGCAGCGGAGATATGGTACAATGTAGGATCTTTTGACGAGAATGTCGTCCCACATGTAGTAGCGTGCTGCCTTTATTTGAAGCTTTCTAGGCTCCAACCTTTCCGTTAGGAATGTGCCATTGACCAGGTAGTCTATAATAGAACTTTGCCAGTTTGGAGTTGTACTAACCTGTGACACTTCAGTTGCTGGCTCCGCTTCTATGCTTGGCTTGTTTAGATACTCCACCAGAATAAAGCATTTAAGTTGGTGGTTGAGAACGGAGCCTAGGCCGGCTAGTGCGTACGCGTGAGCGTTGTCTGCTCGCGGAATTGAGTGAAGGTGTAAGTCTGAAACGCCTCAAGTAGTCTAGATTAGCTGGGAATCAGAATAAATTGCGAGCTTTTTCACCGTTAAGTCTTTTGCCATTCGGAGGCTTGCTAGTAGGGCCTCGTACTCTACTTCGTTGTTGGATGCTTTGAAACCTAGAGTGATCGCCTGCTCGGGCATTGAATCGTCTGGGGTGACAAAGACTATGCCTGTACCCGAACCTTTGTAGTTGGATGCACTATCAACATGTAAATGTCAGAAGTCTCCATCGGGTAGAGCAGGCGTAGCTAGGGCGTGCTCGACTACCTCTGGGGCGTTGTTGGGCTGCTTTGTTGCATCGCCTAGGCTAAGCGTGAAGGTGCAGTAGGGAGTCATGGGGCCGTCGTTGGGTCGCTCTGTTGCGGCGCGAATACTTGGTAGGAAGCTGTGGAGCTGAGGTCATGCTACACGCAGCAGAAGATACTCAACTACTGATATTAAGCCACTCTAGAGTTGAATTATGAAGCAAGGGTTGGCTGCGGCTGTGTGACACGTAGCAAGATGTGGTGTTCAACTGCTGGTACATGTTGCTCCTATGTAGAATCTTTTGGGGCGACAATGACTAAACTTGCTTCCGAGTGTGTCATTCTAGTGTTCATCTGCCCTTGGAGGGCCTTTAGGCCGAGTTGTTGCGTTTGTTAGAAAATTTTGCATTTGCTAGTGTCTACGCCTTTATCGTCGCACATCTGGATTGGACGAAATAATGCGTCATAAGGATGATTGTGTGTCTCTGAAGGTAAAACTTGAGCTTTCGGGTTGCATCAACTATGGCCAAAGTTAACTTTTTGAATTTTTTGTAGCATCGAGGAGAGCTTTTGAACTGTGAACTACAGGTAGTTGGGCCCCCAACTATTCTCGTATGATGGTAGAGCTTATTGCTGCTTCAGATACCATCAAACATGCGAATAGGTCATTCGCTGCTTCCGGTTTGGATAGTAGGAAGGTGATGTCAGGTTCTTTTTCAAGTCCTTGCATCTTGATTGGCAAGCCTTGTCCCAAAGTGCATGCTTGTCTGTCAAAGCAAAAGAGTCCGCCAGAGTTAGATTTTTTTTTTCATGATCAATTTTCTGAATTAACAGGTGGTCTGCTAAAAGTTTTTTTTAGAAGGCTGCTTTACCCGCTCGATCTCGTCCGTGAAGGGTGATCTGCTTATGTTGCTCATGTTCAGTCATAGTGCCTCGTCGATGACCTTGTTGCGTTGGAAATTGCTTAATCGCTTGGTCAAAAGTCTCTCTACTTCTTCCTGAATTTGCCTTTGTTGGGGGGTAGAGAAGCTTTCGGCTGCCCCCAGTCGTGACCTGCTGGTCTAGGCTGCTCTTCCATGTATTCGGCTCGTCTATGCCTTGGCTGCGGTGCATGTGGTATGTTCCTAACAGACAAGCGAATTCCTCGTAGGTTGCCGATTAAACTTGAGCCGGATTGAGTGACTGCTTCTCTCCGTCCGTTATGCTGCCTACTCTGATGTGAGGTGGATGATGCTCCTTGTGGGCTTAATCGCGAATGAACACTTCGCCTGGAAGGTTGCTCATGTTTACTATCGGATTGTGACCCCAACCGTGAATGTATGCTCGTCCGTGGGCCTAGTCGAGAGTGAACGCTCCTCCACGCGCTAAGACGGGAGTATACGTTATCTCGAAGGTCCAGTCAGGAGTGTACATTGCCCGAACACTTGGTTTGTGGCTCGTCGAGTGGCTGCTTACCAAGACGCTCGTGAAGAAGTTCTTCTTCTCCCCTTGTTATACTTAGGGACGCCTCGTCTGGGGCACGTTGCATCTCGGTGCGTTGTAACAGTTGGTTCACCAAGGTTGTCTGTTGTGCAAGGGTGCTCGTCAACTCAATGACTTGTCGAGACAAGTGCTGTTCTCCATTTAGGTTGGAAGAGCTTGGAAGAATGTATCTCCTTAAGCAGTGGAAGTGTGGTAGACTCCGGACGCGAGATTTGAGTTGAGAAATGTCAAATACACATAAAAATGTGGTGAAAATACTCCTAGTTCAATCATCGGTCCAGAAATTTGGAGTCAGGATGGTTAAACTAATCTTGGACCGATTTGGGCAACTTGGAAGGCCACGGGAGCAAGCTGGGCCACAAGAGCAGGCTGGGCCCCGAGAGCAGGCTGGACCGCGGGAGCAGGCTGGACTGCGGGAGTAGGCTGGGCTGCGATAGTGGGCTGCTCGGTGGAAGCAGACTGGTCCACAGGAGTGGGCTGCTAGGCGTGTGGCGCACGTGGGTGCGACGCTAGGGCTCGATTTAGCAACGCGTTGGGTTCGCGTCAGGTTTGAGTGGCTCGAGCCGTCTTGCCTTGGGCTTGGGCCCGTGTGGGCTTGAATGGCACGGCTTGGGCCGTGGTTGTGGCCCCGTGGGATTTGCCAAAGGTGGTTGTCGTGGTGGTCACCATGGTGGTTGCCACGGTGGTGCCTCGTGGGGGTGCCGCTCCACTCACTGCTATGTTAAGCCTTGCAGATCACTGCGGTTCTAATCCTCAATCATTGAAATTTTCGTTCGTCGAGGTTTCTGAATCTCTTGCCATTGTACTTTTCTTTTATGGTTTATCAAAGGATTTTTAGAAATAAAAAGTCCTAGAATAAGAATGTACAAAAAATCTACAAATAGGCAAAAAAACAAGAAACCTTAGATGTGAGAGTCTTCTACGAGCGTGTGACTTAACTCTCAATGAAAGCACTAATTTGTGGATGCAAATTTCTTCCTCCTTACTCTTGGACAAAATTACACCTACAAAACAAATAACACCTTAGGTCAAAGGCCAAGAACCTCACACGCCCATGATGATTTTTTTTTTTTGGGGGGGGGGGGTCTTTGGTCGAAGAACCTTCGATGCCAAAGTTAGAATTTTGAGGCAAAAGTATTTGGAGAATTTAGAGAGTTTAGCAAGAGAATTGGAATTCTGGTGTGCCTCGAGGGTAATTTTGTCATTTTAACCCAAAAATCTATGTGTCACCTTTTGATTATTTTTGGCTCCACAATATGTATCTCTAACAAAGGTAGTGATTTTTGACACACTTAAATTAGCGCGTGATATTTTCTTGTGAGTGTACAACAATTATAAAATAATCATTTGGAGTGTCAAACGCTTAACTAAAAGTGCCAAAACCAGGCCTATTTGGAACTAGTTTAGTGAACTAATTTTTTTTTTTTTTTTGTATTGACGACAGGAGATTAGAAATGGAAGGATATTCGCGTGAACCTTTTGAAAGCAATGGTTTCACACAAATCTATTCGTGCCTATATATTTGAAAGATAGGAGGAGGAAACAAAGGCCACCTACATTCTATGTTTGTAAGTGCTTTTCCAAATTCTCAACACATAAGGCACTGCATTCTTTGTTCATATCTTGGTACTTCACCCCCAACCTTCTTGTCTTCCCAAAACCTAGCAAGTAGGCATTGGTCTTTTGAGACAGGTAGTCTATCACGTGCACTAGAGCCCATCATTAGAGCACTAACCACCAGAGAGCTGATCGCTTGGAAGAGGTAGTCTATCGTGTGCTATAGGGTTTCTCATCCAGTGGTGGTCTAGTCCCCGGTCAACGAGTCTTCCATCCAACAGTAGGGTTAGAATTATTAATTATTCAGTTATTTATTTAGCCTTGTAAAGAATTGTGATTTGTTTTTGTGAGAGGATTTTAATTTTTCATCCGTTCAGTTCCTTTATCTTTTTTAGCTTATGTTTCGGATTTGGGTTTTTTTTTTTACTGATCCTGAGTCTGAGGTGTGATAATAAAATCCTTTTCAACTCATTACATCTTGGGTTCAAACCCTCCCCCTTCCGCTGCCTCTTCTTCTTAGCTAAACTAGAACCACCATTCTCCTAATCCTTATAGGACATGGTTGAAAAGAGTAACTTGCTAGTAGGTTAGATGCCTTTTGAGGGCTGCTCACTCGGGCACCTGGGTTATGCGCATGGTTATTCGCCCATGATTCAGCTAGATAGTCTATTGATAATGTATCCCACCATTTTGATAGGATGTAGATAATGTGTTGTCATTATACTATTTATACTGTTAATACGGATCATGTGCAAATCATGTGCACAACCTAAGTGTGAGGGTGAACCTTACTATAGAACTTTTTACTCTTTTCAGATGTCTACGACTTATTAGAGCAACATACTTAAAAAAAGATTTTCAATCCATAAAAAATTGCTATCAAGGTTTTTATGATTTTAGATATATTAAGAATATCAGATCATAACCAATACTAAAATTCATTTCAGAAAATATAAAAGTGCATACATATCACACAACAATGTGGCCTCTTTCCGGGGCAAAAACGTACAAAGCTCATGTATGCTTTTCTAAATGCTCCACGCATTTGTCCATGTATCTGTCATGGAGGTCCTTATCTCCAAATAATGCACTGTATTCTTTGGCTCCATCCCTGTAAGCCTTCCCTTCCTCATCCACCATAACGAAATTTAGTGACTCAGCCACCCAGTCCTTAATAAACGATCCATCGTCTTCGTTTCTTGGCACCTCAATTCCAATCTTCTTGTCCCCAAACCTGGTGTTTAACCCTTAGTCATATAAGAAGAGCAACATGATAAGAGCTTGACCATAGTGTAGTCCTTCTATGAGTGAACTCCAACCGCTGTGTGTCAAGAATCCCTCGGTTGCCTTGTGAGCCAAGATTTTGTGTTGAGGTGCCCAAGTTGTCCAAACAATCCCATGACCCTTGGCCTGGTCCTCAAACCTCTCGGGCAGCTTGACGGAATCAGCATCTTTTGACCAACCGGGCCTTCTAAGAACGTAAAAAAAAAGGGCAACCCGAATAGCTCTAGTCCAAGAGCCAACTCAGTGAAGTCTTGTTGACTTAAATTAACCTCACTTCCGAGTGCAATGTAAACTACATTCTGTTTCTCTTGGTTGTCTAACCACTCACAAATCAAGGGCCAGTTGCTATCTTCTTTCTCTTCACTGGATTGAACAAAATCCATTGGTGGCAATAACCCTAGTGGAATCACAGGTCTCCCATGAAGCTCTGGAAGCAAATCGAGCCAATCCCCTTCGATCTCTCTACAACTTCGAAAAAGATAGACTTGACAACCTTGTATTGTTGACGCCATACGATCCCAATCTGTGATTCCAGATGCATTTTCTTGCTTTCTGTCGAACATTTTCTTGGCCTCAAAAGGCCTATAATATAACTTTGAAGGAAAAGGAACCCACTCAGGTGGGACAGTAAAGTGCTCAGGTGCTGTTCTAGGACTATATCAATTTAGTACATCTGGTACCGTTGGTCCAAAAAAACATACTGAAAACGCATTGAAAAGACTAAGATGAGCTCGACGAATGCCAAGATTGGAAGCTATAGTGTGTAACCAGTGAGGGGTGTAATCATGAATAATCCAATCGGGCGAGTGAGTTTGGAGGAAATCAAAAATACCTTGTTCAAGTCTGTCACGAGCCAATTTTAGGAATGGGATTAGGTCATATGGCACGTTCATGGTGGCCTCTACATTCTCCGGGAGGCTTTCGATGCACGGTAGCAGGATTTGGACTAAGGTGATCAAAGGAATTAAGTCTGGTGGGATTTTGGGGAGGCGTTGGATGTTTCTTGGGGTGGATATGAAGGAAACTTTGTGACCCCTCCGAGCTATGTGCTTGACAACCTCAAGAAATGGTATTATGTGACCTAATGCCAGCCATGGAAATAAGGCTATGTGAAGAAGCTTCTTAGGTTCAATTAAGGAGCTCATGGTGGTGTGGGTTAGAGCTCATGATAAGCTCACATTACTCTTTATAGGCTTGCTTGAACATGCGTATTTAATTGAGATTTCAAAAGATTTTAAAAGAGGTATAAATTTATAGAGTTTTAATGAACTTCCAAGAAATCTATAGGATTTTTGAGTAAATTCTCTCCAAAAGGGAGGTAATTTTTTTAGAAGCCTAAAAAAATACACAATGAAATCCATTAAAATCCACCACAATCCTTTGCGTTTTAGTTCTTTTAAATCCAAATCCTAATTCAATGCGCTTGTAATTTTATAGATTCATTTAAAATTTTAATTTATTACTTCAGATTTAAAATAACAATTGAATATCCTTAAATTAGTCTCGTTGTGACATCCCGTCCCGAAAATATCGAAAACTCACGTGTGAAATGACTATTTTGCCCTTAGTTCGTTTCTTTTACGTTTAGTGGTTGTTTGGTGTGGTGTTGGCATGTGTTGGGCCACACACACACACACACACACTGTCACTCTCCCAGATTCCCTGTCCCTCTCCCTGTCTCTCTCTCCCGAGTCCTCTTTCCTTCCTCTTCCTTCTGGAAACGTACAGACACACACAAACACACTCAAACATTTACGGATCGAGGGAACCAGGACCACCTTCGAGCTCGTGAGGCTGAGAGGAGTCCAGTCGTACCATTTTCAGGTAAGAATATCAACGTTTTCACGTCGATTCGACGTAGGTCCGATTTGAGTACTATTCATTCATACGTGATTTATCACGTTTTAGGAAATTTGAAGCTTGTAGATAGCTTGGTGAGGTCCCAAGGAGTCTCGGAGTGGTTCGTTTGGTGAATTTGGACGTCGGGATCGTTGGGTTCGAAATTGGCCGGACTTGGATCGTTTTTGCAGGTGAGATTCCATGGTTTTTAGGCCTTAAAAGTTGTATATTTATGTTCTCCTAGTCTTAGGCTTCGTTTTGGTGCAAAAATCACGAAAAATGGTTGAAAAACGAGAGAGAAATCGAAGGTTGAAGTTTTTCCAGTTTTCCGGCGCCGGCGACGGCGCTGGAGGCTCGCCGGAGAAGGTGACGGAATATTCCGTCAATTCTGACGGAATATTCCTGACGCCGTTAACTGAATCCGTTAGAACTAACGGAATATTCCTAACGGCGTCAGTTGACGCCGTCAGCGTGCCAGGCACGTGCCTGCGCGTGGCCGGCGCGTGGGGGCGCGTGCGGCGGTGGAAAATTTTTCTAAAAATATGGGTGTGATCCTGAGGTTGTGTAGAGCACATTGGTATATTCAATTGTCCATTTTGAGTAATGTATGAGAAGTTATTACGAAAGGAAGATTATGTGCTTTAAAATTAACGTGTTTATAGTATTTTCGCATATAGGTGAAACGTATCCCAAGGACGAGCGTGGTCACTCGAGGCAGGGGGGCTACGACCCTTCCACATACCAGTGAGTGGGCTTTTGGTTTTCCGTATATACCTATATACTATTATTTTCCCATAAATTGGTTTAAATGTTATTAGTTATGCCATGTGTCATATTATCGTTCCTTATGCATCATTAGTAGTTTTATTAATCGTATACATATACGTATGCATAATTGGTGCTGTGGATGCACAGGTAAGTTCCAGGTAAGTGTTATTTACGTTTATATTCAGTAGTGGTTCGAGATGCTTAGAGAGCTCATAACCTGCACCCCCGGTGTTAGTGCTCCCGCCCAGAGTAGGGCACAGTCCTTCACGTTTTGTTCACCTCCCGCACCATACGCTCGGCTTGGATCGAAGTTAGGTGCACAGTCTTGTCGTACAGACCACTTTAGGTGGTTCCGACTCGTAGGTGACCCGCGATTATTCGCACAGCCTTCATGTGATCGTAGCACTAGAACGTTTATATGTATTACACCCAGGCCTGTCGTACAGACCACTTGAGGTGGTTCCGACTCGTGGGTAGGTTCAGTTATAGTGATTGAGATTTGCGCTCTAGATGTAGCTATACAGGTCACGTTAGGTGACTCCGGCTGCAAGATTACGTATTATTGATGTGATTTACACCTGAGCACTTGCATTTCATTCTGAGGTTCCGACATGGCATATTATGGAGCATGATTGGCATATCTATATATACGAGCATATGTTTATTTTCTGGGAAGTATACAGGTTTTACGGCGAGGGGTTAGAACTTATTTTGAGCTGGTTTTGAAAAGCTTTGTTTTTGCCCACTCACGCTTTTGTTTTGCGCTCCTCCAGGTTCTAGCTGTTCAGTTGATTTGGTGGTTTCCCAGAGGGCTTTCCCGGCATTTCTGATAGATGAGCACCAGCGTGTGTTCACCTTCGGGCGCACTGTTGTAACGCTATTTTAGTTGGACTGCTCTAGGCGTTTAGCTCTAAACTTAGCGTCTCACTTACGCTAGCACTTACTACTTCTACCTTATGTATGCTAGTTTTTACTTATTCGTACTTTTACATTACTACTTTATTAGTTTCCGCACTGTGCACATGGCTACGTCACTTCCACGTGACGGCCAGCACGCCCTGATCTCGGTCGGGGTGTGTCAGTTTGGTAACAGAGCCTAGGTTTGACAGTCCTCTGTCTTTTGTGAGTATTCTAATGGTTTTGGTGCCTTTTGTCAGAACTATGCTGCCTCGTCGGGAACCACGTCGCTCTGATGAGCCTAGTTTCCCCGATATTGCTCAGCTGGGGGAAGCTATCGCTACAGCCATTCAGTCGGCGATTCGCCCTCCCCAGAGGACTCCTCTGGAGACTATGTATAATCTGAAGTTGGATAAGTTTGAGGCTAATGAAGGTCATGAGGGTGTAGAGCGATGGTTAGAACACATTGAGAAGACTTTTCGTGTTCTGAATAGTCAGGGGAATCTTCCAGTTGAGAAGTGGGTTGAGACGACCTCGTGGTTTCTGGGTTTGGAGTCTGCAGCCTGGTGGGAGCAGGAACTTCGTCATTTGACTCCAGCTCAGAAAACGGATTGGAATGTTTTCATTAATTTATTCAAGAGAAGGTTTGTGCCCCCTGAGTACATCGATCGTAAGAAGCAGGAATTTACTGAGTTGAAACAGAGGAAGATGACAGCAAATGAGTACTATCGGAAGTTCACTGACTTGTCTCGCTATCATCCGGAGATTGCTGGTAATCCGGCGGAGATGCTTTGTCGTTTTCGCTTAGGTACTAAGAAGAAATGGCGTTCGATGGCGACCACTACTCACTGTGATACTTACCAGGATTTCTATGAGGTTCTGCTGAGAGTTGAGGACTCTGAAAACATGTCGAGCGAGAGTGATGAGGAAGAGAAGAACGGTAATCAGAAGAAAGATGTTAAGGGTAAAGGTCAAGCGTCGCTCGGGCTTCGTCAGACTCAGAATTTCAAGAGGGGTGGTACTAGTTCTAGCTCTTCTAGCGGTGGTTTCAGCACCACTGGTCAGGAACGTAGAGGTAGGTTTGCTGGTGGTGCTCGAGGCCAGAGATAGGGTGATGGTGGCCGAGGTAGGGCCCCACTTTGCCGCAGGTGTAATAATTGGCACTTTGGCGAGTGTAGGCGTGGCAGCAGTGGTTGTTTTACTTGTGGGCAGATGGGACATCGAGCTGCGAATTGTCCCCAGAGTCAGCAGCAGAAGCCGCAGCAGACTTTCTTGCCGCCACCTGCACCTATCCAGCAGATTCAGGGTCCGAGTAGTTACGGGCAGGCAGGAAGAGGTGGTGCCTATCACTATTAGGGTGATGTTGTTCCTTATGCCCCGGGACAGTATCAGTATCCCCAGGACCCCTATTCTCAGGGTGGTTATCCTCAGTATTCTGGTGGCTATATGTCGTATCCTCCAGCTCCAGCAGACGGTTCTCAGTGGTTTCAGGGAGGACAGTTTCAGCAGGGAGAGATTGCTTCGAGTAGTGCAGGGTCTTCGAGGCAGTCTGGCCAGCCCAGTCAGGGGCGTGGTACTCAGAGTCGCGGTGGTCAGACGAGCAGAGGACGCGGTGGACGACAGCAGACCCAGGGGCGTATTCATAATATTTCGCTGCAGGACGCTCAGAACAATCCGGATCTGATCATAGGTACGTTGAATATACTTGGTTATTTTGCTAGAGTATTAGTTGATTGTGGTGCTACACATTCTGTGATATCTCATACATTTGCTCAAGTGACGCAACCTCGCCCCACACCTCTAGGGTATGATTTAGAGTTCGCGATGCCTAGAGGGGAGAGATGTATTGTAGATCATGTGTACCTAGGGTGTCCAGTGATAGTTGAGGGTATTATTATGCCAGCTGATCTTATCCCGTTAGATATTGTTGACTTTGATGTGATTCTGGTCACGGATTGGTTGCATTTCTATCGTGCCAATATTGATTGCTACGGGAAAATAGTTACGTTTCATCGTCCTGGACTACCTGTGGTTACTTTTGTGGGTGAGCAGAGTGGGGTGAGACATGGCGTTATTTCGGCTTTGCGAGCGAAAAGGTTGTTGTCTAAAGGTTGCCAGGGGTACTTAGCCCATGTAGTATTAGATGAGGCTCCTCCTAGTAGAGTTGAGGATGTGAGGGTAATCAAACACTTTCCCGATGTTTTCCCCGAGGATTTGCCTGGTTTACCACCAGATCGAGATATGGAGTTCACTATTGAGTTGCTTCCAGGTACTAATCCTATTTCCTTGACTCCTTATCGTATGGCACCTGCTGAGTTAAGGGAATTAAAAGTTCAGTTGTAGGAATTAGTGGACAAGGGTTTCATTCAGCCTAGTACTTCACCGTGGGGAACTCCAGTATTGTTTGTGAGGAAGAAAGACGGAACTTTGAGGCTGTGTATTGATTATAGGCAATTGAATCGGGTAACGATTAAAAACCGTTATCCATTGCCACGTATCGATGATTTGTTTGATCAGCTTCGAGGTGCTTGTGTATTCTCCAAGATTGACTTGAGGTCTGGATATTATCAGCTGAAGATTGGTAGGGATGATGTTCCTAAGACGGCGTTCAGGACTCGTTATGGTCATTACGAGTTTCTGATTATGCCATTTGGGTTGACGAATGCACCAGCTGCTTTTATGGATTTGATGAACCGAGTATTCCAGCCATATTTGGATAGGTTTGTTATTGTTTTCATTGACGATATTCTGGTGTACTCGAAGTCTAAGGCGGAGCACGTTCGACATCTTACTTTGGCGTTGAAGAGGTTGAGGGAACACTAATTGTATGCTAAGTTTAGCAAGTGCCAGTTTTGGTTAGACCAAGTTGCGTTTCTGGGGCACGTTATTTCTGCTCAGGGTATTTTGGTGGACCCTCAGAAGGTAGCAGCTGTGGAGAATTGGGAGCAACCACGAACCGTCACTGAGGTGAGGAGTTTCCTTGGTTTGGCGGGGTATTATCGGCGATTAGTTAAGGATTTCTCTGTGATTGCTTTACCATTGACGAGGTTGACGAGGAAGGATGTTAAATTTGAGTGGGATGATAAGTGTGAGCAGAGTTTCCAGCAGTTGAAGCATTGTCTCACTCATGCACCGGTTTTGGCACTCCCGGACGATAGTGGTGATTTCGAGGTTTATAGCGATGCTTCCTTGAATGGTCTGGGATGTGTGTTAATGCAGCATGGTAGGGTGATTGCTTATGCTTCGCGACAATTGAAGCCCCATGAGTTGAATTACCCTACACATGATTTGGAGTTGGCTGCTATTATCTTTGCGTTGAAGTTATGGAGACACTACCTTTATGGGGAGAAATGTAGGATCTTTACAGATCACAAGAGCCTTCAGTATCTTTTTACTCAGAAGGAACTTAATCTTCGTCAACGGAGGTGGATGGAGTTGCTCAGCGATTATGATTGTACAATTGACTATCACCCTGGTCGTGCAAATGTAGTTGCTGATGCACTTAGCAGGAAGTCTCAGGGCCGCATTAATGCGTTGTACGCGAGTCGTATTCCTCTTTTGGCGAACTTGCGTTCTACAGGAGTGAGTTTAGAAGCAGAAGGTCGAGAAGTGGCTTTACTTGCTAATTTCCAAGTTAGGCCAATCTTAGTTGATCGGGTACTTGCAGCTCAGGTAGCTGATGAGCAAACTCAAGAACTAATCCAAGCTCGAGATCAAGGAAGGAGGAGAGACCTCAGAGTGCGTGAGTCGGATGGCATGTTGATGCAAGAGGGAAGAATGTTTGTGCCCAATAATTTGGATTTAAAGAAAGAAATTCTCGATGAAGCACATATCTCGGCTTACGCCATGCACCCAGGTGCTACTAAAATGTATCATACCATTCGACCATTTTATTATTGGCCGGGTATGAAGAGGGAGATAGCTGAGTATGTGAGTAGATGTGCTATTTGTCAACAGGTTAAAGCAGAAAGGAAGAAGCCGTTTGGGTTGTTGCAGCCGTTTCCCGTTCCAGAGTGGAAATGGGAAAATATTACCATGGATTTTGTGTACAAGCTTCCGCGTACACATAATGGTTTTGATGACATTTGGGTGATCGTTGATCGGCTCACTAAGTCGGCACATTTCATTCCAGTGAGGGAGAAGTATTCCTTGAGTCGTTTAGCGGAGTTGTTCATCTCGAAGGTTGTGAAGTACCATGGTGTCCCGGTGAGTATTGTCTCGGATCGTGATCCACGATTTACCTCTAAATTTTGGGTGGCTTTTCAGGAAGCTTTGGTTACGAGACTACTTTATAGCACGGCGTATCATCCTCAGACGGACGGACAGTCAGAGAGAACTATTCAGACTTTGGAGGATATGTTACGAGCTTCGGTGTTGCAATTTGGTGATGCTTAGCACCAGCGGTTGGATTTGATGGAATTTGCCTATAATAACAGCTTTTATTCGAGTATTGGCATGACGCTATTTGAGGCATTATATGGTAGAGCTTGTCGCACACCGTTGTGTTGGTCAGAGGTTGGAGAAAGAGTCTTAGTGGGTCCGGAGATTGTTGAGGAGACTACTCAGAACGTTCAGGTAATCAAGTCTAACCTGAAAGCAGCCTAGGACAGGCAGAAGAGTTTAGCAAACCGGCATGCTACGGACAGAGCGTATGAGGTCGGAGATTGGGTATTTCTGAAGCTTTCACCGTGGAGAGGTGTAGTGAGATTTGGGAAGAAAGGCAAGTTGAGTCCCAGGTACATCGGACCATACATGGTCACAGAGCGAGTTAGTGAGGTAGCTTACAGGTTGGAGTTGCCTCCGGAGCTAGCCAGAGTGCATAACGTTTTTCACGTGTCCATGCTTCGACATTATGTTGCTGATCTGTCCCACGTGATAATCCAGATTTGACTTATAACGAGGAACCAGTGACGATTAATCCAGATTTGACTTATAACGAGGAACCAGTGACGATACTAGACTGGAAGGAAAAGGTTCTAAGGAACAAGACGGTGAACTTAGTGAAAGTTTTGTGGAGGAATCATTCAGTCGAGGAAGCTACGTGGGAGACGGAAGATCGGATGAGGGATTTGTACCCTCGATTGTTCTTTGACCACTAGAGGTTGTAATTTGGTTGTTTTGAATTTCGGGACGAAATCCTATTAAGGTGGGTAGGTTGTGACATCCCATCCCGAAAATATCGAAAACTCACGTGTGAAATGACTATTTTGCCCTTAGTTCGTTTCTTTTACGTTTAATGGTTGTTTGGTGTGGTGTTGGCATGTGTTGGGCCACACACACACACACACACACACACTGTCACGCTCCCAGATTCCCTGTCCCTCTCCCTGTCTCTCTCTCCCGAGTCCTCTTTCCTTCCTCTTCCTTCTGGAAACGTACAGACACACACAAACACACTCAAACATTTATGGATCGAGGGAACCAGGACCACCTTCGAGCTCATGAGGCTGAGAGGAGTCCAGTCGTACCATTTTCAGGTAAGAATATCAACGTTTTCACATTGATTCGACGTAGGTCCGATTTGAGTACTATTCATGCATACGTGATTTATCACATTTTAGGAAATTTGAAGCTTGTAGATAGCTTGGTGAGGTCCCAAGGAGTCTCGGAGTGGTTCGTTTGGTGAATTTGGACGTCAGGATCGCTGGGTTCGAAGTTGGCCGGACTTGGATCGTTTTTGCAGGTGAGATTCCATGGTTTTTAGGCCTTAAAAGTTGTATATTTATGTTCTCCTAGTCTTAGGCTTCGTTTTGGTGCAAAAATCACGAAAAATGGTTGAAAAACGAGAGAGAAATCGAAGGTTGAAGTTTTTCCAGTTTTCCGGCGCCAGCGACGGAGCCGGAGGCTCGCCGGAGAAGGTGACGGAATATTCCGTCAATTCTGACGGAATATTCCTGACGCCGTTAACGGAATCCGTTAGAACTAACGGAATATTCCTAACGGCGTCAGTTGACGCCGTCAGCATACCAGGCATGTGCCTACGCGTGGGCGGCGCGTGGGGGCGCGTGCGGTAGTGGAAAATTTTTCTAAAAATATGGGTGTGATCCTGAGGTTGTGTAGAGCACGTTGGTATATTCAATTGTCCATTTTGAGCAATGTATGAGAAGTTATTACGAAAGGAAGGTTATGTGCTTTAAAATTAACGTGTTTATAGTATTTTCGCATATAGGTGAAACGTATCCCAAGGACGAGCGTGGTCACTCGAGGCAGGGGGGCTACGACCCTTCCACATACCAGTGAGTGGGCTTTTGGTTTTCCGTATATACACATATACTATTATTTTCCCAGAAATTGGTTTAAATGTTATTAGTTATGCCATGTGTCATATTATCGTTCCTTATGCATCATTAGTAGTTTTATTAATCGTATACATATACGTATGCATAATTGGTGCTGTGGACGCACAGGTAAGTGCCAGGTAAGTGTTATTCACGTTTATATTCAGTAGTGGTTCGAGATGCTTAGAGAGCTCATAACCTGCACCCCCGGTGTTAGTGCTCCCGCCCAGAGTAGGGCACAGTCCTTCACGTGTTGTTCACCTCCCGCACCATACGCTTAGCTTGGATCCAAGTTAGGTGCACAGTCTTGTCGTACAGACTACTTTAGGTGGTTCCGACTCGTAGGTGACCCGCGATTATTCGCACAGCCTTCATGTGATCGTAGCACTAGAGCGTTTATATGTATTACACCCAGGCTTGTCGTACAGACCACTTTAGGTGGTTCCGACTCGTGGGCAGGTTCAGTTATAGTGATTGAGATTTGAGCTCTAGATGCAGCCGTACAGGTCACGTTAGGTGACTCCGGCTGCCAGATTACGTATTATTGATGTGATTTACACCTAAGCACTTGCATTTCATTCTGAGGTTCCGACATGGCATATTATGGAGCATGATTGGCATATCTATATATACGAGCATATGTTTATTTTCTGGGAAGTATACAGGTTTTACGGTGAGGGGTTAGAACTTATTTTGAGCTGGTTTTGAAAAGCTTTGTTTTTACCCACTCACGCTTTTGTTTTGCACCCCTCCAGGTTCTAGCTGTTCAGTTGATTTGGTGGTTTCCCAGAGGGCTTTCCCGGCATTTCTGACAGACGAGCACCAGCGTGTGTTCACCTTCGGGTGCACTGTTGTAACGCTATTTTAGTTGGACTGCTCTAGGCATTTAGCTCTGAACTTAGCGTCTCACTTACGCTAGCACTTACTACTTCTACCTTATGTATGCTAGTTTTTAATTATTCGTACTTTTACATTACTAATTTATTAGTTTCCGCACTGTGCACATGGCTAAGTCACTTCCACGTGACGGCCAGCACGCCCTGATCTCGGTCGGGGTGTGTCACTCATTTTACAAACGATAGCGTTAGTAAATTAAATTGTTAGTTGTTAAGGGAAGTGGTGCTCACCACCCTATTAAATTTTCTAAGATGAGTTTAAATTTAGATGAGTTTAAATTTAGATATTTATGTAGTAAGAGATTAAATCAAACTCATCCGACGGTAATCAATAAGGTGGAGAACAAAAATATTTCCTTAACACATAGGCAAGCGAATTTGTTGGATTTTGCAACCAAGACGAAATTCATCAAAATATTAGCTAGGGAGAGAGGTATTTGCAAAGACAAAAAACTCAGGAAGTGTATTGTATAGTTCAATGGATTTTCATATAGTTATACATAGATTTTGAGGAAGTTTCCTTAACGTCGTAGATCCTCATGGATTTTGATTGAATTCTACGTGGATATTTAAATGGAGTTTGTGAGACTTTTATCATGGATTTAAAAATAATTATGTCGATTGTCATGGAATTTTGTAATGACCAATTTATTATTAAACATTACTAGTTTTAAATTTTCATGATGTGGCTCCAGGAAACTAAGTGGATAAGACTCTTACAAAAGATGTTGTAGATGTTAAAAGGGTAAGCGATCGAATTATAGCAATCAAGATTATGATAGGACAGTAACTCATTAATGTGATTAGTGAGTATGCATTTTAAGTGGGTTTGGATAGGCGTCTCAAGGAGAAATTTTGGAAATATCTTGAAAAACTAGTTCAAGGAATATCTCAAAGGGAGAAGTTATTTAATTCGGTTTTTTAGTCAAAATGATTTATAGATTTGCATAACTCATCACTTTAATCTTTGAGATTTGAAATCAATAAAAATGATCTTAAGTTTGTGAAGTGGTCCGTGGACCTTGACTCAAAAGTTCATATAACTTTACCCCTTCCCCTTCCTTTCCAAAGCTGGCCTTTACTGGGGAATTGATGTATTCGCAGTAGAACTGCGAGGAGAAAATGCAATGCTCAAACATAATCTCAGCGGCAGCCATTCCCCCCAGAAAGCTCAAAGTTTGGGACTCGTACTCACAGTTATCAATTGATCAAAGACAAACCCTTACTCCGACTAACTTTTCAGACACTGACTTCAAGCTTCCACTGCCGTCCCACGTTACCTCCATAACCAGCACCTCAAACCCATTCGTCAAACATTGCCACAAGCTCCGCCACAGTTCATCTTATCGCCACAGCCATGGTTCAGCTCTCGTTGTAGGTGCCACACCTATCAGGTTTCATGCTTATTCTTCTCTTTTCCACTTCAATTTATTTGGGTTCTTCGTAATTGTCACTTAACTTGCCCAAATCTCAATTGGGTACCTGCTATATTTCTGTTTGTCCTGTTTGGTTGCTGAGAAAGTGGACACAAAAATAAAGAGGATAAAAATCCAATCTTGAAATCTTTTTCTTTATAGTAGGTTTTGAGAGTATAAAGCTCTGTGCCCAAACGATCAATCCCATAACCTGCTGTTCCCCTTTGGTTTGCATAGTATGATGGGCAACTATCTCCTGATAACCATTTCGTTTTCAGTTTTCAGTATTTGTTCACTTCTTATTGTTTTGAGAACTGAAAGCTAAAAACTAACTGAAATGGTTATCAAACGGGCTCTAAGTTTATAATAAAAGTTTCCGAATCATAATCCTAAGAAAGATAACCTTTGAAAGATAAACTTGGTATTTTATGTTGTGAGAAGTGCTAGGATCTTAATCAACTGAAAAAGAAAAACCATAACATAGAAGTTCTAAGTCATTTTGGAATGCTTTGGAAGTGAACAAATTCAGAAAACAATTTTAGAAACCAAGCTCGAGCCTGGCCTGGCCTGGACTGGACGTGATAAAGCGTCCAGAACATTGTGACGAGGAGAGTGTCTATGGGTTGATCTTCCCTTCTTTGCTCAGAAGTCTTATACCAGCTAAGAACGTACTTGCTTTGACGCTCCTCACAATTATGATGCTTTTTTCTGTTTTCTTTTGTCTGTTTTATTCATTAATCAATGTTGTACCCTGTTCCACATGTAATGTATATTTTATTGTCATAAACAACAACCTTCACATCCTTTTTATACTTAATCTTGGCTACTCCTCCATAACTGTTTATAGGATTTATTAGGATCTCTCCGTCCATTGTCAATGCTGTTGTGTCAAAGACTCGAAGGAAATTTCTTGTTTTTTTCATTAACCTTTCACAGTACGTGTAGCATGTCATCTCCTGTTATTATTTTCGTTTATTTGATTTGATTTTTGCATAATTGTATTGTTGGATGTATGTTTTTGCATTTTTTGGTCATTTTGTATGGAGCTGAAGAGAAGGTTTAATTTAAATTTATATAATACCATTCAATTTCTACTATAATTGGTGTCTCATATGCAAAATATGTGGTCATGTATTCTGAAGATTTCGTTTTCAGGGAAATATGCAGGTTTCAAAAGTCATCACAAGAGAAAACTGTTATAATAGATTGTTTGCTTCTACTTGATAAAGCTGAGGCCCCTGAATGGATTAATGAATTCTCTCTTCGTATTGTGCAAGTGAGCTCTGTTGTGATGAAAAAACTTTCAGGGATGCAATCAACTGAATCCATTGAAGCAATTGCTCTAATGAGAATTCCTACTAGTTTCTCAGACATAGATGCTGAACAAAAGGAGGTAAACTGTAAGATGTGGTTCCCATCTCCCCATCGAGTTGTAGTCCTTGATGGCGTCCAGGTGACTCTTCCACTGACTTGACACTAGATCATGTTAATTTTTTCAAGTATTGTATTCTTGCACCTTCGTGTTTAAAGATGTCACCATGTACCTCTTGGCTGTATGGTCACTGATTAGTCTTCTGTCATGTGAAGCAATTGTATTGTCAACTATGAATTTTTCAGAGAGTTTTTAATGCTTTGCCCAAAAAATAAATACGGAAACAAATTCAGCCTGGTTTTCCTCTAAAATCTTGGAAGTGTACTAGAAATCAAATATTGAGATTTCAATGCTTAGTCATTCGGTGGAAATTTCCTGATTAGTTTGGCGCCTTCTGCTATTTCTTGTATGTTCTTGTTCATAAAGGAAAGGCACAACATCACATTTCTATTTGGCTTTATAATTAGAATCCCAGCATTTAGTAATGGATATTCTGATGGCACGGCCTTTTTCTTGTCTCAAATTCTGCAAATCAATTACATAAGTTTTCCTTATGTCACAAATAAATGACATGCTTTCAATTCTGCACAAAATAAAGATTAACGATACTATACTTTGGCCTACTTTTTACAAGAAACAATGGATTTCATTTTAAGTTCTCGTCATCTCTGTAACTCATCTATTATTAATTGCAAAGATTGTGATAAAATTTGGTTTCCCCTGCTTCTTTATCTTTTCGTTTAGAAAAATGTAAATTTGATGACTTAGTTCCAAAATGTAGTTTAATCTGCTGGTTGTAATTTCAGGCATTTGATTTCATTAACTTTATGGGCATCTGTATCAACAATCAATAAAAATTAAAAAGTTATTCACTGCAGGATCCGGGTAACCTTGGTACGCTGCTCAGATCAGCTATGGCCTTTGGATGGGTAAGGAATAAGTCGTAAACATCAGATTTTTATTTATTTTTTCTCTCCTCTTTCCTCTTCATATTTTGCTTGGTACAAGTTTTTATTTATTCTTTATTTTGAAAAGCTATTCTCTTGGTTTTCCTAGTCTTTCATATCCTTTCAAGGTTTTATTAAAACTGTTATCTCCATCACTCATCAAAGAATAGACTGAGCTTGATTGGTGTTCCCACTGTTGTTCTTATTTGTATACAATTAATTCCAATAAGTTTGCCAGTGCCGTGTTTAGTACATTGTGGAGGACTGTGGTACGTTGATGGCCTTTGGAGTTTCTCTTCAAATATTCTTAACATGTTTAACTAGATCGATTGGCAAAACAGCTGGACTAGGGATGTATCTTCGTACTTCTCAGTGTTCCCTTTTTTTATGGTGCTATCTTATAATGCTTCTATTGCATTTTCCTATGTAGTTTGATTGTTCCGTATTAATTAATGTTTAAAAGATGTATGTTTCTGGGGCCGATGTTTAACAGAATGGTGCTTTTCTACTTCCTGGATGCTGTGATCCATTCAATGAGAAGGCACTTCGAGCCAGCCGAGGAGCCTCATTTCAGCTCCCTATTGTTTCTGGTACATGGAATCATCTTCAATCCTTGAAAAACGAATTCCAACTAAAGCTGCTAGCTGGCCATCCGGGAACTGAAGAAAAATCGAAGCCAGTGTCACTCCTTTCTCAAAAGCTTGCAGATTCATTCGCAAATATGCCAGTGAGCTTGGTTTTGGGCAGTGAAGGACGTGGGCTGTCTGAGAAATCTCGTCGGCTCTGTGAGCTTGTAAGCATTCCAATGGCAGGGGAATTTGAGTCGCTCAATGTTTCAGTTGCCGGCGGAATTTTCTTGTATGTGTTACAGCCTAAAAACCATACAACTTTGTGATTCCATAAACTTCATGATGGTCAATATCTGTGCACGTCTCTCTTTGTGAAGGTTCTGTATATAGAGCTGCCTGCGGTTTTCAATTTACTTGATCAACACCCATAGGCCAACCCACCAATAGATGATATGTTAAAACAGGCACCATATTGGAGTGTGCGGAAGTGAGAGCACAGCTCTAGCTAACTTGACTAAGCTAATGCTTGGAACGACCATTTTAGTAAAGTAACGTCATTTGTCATGCTTGTAAAAGTTAACCAAAAGACTATTTAGCTTTATATATGTTGATAAGTCCGTACGACAGAAGAAAAAGATTATTACAAAAATAACCATAACTATTGTGGCAGTCCTATTAGATTAGGAATGCGATTGTGTAAATCCTATCATATCTAGGGATATCCTTGTGGGATTCTACTATATCTCTTAGACTAGATATTTTCCTATTAGAGTTGTAATCCTATTGGGGTAAGGAATTTACCTTCTCTACTACTATAATAAAGGCACAATGGGGTGAGATAAAATACATCTCACAATTACACATCTCTCTTTATCTGTACTTTGATGCAACCCCTTTCTCTATGGTCTCCATATTATTCAGTAAATTATGCCTATAACACATTATTAGCACGCTCTTGATGTTGTGCTAAACAGAGTTTATTCTTCAATCAGAGGAGCATTACGTTTTAATCATTTTTTTATGATTAATTTATTATTTTGTTGAATTGATCTACATGCTATTGACTCAGTTTAATTTTTTTTTGTTGAACATGATACAATGCAATGGAGATGCAATTCCAGGTTTCAAGGAAGGATGTTCTACAAATTCAAAGGCTAAATTATTTTTTGCCAATTAGATTCTTTTAAAATAAAGGAAGATATTTGAAACAACCATGAAGCATAAAAACATTCCACATGATGCATGAATCCCTTACATTTATATTTACCTTCCGATATATATTGTATATGTTCATATATTTGTCAATATATATACACACACACACACATGTTCATGCATTACTCAATTATAAATCGCTATGTGGAATTTGTGAGTCAAAGCATCGAAATAAATTAGAAGCAATTTAGAGTTTACCAAATCCTAGAAAAGTCAAAAAAGAAAAAATAATAAAAATAATTTTAACTTGGGATTTTTTGCAGCATAACCTGCATCTCTTTGTCGCGTCGCCGTTAGCACCACCACCGAGCCCCGTCTCCAACCTGCAGCCCAGCCGCGTGGAGCACACATGGAAACAACGTCATTTAACACCTTAGACCACACGGCAGTAGGCCTTTAGGTTTTGCTGTGCATGCACAACAACCCAGGCCCTTGGCCTGGTAGGGTTACACGGGCACACAGCCCTAGCCCAATTCCTAGAGGCATGCAGCTCTCTTGGATTATGTCCTACCGTGTCCCTAGCCCAAAACCAGCAGCCCTATGTTGCTGGGCTTTGTCCCATGCCCTTGGCTCCCCTGCAGCAGGCTCGCGTTGCTTACTGGGCTTCGCCCATGTCTTAGCCCAACTCACCAGCAGTTTACTCTGCTGGATTTGCCTTGCCCGGGCCCAAACTTGAAAGCCAGCTTCTACTGGGCTTTTAGTGTCAACCTGTAAGCCATCCTTCAGTTGGGCTTGCTTCTGCGCCTCGTTTTGGCCCAAACTAGCAGCTTTTGCTGCTGGGCTTCATCTTAGAGTTGGCCCAATAGCCTGCAACCATAACTGGGCTGCACCCGCAGCTTTCCCTGAGGCCCAATGACTTGTAGCCATGCTGTAGGGCCTGTCCCCACACTGTAGCCAGCCCAATAAGGCTAGGCCGCATTATTTTTTTGACCCAATGCCAATTTTTGGCATGCCCACATTATAAATCATACCCAATTATTTCTTTTTGGGACACTTTGGTTTACGCTGATTAATTCTAATTTAATTATCACTTGGCCTATCGCCAACTGAAGCTAATATGACCCATCTATCATTATTTTTGCTTCCACGATTGACTCTGTTTGATCTTGATCTATTGAATTAATTAAAAGTGACCAGTCCATTAATTTGATAATTAATCCAAAATTATTGATCTGAAGATCACTTTTGGACATTAATGATTCAAAAATTTATTTTTCTATTTTGAACCGCTGACATCATTTCGTAGTCCCGAAACTCTCACACTTAAGTTCCCAAAGCAACTCAAATCCACTACACTTAAACCAACATATATCATTCTGTGTTTTTGCGGGAACCTTTCTTTTATGAACTAAATGTTCATAAACTAAATTGAACTTATGGTTTCGAATTTAGTGCCTTTGAAACATAAAGTTTTCATAAAAAAATACACCCATGAACACCCGACATTTTTCATGTAAACCATGTCTTAGAATCCGAATGTTCTACCTTTGATGCTTATGGATGTTTTATTGCCTATAGCATTATTCCCAATCTTGCTCCCTCCATTTAGTGATTGTCGGACCGTCACAAGTTCAATTTCCCTTATTTGGACGTTTCTAACTTAAACCACTTTATGTGGGTACAAGACGTGAATCTCCACTTGACTATCAAGAAACTGAGAAACCATTGAAGCCAACAATGTCATGGAAGAGCTGAATAAGCCTCCGCTATGATCTTCATTCGAAGACTTATGCCTGGAGCATTACAAAGGGAAATACCTCTCGAACGAGGATTCCATGGTTCTTTAGCTCGCTTCTACGAACTGTTTAATCATGAAAAATATTGCCTGAAGCACACCATGATTACGTCCATGAATTAGTACGATTATGAAGTTTATAGATCCAAAAGAATTTTGACTCGAGAATACTTTTCTCGTCCTTTGAGATTGTTTTTACAACATATGGTAGAATCAAGGCCTGCCAAGGTGTGGCATCACGCTCAAAGTATGATCCTTGGCACATAAGACCTAAAACTTCAAGAATAAGGGATATTGTTCTCAAACCTCAACCTTGCAAAATCTACTTCCATCTTAATGGAATAGATCATTGGTTATTCACCTGTTTGTGCTTTTACCAATGTTGTTGAGGAGTACCATTCTAGTAGTTAATATGTGAGGCTGATTTTGCTCCACTGAACACCGTTGGAAAAGCAAAATTTTGACATAAACGGCCTTGTTGGCTGAATCCCCTTAGTAACTTTGGTTTATTTTGTGAACATTTTTCTATGTTCTTGGGTTTGTTTTAGTTATGGATTATGTTATCAATATTGTCCTCGAAAATGAGTTAATTGAATCATGTTTCTTGTATACATGTGACCGAATTCAATTAAACACGTGATTAGGTACGAATGTGGGAAAGTTAGTTTTTTGGATAAATGTGATACCACGCACACTAATTTTACACCTAAATCACATCTCTAGCAACGACTTCAGGATCCAACCTGATTAAGAGCATTAGCACGCTCCTCGTTGTATGAATGGTACTACATTACCATTTAAGAGACCTTATATTTTCCCCGTTTCGGAAGAACATCGTTGAGTTTTAAGGATATTCAAGAGAAGACTGATCATAAATGAAACCATTGAAGAAAATAGAGTGGAATATCTTTGCATCACCTCCAAAAATGAGCCAGAGGATTTGTTTTGGGGCCAATGGGCTATCTCCCAACTGGGAAAGCGCCAGATGTGGCCAACTTGGAGCCTGGGGATTGAGCAGTTTATTTGCTTTGGCACGACGCATCTCCTTACCCGAAGTAAGGATCTTGTGCCTACAAGCACACTTTGCCAAGCTTGCTGGATAAGATTTTTACCCCTTACAAAGTAGGGATAAAAACACTTAAAAATACTTGCAGGAGTACAAGGTTATAGTAGTATAGCAGCTCAAGCCAAATCTTAATTAATTACTTGAAAACAAAGATTGGAAAAGGTTGATTTTAATTTAAAAATAATAAAAACGAATTTAATTAAAAAGGTTAAAGAAACTAGCAAAATAAAGAAAACAAAGGAAAACATTTTGAAAACCAAATTGTAAAAGCCTAGGGTTCCGCCGTCCCCTTAACAATCCTATGCAACTTTACCAATTACTTATGAATTTCTACATACATGCTTTGAAGGTAAGGTTTTCCTAATATATATTTTCCTTGTGATATTCAAGCGAAAACGTATATCTAACATGCAACCCGTCTGTGATGTTCAGATCAAATATAAGCATGCAAGACTCATTAAGCTTTGTGAAAACTCTTTGAAAAACCATGCAACCCTTAAGAGCGTGATGTTCATCTTAAGTGAACTTACAATTACTAATCACAAGAAGCCTTCCTCAATTTCAGGGTGATGTTCCAACAAAAATTGCATCAAATTACTTGTCTAAAAATCCTAATGGTCGTGAATTACTAAGACAATTAGATAGTTTAATTGCGGTGATTAATAATTCAAAGCAAGCATGCATCCATTCATAAGCAAATTAATAAAATCACATATTCATGCTAAGGATCATGACTTCGCCCTAACAAATGAAAATTAGTTATGAACAACTATAAAAGAAAAGGAATTTTATTGAAATAGAAAAAGGATAGAAAACACCTTGAAATACAAAACTTCAATGCCCAGCTAAATTCTCCAAATTGATGCGTGCGTTGTCCCCCTCTAATGGCTAAATAGCCTTATTTATACTATTACAAAATAAAACCCTAAAATGTCTTAGAATAAAACTAGGAAACATAATAAAATAAGATAAATAGGAAATAAAAGATTTCCTATTTTAACTGGAATTTGGACTTCTCAGAAAATTAGACTTTTGATTGACCAAATCAACTTCAATTTGGTCCCAAAAGGTCTCTTTTTAAATTTTGAGATGTCCCTAATAAATCCTTAGAAGGAATCTTCCTCAAAATATGCCATTTTGACCTCCAAAATACCCAAAACATCCAGAAACGTTAATTTGGGAAAGCTGCGCGCTGGACCTTTATTTCATCACCACAGTCTTACGGCTCGGTAGAAAAATCTGAAATTTCGATACAATCATCTTGAAAGGGTCATGAACATCCTCCATTTGGAATCACTGTAAAATTCATCCATTTGATCACTTTTTTCTCCAGAGGAAATCAAATGTCCTACATTGAAAATATATAACAAAGTATCAAAATTCTACCAAAATAATCAATAAACTATAACTAAGAATAGGGTAAAATATATGGTATAATATTGACTCATCACTGCTCAGTTGGGAAATTTGATTTTTAAATCATCTTTCGCAAAGATATGAAATTACCCTTCTTTCATAGTGGATTTAAGGGAATATATGTGGACTAATCCAACCAAAATGTGGACTATATAAATACTTATGATTTTGGTTGATGAATCAACAAACTAGTCACATGTTTGTCCACACACATTGCTGCTAAACCTCTTGGCCAACTTTAAGGGTTCACCACCCTAATTATCCTATAAAGTCTGGAAGACTGGATAATTCTGGAGAATTTATATTGAAGATGCTTCAATAAGTATTGCATGTCTTTGAGGTTTATAATTGGACATCGAATTCCCATGTTCACCCGAAAATAGCCTCGCAGAGTGATCATAAAGCGCAATTTAATTGATCCCATGAACCTTGGTGAACACACCATGATTTCAGTTTCTGCCTAGGGCTATGCAATTTTGTACGCAGCTATGTTGGTCTGTCTTGAGGCCTATTGCCACCTAACCTATTCGACATTACAGTTGGTTACTGGGTACGAACCTGACATTTTGTACTTACACTTTTTGGGTGTGCATTCAATGTACCAAGTTGCGCCGTTGTGACATACCAATATGGGTCTTCACATAAGGTTGTGAATCTTTGTCGATTATGATTCTGTTTCATAATAGCTCTCTTAGAGCCATTGCATGCGATCTCTTTACTGCTCATTTGCGGATTGTCACTTCAATGAGACAGTCTTCCAGCTGTTAAGGGGAGATAAGAATGTCAATGTTCCTATAGAATGGCATGAATTTGCGTGAACGTTTCCCAATATGTCAATGTTCCTATAGAATGGCATGAATTTGCGTGAACGTTTCCCACTATGTGTCATCTCAATTCCCGTACCGCATAAGTGTAATAAGCAAGTGCGATGTATTCTAACTTTCAGAATGTTGCTCTAAACACATTCCTTTGATCTAGCTAAAGTGATGAGATCATATACCAGCTGCAAACATGCTTGCAAGGATAGAAGTACTTAACGGAGGTCGAGTCAACATCCCCGAAGGGTGTGCCGTTCTTATTGGAATGTTTGGCCGACCCTGTTGGATGGTCGAATACATCGACACATAGCCAATCAATCTGTCTCGGCCTAAAGCACAACAAATCACTCGGTTCAAGGATTCACTTCCCTAGAACAGAAAGGTCACGACACAAAATGAATTTATACTTGATCGTTGTCTCAAGTCATTTCCATCTCATGAGATTAATTTGGATTACTCTTGAGACTTAAAGTTCTTGGTCCAGTATACTAGTTTGGATGAGATAATGGAATTGGAATGAGATTATCATCGATGATGTTTTCACTTAAATGGTAGCTACCCACATAAACGAAAAGGGACGATATCGAATTGTGTTCCGTTGATTAGTGACAACGTAGAACTAATTGGACAACTGAAATTAAAATCTAGGTTTAATTCCTTATCAAAGTGTGTTTGGACCTGTAGTTCCTACACTACCCAAGATAACCCTGTTGTGTTACAAGTGGGAAAGGAAGCATAATGAGATGAATGAAACAGTACAATATGATGCATGCCTTATAGCGCAAGGTTTCTCTTAAACACCTTGTGAGTGATTGCAGCATTATGAATGTGGTTAGTGTTTGTCCATGGGGATATTAATATGGAGATTTACATGTAAGTACCCGAAGAATTACATGGACTGGTTTAAATAATTCCAAACCATGGAACACCCTCTCAACTCGTTTAAGGCATTCATTTTATGGATTGAAGCAATCCGACGAATGTGGTGTACTCGTCTAAGTGATTATTTGTTCAATTAGAGATACGAACTACACCTTTGAGTGTTAAACTATGAAGTCTCATTTTGAATTGCTAGAGTTACAGTTTATGTCGTTGACATGAATCTTACTAAGACTCTAGAAGAGCTTGAGAAAATTGCCTCGCACCTAAATACGGAATTTAAGATACAGGATCTTGGGAAACTCGTTTATACCTTAGCCTAAAGTTCAGGCATTGTTCTGACAGTACTTTGGTCTACCAGTCAAAATACATCCTGAAGGTGTTACCTTTTGAGTCTATCTATAATCTTCCATATGCTATATGCAAATGAGACCCTTGAAAAGGTTATGGAATCCGAAAATTCCATATCTGAGTTCAACTTTGCACTTTGTTGTACTTGGCTCATTGAAATTAGAAAAGATATCTCCTTCGTTGTTGATCTATTAGTAAAGATGCAGCACCGCGCCTAGATGCATCCATTGAATTGGTATTAAAGTTGTTTTTTCCGCTACCGTGAAGGTACTACAAATTTGGGCTTATCCCAATGCATCTCGAGCAGATCTGACCCCTCTTGATCCTCAAAATGATGCTTGCCTTGTTATGTTGACTTTTCATTCATGGGTTTGGCATTATACTATAGAGATAATATACTGTGAATGAGTCTATAGGACTTAAGGTATGAAAGCAATGTCGTAAATGAGGTTAGGGCAGGGAGACTATTCCATAGTCACTTAGACCTTAAACTAAGTTGCTAGTCATTTGGAATGTCGACTAGACATTGAATACGTGGGGAATGTACAGGTACTTGTTTGTTGAACAAGTTCACTGAATATAGACAATCCAAGAAGCTTAAACCTATGGATACTTAAGCGATTTCCAATGGAAATGGTTAAAGATCCAAAAGTAAAAAAATGGTTTGATTTGTCCAAAAACTCATGAATAGGCTATAATTGTGTGAAGCCCACCATACAATTATTTGGCCAAAGAGGCATTAGCCTGGCCAAATGTAGCCCCTCTCTTAGTCTTTTTTTGAAGTCTAACTTGTCTCATCAGTTGCAATGATTGATTTAAATTCAACGGTTAAATTTAAAAATATCCAAAGATATAATTAAAATAATTTTTTGCAAGGTATTGATTCTGAACGCATCTATCGCGTAATACAAACGAAATTCACGGATTTTCTCAGTTAAAGTTGAAGGGAATTCATTCATTCCCCATGAGAAAAGCAAAAAAATAAAAATAAAAAGACAGATCAAAGTTTCTCCAATTTTGTATTTTAATCAGAATCAAGACCTGATTTTTACAGCTTCAAAATTCCAAATCAAAGCCAGCGGCGAGAGAGCGAAGCGTACATACCTTACTGTGCTTCGACACTGAGCCCCGAGTGCAAGTTAGCAAGCCCAGATGAGTGTGGGCAAGCAAAAGCAATTCAAGTCGCCGTCGCTGTTGCAGTCGCCGTCGTCGTCGTCTCCAATGTTGTGCTCTTTACAACGATCTCTTTTGACTCTCGCCATCCTCACCTTGCTCTCCTTCATCTATTTCTCCCTCAATTCCCTTCATCCCTCCGCCTCCGCCTCCCCCACTACCGCCACCACCACTTTCATCTCCTCCTCCGACGACGACACAGACAATGAGCAGTTCTCCGACATCTACCACTCGCCGGAGGTGTTCCGGTTGAATTTCGCCAAGATGGAAGCCAAATTCAAGGTCTACATCTACCCGGACGGCGATCCGAACACGTTTTACCAGACGCCGAGGAAGCTCACCGGTAAGTACGCCAGCGAGGGCTATTTCTTTCAGAATATCAGAGAAAGTCACTTCCGAACCGACGATCCGGATCAGGCTCACCTCTTCTTCATCCCTATCTCCTCCCACAAAATGCGAGGCAAGGTATTGTTTCACTCTAACTCATTCCGATCCGGATTCACTTTGTTTTGTTTTGGACTGCTTGGCTGCTGAGAAAATTGCGGGGAAAGTAGAGCTGATAGAGATTGTGATTTTCCTTCTTGTTGTGAATCGGAGAAATCTCATATTTTCGTTGTTTGGCATGTTTTTGGATGAGTTGTAAGTTTTACAATGCCAAAGGGACATGGTACTACAGCCATTGCAAATGTGGATGCTGCGATTTTGCTTTCAGTTCTAGTTGTGATTTGTGTTTGGCAGGGAAAGTGAAACTCTAGTTTTTTACATTGTAGTGGCCATGCCTTATTTGTTGTGGATTTCGATTTGTTTCATCTTATTATTTTTTGGTTTAGGATATCGTTATTGCATTCAAGTATTTGGTTGTTTTGGGCTATGTACTAAAGACTTACTAGACGTATTTGCAAATGCGAACTTATTCGAAGAGTTGCGTTATGTTTTAGTCTAGGTTTGATGCATCTCAAATGGGCGTGGTAATGTCTGATTGTAGCATACAGGAGATAGATACTGATAAATGGTTACTCACTGAAACACTACGTGATTGGATATGATCGACCAATCTCCTACTCTGAATTTGATCTTCATATGTTGGTTTATAATGATTATGCAGGGTACATCTTATGAAAACATGACCATAATTGTTCGGGACTATGTGGAGAGCTTGATATCCAAGTATCCTTACTGGAACCGAACCTTGGGCGCTGATCACTTCTTTGTCACGTGTCATGATGTTGGGGTGAGGGCAACCGAAGGGCTTCCACTTCTTGTGAAAAACTCAATTCGAGTTGTGTGTTCCCCTAGCTATGATGTTGGTTTCATTCCGCACAAAGATGTTGCCCTTCCTCAAGTACTTCAGCCATTTGCTCTTCCAGCCGGAGGAAACGATGTGGAGAACAGGTAATATAGAAGGATATGCGTTTATTGTATATATATGCTCTGTTATGCACTTATTGACTTGCACAAACAATATGTTATTACTTCTTTTTGGATTAATTTCCATACTCATGGGTGTAGGCCTACCTATCATATGATATGTTTCATAAGTTGACACCTGTCCAGATGGGAGGGTAATTATAATTTTATTGCCACCAGATTGAGCCTAATAACACAAGTTCATTAATTAGTAGGAGGCATGCTTTGCAGGACAACCCTCGGTTTTTGGGCCGGTCATCGGAACTCCAAAATTAGAGTTATACTGGCACGAGTATGGGAGAATGACACAGAGCTTTATATATTGAACAACAGAATAAACAGGGCAGAAGGGAATTTGTTATATCAAAGGAAGTTTTATGAAACCAAGTTCTGCATATGCCCTGGTGGCTCGCAGGTTAACAGTGCTCGCCCAACTGACTCAATCCATTATGGATGTATTCCTGGTAAGAATTCAGATATTATTGTTTCTTGAAAATTGCAGTGAGATTTATGTAATGGTGTTTATCATCTATTCTTGGCTTGAATTGGGAATGTCAATGGTTGAATCATATAGCCATATTATTTAAGAAAAAATTGGAGTAGAGGCGAATTGAAAGCAAACAGACACCTTTATCCATGCTAGGGGATCAGAAAGTTTGCCTTCACGTAAGAAATTTTAATCTCTTTGCGGTGTTTCTTCTCGAAAATATTTTTAATTTTGAACAGAGATTTCAAGCAAATCAGTCTCTCTCTACAATTTCTCTTTCTTTTTTGTGCCTATAACTTTCGAATTGTTTTCATTTTTATTCAATGGATGCATCCTCAAATCTGTGTTCACTGTGCCACTTGACTGATGTTGTTTGCTTATCGAATGGGTGTGTGCCGCGTGTCTATATTTTCTTTAATTTCACTCATCAGTCATTGTTCTTCGAGCATGATGACAAGTAAATGTGGTTCTCGAATGCAGCTACACTTTTTTTTTATTTCTTAGGGATGTACCTATGGACAGAAACTTGAGGCGATGGTGATTAGCTTTTTAAAATATTAAATTGCAATTCCCTATCTTAATTTATCCTTTTTCTTTTAGCTTGAATGTAATGTATACGATTAAAAGTCCTCTTAATCGTTTGTCCACTGTTTGGTTTGATTTCTTTCAGTGATATTATCAAATTACTATGACCTTCCATTCAATGACATTCTCGATTGGCAAAAATTTGCTGTTATACTTACGGAGAAGGATGTATATCAACTTAAACAAATTCTTAAGGACATACCCTATTCAGAGTTTCTTACGCTTCACAAAAACTTGGTTAAGGTAAATGCTTTCATTTAGAACTAGAAAATGTCATTGTATGTTGATCTTACACACTCTTCAATATTATGTGATGAATATATTTCCTTTGATGTCGTGCGTGTGTGTTGGGAACACTTGTTTTTAATTGTAGGTAACTAAAAATTTCTTTTCATGTCATGATTTTTCTTTCAGGTCCAGCAGCACTTCCAGTGGAATTCACCTCCTGTCAAATATGATGCATTTCACATGGTCATGTACGATCTTTGGTTGCGCCACCATGTGATCAAATACTGATTCTGCCAGTTAGCTTTTTGTACACTTTCTGGCCAGCAATTCAAAAGGTTGTAAATCATCAGATACAGTAGTCTCGTTCTTCCTCCGTGATCTTGAGGGAGGAAGGAATTAGAGGTACAGGTAATCGAAAGATCTTACTATTTGTTCGTTCTTTATATGGGGAGTATTCCCACTTTTGTACCCACCTCGTTTCATTCTGTAATTCTTTTAGTTAAAAGAGAGACAAGAGGAGCATTATTCTTTGCTATTGGACAAGGTATTTAGTATTTAGCGTTATTTGATTCATGAATTGCAGCTTGAATGTCGCAATTCGGGTCCGAGAAGTAGCATTTCTTGTTACATTTTTCATGACTTGACCAAACCTGCGTGTGATTCATAACGACAGATGCATCATCTTTGACATGATAAGTGTTACTGAACAAGAAATTTCACTTTTACAAGTGGAAAGATAGCCTACAAGGTGAATTAAAACACGTTATTGAGATCTTAGTTTTCTTTGTTTCCATTTATTTATTCATGGTGAACGAAAGAAGTAAAGTAGGTCATTTGCTACCCCTTTTCCAGGCCATTTTTATGCATGACAACTGAACCGCGCGGTGCCATTGCGTGATTAGGTAACGTACCATTCAAGTTCGTATCAAGTATTAGTGAACCTTAATCCGATCAATTTATTTATTTAATTTTTTTTTTTTTGGACAAACGATGTTATCTATACTGTGTGTGTGAGAGAGAGAGAGAGAGAGGGGCGGCGGGGGGGAGTGGACAAGTTTTATAATGAAATAGCAATAATTTGGTTCAAATTATCATTTGGCGAGAATTGAACTTAAGATTTCTCACTTACAAGTAAAAGGGAATATTACTAGACCGTTGTACTAAATGGCTAACCCGATCAATTAAGTTAACCCTGTGGATGTCTTCACAATGACCCAACCAATATATCATCTGTGTCATGTTTGAGTTGATTCATATTTCTCGAGCCAAAAACTCAACATTTGAACCCTCTAATTGCTGTACATTCCTCATACCACTCCAGAATGAAAAAAGGTCCATGATTCGAGTTCGCAGCTCGTCTACAATGGTGTCCATTTTGTCTCTCTGTCTCAAGGCCTCTCGCAACGTTTGCTCTAACTGCAATCCGACCTTGACTGAGTTTGTGATACGAAATGAAAAATAATTTTTCCACTTCGATTTTCTTCTCTTCCGCATTCCTTGCTTTTCCCATAAGACTTTCATTGAATAATTAAAGGAGAATCAACGGACAGAAACAAGAAGATAGCTGCGGAAGGAACTTCCGACCATATGAAGAAAAACGGAAGAAAAAGAAATGTGAGCGATAAATTGGGTGTTACATTTGTCCAATTTGAGGGTTACTAGAGTTTCAAATGTATCTCATTTTCCTATTGGGCCTTTCTCAAATTTTAAAAGCCCAGTCTCATATATTAGACCGTTGAATTCTGATTTTATTTATTTCCTTCTTTTCAAGCAATATTACAATATTACAATCTAATTTAACCAAAGTAAGAAATATTCGAACTTAAGTAAAAATGGAGGCATACTGCTTTAGTTAATTCGACTACATTGATGAATACGAATTGATCAACACATGAAATGTTAGAGGGAATAATAGACACAAAGTTGATGATTAATGATATGATTAAATGTCACTCAGTATTATGATTCAGCAGTATTATTCTTCACTAAAAATCTTAGGTTCGAAGCTCCTAGATGACGAATTCGATACCAATTTATTTTCCTCATTCTTTAGTGTAAACATTAACATCTGCACTTAGACGTCAAAGAGTCAACATGGATCAACGCTATGGGTGCAAATTGGATTGGAAATTTCAATCCGAGCCGAAAATTTCTGTTTCGAGTCCTAACATTTTTGAACGAATTTTTTTTTAGATTAGGATGACAATTGGAACAACCTACAAATATAGCAAAAATTCAGAAAAAATATTGTATGGTTGATATATAAAAGTCTGAAAATTTTTTGTCTTCCAAAATGTAGGATATCCAAATTATGTATTGAAAATTTCGATAATTCAATTCTGAAATTGGAACTATTATTTGATTTCGAAACTCTCTTGGATTGGTGTTGAAATGCTTGTTTCCAATTTGACTCGGACGAAAATCACCCCTAATCACAGCATCCCACAAGCAACGGATTTGGATCCTCTCCTGAGCTAATGGAGAGGATCCTCCTCATCAATCATCGTGAGCCGTTGGATTTTTATCCAACGGCTACAATCATTATAACTTTAAAGGGACCCCCTGTTTGTAGCCGTTGGATAAAAATCTAACGGCCTACGATGATTGATGAGGAGGATCCTCTCCATTAGCTCAGGAGAGGATCCAAATCCGCAAGCAACGGCCCTCCTCTTTAAGCACAAGACCAGTCGTGGTATGCGCTGCTTTGTTACAATCTCTAGCACAAAAGGAGCCTTAGTTATCGTTTTCTTCCCGAGGAAGATACCACTAACGTGAATTTGGAATTGTACGAACGTCACTAGGTTTTGACTGTTGAGAATTTGAGTCCAAAGTTTTGTGTTTATTGTATAATACTTGAAAAACAAGGCCAAGAGCAGCACCTGGCTTGTTCCACGAAAATTTCGTGACGAAATCCCCTTTTTGTCTGCTCTGTCTTGTGCATCTCCCTTCCATGAACTCCAAGATTCCTTCCAACCCAATGCTTATGTTGTATTCCTTGATCATATCTAGATGACTAACTATTGTTTGAGTTGGATAATCTTTTGCAAGCAGGAAGTTTGAATGACGAAATAAAATTATTAATAGTACGAATTATGAGATAATGTTGTGAGATTGATAAAACGAGTGATTAGTGTTGGATTAGCTTGCTAACATGTACAACTTAAACCCTCTTATCAGTAAGTTGTGGATTCTCTTAACGGAGAGGATCTTAATGCCACGTAAGTAATATCGCTTGTAATAATAAAATAAAATAAAAATTTCTATATTTTGATATGAATCATTAGAAATTTGAAATTAAATCCCTGACATTAACTCGGACACCAAAGTATGGCCAAGTGCTTCGAAACTTGAAAGTGATGGCTCTAGTGCCCTGTGCACTTCTTGACAAAAGGCTGATGTCAATTCGGGGCAATCGGACGACACGTCGACACCTGCCTTTTCGCATATTTAACCTATAAATTTTGACGCGTTTATTTTAGTGGAGAATACAATATCAATCTCTTTGTAAATGCCATAATGTGATAATCCATTGTTTTTATAAAACACTTTGTTTGTTCATCTATTAGTAATGTAAGATGATTAAAAAATTTTAATTTAGTTGATTTTTTTTTTTTTTGCGTATATGATTTATAAACAATGGCTAAGAAAATACACGGATTTAATTATCAAATCAAAAATAAAGACGGCATAGGAGTACGTAGAACGAGAAATGTAAGCCAATGAGATTAGATAAAATTAAGCAGATGACAATGACTATAAATAAAAGTAAAATTTTAATCTCAAATTTCTCTCGAAAAGAACATAAGCCTTGTAAGTTTCCCCCAAAAAAAAAGAAAAAGAAAAAAAGAAAAAAAGAAAAAAAGAAAAAGAACATAAGCCTTGTATACACCTTTTCTCTCATATTCTCTTAGTTGTATTCCTGTTGTTCCATATTCTCTTAATGCGTCCCTTGTCGCAAGCATAAAAAAATATTCTGGAACCATTGGTTGGCCCCAACTGTCCACGAAAGGCCAATATAATGATATATTATCCACTTTTTGTGTAAAACAATAAGGGGGTGAACCGGTGAAGGTGGCAGTTTAGCAAGCAATTGCCTAGTAGGGAAGTCTGTCTTCTTTGTATTTCTCAAAATATTGTAGTCAGCCGGTTTACCACTTGGAAATAATATCTCATTAGGATCGAAATAGGAAGAGATTCTATCCGATAGCAATTTACATGGAACAGATTCATCATTATATGATGTTAGAATCTAATAATATAATCTTATGTGTTAAAAATTTACGCATGTCATTGTTTAATTGGAACTAGAAGTTACTGTAACGATGAACTCGTTCGACGTAGGTCTTTGTAATGAAGAGATAGTTTCAATAGTGTCAGCTGCCCAATAAATGTTTTTCATGCGTTCAAAAAGGGTTTCATACCTTTGACAAGGAAAAAAAAGATTTCATAATCCAATAGACATTTACCATTACATAGTAAGAAAACCTCTCTTCCAAATAGATGGGACTTACATGGAATAAGTCTACTGCCACATGACATTCCAACAAAATAATTTCATGACCGAAAGTGACAATAATAGAAGTTGCTCCGCTCAAATAGGGCTGCACTATATGTCATGGAGTCTCAGTTATAGGTTATAACTAGCTAGGGTTTACAGACACGCACACACACCTTCGTATGTATACAACTCATTTAAAAATCATCTCGTTACCAAACATTTTAATATTTAAACGACTAAGTCTATCAGATATTACATGATGCATACAATATGCAAATAATGAATATGGCTGGAAAGCATATATAGTATATTACATTATCGATTGCAGCGTAAGTCCATGACGGAGAATATTATACAGAGAAGTGAAAATGATGCCCATAACTGAAAACTTCAGTGAGTTTGCTTCATGGAGAGAATTTCATGGTGGGTTATTGCAGAAGGAGACAAGCCATACTTGTTGGCATCTGTCCACAAGACCGGCTAGTTGATGCTCTTGTCAAGAAAATACTTTCGTTTTCACGTGGAAGAAAGGAAAACCTACATGCAACACTGCCGACAGGTTGATATATAAAAAAATCATTAAAACGCATGATGCTACATAATCGACTTAACGTCCCTGTCATAGAAAATTTTCTCTACTTATCTTCTTACTAAGTGCTAACCAGTGATAGACAAAAATATTTCTACTTTAAACCTAACAAGATTCGTTACACCAAAATTGACCAACAATCTATAACAGTCATAAAAATGCGAATGAACTTATTCCAAATTAAGTCTCCTTTATCTCGGTTACAGATTTAAAGGGTACAATTATATGGAAAATACTTGCATTCCTTAAGGATAACATGTATTCATTGTAAGAATTTTATAATTAGAATCGTTCAATTTCTTAATCTTTATTTACACATTGTGGAGCCAAAAATAACCAATAGGCGACACGTAGATTTTTGGGTATAAAAGGACAAAATTACCCTCGAGGCACACCGAAACTCTTAAGCACGAGCAGTGGACAATCATCCCTCAATCAAGTCAAAAGTGCCCAAATAGGTATTTATTTACAACCTATTTAATCCATCCTTATCATATCTTCTCCACAAGATAACCCCCAAATCCTTCCTCTTTTATTATAATAATTAGCTAATTAATTAAATAATTATTCCATTAATTAGCTAATTAATCACAAATCAAGAACCTAACCCACAAAACCATCCAAGTGGCCAATCCATCTCCCAAGGTGGCCAGCCACATCCCTACATAAGCCCTCTCATTCGCTCCAAAACTCAATTCCAATTCTCTTGCAAAACTCTCTAACTTCTCCAAACACTTTTCCCTCAAAATTCTAACTTTAGCATCGGAGGTTCTTCAGCCAAAGCCCCCCCCATTCATCATGGGTGCCTGAGGCTCTTGGCCTTGACCTAAGGTGTTATTTGTTTTTTAGGTGCAATTTTGTCCAAGAGAAAGGAGGAGGAAATTTGCATCCACAAATTGGTGCTTTCATTGAGAGTTGAGTTACACGCTCGTAAAAGACTCTCGCATCTAAGGTTTCTTGTTTCTTTGCCTATTTGTAGATTTTTCGTATATTCTTATTCTAGGAATTTTTATTTCCAAAAATTCCTTGATAAAACGTAAAAGAAATGTACAATGGCAAGAGATTCGGAAGCCTCGACGAACAGAAATTCCAATGTTCAAGGATTAGGACTGCGGCGATCTACAAAGCTTAACATAGCTGTGAGTCGAGAGGCGCCCCAACGAGGCACCACCGTGGCAACCACCATAGTGACCACCACAACAGCCATCTTTGGCAAATCCTACGGCGCCACAACCACGGTCCAAGCCGTGCCATTCAAGCCCACATGGGCCCAAGCCCAAGGTAAGACGACCGAGCCACTCAAACCCAACACGAACCCAATGCGTTGCCAAGCCGAGCCCTAGCCTCGTACCCACGTGCGCCACATCGAGCAACCCACTCCCGTGGCCTAGCTTGCTCCCGCCGAGTAGCCTACTCTCGCGGCCCAGCCTGTTCCCGTTGAGCAGCCTACTCTCACGACCCAACCTGCTTCTGCGGCCCAGCTTGCTCTCGTGGCCCAGCCTGTTCCCGCTAAGCAGCTCACTCCTGTGGCCTAACTTGCTCTTGTGGCCTTCCAAGAAGCCCAAATTTATCAAAGATTAGTTCAACCATCTCAGCTCCAAATTTTCGGACTGATGATTGAACTGAGAGCATTTTCACCACATTTTTTACGGATTTGACATTTCCTAACTCAAATCTCGCGCCCGGAGTTTACCACACTTCCACTGCTTAAGGAGATACATTCATTCCAAGCTCTTCTAACCCAAATGGAAAAGAATACTTGTCTCGACAAGTCATAAAGTTAACGAGCACCCTTGCACAACAGACGACCTTGGTGAACCAGTTCTTGCAGTGCACCGAGATGGAATATGCCCTAGACAAGGTGTCCCGAAGTAGGATAAGGGTAGACAAAGAACCTCTCCAGCAGTGTCCCGGCAAGCAGCCATTCGACCAGCCATGAACCAAGCGTTCGGGCAGTGCACATTCCCGATTAGGCCCCCGAGATAACGTATACTCCCGTCTTAGCGCGCAGAGGAGGCTACACTCTCGGCTAAGCCCACGGACGAGCATATACTCACGGTTGGGGTCACACTCTGATAATCAATATGAGCAACCTTCCAAGCGAAGTGTTCATTTGTGGCTAGGCTCGTAAAGAGCATCTTTTATCTCACATTGGAGTCGGCAGTATGACGGACGAAGAGAAGCAGTCACTCAATCCGGTTCAAGTTCAACTAGTAGCCTATGAGGAACTCTCTCGCCTGCTTGGAACGCACCACATACACCGCAGCCGCAACATAGATGAGCCAAACAAATAAAAGAGCAGCCTAGACCAGCAGGTCACGACTAGGGGCAGCCAAAAGTTCTGCTACCCCAATAAAGGCAAATTCATGAAGAATTAGAAAGGTTCCTGACCAAACGATTGTGCAATTTCTAACGCAACGAGGTCATTGAAGAGGCACTATGATGAGACATGACCAACATAAGCAGGTCACCTTTCACAGACGAGATCGAGTAGATAGAGCCTTCATGCAAGTTCAGCATGCCACATTTCACATCTTTCAAAGGGGATAGAGACCCGGAGAAACACCTAAAACACTATCGAAGCACAATGATCCTCTATCGAAACAACGACGATCTTATGTGCAAGATATTTGCCATCATTCTACAAGGGGAGGCGCAAGATTGGTTCTCCACCCTGCCGCCACAATCCACCCGGAGTTTCGACGAAGTTTCTTTGGTTTTCGCCAAAGAATATTCATCCTAGCACTCGATCAATAAGAAGTTTGACCACTTGTTCAACATCAAAAAGAACCCAAAGGAGTCGCTTCGTGACTATGTGAAGAGGTTTAAAGAAGAGAAGGCAAGGATAGTCGAATGCAACGACTCGATAGTTAGAGCAGCCTTCCAAAAATGACTTCTAGCAGACCACCCGCTATTCAGAAAATTGATCATGAAATAAGATCTAACTCTGGTAGACTATTTTGCTCTGGCAGAGAAGCATGCACTTTGGGACGAGGCTCGTCGATGCACATTCAAGGACTTGAAGAAGTACTTGACATCACCTCCCTACTATCCAAAACCGGAAGCAGCGGAGGACTTATTCGCATGTTTGACGGTATCTAAAGCAGCAATAAGCTCTACCATTATACGAAAAAAACTGGGGGCTCGACTACCTGTATTCCACAGTTTAAAAGCTTTCCTCGATGCTGCCAGAAATTCAAAAGCTAACTTTGGCGACAGTTGTTGCAACCTAGAAGCTCAAGTTTTACCTTTAAACGCACACAATCATCCTCATGACGCACTATTCCACCTAATCCAGACGCGCGATAATAAAAGCGTAGACACTGGTGGATGCATAGTTTTCTGATGAATGCAACAACTCGGCCTAAAAAGTGCACCAAGGGCAGATGAACACTAGAACGACACACTTGGAAGCAAGTTTTGTCCTCGTCAGATTCTACATAGGAACAACATGTACCGGTAGTTAAACACCACCTCCTGCTACGTGTTATAGGGTTTAGGGTTTAGGGTACTTGAAGTGAGGGCACTTGAAGAAAACTTTGAGCCCAATTCATGATCAAGCCTCAGCGCCCTTTGAAGAAATTTCCAGTCCATTTCAAGATCAAGCCCTGAAGGCCCTTGGATTGATATCTACATTAAAGGACTTCAAAACGCATCTCCTACATGTGACAAACACATGTATACGACGCGCCTTGAAGTGGGGGCATTTATAGACATCGAAATTTCAGTGAAATAAATGTTGATCAATAATTAAAATTTCAATGTTCACGTATCACATAAATTTTACACGTATCATGTAACTCAACAAAAAATCGAACAAAATCAGAAAAGTCGTCAAATAGGACATGTGTCAACACCTGGCAGAAATGATTTATTTCATCTGAATATTATATTCAAAATTAGGCCTTTAAAAAGTCTATAAATATAAGCCAATTTCATTCATTTCACTTCACCAATTCACATCACACCAAAACCTTGAAGCTTTGAAACTCTAAAGCTCTCAAGCAAATCCTGAAGGATCAAGAAAGCCCTCTTCGTTCTTTGTCAAATCCTCCTTCAAGATCAAGCCCTGATGGCCCTTGAAGAAACTTCCCTCAACCTTCAAGATCAAACCCCGACGGCCGTTGAAGAAAGCGTTCATCGTTCATCATCCGTTCATCCTAAGATCAAGCCCCAACGGCCCTTTGGATCAACAACATCAACAAATCCACACACCTATTCTTCAAGATCAAGCCCAAAAGCCCTTGAAGATCTATTCATCAACCGTTCATCTTAAGATCAAGCCCCGACGGCCCTTTGGATCAACAACATCAACAAATCCGCACAACTGTTCATCCCTAGACCAAGCCCCGATGGCCCTTTGGATCAACAGCCCATCCACAGATCTACACTTACGAAGATAGAATCAGATGATCAAATTGTAAAAGATATTGTAACCCCAAAATCATTAATACAAAATATTATTTTGTACACGTGTTCTTGTTTTAGGATAATTCATGTTTACAATGTTGGATTAAACATCTGCTCATGCATGTTCACGGGTTAATTAATAAGTAATTAATTAATGTTGCTTTACATCTCTTTGTGTACAATAGGACGCATTGAAAACCAAAAAAGAATAAAAAGAAACATATCAAAATTATGTTAAAAATGAATATTATGAAAAAAAAATGAGTATAATGTCTTGCCAATAAAACATGCAAAATTGTTAAGTTATTTTCTCTAACGTAGTCCGCACAAGCGTAGAATTACTTTGGTGCCTTTGCAATCAAGAAATTTAATGAAAGATAAGACATTGTCACACTACATTTAAAAGTCCTCTAATGCCTTAAGTTAGACTTAGGGCCAATTTGAGATTGCTGTGCTTTTTAAATAAATTGTAATTATGTTGTGCTTTAAGAATAATTGGCTGCAAAATAAAGTAGTTAAGAGTCTAATAAACTGTAATTTTAAAAATGTTATTCTTGAATGAGGTATTCAACTCCGGGGATGAATCGAAAAAGAAATATTTATTGGTTCTACCTCCAATTTTTTACGAAGAGAATGAATCCTTTTTATTGAAGGATTAGAAGGAGAAAAAAAAAAAAAAAAAAAAAAAAAAAGGTCCGGACCTTTTGTGAGAATGATTTGGAAGATCCAAAATCAAAAATAGTGAGAGTATGAAAGCTAGTGTAAATGCAATGTCTACAAGGATAGATAATGTCGTTGTTTAAAACTAATAAGCTTATTACATGAAGTAAAAATATTCTAAAGGCTCAACTCCGTTTTTTATTAAAGCAATTTTTAAAAGGTGCTATCTGAAGACCATTACTTTTAAAATATGCAGTATATTTTATTGTTACCAAACACTGTTTTACTGCTTAATTTTAAAGTGAAACAGTTTTTAGCGAAAAAAAAAAAACAATACCAAACTGGGGCTTAACCCAGGAAGATGAATTACAAGGTAAATCTTTCTTGGCTAAGGAATGGTTGCATTTTTTAGGGGTGCTACTTAGGTTGGGCCAATCCGAACCCGTCCATGTCCAACCTAACTTTAAACTCGAACAAGTGGATTTTTCTTTTGGTTATAACCCGCTTGAACCCAACTCAATTTTAACCCGTTCATTGATTGGGTTAAGTTGAGTTGATCATTTGCCCATCCATCCCCAACCCAACCCAACCCAACCCAACCTAACTAACCAAACCCAATCTATCCAGATTGTAACCCATAACAATTAATGCTCATACTACACCCAAGTGAGCCAAGTCCAAAAACCAACACGCTTTCTAATATTTTTTTTAATAAATTACCCTTTATAATTACTTAAGCTTTTAGGAAATAAGAGGCTTTGATTAGTCAGCCCATATGTGTAGTCTCTAAATCCTAAAGCTTTACAGTAGATGGATTTATGAAATTAAAGTTAGCTAGCTTTGATGCTACTTGGCTTAATTTTTTTAGGATTTCTCGGAAACTAAATTGTTACAAGATTAAACTTGAAAAAGTTGGGTAATCCGAACCCAATCCAAGTAAACCCTAACCTAATTAAACCCAAGCCCAAATGAACCCGAATGAAACCCAACCCAAATTGTAAAAGTTGTGTTAGGATTGTGTTAACCTTCCAACCCACCCGAGTTGCACCCCTAGCATTTTTTATGGGAATGAGCATGCCTTTATATAGTGGCATATCTGAACTCAAGGATGACTCATTAGGGCACACATGATACTCCCTAAGTAGTTGTTTTGAACCCACGGTATCCCATCTCATTTGAACAACAATGGTTGAATATGGGAGATGTGATATTTAGGACATCAATTAGGAGTTCTGTTTATAAAGGGCACCATTGAATTTTGCCCGGATCCGATCTAAATCCGATGTAATTAATAAAATATCGATCGTGACTTCCAATCTGATTATCCAAATAAAATCCAAATTCGATTATTAATGAATTTGGATATGGATCGAAGCTAATTCCAATCCAACTTAATATAACACTAGCCTCTCTGCACGCACTAACGTGCGTGCGAGATGCATTTTTGCATCACGGGCGCGTAGCGCCCCAAAGATGTGTTGTTTTAGATATTCTTATATTTCTTAAGTGATTATTTTATAAAATGTGTTTGTGTCCATCACAACAATTTCTTATTATTTTCAATTTTTTATTATGTTCAATCATCTAACTTAGTCTTTTTGCACCTACCCATTGTACCCAAAAATGAAATTTATGAATTGTACACTAACCAATCCACCTTTTTTTTCTTTTTTTTTTGCTTGCTAATTATTATGGTGTTTTTTTTTTTTGTTTGGCTGATAGAATTTGATTTCACGAAATGAGCTATGCTTGATCATTATTATGACTTTGGTAATTAAGTTACTCAGTCTAGTTAGAATTTTGTTATCTCCATCAGTACCATTTTACCCTTATATATTGTACAGAAGATCAAGAGTTAGGTTCCTTAAACTCTCATATAAAAAATAAAAAAATATGCTTAATTATTTAATGTTGTATAGAAAATATGAAATGATCAATATATTTTGTAACATGAGGATTAGTGGTTGTATTAAAAGGGTGCACAACAACATTTTTTTATTATGGTGGACAAAAAGGTATTATGGGCAATATTTGGCGTCATTCGAGCAGGTTGGCAGATCATTTGTTCAATGGTTGTGTGAATGGGATAGTTGATGCAGTTAGAGGAGTGAGTACATAATTATGGGTGTGCCATTTTGGGTTGGGACTGAGATGTTCAACATTAGAGCATGGGCCAGGCTACGTAGTTCTAATTGCTTGAGTTGAAGAAAGGTTGATGAGATAATGATGTTACCGTACAATCATCCCATCATTCCAAAGTGATAATGGTGTTATCGCATGCCATATTGTCATATTGCCACATTTGTTGAATAATTTAGGAGCATATATTCCATCCAATTTGCACATATGTGAGTAATCTCTCATACATTTTTTACTATTTTTTCTTTAAAACAACAACGAAGATAAAATGGGAAACATATACTATTTATAAATAAAAAAATTTGAAAATATGACATGTAATTTGATTTCTAAATACATATTGACAACACTTAATGTCCTTAAATCAAAATGTTTCAGATTCATAAGTTTTCAATCAAAGTTATAGGCTAGCTAGGGATGAACTCCTAATATATGAAGCAAAGCAAAATATGGACAACATGTACATATGTAAACATAGCGCCTACGTGTGAAATCAAAGCCATGCTTACCACCCATTTGCTTGCACTTGATGCTTTAGATTTTCATGGTTAATCTGCAAGCAATGATGATAAAATAAGAAGTCTAACTATAATGCACAATCCCAACTATAAAGATTGTAAGCAACTTAACCTAAATACCTTTAAGTTTGACAATTTTCTCATGGCAATACTTTTACTCCAGTTACTTGTAGAATACTGAAAGATAAATATATTTGTTAAGTTTGAGGTAACAAATTGTAACAATATTTACAAAATTAAATAATAAGAAATATTACCTTCATCTTGTACTTCAATCTTTGTACTTTGAGACGGGTGTGATGCTTGTAAAATTGACAAAAAATGCAATTTTATTTATATTTGAAAATTGAATGCAATTTGAATTTATAGTATACTTTTGTATGAAAATAAGAGAAGACTTACCGTATTTAGAAAAGTTGTTTGGCCACTGTTAATCTTTTTTCTGCACCCATAAATTGTTTTATTTTATTTTATAATTTGAGATAATTAATTTGTAGAATGATATAGAGAATGCCATTAAAAATAAATAGGTAAGAAATGGTGTTGTACCTTATTTGTTGGACTTTATTCCAAATACGTATGATATGAGGAGTTGTTGAAGGTTTTAATTCTTCCACAGCCTTTTTCATGCGCCACCTATATATTGAAGGTATATACAATGTTAGATTTCTTGTAACAAATTTGTATATAATTTAGGATACATACTGCTCATGCTTCTTCTTTTTCCACTCTTTGAGAATTAGTTGGCTTAGATCAGTAGTTTTTACTCCAACAGATATCTCCCAACCAGGTGTAAAAATACAGACACGTTTGTTTGAGATCTTATCAATAGGTTCCTTCTTCATTTTTTGTGGGTATTCTTGTAAATATCCTAAGAATGAAAACAAATAATTTTTAAAATTACCATAGCACACGTATAGTACATTAAGATAATCAAAATTGAAATTCACAATCTGACCAAAATTTAAAAAACGCACAATGAAGATTTCAAAGGAAGAAATTAAAAAACACAACTGAAGCTAAATCTGGGAATCATACAATTACATATTATGCTAACATGGAAATGTGTAAAATGAGTACAACCATGCATGGAAAGGAAGTGAAAACCCACCAATCTCGTACGACTTTGCTTCCATCACCATGCTTCTAGTATCCAATTAATGACAGCATGCATGCTAAAAATTGACGGAGATGGGGATTGAGCTCATATCATTTACAAACACAAAATAAAAAAGATCAAAGAAAAAGAACAACTTAGAGAAGTGAAGGCGGAGCAAAAAAAAAAAAGGGGGAGTATAAGATTTGGCCACATAATCAAAGGAGATGGGGAGTACATATAATAATATTGTAGCCGGAATGGAACAAATGGGAATGTACGTGGGAACTAAGAAATTACTGCTTGGTAGTGGGAGAAGTTCACTGTTTTTTTTTAAACTAACAATAACCTCTATCCCTTTTCTCCCACATTATTATTATTATTTTTAATATAATTTTGTTAGATATTAATATCTCCTCCTAAAATGGAGGAGATACGTTCCTGTCCATTTATTTTTTTTTAAACTTTTTCTTCCTTTTTTTTTTTCCAATAAAACAAATTTTAATTTTATGTTTAATATTTGTCTCCTAAAATGGAGAGTAGTTACGTTGCTTTTGTTTAATATAATTTTGTTAGATATTTTTAATATAATTTTGTTAGATATTAATATTTCCTTCTAAAATGGAGGAGAAGTTATTCACAACATTCCTGTTGTTTTATTTGTTTTTTTGTTTCCTTTTTTTTTTTTTTTCCAATATAACAAATTTTAATTTTTCTGTTCAATATCTCTCTCTTCTAAAATGGAGAGCACTTATTCACTATGTTGCTTTTTTTTTTTACTTAATTTTTTAATATTTCTCTCCTAAAATGATGTTTAGTACAATTATCTCTGACTTTAATATCTCATCCTAAAATGGAAGAGTCATTCATCACGTCCCCTACTTTTATTTGTTTCTTTTTGTTTAATATAATTTTGTGAGATATTAATATCTCATCCTCAAATGGAGGAGTTACCCATCACGTCCCTTTACTTTTATTTGTTGTTTGTTTGTTTAATAATCTAAAATATAGCAAGAACCGTACTAATCAAAATGGAAGCATAAACATTCTAAGAAATATTTGTTAAAAATCATGCATCAAGAAATTAAGGTGAATAAAAGAGAAGAATAACTAAAAAAGAAACCCGGCTAGTCAAAATTTTTTTGAGGCGCTTTCCCATAGATATCTATTTAAAAAACCACACGATAAATGCTCATAGCAGTTTCAAAAATGACGCCACATTCATCCTCTTCTCTTCCGAACGGTTTTGCCATTTTAGTTTGGATTATCTATTTTTTTTCTATTTATTTTAATTTGTTTTATTTTTAATATTTTTTTGTTGCCTTTTTATTATTTATCTCTCTCTCCTCTCCATAACTACTAACTTTTAGAAGATAATTATCATGATTTTTTATTTTAATTACCATGTTTTGTTTCCAATACAGTTTATGATAAGTTAAATTCTTTTTTACGTTTTTGTCCTCGATTTTGGGATTTTTTGGACTTTGATTGTGAAGGAAACAAAGGGACTTTTTTGGTATTTCCAAATGCTTCACTAAACTGGCCTTCTCACTTTATATATATAGAACTAAAAATTGACGGAGATGGGGATTGAGCTCATATCATTTACAAACACAAAATAAAAAAGATCAAAGAAAAAGAACAACTTAGAGAAGTGAAGGCGGAGCAAAAAAAAAAGGGGAGTATAAGATTTGGCCACATAATCAAAGGAGATGGGGAGTACATATAATAATATTGTAGCCGGAATGGAACAAATGGGAATGTACGTGGGAACTAAGAAATTACTGCTTGGTAGTGGGAGAAGTTCACCCTTTTTTTTTAAACTAACGATAACCTCTATCCCTTTTCTCCCACATTATTATTATTATTATTAATATAATTTTGTTAGATATTAATATCTCCTCCTAAAATGGAGGAGATACGTTCCTGTCCATTTATTTTTTTAAACTTTTTCTTCCTTTTTTTTTCCAATAAAACAAATTTTAATTTTATGTTTAATATTTGTCTCCTAAAATGGAGAGCAGTTACGTTGTTTTTGTTTAATATAATTTTGTTAGATATTTTTAATATAATTTTGTTAGATATTAATATTTCCTTCTAAAATGGAGGAGAAGTTATTCACAACATTCCTGTTGTTTTATTTGTTTTTTCGTTTCCTTTTTTTTTTTCCAATATAACAAATTTTAATTTTTCTGTTTAATATCTCTCTCTCCTAAAATGGAGAGCACTTATTCACTATGTTGCTTTTTTTTTTTTTACTTAATTTTTTAATATTTCTTTCCTAAAATGATGTTCAATACAATTATCTCTGACTTTAATATCTCATCCTAAAATGGAAGAGTTATTCATCACGTCCCCTACTTTTATTTGTTTCTTTTTGTTTAATATAATTTTGTGAGATATTAATATCTCATCCTCAAATGGAGGAGTTACCCATCACGTCCCTTTACTTTTATTTATTGTTTGTTTGTTTAATAATCTAAAATATAGCAAGAACCGTACTAATCAAAATGGAAGCATAAACATTCTAAGAAATATTTGTTAAAAATCATGCATCAAGAAATTAAGGTGAATAAAAGAGAAGAATAACTAAAAAAGAAACCCGGCTAGTCAAAATTTTTTTGAGGCGCTTTCCCATAGATATCTATTTAAAAAACCACACGATAAATGCTCATAGCAGTTTCAAAAATGACGCCACAGTCATCCTCTTCTCTTCCGAACGGTTTTGCCATTTTAGTTTGGATTATCTATTTTTTTTCTATTTATTTTAATATGTTTTATTTTTAATATTTTTTGTTGCCTTTTTATTATTTATCTCTCTCTCCTCTCCATAACTACTAACTTTTAGGGGATAATTATCATGATTTTTTTATTTTAATTACCATGTTTTGTTTCCAATACAGTTTCTGATAAGTTAAATTCTTTTTTACGTTTTTGTCCTCGATTTTGGGATTTTTTGGACTTTGATTGTGAAGGAAACAAAGGGACTTTTTTGGTATTTCCAAATGCTTCACCAAACTGGCATTCTCCCTTTATATATATAGATATTATTTGATTTTAATATTATAGTAAAAGATTAACTAGACAGATATTGTTGTACAAATTGACAACTAATAAAAGTAAAAAATTTTAAGTTCAATTCTTAACAGCATTAATAATTTTTATGGTTAAAATACAATGATTAAAGGGCCAAATAAAATTGGGTCGGGCTGGCGGCCCGCTCATAGGCCGAATTTTGTAGGCATATGGGCTGAGCTAAGGCCTTATGTATTTGACATAGGGCCTGCCAAGCCCATTGAATTTCTAGGGCCCAAAAACATGGTCGGGTAGGACTCGGCCCTTGACCTCTTACGGCTTGGATTTCATATATATCTTCTTCTTTTTTTTTTTTTTAGAGATTTTTATTGTGTTTTTCTTTTTATATTCTTGTTGGCAACATTATTTCCAAATCGAGCAAAGCAAGCAATTGTAGACCTGGTTATTGTGTTGCAGATCTTTGGAGGATGAATATGGAACTTTACGATTATATAGAATTACTAAAACAAACAACATTCCATAATAGTATTTTTAATTTGTTCTTGTCAGTCAATGACTCTATTTTAACTTAAATATAAATTTAATCATAAAATTGGAATCAATGTAATTGCGCTTTTTTTTTTTTGTTAAAATTGTGACTTGTGTACTCATGTGTGTTAATTTCTTTTACTAACGTTATGCATTAGTTTTTCACATGCACGTAAAATAATAATAATAATAATAATAATAATAAGGCTTTTTAACTAAAATAGTTCCTAAAATTTGCATAACTCCTCACTTTGGTCCATGAGACTTGAAATCAATAGAAGTGGTTTCTAAGTTTGTCCATTATCAATCATTTTGGTCATTCTTTAAAAAATCTCCATTAATAAAGATAAAATAACAAAAACATCATCAATATTTGTCAAATCATTTTGGCCCATTATTTATTAAATGGAGGGTATTTTTGTCATTTGGTCCTTAACTTTTCAAAGAATGATCAAAATGATTGATGATAGACAAATTCAGAGATCACTTCTATTGATTTCAAATTTCAGGAACCAAAGTGGTGAGTTATGCAAATCTCAGAGACCATTTTGACTAAAAAACCTAATAATAATAATAATGAAAAAGAGCGAGAGAAACAAAATAAGTTTCAAACTATGCCCCTCTGTTTAAGAATTTTTTTTTTTTTTTTGAAAAAAAAAAAAAAAAGGTTATGAGGAAGACTTTTTCTAATGACGAAGCAAAAACTCATCTTCTGTTTTTAGAAAATTACTAAAAATCCCTTCTATGGACAAATATTTTTTCATTCACCCTCTCAAAATTTCCATTTATCTTCTAGTCTCTAATTTTGAAATTTCGGCACCAATTACGAATGAACGCCCAAATAAAACACATTACGTAGAGAAGGTTGTAGAGAGTAACTAGGCCGACCAAATTTTTTTGACAGAAACACTAAAAGTGAAGACTTCAAGGGTGTAATCTTGTAAAAAAGAGGTTGGACTCCTACTTAATTGTTAAAACTTAAAAGAGAAAACTATTTATCTGCTTTTTTTTTCAAGGAAATTATTTTCTTGTTTACAAGAGATTTGTATCATGGCCATTTTGGATTTTATTCCAAAAATATGTTTTATACTTTTCATGTATAAATAATAATTTATTTTTGAAAAAACAATACAACAATAACAATACATTTTCCCACACTAAGTGGCATCACCAACTGTATAAACCTGTTTCTTGTCTCCCTCCCTGTCTAAAATTCTCACAATCTCCTCCCGTTGTCGTCGTGGTCCTCCTCCTCCTCATTGATTCTAAGCTGGATTCGGTCAGCCATGGCGGTCTTCAGCGTATTCGTTGGACCGAATCAGTACCTGTCTTCATGCCTCGTTCCTCCTCCACCTCCAAAACTGAATCACAGTTGCAGACAACAGGTTTGGTAGAATTACAATATTTCATGTCCATATTTCTTGAGCTGTGTTCTTGCAAGTGAGCTCCCATGATGTTTTCATATCATGAAGCTCTTCTTTTGTTTTTGCTTTTGTTTCGGATATATTCTTGATGAAATTTTTTTGTTCTGATGCTTCAATGGTTTTTTTTTATCATTTGTGGCAGCTCTCTGTTAAGGCATCTGCTGGTAACTCAGATGGTGAGGACTGCAAGTTGATCAGAAAAGAGAAAGATGGATGGAAGATCGATTACTCCGGCGAAAAACCAGGCACCCCATTGCTGGACACAGTCAAATACCCAGCTCACATGAAGAATCTCTCCACAGAGGTAGGCTACCAACACAAATAGTAAAATCACTTCTAAAACAACATATTGAGTTACATGTAGTAAAATTTCGTCGCAAAAGCCCTGTTTTGGATTTTTAGTCCTGTTATATTCTCATAAATTATGATTGCTATTTTCTTCAGGATCTTGAACAACTTGCAGCAGAGCTGAGAGTAGATATCGTTTACAGCGTTTCACAGTCAGGTGGGCATCTCAGTTCAAGCTTAGGTGTGGTGGAGCTGGCAGTGGCACTCCATCATGTGTTCAACACGCCTGACGACAAGATCATATGGGATGTTGGTCATCAGGTGCAAGAAATTTACCTTCATTTCTAATTTAACTGAAAAGAAAACACTGTTTTAATTTACAGTAATTGATCGAAAGACGTTAAATTGTACTGATCTACTCAATAGTTCTGAGAGGCAATTACTTGTGCAGGCATATCCTCATAAAATTCTTACAGGAAGGAGGTCCAAGATGCACACAGTTAGGAAAACTTCAGGTCTTGCCGGTTTCCCTAAAAGGGATGAGAGCGTTTATGATGCTTTCGGTGCAGGCCACAGTTCTACAAGCATTTCTGCTGGTTTAGGTAACAATTCTCACCTTAACCACCTAACACCCCCAAAACCCCATTTCAATCTCGACCTTAACATACATGTCCAAGATAGTAGATGAATACTTTGCTAATTTCATCCGACTTTTGTTTTTCCTTGAAAACTTAATGGCAGGCATGGCAGTTGCAAGAGACCTACTTGGGAAGAATAACAATATCATTTCAGTGATTGGAGATGGAGCCATGACTGCAGGGCAAGCATACGAAGCCATGAATAACGCAGGATACCTTGATTCTAACCTGATCGTCATATTGAATGACAACAAGCAAGTCTCCTTACCCACTGCCACTCTTGATGGCCCTGCAACTCCCGTTGGAGCCCTCAGCAGCGCTCTAACCAAGCTCCAAGCAAGCACCCAGTTCCGCAAACTTCGCGAGGCTGCAAAAGTAAACCATTAATCTTGCAAATAATGGTTCTTATTCTGACTTGTTCAACTTATTTCAGATAATCTGACTCTGAAAATATCTTTCAAAGAGCATTACGAAGAAAATTGGAGGCCAAACACATGAAGTTGCAGCAAAAGTAGACGAGTACGCAAGGGGAATGATAAGCGCTTCTGGATCCACTCTCTTTGAGGAGCTTGGGTTATATTATATCGGTCCAGTGGATGGACATAATGTTGCAGACTTGGTCACCATTTTCCAAAGAGTGAAAGCCATGCCGGCGCCCGGGCCAGTTTTAATCCACATCATGACGGAGAAAGGAAAGGGCTATCCCCCAGCTGAGGCAGCAGCTGACAAAATGCACGGTATGAGTCGAACTTTATGATCCCGCAATCGGATAAGAGTTCTTATGATGATCCTTATTTTATTTCCCTGTATTTTTAGGTGTGGTCAAGTTTGATCCAAAAACCGGCAAGCAATTTGAGACCAAATCCCCTACACTTTCATATACTCAGTACTTTGCTGAATCTCTTATAAAAGAAGCTGAAATCGATGACAAGATTGTAGCCATCCATGCAGCAATGGGTGGTGGCACTGGTCTAAATTATTTCCAGAAGAAGTTTCCAGATCGTTGCTTCGATGTGGGAATCGCCGAGCAACACGCTGTTACATTTGCAGCTGGTTTAGCTGCCGAAGGTCTGAAGCCGTTCTGCGCTATCTACTCATCATTCCTGCAACGAGGATATGATCAGGTGAGCTGATAAAAGAGAATAGGGGATAGTGGTTTGCTTTTCAAACGTAGGTTTTCAACAAAATCACTGCTTGATATGACACTAATGATTTATAACGTGTAAACAGGTGATTCACGATGTAGATCTTCAAAAACTTCCTGTCCGCTTTGCAATGGATCGAGCTGGCTTGGTTGGTGCAGATGGGCCAACCCATTGTGGAGCATTTGATATCACATACATGGCTTGTTTGCCCAACATGGTGGTTATGGCCCCGTCTGATGAAGCTGAGCTGATGAACATGGTCGCCACTGCAGCAGCCATAGATGATAGACCTAGCTGCTTCAGATTTCCAAGAGGCAATGGTATCGGAGCGCTTCTTCCTGTTAATAACAAAGGAACCCCACTCGAGGTTAGTATAAATGAAATTCAAAATTATTAAGTGATTATACAAAATAGATGGCTGAAATTCATCGACAACTATTGAATAGGTTGGTAAAGGAAGAATACTGATGGAAGGCAGTAGAGTTGCGATTTTGGGATATGGTTCCATAGTTCAACAATGCGTGGAAGCTGCAAACAAGCTGAAAACCAGGGAAATACATGTTACAGTAGCCGATGCACGATTTTGCAAACCTCTGGATACCGAACTAATCAAGCAATTGGCTAGGGAGCATGAGATCCTTATTACAGTGGAAGAAGGTTCAATTGGAGGTTTTGGATCTCATGTATCCCACTTCCTAAGTTTAAGTGGTATTCTTGATGGACCGCTCAAGGTACTATAATTCTCAGTCACTAACATAACATTACTGATTTTCGTAACTAATCTCTTCCGCCCTAAACATTTGTGAGTTCTCTTTGCAGTTGAGAGCAATGGTACTTCCTGATACATACATTGATCATGGAGCACCGCAGGATCAGCTTGAAGAAGCAGGGCTATCCTCGAGGCATATCTCAGCCACGGTATTATCTCTGTTGGGGAGGCCAAAAGAAGCTCTACAGTTCAACTGAGTGCACAAGTGACCTCGATTTTGTTGCCATGGAAGCTGTTCATAAAGCTTTGGCAATCTGGATTTAAGAAAAGACGAATGTCAAAACCAAACTACACAGCTTATTTGGGGTGCTCATGTATTATGGTACAAGACCCTATCAAATTCATATCTCAAGATCAAAGCATCATTGATTTAGGGATCCGATATGAACAATCAGTGATCAGTGCTTATGTTGTTACAAATTGTATTACATTGAAGGACGCATGGCGCAAAACTTGAAACAAACCAAAAAGAAGAATTTGTTTTTCCTTGTAGAGAATGCTCACTCATGTACCCTACTTGCTTGTCAATGGGCTTCTTCAGTTTGAAAATTTAATCACATTTGGTGTGCGCAACATGATTATTCTCCGAAATTCATCTTGGCAGCAGTATAATCAATTAGCAATTGGCTAATCTCTACATTAAACAGATTTCTACAGTTTACTACCAGTTTTGCTATTCCAACTTGGAAACACAAATCATTTTGTAGTTGAAGTACGTATACCTGACTTCCAGTATCCTTGAATGTGTCAAATCTGAGAATATGCATCCATTCCAATCGATTCAAGAACAAGAGAAAGAACTAATGCCCTGTCCCGATGAAGATCAATCACGTCTTTCAACACAGGGAACTTAAAAGTGATCAATTACAGCCAGTCAATCAGAAGACTAGATCAATAACCTTGCCAATCCAACGGTGTAATACACTACAACTGCACAACGGAGCCTTGGATACATATGAATTGTATTCACCACCCTTAAAATGATGGAATCACTTGCCGATTATCTCTCTCGATAACTTTGGTGACAAATTTTATCCAGGAATGAGAGTCCCCGCTGGCTCGAAGGTTCTTGTATATCCCGATAACAGTATCCTTATTACTACTCGTCAACACAGCAAAGGAAATTGCTAGCTTCTCGCTTGTGATAGTACAAAGACCGCTTCTTGTACTCCTCATCCAAATCTTGCAACACAAATCTTGTATCATGAACATAACCCTATATTTTTACCCTCTCAGTCAATTTTTCTAGCGTTTCATTTCTCTTTCTCGATCTTGGATGCGACAAATCTCCAGCCATGCAATTTCAAGCATTTTATTAGAAACTCTTTCTGCCACCTCGACCTTTCCGTGAAATTTACATGCACTTATCAGTGTTCTCCATAAGACTACATCTGGATTCTTGACTAGTTTAACTAGTGCTTCGGCCTCTTGAAGTCTCCAGAAAGCCCCAGCAAATCAACCATGCAAGCATAAAAAAATGTTACTCTTACCACCTAGTTGTACTATCATTTGTATCAACTTTCTAATAAAGATGAGACTCATATACGTTGACGAACCCTACCTCTATTAGAAAGATGGTACAAATGATAGTATAAATAAGTGGTAAATGTAGCATTGATCGTAAATTATAATCTACTCTCTATTCAACATAATGATGGTTCTAGGCCTTTCGTTATCTCTAAAACCCATCATGGTGCCTTTGGGCCTTCTTTTGGGCCACATTTCGTTTTACACCACTTGATGACTTAAGTCCTTTCAATGGGAATTGGCTCAATGGGTCTAATCGAACCTAAAACCTTTTTGAGGCCCATTCATTATGTTTAAGTCCTAAAATTAATCAATCATTCAGTGTAAAAATATGGTTTTTCGTTAAAGTGAACAGTACCGGAGCTTTTAGTTAAAGTTTCCTTTAATTAATTTAAGTCACCATCATAATTCACATTAAGTATTCCATCATTTGTATAATTCGTAATTCTAAAATTGGACGTGGGATCTGTTAGTTTCTTACTGATGATGCACGCGAGATGATTAGGTCTCTTGGCCATGTTGCAGAATTTAATAGTCATTGATATTCAGTAGATAGCTGCAATGTCTTGAATTCAAGGACTAGCTTTGCATTATTGAAACGATCAAAAGCTCGACATGAATGTGCATCGATATCTATTATACACACATAAGAGCTCATGTTTGATTGTGTCCGGTGATATCAACCTCTATTTGACCACATATATATATATGTTTTAGTGTCACTAAGGACATGAAACAAGCCATCACAGACACGGTACATACTTGTCTTAGTGAACAGTCAATGACCAATTGACAATCCTATCACTAGAAATTTTTTTCAATATGACTAGCCAGGAAATTTTTTTTTCTTAATGGCACCATTTTAGTTGGTATGGTTTCATGAAGACTAGTTGGTTAGTTTAGCGCAAAGGTTCTTATTATTGTTTCGCTAAACATCAATAATTACTTTTGGCTACACAAGCCGATACTACAAAAAATAAAGGTTTTGTGTTTGGTGATCAGCTAGATACATGATTAATTTTCAAAACCTATGTGGCATGTATGCCAAGTAATTATGAGCTAACTACGTTCTTCTTGTGAATGCGGGTGTGCCAACTCGCAACTGTGCTCGATCGGGCGAGTAAAATAGATGTGGTGGTGGTATCAAATACGTTGCTGACTTCTGTGCTTGAGCGCTTACGACCAGGGAAGGAACACGTCTGGCCTTAAGTTCTAGAACCTAAGGACAGGGTTGCCCAAATCACTATGAAGTTTAGGATCTCCTGCACCAGGCTCGGCTACCTCGACTATATTCGTGTATAGGTGCGCCGAATCGGTTTCAAGCTATAAGGCACAAGTACTCAAAGGAGTTGAGTGTTTTTATGGTAAATGTTGTTTAGCCGCCTGAATGCCGAACTGCGAAATGCACCAAAAAGTAATTAATCATAAAACACTTCACTTCATTGAGAAGTTGATGAAGTGACCCTTTTCAATGAGAAACTCTTTACTAACTGAGACTTAGATAGATAACCAACCAAGCAGAAGTAGTGCTATTCACTTGTCTGAACTGAGGTGCTCTTAAACCCCCTAGTTTTACTGCTTTAGTGCTGCTCACTTATCTGAACTAATGATGTTGTCGGTTGAAAAGTGTTGTTGACTTATTTGAATTGAAGATGTGTTGGTAGGAGGGTTATGATAGTTAATATTTTGCTCAAGGGTTTAAGAAGGGTTTGTCGTAGATTGAGGGTTTTTACGTAGAGCGTTTGAGTTGTTTGTTAAGTTAGAGGGGCCTTCATGTTGCCAATGCTTCTGTATTTATAGGGATAAGTTTATTGGTGCTTAAAGCTTGCTGAGTGGTATAATTATGATAATTGTTATATTCTTTGATTACACTCTGAATTATTCTTGGTTGAAACTTTATCACCGTCAAGTCTCGTCATCTTCGACTAGGACTCTGAACCTAGATTGATTATGCGATTGATTCAACCTTTGTCGGAAACCAATCCCGATTCTTAATATTTCTCTCATCCAACAACTTAGAGTATATGAGCTAAATGTGTGCAAAATTGGGTCCAAACAATGTCATTTAAGATTCGTCAAAACAATATAAATCCATTAGCTTGCAATCCCAATTTATTATGATCTATATGCTCTTGGATTTGTATTGTTGATTATCACAAATAATAACAAACAATACCTTTGCCAGATTTATTCCACAATTAAATTAAATGATTGGCTTTTAAGTCATGCACCTATTTTTACCTCTCACACCCACTAAAAGAAATCAGTTCATTTACCACATCAATTTTATCACAGACACTAAGTGCCCGTTATAAAAAATGAACATTTATCACGGGCTTAGTCAACATGTTGTGGATAACAATATTTTATAACGGGCAAGTAGTAGCCCGTTATAATAAAACAACTTACTACCACGGTCTTAGTCAGCACGTTGTGAAAGTATTAAACCACCACGTACATTGGCCGTGATCAATATTGTTAGTAGCCATACTGCATTTTTTTATCTACCACGGACATTAAACATGATGCAGTTATACACTATTTTAAAAAGTTTTAGAAGGCGGGACTAGAAATTTTCCCAAATTTTCAAATCCTTATATTTTCACAATATTCCCACACTTCCCAAAATTTAAGTGAAATCATTCCTCAATCTTTTTTACTTCCTTTTTATTCTCTCCCACCAACGCCAACTTCAAAACTTCCCAACCGTTCTTAGTTAGCCAGCTACAGATTTTCATTCATCCTCTCCCTCTCATTGACCTCATCTTCTTTCCTTTCATGGTTATTCTAAGAAACTAAACAAGTATTTATAAAAAAAAGTTCTCTCTCTCTCCCCTCTCCTCTCTCTCTCTTCCTTTCTCTCTCTCTCTCTCTCTCTCTCTCTCTCTCTCTCTCTTTTTAACTAACCAAAATTTTTAATTTTGAAATCTAAACTTCTTTTATTCAAGCTCCCTAATTTATTAGAAATTCACTCTATGTTTTGGTATTTATTCTCCAAAATTCAGGGTTTACAATTTTTTTTCTTTTAAAGTGTTCTGTACAATATTTGGTTGATAAAGTCTTTTTCCTGCAAGCATTTAAGAGCAGAAACCAAACTTGAGTGGTGCCACTCTTGGAGGAATTTGGTAGCAATTTTGTTTGCTTCGAATTTTATTTTCTTCAGTTTTTTATTTTTTGTCTCTGGCTGATCAATTACAGTAATTTATCAAAGAATTTTTGTTTTTGTTTTTGTAGAGATGATAGGATTAACTTGTTAATTAATATATGAATATATTATTGGGATATTCGATACTTGGAATTTTTTTTTATTACTTGGATTACGATTGGTTGCATTTTGATTAATTGACTTGGTCGTTTTGAATTTTTCTGTTTACAGTGTCCTTGAGACACGAGTTTGATTCTAAACTTTATATTTTTTTCCTTTTTATCTCATAGGTGGTTGGTGGTTCTACTTTATGAAGGGTTATAACTCAAATATCAACTACTACATTTACATTACAGGCAGCACCTGCAAATTTGAAGTGTGTATTGGCTTGTTGGAGATGTGTGTCTTCTTGAAGAGACGAATGCATAGAAGACGAATATAATTGGAGCACCAAGTTTGGAACTAGGACTTAAGTTTTGTTTTAAAGTATGAAACAAAGTTTGTACGTGTTTGGTTAAAATTGTAGTATAACTCATTGGTTGGGTATTTCTTACTATTACTACTAATTGGTTATGTTGCTAGCGTTAGTGTAATATTTGAAATATGTGACTTTGTGAAGTAAATGTGCAATTTTGTATATAAAAAATATTTTATATTTATTAAGCAAATATTTATTATTATTATTATTATTTTGAAATTTTTCTTATAATGAGCATGGTCTGTGGTCAATATGTAACTCACAATGGCTATAGCACGTGGTGTTAGATTCAAATCTATCACAATTTGTGATTACATCACATTTGACAACGAGCATTACCCATGGTAAAAATTAAGAGTTTTTATCATGTCCAGATTACAAATGGGCACTATGTCCGTGGCGGATTGTAATCTACCACAGTCATTGACCGTGATAGATGAGCTTTTGTCTACTAGTGACCTTTATTAATTTATGATTATTGATTTTCTTCAATTCATTCGATCGACTATTGAAAATTAAGAACAGTGTGAGAAGTAAAAATAAGTGTGTGAATCACTATCCTTAAACAATACACCTACCGAATATTCAACGACTAAAAATTAAGAGAGATGTGCATGAAATGAAAATGAGCGTGTGAATAACACTATTCTTGAACGGTACATCTACCAAATCTTCACGATCTAAAGTTGAGCTATATTTTGTTTTCTAGTACTGTGCTGGGTAAACCAGAAAATTAAGCAGGATCACGTTTTCTTCAATCTCTCTCTCGCTCTCTCTCTCTCTCTCTCTTTCTCTCTCTCTCTCAAAAGAGTTGTACGTTTCTCCTGGTTCCAAGCAGAAAGTAGTTCATCAATATCCAGACATGCAACAAGACAAATAAAAAAATGTGATCGCGACCGTTAAATTCCTGAGTTACACACAGACACACAGCAGTCTTTGAAACTGGCGAGATGGATATCTTTGCTGGGTTTATGGGTCTCCGTAAAACAAACTTGTTTCTGCATCCCTCTCTAAGTCGATCATAATCCCTACAAAGCTGTTCAAAACCCTAGCTAGCTGCCTACTTCTAGATTATGAGATCTAGTAAAGCTTCTCTCTCTCTCTCTCTCTCTCTCTCTCTCTCTCTCTCTCTCTCTCTCATTTTCAGACAAATTTATTAATTAGAGAATATTACTGATGGACTCATGATGTTTTAACCTTGTCATGTTTGTTCATAATTGGCTAATTAATAGCATAATTGAAGCTACCAGTGAGAAGACCCTTTTGTTTTTGGTAACTGGGTGGGTGGTATACTGGTGTTTACGTACAAGCTATAGTAGTGTCCAACATTGCTAGATGATGGACAATGAGTAGGTTAAAATTTTTCATAGCCTCTTTAAGTTTGAAATGAGTGGATAATTGTAACTTGGATCTAATTGTTCTTATTTTTAAAGCAAAAAAACCATTGCTAGATCATACTTTGAAGTATTTGTAGCAAATTGAACGACATATGACTCAATTAGGGGATAAGTCGGCCGTATATGTACATAATTGAGTATTGGTGTCCAAAATAATGCATAATTAGAGAAGAAAATTATTGTGTTTTACTGAAAATTATTACGTGATATTATCATTTAAAATAAAACTTTAAACTTTAGAATACAATATCAACTACATTTACGTATACAAAGTGATTATATTACGAAAGAGTGATCCCGTTTCATGCAATAATTTCTTCTAACACTATAGGAGGTATTTGTTTGCAATTGGGGTGTTTAAAGTGATGTGTGGTTATCTTTGGTTTTAAAAGGGACCTTTCATGGGAAGGAATAGACAAAGGTACTGTAAGTGAGAGACACCCCACTGTTACTATTGTTTGTACTGACTCTGCGTTCTTTCTACTCTTTCTATATTCTATCATATCACATTCACATCCCAAAGCTTAGATTTCATTTCATATCATGCACCATCGGTTTAATCACCCATGACCCGATATTCATTCATGTCTCATCATCCAATAAGAAATTAATTAGTTACCACTTTAACAGTGTTATGGCCAAAGGTAGCAGTAGCTTTCCACAACAACTTACACAAAGCAAGATCAGCATTTCGTGACGTTTTAATTTAATAATGTAATATTGTAAAAAAATGTACGTTATATAAAACAAGTTCAACATACCCTAACCTCTTTTTATTCTTCCATCAATTAAAGTAACTTTAATTACTATTCTTTATTAAGTTTACATTGTCGCTTACCATTTAGAGATTTTCTTAGGGATTCGGAACACACCTTGGTATGGTATACAGTTTTACGCAAATTATAAAATGTGTATTTGATTTTTATTAAAATACTTTAAAAGTAATACATATCAACATTGTTGTTTATTCATTTTATAATGTGAAATAGTACATTATGTAATATGTATTTCTGATACACATTAAAGTTTTTTTGCTTACAATATGTTATAAAAGTAAAATTTTCCCTTCATATCGTGTAAAAACACGACATGTGTACAGACCACTTCAAAAATGAGACGATTATTTTGATTTTCACTGCTGTGTCACATTTTCCATCTCTCCAAGCATCAAGAACTGATTCTATCCAAATTGTTTTGTTGTTGTTGTTGTTGGTTTGGTTGTGGATCTCTTTTATTCTGCCAGCTGCTGATCGTTTTTTCTCAGATCATTAGTTTACTTGTCTCTTCTCCCTCTTTTCCTCTGTCCTTTTCCTCGCTACCTCCATCTCTCTCTCTCTATATATATAGAAATAGCAACCGACTTCTTTTGCTACTGTAACTCTCTCTCTCTCTCTCTCTCTCTCTCTTTCTCTCATATATTTCAGCTTTATTTGTTCCATCAGATCTAACTTCTAAACCCACCTTAATACATATATCAAAGTTTTCTTCTCTCTCTCTCTCTCTTTGATGAAGATCACAAGCACTGTTAAACATTCAACACCCATCTCCTTCCTTCCCCTTTCACTCTCTCCATCCCATGCATGAAACCAATGAATTGACTACAACTTTGCCTCTCCCAAAGGAAACTAAACCACCACCCCAAAAAAACCACACCACCCACCCCCACAAACTAATCAAACACTTCTCTCCAACACACAAAATGATGTCCTCAGATGCCGCACAGCCGGCAAAGCCAAAAGACGACGAGAACCCAACAGGTGGATCAGGCGGCAGCCGGCCGAAAACCACATCATCATCGTCATCGGGGCCAAAGCTGCCACCACCAGAGCAAGCCCTCAAGTGCCCGAGATGTGACTCACCCAACACCAAATTCTGCTACTACAACAACTACAGCCTCACGCAGCCACGCCACTTCTGCAAGACTTGCCGGAGATATTGGACCAAAGGCGGTGCTTTACGCAACGTCCCCATCGGCGGCGGCTGCCGGAAGAACAAGAAAATCAGGTCGTCTTCATCCTCCAATTCCAGGCTCTCCTGCAGCTTCGACTCATCAAAAGACTCAGCCGGCTCTTCCTCCTCGGAGAATATGATGCTCGGCGGCTTGAAGTTCTTCCATGGCATTTCGCCTGCCATGGATTTTCAGCTCGGCAGCATATCTAGGCTCCATAACAACAACCAGTTCTCTTCAAACCCAGCAGCTGGGATTAATTTCAACAACCCATTTTCAGCTTTCGGAGACGTTTCGGGTACTTCCGGTTTGAATATTAGTACTCTTGAGCCATCAGCCGGTGGTGGGACAAACGCTTGTAATAATTCTTTTCTGGGTTTTAATTATCCGCTCACTTTGGGCGGCGGTGGAGGCGGTGCTAGTGGTAGTGGTGGGTTAATTAGTACACAGAATATGATGAGTGCTATGAACGTGCACAGTAGCCTTGCGTCTTCCATCGAGTCTTTGAGTTCTATTAACCAAGACCTTCACTGGAAAATGCAGCAGCAGAGGCTGGCCATGTTGATCGGTACGGAAGAGCATGACCAGTCAACTCATTCAACGCAGTCTCAGCTTGAAAACCAGCAGAAAACGCAGCAGATGATTACACCCATAAGCTTGTTTCAGAATCTGGAGGTATCATCATCCTCAAAACCTGATCATCATCAAGGTGTAAATCATGGAAGAAAAGAAGGTGGGGATACCGCCACTGAGTGGTTCTTCGGGAACACTTATGCAGCACCAGTGACTCCAACTCCAACCAACAGTGGTGGTGGTGGTGGCGCCGGAGGCAATGAGAACGCAAGCAACTGGCCTCATGGAATTCCAGCGTGGAGTAGTCATGATTTGCAGCAATACAATGCTTTACCCTAGATCATGAGAGAGAGGTATATGACAATTTGAAAGCATGATGATCTAGAAATTAATCGGGGAAATTATATTAATTTGTTTATTTTAAGAAATTATCTAAGAACTAAAAACACATTTTGGCATATGTTTCTGTTGATGTTGTTTTTGTTTGGGGGGGGGGGGGGGGGGAGGGGGGGGTTTGTATGATCATATGCAAAAATGTAAAAGTTAACTGGTAACAAAAGGAAATTGTACGTTTTGCCCTGAGTTCATGATTATATTATCCAGTATTTTTTATGAATGACCCAAAAGAGGTGTTGATCAAATGTGTTGATATATATGTTCATGGTAGTTTTCCCATTTTCAAATGCATGTAGATTGAAAGAATGATTGTTGTTTATAGTAGCAATAAATGCAAGAAAATCTACTATCTATACATATGTAGATTGAAACAAATAAATTTGTTGTTGCCTAATTAAGTTTCTTCGGCCACTTAATCAAGGAATGATTATGAACAAAATTGGATTGTATGTACATGGGGTTTTTCAGTAACTTAATTATGAATTCTTTTGGCAATGATGTGGTTATTAAACATCATTTAGGGTTTACATTAATCTCATTGCTGAGTATTTAACATATTAATTCAGTTAACACGTACGGGGTTTAGTTTCTCCCCCTTGTCTCAAAATATTAATCCCGTTCGGATCTGTACCCCATGTAGATTTTGGGGTGTTATTAAATGGGGTATCTTTGATTTGTTTTATGTTCCGTCTGCATCTACAAGTCTCACTGTCTAGTAAGTAAGTGTGTCTTAGTCTCTCCCATAGACTCTCTCTCTCTCTCTCTCTCTCTCTCTCTATCAAGGAACTGAGTCTCAGGCTCCATCTCTGTCATCGCCCTCTGATCACAATGACAATGTATGAAGTAGCAGTAAGGGGCCAGCTAGTTAAAGCCTCCATTGTTGGGCCTCTTCCTAGCTATCTCTGCAACAGTTGCAATGTGAGCCAGCCTAGCCTGCCTGCCTGCCTGCCTGCTCTCTGTCTGTTTGTCTGTCTGTCTCGCTCTCTCTCTCTAGATCTGTTGCTTATTGGGGCTGTGTTTGTAATAATTAGTCTGGCATTGTGGTGTGATTTGGTGCTGTCTGAAAAAGTGGTGGTTTGAAAGTGTATTGAATGTAGGACTTCAACATTTGAATCAATGAGAGAGAGAGAGAGAAGTGCTTAGGGTTCCCTTTTTTTGGTGTAAAAAAAAGGGTAATTCATGAGTAACTTTTTAGAGTGTTGGAGATCGAGCTCTTTCTTCCGTGCTAATTGCTGCATAGTATTGAAAGCATCTCTCCCCCACATTGCGATTCTGTTTCTTTCTCTCGTGAAGAGATTTTTTAATGTGATCAAAATAATAAATAGTACACTATATATCATTATATAAATGATAAGATATATGTATTAAAATGTTAATAACTTAACAAATGCAATTTTCTATTATTTATATAAAAATACATAGAGTAGTACTCATGTTCCAATCACAGTGAATTTTTTTTTTCATTTCATGAGAGAGAGGAGAAAGAGAAGCTTTGCTTTTTCACTTTCCAACTTTATTCTTCACTTTGCCTATTTACGTGAAGAAATATACTAAAAAGACTTTTAAATCATGTTTTATAAATCATATGATATTGCAGTTAATTGTTGAATTTGTTTTTAATAATTTAAAAAAATAAATTCAATCATTAATTACAACATCACTTGATTTACAAAACATATTTTAAAAAGACAATCTCTCTATCATCACTTTTCGTGAAACTAAAGACAGACCCCACGCTTTCAAAATTATTAGCAGAAATATTGCATAAAGCTCCTACTGCATCTGTAATTTAAAAGAATCCTACATTTCTGCTTACATCCATGTATATTTTACTCAACTATGCATATGTCTACCCAAAAAAGCATGCATCTTCTAATTACTTAATTACGTATTATGCTTTTTCCATGCAGCGCTCTTACATAAATACATATAAATGGTTTGCTTGTCCTTAAATGCTTAAGCAATCTTTGCATGGATCAAAACCCATCTCTCTCTCTCTCTCTCTGATCTCTGAGGGAGAACTATCAACTTGATTACCATGTCCTGTAAAAACAAGGCCCATCCTTTCTGTCTTTACCTTTCTTAAAAATTGGGCTAGCTAGCTACATGCAAGGCAAAAAGGTTGTATATCTATGTGTCTGTATATCTATCACTATCAGTTGAGTAAGAAATTACATGTGCCAGGATTCCTTACATGAAACCAGTTTTTGGCTCTCACCCATTGTGTTTCATACCCTTTCGTGCAACATTCTTTAGGGTTTAGGGCACTGTGACACCACCAACTCCGTGCTACTAGCCCCCCGCCCCCCCAATGTATGATGTATCTTCAGTCTTTACAAACATGTTGCTTCTGCTTTTCCATTCATCTCTCTCTCTCTCTCTCTCTCTCTCTCTCTCTCAGACACACATGGATTCAGTAAAGATATATATGAAGTGAAGCTCTACTTAAAAGATTATCAATCTTAATCATCAGTCCACTCTCCTTCTATTCTTGCAAATTAAAAATTATGCATATCTATATAACTATCTCTTTTTACGTTTTTCATAAAGTAATACTAAATAGACCAACTTTTTAGACCAAATTTGTAAAACCATATGATGTGTTATCAATAGAAAATAAACGCGTTAATCAACAATTAAGTAATAATCCAATCATCAACAATCACGTTATATGATTTACAAAATTTAGTCTAAAAAGTTGATCTTCCTAGCATTACACTATTTTACATCATGCATGGAAATAAAATATTAAATTAAATATTGCATATCAGTGTTAATAATTAATTTAGAGAGACAGAGACAGAGACAGATGAGTGATCAACAACGGAAGAACATGAAGCTGCGTGATTAACGTGAAGGACTGAGTGGGAGAGAGAGAGAGAGAGAACCACTTTTTGTTAGACTGTGTGTTGCATCAACTGTCATTTTACACAAGTTACAACCCAGCTCGAGCTACCAGCTGCAAGAAGCTCATGACTCTCCAGAGAAACTATAGGTTGTTCCTCATCCTCACCTGCCTTATCCTACAACCCCATTGTCGGCCACCACCTACTATATATGTGTCCGTTGATTAAACTCATCATCTACCATCCAATTAAACATGCATGTATGTGCGGGACCATTCCAAGGAAGAGCACGAAGGTCATGCTTACAAGTAGCCAAACATATTTCTTTATTGCACGTTATTTCAGAGGAGGTAATGCTTCATGATGACATGAATCAAAAGGAGTTATGGATTACTCTTTTACGCTCAATGGTTTTGACTAGATAGATAATGGAAGACTAATTAACTTTTTCCTTGATCACCTTTCATAATCCTTTGAATGTCGACTTAATATTTATAATATTAATTAATTCATTTCTTTGCACTTCGTTATGAAAATGACATATATTCTACCGACATCATGCATAGTAAAATGTTATAATGATAAACAATCACTCGGGTATTCTATAACGTCGTCAAACTATTCATTTTATTCTACTGTATTTCGCGTGAATTCTTGTCCAAATTAATGGTTATCCAATCAATATCTTAACATGTTACATTGTATCCTAAGAAAGTGCTTTAACATTATTTTGAGTAATGCTACACTTACTATCTATTTGTACTATCACTTGCACCATCTTTACGTACCCATCAACAGATGTGGGTCTCATATCGATGAGAAAGATGATACAATAGAGGGTAAATATTATAGCATTTTGCAATATTTTTTGTTATAAGATATAATCCTCCTAACTTTTGTCAATATAATTGGTGGTCGAGCTAGCTAGGGCTCAACTGGTATGAACAAATTATGGCACACAAGAAAGGAGATTAGTTCTCTATAAGAAAAACATGGACAAGGCAATAAGTAAGGACATCAAACATGTCATCATCATCATCATCATCCCCACAATGTTCGTCCTCTCAGTAAGATTTTGTTTTGTTGTGTGTGTGATGACCTGCTGGACAATGGAGATACCGACCCCTTTCCTTTTTGAGAACGAGAAAATCGCTTTCATTTCGTCACCCTTTTTGGCATTTTCCTTCGAGGCCGGAAAGCTGTTACCCTCTCTCATTCTCTCATTCTCTCTCAGACAAACACACACACCTTCCACCAAGCCACCTTTGAAATTACTGCATTTACATAAGTCAATCGCAATTTAATTGTATTTCACAAAATTTTGTACAGCTTTTGACTGAAACATTCAAACCAATATCTTAAGTGCTTCTGTTCTACGCATGGGAGTGCAAAGTGATATTTGTTGCATTTCTGTTGAGTTGCAAAACCTGTTACATTAATAGACAAAAACACACACGCAACATGGTTACAGACATTTGCATACATCTACATTCTAACGAACCTGCGAATGACACATACAAATTAACCTGGATCAAAATTTATTTGTTGAAAAGTCCTCTGGATCAATGGTATTGATGGCAATATATTTAACTTTATGTAGTAACATGACATATATGGCTAGACTCATGCAAAGAGGCTAAGTGGATGGTCTATTTTGGTACTATATTAGACGACTATATAAGCATTCAACCCAAAATGAGTAACGGTTAAAAATATTCAAGATTTATTAAGCTCTGATGCTAGACTTCTATTGTTTGATATGGCTATACTCTCAACATTATAATTCTTAACCTACGTACTCTTTAAACAAATTAAATCCCCAACAGCTAAACGATTTTGAAAGATGATCATTATTTTACATGACTTGATTCACGTGGGATAACTAATGTAATTTGAAAAAAGTTGGGTTTCCATCATAAAACCAATTAGCAATATAAGGAGTAGTCCAGCCTCTTATAAAAAGCCCTTGCAAGGTTTCACTTTTCACTGATGTGAGGCATTTTTTATCTTCACATTCTTATATGCTCCTTTACATGTGACGAATTTTCATGCCAAGGCATGGACAACGCAAATTGGATGACGTGGAACACGTGGGCTAACCTACTGATACCAAGAAGAAAGTTGAGGTTTTACCATAAAACTAATTGACAATATGAAGAGTAGCCCAACATCATAGTGCAGAAACGTGGTACGCCCTAAACTCCCTCCTACTTGTATGTCCGTATATGCTTGAGAGAGAGAGAGAGAGAGAGAGAGAGAGAGAGAGAGAGAGAGAGGGTGGCCAGAATCCCGTGAGAAAGCAAACCATAAACGAAGCCCATAAGCCACAACACATAAAACCAATGTTTTGATCTGCCATAGATAGAGGGTTACGTACCAAACGTTACATCTCACGGGCCTTCCATCCCATCCTTCTCATCTAAAACCCTAACAACTTCTACCATCGTATATTATATGCATGTATAATTGTATATATATCCATTCTCCTTTTTTATTTCTTGTTCTCATTATCATATCTTGTCTTCTTATGATGGCTATTTGTCAAATTTTCACCAAGCTTCAACAATGGCGGAAAGCTTAATAAGTAGTTTAGGTGTCAATTTTATTGATTTTGAATGGTGTTATTAAGATATGTTGAGGTTCATCAAGATAATAATTATCAACCAACAAAGTAAGATAGTGTTTGATTTCGTTGACAGATAAATTGATATAAATAATTATCAATTGGCAAAGTTTCTTGTTAATAAAAATAACTTCCAACGAGAAAATATGTGAGCTTGAAGTTTAATATGCAACAACATCAGATTCAAATATAAACATTTCATTTATAAGTAGAGGAATATTATTAGACCGCAAAACTAATTAAGTGGCCAAAAGTGTAAATTGCATTAGAAAATGTGAAATTTAAAAATATATTTTATTGGGAGATGAGATTTAAAGTATTAATTATCTCTGACTTTTAAATTCCAAATTTCTTTCCACACTTGAATTTCAAGATCTCCATGTTGATGATAGTAACCAAGGAAATTAGAGATTGTCAATTCTAAATTCCTCACTTTTTAAACAATTCCGGATCAGTTCAATTTTCTCGTCCATGTCTATACAAAGGCTGGCACTTAGTAATAAAAATGGAAATTATTAAGTGAAAATGTGAGGAAAAACTCTTGTGTGATTGTCGTGCTACTACATGCATAATGTTATTAATTCACATATTGTAACTTAATGTAGGTGGAAGACGAGTTTACATAAATATATTTTAACAAAGGGTGAAATAGTATCATGAACCATTATTCTAATCTTAGAGGCACTCAAACATGTTCTTGGTTAATAAGACACTAATGAACGCATGATGCATAATTGTGTTGGGAGTTTCAGAATAAATTTGTAGATCGCACATGCTACCAGGAGAACATAGATGAAGGGGAAAAACAACCAAATGAAAACAAGGAATTGGTGACGTTCACTCTAAATTTGAAGATCTCCTATCATTATGTAATGTTGTAAGATGATAAGAACTGATAAGATAGAATGTACAAGTTTGACTAAGAAGGTCGGCACCATATTGATCTTTGCGGTTATCTCATCTAAGGTAGAATCTAAAGGTCTCCAACTTCAAATTTGACATATTTTAAATTACTAAAGTAAACCAAGGTATGATAATGATTTTGTCCTTTCTCTGTTGCCATCTCCTTCTGCACGCACCACAGCCCTCGACAAACTCACAAATCCAAGAGTACGGCTGGGCTTGCTCCCCGCTCTGCTGCACACTTGGCAATCTGGAACTTCATGGACCATGAAGGGTATTCCCGCCATTTCATTATGTTTTGCAAATGTGAAGTCGCTCTCTAGTCTCTGTACTCTATGTACACGCCTGGTTTGGTACTGAAGTGATTCTGAAAAAAGCTGGTATAAAAAAAAGCTGGGAGCTGTTTTTGTGTTTGGTAAACATTCAGCTTCAGCTTTTTTTCACATCTGTTTTACATAAAAGTTTACCAAACATTATAATACCGCTTTTTTTTTTCAAAAGTACTTTTACAAAAAAGTTTACCAAACAGTCTGCTACTTTATTTCACAGCTGCTTATTCTTACAGCACAGCAGAAGTAGCTTTTTTTTAAAGCACAACAATACCAAACCAGCCATTTCACTCACGGCTTTTAAAGGTTTGACTTTTACCCTCTCACTCTTACAGTACTACTAATCTGCTACTGCTAGTGCCACAAAGAGAAAGCCCAACACCTTCACTGCTTCTGCTGAAACTGTGTTTTACCTATGAATTATTATTTTAGTTGAAATTGACTCCTAAACTAATTTTTTAATAAATGAAGGACTTACACTTTCAAAAATTAGTTAATTCACCATTTGCAGTTAGACTCCATTCACAATTCCGTTCAATGTTAAGGCAAATTTGTTTTTTCATTATTCAATCTACAAATCACCTATCAACGCCAATAAAAAAAAAAAAAACGACACGTGGACTAGAAAAATGAAAAAACACGAGATTTTATCATATATAGCCAAAACTTACCCTTCAATTTCAAAAATGTCCATTTTTATAAAAACTATCAATTATAACAAAAAATGTACTTGAATAGACTTAAATGTTCAAAACTTTAAAACCAAATTACACTACAACAAAAATCCTTGAATTTCCCATACTATTTGGTTGTCACCGAAAAACACTAACTTGACAACTGGAAAGTAAGTTTCAACACCATGAAAATATCTAAAATACTAACAATAGCCCCGCCTCTTTCATGGGTTCTAATTCCCCCCACTTGGTATGGGTAATTTGAGTAAAACCTTTGAATTCTAAAGAAACTCCCAGAGGAGTTTGATTGGAGCTCTTTGGCTTGTTTTACGATGATTTCATTTAATTATTCTAACTGCTATATGAGTTATCATTGATGTGGGTTTTCTTAATTTTCTTTCCACCAAAACCGAATCATCCCGTGGAATTCAGTTGCCGACGATTTTTCCGGTTATAAGCCATAGAATTCAGTTGCTTTGTATGTGGTATGGTTGGGTACTGGATGAAAAGAAACTTTATTTCTTGGCTAGAATTAAAGAAAACTATGATCAGAAGTAATAGATTCATATACACCGATAATAATTTTTACTTAGTGATTCCAAACCAATTCATCAGCTGTTGGTGAATGACTCGGCAAAAGTTGCATACTTTTGTAGGGTTTAGACTTTAAGGTTTATTTTGTTTTTTATTTTGAGGGTATTTGAGTATTTTCCAGTGTAGTTTTGGCTAAATATGAAATTATTTACAAAAACTGACACTTACTAAATTGAGTATTAAATTTCCCCCTCATCTTTTGATGGAAGCTCCCATGATATGCATCAACGTTATCAAGATGCCATGACATTGGTTCAAAAGTATGGGAAGCCAAACATATTTCTAACTATGACGTGTAATACATCTTGGGAGGAGATAACAAGTTAATTATTTCCTTGCCAAACACCACAAAATCGGCCAGACTTGCTAACTAGAATTTTTAGATCCAAATACGAACATCTGAAGAAAGATATTTACAACACTGGAGTTCTTGGTAAGACAATCGCTCATGTGCATGTAATTGAATTTCAAAACCGCCACATTGTCACATGCGTATTATTCTTGATAAATCATACAAGTTAAATACACTTGATGATTATGATCTCATTGTGAGAGCTGAAATTCCATACAAAGAAGAAGAACCTGAATTATACAATATTGTCCGGAAACATATGATTCATGGACCGTGTGGGGCTCTTAATCCAAACTCTCCGTGTATGAAAAATGGAAGCTGTAAAAAGGCCTTTCCGAAGGAGTTTTCTGAAGTCGCAGTGCAAGGAAATGATTGTTACCCAGTGTACATGAGGCGCAACGATGGCAGATATGGTTCTTTAGATCGAAACATTGAAGTTGAAATAGATAATAGGTGGGTTGTTCCATATAACCCATGGCTATTATTGAAGTATGATTGTCATATAAATGTTGAGGTCTGTAGCAACATAAAGTGTGTCAAGTATTTGTATAAATATGTGTACACGGGACCTGATTGTGTTTCCCTTGAGGTGCGTTTGCGACCATCGTATGATGAAATATCAAAGTACTTAGACGCACGATGGATTTCAGGTCCAGAAGCTTTATGGGATTTTTTTTTTTCATTTCCTACGAATCATATATATCCTTCAGTAGAGCGGCTGCAAGTTCATCTTCCAAACAGGCATCAAATCACATATTACAGTCACATCTCAATTATGGAAGTTGTCTGACACAAGCAACTCAAAGACCATGCTTACCAAAATTTTCCGTATGAACTGCATTGATCCATTTGCAAGACAATGGTTATATAAAGAATTCCCTGAACATTATAGATGGGTTACCACTAGAAAAAAAAAAAATGTCAAATAAGGGTTTCACAACAAAAAGTTATATATTGGACGAATTTATACAATATGTCCATCTGAAGGTGAACGATTTTACTTACGTAGTCTATTAAATCATGTCAGCGGTCCTATGTCATTCGGTCATCTTCTAATAGTTAATGGAGTTGCATTTACAACTTTTAAGCAAGCGGCTGAAAGGAGGGGTTTACTTGAAGATGACAACAGCATTCACCAATGCCTCTTAGAAGCTGCAACAACTCGCATGCCATCAGCTTTGCCTAGGTTATTTGTCACAATATTGGTGTATTGTGAACCTGTTGGAGTGCGTAATTTATGGGAGGAATTTCATTCATTTATGGGGCTAGACTACCCAACATCCAGCAGCTCAAATAATAAGGTTATCATCAATCTTTTGTTGTAGGATTTGAATGCACGGTTACAACAACATGGTAAAGTAATTCGTGATTATGATATTCCACAAATTGATATGTCCATAAATAACTCAGCAACTCTAACAAATATACAAGATGAGCTCACAGTTCATGTTCTGCCAGAAGACATGCAATCAATTCAAACATTAAACACTGATCAACACATTGCAATCAACACAATCATGAGAGCTGTTACATGTAATCAATCAGCAGCTTTCTTTGTAGATGGCCCCTGCGATACTGAAAAGACTTACCTTTATTGTGTATTTCTTGCTTCGCTAAGGACTGATGGTCTCATAGCTATTGTAATAGCCACATCTGGTATTGCAGCTACTATTTTACCTCGAGGAAGAACGACACATTCACGATTTAAGATTACTATTGACTTATTGTCCACCAACACTTGCTCTATAAGCAAGCAATCAGATTTGGTAGATCTTCTAAGGCGTGCAGTTGTTCTTATATGGGATGAAGCCACTATGACTCATAGGAAAGCATTTGAGGCCTTAGATAGAACCCTACGAGATATAACAGGCATGGAAACATAATTTGGTGGCAAAGTGATGATTCTTGGAGGAGACTTTCATCATGTTCTTGCAGTGTTGCCTTATGGAACTAAAGCGCAAACGATAGATGCATGCATTATAAAGTCCCCATTATGGAATGTGATTCAAATTATCCATCTAAAACATAATATGAAGGCTCCCTGATTTTGCAGAATTCCTACTTCATGTTGGTGATGGAAATGAGCCATTTGTATAGAAGACGATATGATCAGTGTGGAGCCAAAGATAATCAAGAGGAGAAATGTGGATTTTTGGGTGAAAATGACAAAATTACCATCGAGGCACATCGGAATTCCTATGTGTGAGCAGTGGACAATCATCCCATAATCAAGTCAAAAATGCCCAAATAGGTATTTATTTTTATACCTATTTCCTCCATCCTCATCAACTCCTCTCCACAAGTTAACCCCCAAATCATTCCTTTTTAATAATATTAATTAGCTAATTAATTGATTTATTATTCAATTATTCCTATTTAGCTACAAATCATGAACCTCACCCAAAAGCTAGTCCTCCTCCTCCTAAAGGGGTCGACCACACCCCTATAATCTCTACCTTAATCTCTCCAAAACCCAATTCCAATTCTCTTGCTAAACTCTCTAAATTCTCCAAACACTTTTCCCTCAAAAATTCTAACTTTGGCATCTGAGGTTCTTCGACCAAAGCCACCCAACACCCCCCCCCCCCCCAAAAAATCATCATGGGCGTGTGAGGCTCTTGGCCTTGACCTAAGGTGTTATTTGTTTTGTAGGTGCAATTTTGTCCAAGAGCAAGGATGAAGAAATTTGCATCCACAAATTAGTGCTTTCATTGAGAGTTGAGTCCCACACTCGTAGAAGACTCTCGCATCCAAGGTTTCTATTTTCTTGTCCATGTGTAGATTTTTTGTACGTTCTTATTTTTAGAATTTTTTATTTGCAAAAATTATTTGGTAAAGCGTAAAAGAAAAGTACAATGGCAAGAAATTTGAAAACTTCAACGAACGAAAATTCCAATGTTCAAGAGATGGGACCACGGTGATCCACGAGGCTAAACGTGACAACAAGTGGAGCGGCACCACTACCACAAGGCTCCATTATGGCAAACACCACGGTAGCCACCCACGGCGAGGTCTATGGCGCCACCACCATGGTCCAAGCCGTGTCATTCCAAGCCCAAGGCAAACCAGCCCGTGCCACCCAAACCGGACACGAACCCAACACATTGCCAAGCCAAGCCCATGATGGCAGGAGCAGGCTAGGCCACGTGCGCCACATGTTGAGTAGCCTACTCCCGTGGCCTAGCCTGCTCCCGCCGAGCAGCCCACCATCATGGCCCAAGCTGCTACCGTGGCCTTCCAAGCAGCCTAAATCGATCCAAGATTAGTTCAACAGTCCCAACTCCAAATTTTTGAATTGATGATTGAACCAGGAGCATTTTCACCACACTTTTCTGCGGATTTGACATTTCCAACTCAAATCTTGCGCTTGGAGTCTACCACACTTCCATTGTCTAAGGAGATACATTCATTCCAAGTTTTTCCAACCTAAATGGAGAACAACACTTGTCTCGACAAGTCATAGAGTTAACGAGCACCCTCGCACAACCGACGACCTTGGTAAACTAGCTCTTATAGCGCACCGAGATGCAACGTGCCCCAGACGAGGTGTCTGAAGTAGGACAAGAGCAAACGAAGAACCTCTTCAGCAGCGCCCTGGCAAGTAACCTCTTGACCAGCCATGAACTGAGAGTTTGGGTAGTGTACACTCCCGATTGGGCCCTCGAGATAGCGTATACTCCGTCTTAGAGCATGAATGAGCGTGCACTCTCGACTAGGCCCACAAACGAGCATACATTTACGGTTAGGGTCACACTCTGATAGTTAATATGAGTAACCTTCCAGGTGAAGTGTTCATTCACGGCTAAGCCAACAAGGAGCATCCTCCACCTCACATCGAAATAGGCAGCATGACGGACGGAGAGAAGCAATCACTCAATCTGACTTAAGTTTAATCGGCAGCTTATGAGAAATTCGCTCGTCTGCTAGGAACATACCACATGCACCGCAGCCTACTGCATAGATGAGTCGAATACATAGAAGAGCAGCCTAGACCAGCAAGTCACGACTTGGGGTAGCCGAGAGCTCCGCTACCCAGGAAAGGCAAATTCAGGAAAAAGTAGAGACTATTAACTGAACGATTGCGCGATTTCCAACGTAACGAGGTCACCAACGAGGCACTATAACGGGACATGATCAACATAAGCAGGTCATCATTCACGGACAAGATCAAGCAGGAAGAGTAGCCTTCCAAAAAGGACTTCTAGCAAACCACCCGCTATTCAGAAAATTGGTCATCTAACTCTGGTATACTTTGTTGCTCTGATAAACAAGCATGCACTTTGGGACAAGGCTTGCCGATCAAGATGTAAGGACTTGAAAAAAAACCTGACATCACCTCCCTACTATCCAAACCGAAAGCAGCGGATGACCTATTAACATGACGGTATCTGAAACAGCAATAAGTTCTACCATTATACGAGAAGAGCTAGGGGCCCGACTACTTGTATTCCACAGTTCAAAAGCTCTCCTAGATGCTACCAGAAATTCAAAAGCTAACTTTGGCGATAGTTGTTGCAACATGGAAGCTCAAGTTTTACCTTCAGACGCACTATTCCGCCCAATCCAGACGAGCGACGATAAAAGGCTAGACACAGGCGGATGAAAAATTTTCTGACGAATGTAACAACTCGGCCCAAAGGCGCACCAAGGGTAGACGAACACTAGAAGGACACATTCAAAAGCAAGTCCTCGTCGCCCCAAAAATCCTACATAGGAGCAATATGTACTAGCAGTCAAACACCACCTCCTACTACGTGTCACACGGCCCTAGCTAACCTTTGCACCATAATTCAACTCTAGAATGGCCCAATACCAGCAATTAAGTATCTCCTGCTGCATGTAGCATGGCCCGAGCTCCACAGCTCCTTACCACGTATTCATAACGCAACAAAGCGGCCCAATGACGTCCTGAAGGTAGTCGAGCACTGCCCTAGACAGTGCCTTCTCCACCCGATGGAGACTTCTGGCATTTGCATGTCAATGACACATCCAACTACAAAAGTTTGAAAGCAGGCATAGTCTTTGTCACCCCAGATGGTTCGATGCCCGAGCAGGCGATCACTCTAGGCTTCAAAGCATCCAACAACGAAGCAAAGTATGAGACCTTACTAGTAGGCCTCCAATAGCAATAGACTTAGCAGTGAAAAAGCTCGCAATTCATTTTGATTCCCAGCAAATCACTAGCTAGACTACTTAAGGCATTTCAGACTTACACTCTTACTCAAGTTTCGTGGACAAACAATGTTCACGCAGATGCATTAGCCAACCTAGGCTTAACTCTCGATCACCAACTTAAACGCTCTATTTCAATGGAGTATTTTGACAAGCCAAGCATAGAGGTGGAGCCAGCAGCCGAAGTGTCACAGGTTAGAATAACTCCAAACTGGCAAAGTTTTATTATAGGTTATCTGGTTAATGGCATATTCCCCACGGAAAGGTTGGAGTCTAGAAATCTCCAAATAAAGGCAGTACGATACTACATGTGGAACGACATTCTCGTCTAAAGATCTTACACTGGACCACATCTCCGTTGCCTAACGCCTCCTAATCACCTAAATGTTCTAAGCTGAAACCATGAAGGCGTTTATGGAAATCACTCTAGAGGCCAATCCTTAGCATAGAAGGTTCTAAATGCAGGTTACTACTAGCCTACCATGCACCAAGACATTAAGAAGTTAGTACAAAAGTACAACCATAACGCTACAAGCCAATACTAGCACTGCTTGCCAGTAAATCACACCCGTAGGCGAGTCTTTGGCCATTCATGCAGTAGACAAAAGACTTGGTGGGGCCAATGCCGCCTACTACTAGGGACAAAGGCATAATGATCATGACAACCGATTACTTCACCAAATGGCTAGAAGCAAAGCCTATGACTACCATGACACGGACGGACATAGAGCATTTCATATGAGGGAACATCATTTGCTGATTTGGAATCCCTCAATCCATCGTCATAAACAACACCTTGCAATTAATAAGCAAAGATTTGACGAAGATATGGCATCAAGCATCACATGTCCACGCCAAGATATCCTCAGGGCAATGGGTAGGCTGAAGCATCACATAAGACGATCCTCGACTACCTCAAGAAGTCATTCTTCGATAAAAGTGGAAAATAACTAGATGAACTCCCTGGATATCTGAGGGCGTATCACACCACTAAACAACAAGCCACCGTACTCAATTACCAAGCATCGAGCAGAATAGTAAGGAGATGGCCATAAGCTTATATCTGGCAAAGGAGAAACTCAAGTAGACCATCACTCACATCGTAGCTTACTAGTAGCAACTCTTCTCCATCTACAACAAAGTGACTAAGATCCGACAGTTCTAGCTTGGAAATCTAGTCCTAAGGAAAACCATCATCACTGCCAGCAGAAAGGGCTCCAAAAAGATGAATCACATTTGGGAAAGTCCGTACAAGATCAGCAGAGTAGGCAGCAAATGAAATGACACATTGACCATCATGAACGACAAAGAAATCGAAAAGCAATGGAACGCTTACAATCTAAGGAAGTACCATGTGTGACCTCTCACTACATCAAAGCCCGAAGACTCAAGCAACTTGATGGGCACCACCTCACAAACTGAGGACAGTCCAGTTGTTATGCAGTTCCTACCTTACATCTAAGTTCTCGTTCGTTTCACTTATTTTTCAATGAGGAATTCAGAAGTAATCTGCAACTTGGTTTCGCTGCATGCTTACGACAACTGATCACTCTTGCACTTCAGAAGAAAACTGCGCCCTTCTTAGGGACTCATCACAGGAATTGTGCCCCCCGATGGACCAACCATGCTTTCCTAGTTTGAGAGGGTAAACCAATTCCCCAAGACCCATATTGGTCTGCTCTCCAGTGCAAAAGGATAAACTAATTGCTCTCCAATGCGAGAGGGTAAACCAATTCCCCGACACTTACATGGGTCTACTCTACAAGTTGAGAGGATAAACTTACACTCTGAATATCCAGACGTGGATGAGCTGGGCTGCTTTGGTATAACTAGGCGTATGATGGCTTGCGTCGGGATTCCTAAAAGTGGCCATAATGGCCTTTTTCAAGGCTTAGCTAGCTGAAGGATTTTGGGTTTCTTGGCCTAATCCGCAAGGAACCGGGCCCTAAAAACGTCTTACAGACGGTGCCCCTGTAACCCTAAAGCTGCTACCGAATGCACTAAGGTAGCCTATGGTTTCCAGAAGATTGCCTACGGCTTACCCTTTGAGCAGTAAAGCCACGCTAAACTTATACAACTGCAAATTCTTATGAAAGGTTAAACAAGCTAGTGTGCATATACGAAGCTTTATTCACTGTCGACATGCTACGTAGTCGATAAGCTTTACCTCTGCCAAGCGCAAATGACATACACCAAGTCTTAAAATGTTGTGAAACCTGCTACGCAACCTACGGAATTGGAGAAATCCAAGGTTAACAGCCTAGTGGTTACACAGACTTGTCTGTTTCTGTAAGTAAGGTGTGCAGCTGCCGACCCTATGGCTAACAACTTTGCAAAGTTCTACGCCAACATTTACAGCTGCATCAGCTATGCGGGCCTGTCTGTTTATAGAAAAGTAACACGCCTACCACTGGTCTATAAAGTCTAAAGGTTAGGGCATGAACAAAAGAAGCGAAGATGGTGAAAAGTGAAGGAAGCAAGTTTATTAAATTTTCTAGCAAAATTGATAAATAACTATTAAAGACCGAATGAGTCCAAGCAAAGCAAAAAGCAATGAGGGAAACAAAGAAAATCCTAAAGGTTACTTAGAAGACTACTCTTCAACAGCTTGTACACTCCACGATTACTCGGTCGCCGCACCTTCAGCAGCCATAACATTTTCAGCAACGGCACCATTCGGTGCTTCACCCTCAGCTGATCCAGCCTGGGCACCAACATCTCTGACTACTTCTCCAATGGAGGCCTCAAAAGTAAAGGCAAACAAGTCTTCTAAAGTAATAGAGAAGGTTTCGAAGTCTCTCCCAGTAAACTCGAAGTTAGACGGCCTACCAAAGAGATAATTTACATAACCTAGCTTGTAGAAATCAGCCTGACTCTGAACAAGATGAGTCTCGAGCCTAGCCTTTTCGTTTTTCAGCTGCCCGATCTCCTCGAGTAGGTCAACATAGATGTGCTACAGCTCATCCACTTCTTTCTTCAAACTTTCGTTGATCTTCAGTGAACCTTGGAGTTCCAACATAGAGGTTCAGGCCTATCAATGACCTTCTTAAAGTGACTAACTCTTCATCATTTGCATAAGAAGTGGAACGAAGTTAAGAAACGGCACGCTCAAGATCTTAAATATGAGGTATGTGACATCTGATCTCATTCTCTGCACTTTTATACATAACTTGGATCGCTTCAAATATAGTCTTCAAGTCAACAATCTCTTGGCGAGCGATCTCAAGTTGCAAAGAAGTCGGGGTAGAAATATTATACCTCTTCAAAGCGATAAGCTCAGATTCCAACCTCTTGATCTTCTCGGCTAAAGAATAAGCTTCAGCTGCCACAGCCCTTACCATTTCCTTGGCAGCCTTGGTATCTTTTTGGTTAAGGAGTATAGACTCGGCTCCTAGAATAGTCGTTTTCTGCATTATGGAAAGCAAGGCAGTCTTCCTATACTTAGTCGTATTCTTCGCAAAGGAACTTGGACAAACAACCCCTCTAACGCCATCGAAAAACTTGGCATAAACGCCTATGTCTTCAAACATATCTTGTTGCAAAAGTGCACAAATCTCAGCAGCCTCCCTAGAAGCAAACTTAATGGATTTCTCACAGCTACCCACATAAGCAATCTCCTCATTTCTAGCAGCTGAATCAGTTTTAGTAGCAGGGGGTGTGGGCCTTGGCGCCACTTTAGCAGCAGAGTCCACCTTATCGCTCTTCATAATAGCAAGCCTCTCCAAAGGTGAACCAGACTTAGTTCCTAACGGACATCTTGGTACAGACTTTGGCATTGAGGGCATGACAGGACCTTTACGTTGAGCAATCATATCAGCAATTGTACTAGCCATTCTTGACATGGCAGGTGCCATAGGCTCAGATCTACCAGCCTTATTTTTCTTCCCATTGGAAGAAGTCATGTTAATCATAGGCTTCTCGGTAGTAGGTGGACCCTTACGAGTAGCGGAGGAAGTTTTCAGTTTTTTCTCAACCGACATCTCTTGAGCAGGTGAGGAAGATCTCTTTTTTTCCACCTTCATTCATAATAGGCTCTATGACAACGATCAGATGAGCCAATGCATCCGCCTTGATCCTCTTTACATTCTCTCTCGGGAGCAGCCCTGTAATACCCTGAAAATTTAAATACATGAATTAGATATTCATAATTACGAATATGTGGTGAAAATTGAAAATAAATTGATTTATGGTTCTGAAAATAGAATTGGGAAATTTTAAAGTTTTGTTTTTGGGCATTATTATAATTTAGGTGGTAAAATCTATCGATAAGTGGAAATGACGAAAGTGCCCCTATTTGGTTAATGTAATTCTATGAGGACGTATTTTATCCTCATATATTTTATTGTATTTCTTGATATATTTATATAGAGGACGATCTTATGAGCGTGTAGGCAAATACCGTTCGTGAAACGGAGTTATAACGAATAAGATATCAACAAGCAAAGTTAGAGGGCAAAATGGTAATTTTGGGAGGGTGTATTCTAGAAGCCAAAGGCTTCCCTTTTTTTTTTTTCTATCTCCGGTTGGCAGATGCAGCAAGGGGGCTACTGTGTTATTCTCCCCCTTAATTTTTCTTCACTCCAAAAATAATAACTTTCTTATACGGCAATGAAATCACGCACGGTTGAAGGCTATGTATTCATAGCGAAGCCTCTTCAATTTGATACCAAAACCAAATGCTGGAACCAAGCGTGCTCATATATTGCAGCCTAGAAGTTTCAATGGTTTTTGTGAGTTTTTCGCTGATTCTGGCCAACCTCGCTGGAGATGGGTCTCGATCCCAAGAGAGAAAAATACTCCTCTCATCATACACTTCTAGGATATGTAAGTGGATCTTTTGAATTCCAAGTTTCATTTTTGAACAAGTTTGAGATTGAAGTGTTTAACTCGCAATTTCAAGGTCCTTGTTGAGGATTCGTGGTGATGAAGTTGATTTAAGAGTGTAGTAGCGAAGTGGCAGATTGATGAACAACTTTGAGCAGTTTGGAGGTGAGAAACCAAGAAACCCTATTATATTTCCTTTTTGGTTCTAATAGATGAATTAATTTATGTTAAGTTCTTGGTGTAAGTTGGATGAATTTGTGTGGATTTTAAACTTGTAACTAAAGTGGCAAAGAATTGGTTTAAGTTTATGAGTAGGCTTGCCGTGAGCCTCACCTTGGATTTTGGTGATCTTTGATTAATTTTATTCATGTTGGACTTGATGGAGGAATTATAAGAAAGTGTTGGAATCTGGTTATGTGTATATAATTCTTTGTTGAGTATTAAGTAAGTGTGTGACCTAAGTAGGGCTTGTTCAATTTCTCTTACGGTTGGTGAACTACGATTGGCTTGATCCCTCCAATGGGTACGTATGTAGTCTAACGAGAAGTTAGATGCAACCATAAAATAAATGAGATTAAATTTTAGTGGAAAATCGTTATAAAAAAAAAGTTAGAATGGTTGTTAACAGAAAGGGTAACTATGACATTTTTGACCTACCCCTAAATGTAAATTCCGAAATAAATTAGCGGGGCATTACAAATGGTATTAGAGCAAATGATCCTACCTTATAATATGCGATATTATTGAGTTGTGGATGTAAATTATGAATTGCATTAATATTGCATTAATTTTTAAGTTCTATGAGTATGAAGGAATTTATGTGGAATGCATATATTGTGAATCATCATGCACTGAATGGGAGTAGGAAAATTTTAAAACATCGTATTTATGTTATACCTTTGAAGATGGGCACTTGATTAAAGTCTCGAATTAATCTTGAATGGAGTTGAAATTATGTTATGCATTATGAAAATTTTGGAAGTTCAGTTGATTGTGAAATGGTGACAAGTAGATGGAAAAGTCGTATTATTCGTGTGCAATTGAGGAATGTTGATTTGGGTGGAAATGGCCCGAGGATGATGAATTGGGCGTAAAGGTCTGTGGCTGTTGATTAAGGCGGAAAAGGCTCGGGGATATGGAATTGGGCGAAAAAGGCCCATGGATGTCGATTTGGGCGTGATGGCCCGTGGAATGGGAGGAATGTTTGATTGGGCAAAATGGCTCGTGGATGTGGATTTGGGCAAAATGACCCATGGAATGTGGAAAAGTGGTTGAATGGGCATAAAGACCTAGTATTTCCGGGATAAAAGCTCCATATGTGGGCTGTGAGAATGAGTTATCAATATGATGTGTGGAAAGTTATAATTGCCAGGTATATTACGATTCTTTCCAAATTGCTGGTCACTTGTTGGGATAAAAAGAAAATCGTGGTAAAATCTTCGTTTGGCCAATGATGATTATGCTTAGAAATTCTTTATATTTGTATGGCCAATGATAATGATGAGTGGAAATTTTAATATTTATGAAAGTCATGATGATTTACCGAGCGGGAATGAAATCGTAAACTGTGGTTATGTTTTGTCCATTATAATTGAAATGGTGGAAAGACCATGGAGATTCTTCATTTATTGAATTATTGGTGGACATGAATAAAAAAAATAAAAAATAAAAATAAAATTTATGGAGTGAATTTTGAGTTCGTTCAATATAAAGGACTTCCCAGTTGTGTTTTTACGTTTGATGAAAAGAATTGATGGGCAAAGTTTGTAATTACAAATTTGATTGGTTTGGTTGCCATAGTCATGAGTTAGCATTGTTGGATTTGATATTGTGAACCAAACTGATGAAGTGCATGTATTCTAATGGCTATGTGATTAATAAGGTTTAATTTGGTTGGTTGTTAGAGTCGTGATATATAAACTTCTCTCCTTTGCTCGATGAAATGTGAATAGTGCTCTGGAAGTGTAAGTCACTAATTTGTTCGATCTGTGACTGCATTTTGAAGCAATTTAAAAGAGAGACAATTGAAAGAAAGATTCAGGAAAAAAAAAAAAAAAGATAAAGTTTTTAAATTTACTATGGGTAATTTAGTGAATTGCAGAAATGAAGGAAATCATAGAATGAGGTCTTGATTTCATTCCATGGTAACAGTATTGCGGATCTTTATTTTAATATATCGTGGTGAGTAATTATGTTTGAAATTCCAATGATTTGGTTGGAATTTTTTATATTTGATTTGTCAATTCTAATGGTTTGGGTTGAAATTTTGATATCTACTTAGCCGTTGATGCTTATGACTTGAAATTCTAATATTTAGTTGGCCGAAGATAGTTATGGCTGGAATTTTTTATGGTTGGTATCGCCTGTGAGTATGGTTAAAATTTTGTGGTAGAATTGTTGTAACGGTGATGTATAGCCAGTGATGGTACGTGGTTTACCAATGATTGTGGTTATTATGCTAGTATTTATCTAGCCAATGGTAGACGTGGTTTGATATTCTGATATTTATTCTGCCAATGAATGTGGCTAGGGAATATGAGAATGTGGGTGAGAATCACGATTATTATTCGTTGGTTGTTTATTTCTAGAGTTTGAATAAAATCATATATTGAGACTATGATTTTATTCACCATTAAAGGAATTGTGGGAATAGTTATTTCCTTTCGTAACTCGATGGTTGAAATCTCGGGGACGAGATTTATTTTAACGGGGGTGAATGTAATACCCTGAAAATTTAAATATATGAATTAGATATTCATAATTATGAATATGTGGTGAAAATCGAAAATAAATTGATTTATGGTTATGTAAATAGAAGTGGGAAATTTTAAAGTTTTGTTTCTGGACATTATTATAATTTACGTGATAAAATCTATCGATAAGTGGAAATGACGAAAGTACCTTTATTTGGTTAACGTAATTATATGAGGATTTTAAACTTGTAACTAAAGTGGCAAAGAATTGGTTTAAGTTGATAGTAGCATGGGCCCTCATCTTGGATTTTGGGTGATCTTTGATTAATTTTATTCATGTTGGACTTGATGGAGGAATTATAAGAAAGTGGTGGAATTTGATTATGTGTATATAATTGTTTGTTGAGTATTAAGTAAGTGTGTGACCTAAGTAGGATTTGTTCAATTTCTCTTACGGTTGGTGAACTACGATTGGCTTGATCCCTTCAAAGGATACGTAGGTAGTCTAACGAGAAGTTAGATGTAGCTATAAAATAAACGAGATTAAATTTTAGTGGAAAATCATTATAAAAGAAAAGTTAGAATGGTTATTAACATAAAGGGTGACATTTTTGGCCTACCCCTAAATGTAAATTCTGAAATAGATTTGCGGGGCATTGCAAGCCCACCTTTTTCCTGGCGAAAAGGACTAAGCAACCAACACCATTCATGGTACTCAGTAGGGGAGCTCAATCCATATTGGCTTTTCCCTCATTTTTTCTCTCAAACCGACAAGCTGAAGACCTGCATGCCCAGCATTCCAGTAGCCCATGAGGTTCATGACCTTCTCATCTCTCTCAATTGTCAGCTTGGCTCCCATCAAGTCCAAGAGCCCAAAGGACATGAGCCATGCGGCTCGCCTAGCACTGTGCCTTAGCACCTTAATCCGCGACCCTAGCCGCTGAAGCTACCTTTGGCTTTAGCCAAGCCGAGCAACCCAAGCAGTGGTCTCTGGTACAACACCTCCTCGGTCCATGCCAGCCGACGTACCGCACCACCCCGACGGTTGCCCTGCGATAGCATTATCCAAGAAGAAGACAAGGAAAATTAAATTTTTCTTACTTCGGTGCGGCACGGAGAATACGAAGAAAGCAACGAAAGACGGTCCTATGCACGGTCAAGATGTAGGAGATTGCTAGAGGAGGGGGAACAAATATCCTCTAAGCTCTCTCACTCTCTTGTAGGGTAGAATAAATTGCTCTTCAAAGTTGATTTCATAACCCACTTAAGGTGGACTTAAATAGGCATTGAGAGAAATTTATTTCCCTTTCTTATAAGTATCTAATTTCCTATTAAAGAGGGAATCAACATCAAAATAGGAAACAATCCTACATTTCCTAAAGCAAGAAGATCTCTACAGCTGCTGTCATTTCCTACTAGCAACCCAACAAGTGTGGGGGCATTTGTTGAGCCAAAAAATAATCAAGAGGCGACACGTGGATTTTTAGGTGAAAAGGATAAAATTAACCTCAAGGCACACCGAAATTCCTACGCGCGAGCAGTGGACAATCATCCCACAATCAAGTTAAAAATGCCCAAATAGGTATTTATTTTTAAACCTATTTCATCCATCCTTATCAAATCCTCTCCACGAGGTTAATAACTATGCTAAGATGATGAAACTTGTCAATATGTAATGATTTGAGTTAGTTATGATTGTAGTTAGTTGAAAGGCAACATAGACATTTGCAATTGTAACAATGGTTAGTATATAACCATAGTGTAAGAGTCTGTTAGCATTCAATACAAGAAATCAAAAGATTTACTTCCTTTCTCTCTCTCTCTACACTCACACAAACTCTCTAAACTCTTTCTTTCTTCTGCTTATTCGCATAACTTTATTGAACAGTTATGATGGTATCATCGCTGGAAAGGTTCATCACCATACCAATCTTTGGCGTGCGTTAGCTACTTTGATGGTCCTCTACGGTTTTCTGTTTACGATTACTGCATTTGAAGGTCGTTTCTCGTCTGGGTTTTGTGAAGAAGTTGTAGGGGTTGTCCGTGAAGAATTTTTTGGGAATTATCTGAGTTCTTGAAGGCTTTTGAGATCATTGCCATAGATGATATGATTTCTTTCATATTCTGTAATTCAGCTGCTTGTTCGTAGTTCAGTATGGGATTTTATTGCATTTTGGGTAATTGGTGTAAGCAATTTGTGGTTGAATCTGGAGATGTGTGCCTTCTGTAAATAGTTGGTTTCTACGAATAGTTGAATGGTTTGAGTTAGTTGTTTAGAGTTTTGTGATTTTGTGAATTCAGATTGCAATTTTGTTAAGAAAGTGTCATTCTTTCTTGAAGTTGTTATCTTTGTGTGTTGAATAATTGAATGAATTAGGAGTTTTTGTTGAATTCAGATTGCAGTACTGTCAAGGAACTTTCATTCTTTCTTAAAGATTAAGAAAGTATCAGTCTTTCTTGAAATTGGTGTTCTAGTGTGTTGAGGGACAGTGTTGTTATAATTACAGTATAATCTTAGAGTATTTTCTTTAGGAAATTGGTGAGAATGTCCAGTTCAATAGTCAAGGTGGAGAATTTCTTGGGTATGGTTACGATAAAATTGAAAGATGATAATTTCTTGAAATGGGCTTTTCAGTTTATGGCTGTTTTGAAAGGTCACAAGCTATTTGGTCATTTTGATGGTACTACTATGTGTTCATCAAGATATGAAATCAATTCGAAAATTGGGGTAACTAAGGAAGTAACATAAGCTTTTCTTGAATGGGAATTGACTAACATGGCTTTACGTATCTTGCTGTTAGCAACGTTGTTTGATGAAGCTATGGAATATGTGCTTGGTTGTAGAACTGCAAGTGAAGCTTGGTCTAATCTGGTTGATAGGTATGCGTCTATGTCTAAGTCAAGGTGAATCATCTGAAGACAGAGCTCCATACTATTCAAAATGGGTCTGATTCTATAGATAAGTATTTGTTGAAATTGAAAAGTATAAGAGAACAACTCAGTGTTGCAGGGGAGTTTATATTTGACAATGTTGTAATGATAGCTTGGTTAAGCTGGTTTACCAAAAGAGTATGCTATTATTAGGACTATTCTTCTAGCAGGAGAATCATCAATTACTCTTAAAGAATTTCGAGCTCAACTTCTTGGGGCTAAGAAGGAACTTGAAGGGGAATTGTCTTTGTTTCCATAGAATGTGTCTGCTCTTTATGGTCAAGGTTCTAGTTCTACAAATACTTCCTCTGGATCTTCTGGTTTATCTTCAAATCCTCAAAGGCACGGTTATATTCCTTCTTTGACTATAGGGGTTATTACTCCTGGTGCTTATAACTATAATTTATTCCAGTTTCAACACCTCAGGTTCCAATGCCACAAGTTCTAATGCCTCAAGTTCAAATGCCATTTCCTTTAGAAGCTTATGTTCCTCCTGGTTTTGCACTGATTCAACCAGCTAAATTTTTTAATCAAATGCCATATCGTTATGGTTTTGTTGGGGGAAATAAAAATAATTCTAGTCAAAGATTTCCTACAACTGGGTCTACACACAGGGGAAATAACAATTTAAAAATACTGGTGGCTACAAAGGAAAAAGGTTTAAAACTCAAGGATTTAAAAGCAATAATGGTAGTACTTGGTCTGGTAACACTCAGAATAGAACTAATGTTGTTATTGAGTGTCAGATTTGCAACAAAAAGGGTCATACAACAATCAATTGTTTTCAAAGGAACAATGGATCTTCTTTTCAGGGTTTTTTGCTGGAATGTCAGATACGTTGAAGACTAAGGTACTCAGCTCTGGAGTGTTTTCATAGGGGCAATTACTTCGACCAAGGACAACCACCACCTCCATCTCTAAATGCCATGGTAGCACATCAAACACCACAAACTCATCCAAATGATTCCTGGATTGTGGATACTGGTGCATCTCACCATATGACTGTAGATATCAATTCTCTAACTCAAGTGCAACCATTTGAAGGTTCTAACAAGATTAATATTGGCAATGGCTCTGAATTGTCAATAAAAAATATTGGCTTCAAATCTCTTAACACAAAGTCTTATTCTCTTGTTTTAAAGAATGTATTACACATGCCTAAAATTGCTAAGAGTCTACTATCTATTAAACAATTGTGTGTTGATAATGCAAGCTGGTTCGTTTGTGATGAAACTCGATTCTTTGTGTAGGACGAGAAGATAAGGGAGATATTGTATCAAGGAAACAGTAGGCCACAAGAATTGTTTCATATACCAATTGTTCATCAGTCTCAGGGTTTGCAATCAGTTTATCAGAATTTAGGTGCTTTTCTTGGTCAGCTAGTCAAGTCAAATGTATGGCATCAAAGGTTGGGGCATCCATCACATGAAGTAATGTTTATATTGTTAAAACAGTCGAATGTAAAAGTGTCCATAGATAGAATCATAGTGAGTGTACTCCTTGTTTGAAAGGGAAAATGTCCAGAATTCAATTTCCTTCTAGAGTTACTCATTGTTTGATTCCTTTTGGAAAAGTACATTCAGATGTTTGGGGTCCATCACCCGTAAAATCTCTAGAAGGGTACATATGTTATGTAACATTTGTGGATGAATATACAAGATTTGTTTGGATATATCCTCTGTGGAACAAGTCTGATGTGTTTACAATTTTTGTACAGTTTTATCATATGATAGTCACTTAGTTTGGCATAAGAATCAAATGTTTTCAGAGTGATGGTAGAGAAGAGCATACAAGTAACTCTTTTGCTGGTTTTCTGAAATCTAAAGGAATACAACAAATGATCTCTTGTCCTTACACCCCTCAGCAGAATGGAATTGTTGAGAGGAAATACAGACATATTATTGAGACAACTATCACATTGTTGACATCTGCTGGGTTATCTCCTAAATTTTGGTATTTAGCTTGTGCTCATTCTGTGTTCTTAATCAATAAAATGTTGTGTCAGTCTTTATCAATGAATTCTCCATACAAGTTGCTATATGACAAATTTCCAGATTTAACTGCATTAAAGATTTTCGGTAGTGCAGTTTATCCTTGGCTTCGACCATATAATTCAAATAAATTGCAGGTAAGAATTGAAAGATGTGTATTTCTAGGATATTTTATGGGGTATAAAGGTGTTATCTATTACAATATAAGTACCAGAAAGTGTATTATATCAAGACATGTGATTTTCGATGAAATTGTCTTTCCATTTCTTTTGAAACAGTGAAACAGTCTTTGCCAAGTTCAACAGCATCATCCACTGTGTTTATTCCAGTTCTATTTTCTAATCATACTGTGAATAAAGATGCTCACATTGACTCATGGACAAATTCAATTCACTCAGTGAATGAACTCAGTATCAGCTCTTCATATCTTGGTAATGATAGGGATTCTACTATGAAAGATCAAAGTACAACTACAGAAAAGACTTCTTCAGGCCATACTCTTTCTCAAGACATTGATACATCTCCCTTGCTTCCTGTCATGGATCCATCTCAACTTCAAGTTTTACTTCCTATATCTCCATATTCTTCCATACATAGTGGTTCTTATAGTGTTGTGGATCCATCTCGTAATGTCACAACACCTACGGGTATACAAACAAGACTACATACAGGTGCTATATCAAGGAAAAATTATGCAGCACTACTTGTTACATTACTAGAGTTGCATTCTTTACGGGTGACAGATATAACGGATACTACAAAACCTATATATAAGATCAATGGTTTTTCTTTTTTGGCTGATGTTCACGAGATTAAGGAACCAAGGAGTTATAGAATTGCTTCAGGGATTAAACAATGGTGACATGCTATGCAAGATGAGTTTGATTCCTTGAAGATAAGAACTTAGAGACTGGTACCTCCACCATATGATAGGGCAATTATTGGGAGTAAATGGGTGTACAAAGTTAAAAAGAATCATGATGGTACGGTGTCAAGATACAAAGCAAGATTGGTTGCTGAAGGGTTCAGTTAAGAGCAAGGGTTGGATTTCTCAGAAACATTTAAAAAAATGCATTTTTGCATAGTGATATTGAAAAAGAGGTTATATGAAGTAACCACAAGGTTTTGTCGATTCAAAGTACCCAAATTATGTCAACAGACTTGTTAAATCCCTATATGGCCTTAAACAAGCTCCCAGACTTGGAATTCAAAGTTTACTAGTTTCCTACCTGCACTTGGGTTTACTACATCAATGTCTGATTCCAGTTTGTTTATTAAAGTTGACAATGCTGATATTATATTGTTATTGTTATATGTGGATGATATTATCCTAATTGGGTTCAATTCTGAAAAAGTTCAGTCTATAATTACAAGTCTTACTGAAGTATTCGATCTCAAGGATATGGGACAGGTCACATATTTTTTGGGACTACAAATTTAATATGAAATAGAGGGTTCCTTGTTTATCAACCAATCAAAGCATGTAAAAGAACTTCTCAAGTAAGCAGGAATAGAGACTTGCAAACCTACGTCTACACCCGCTAAGCCACATACTCAGTTGCTTGTAAATGAAGGTACACCATTTACGGATCCAACTTATTACAGGATTATTGTAGGAGCTTTACAATATCTCACATTTACTAGACCTGACATTGACATTCGTTTAATATGGTGTGTCAGTTTATGACCAATCCTACAGAGCTTCATTATCATTTGGTCAAACGAATACTGCGATACTTACAGGGAACTTTGACATATGGATTGAGGTATACTTGGTCTTCTGAGTTCAACATTTCAACCTATTCAAATTCAGATTGGGCTGCAAATGTTAACACAAGAAGGTCGATAACTGGCTTTGTGGTATTCCTAGGTTCTAATCCGATTTTGTGGCAATCAAACAAGCAAACCACTGTTTCCAGGAGCTTAACAGAAGCATAATACAAAGCTCTTGCACATTATGCTGTAGATGTGTATTGGATAAGGTCGTCATTAAAAGACATTCATCAAAATATATCAGAACCTCCATGTTTACATTGTGACAACCTTTCTGCCTTAGCATTGACTTCGAATCGTGTGTTTCATTCTTGGATAAAACATCTTCAGAGTCCGAGAGAAAGTTCAAAAGGGTGATTTGAAAGTTCAATACATTTCAACTGAAGAACAAGTGGCAGATGTTTTTACTAAGGGACTTCACAACCCAGTTTTCATATGACATTGTCACAAACTTAATCTAGGATCACCAAGCTAAGTTTGAAAAGGGGGGGGGGGGAAGTAATAGGTATGCTAAGATGATGACACTTGTCAATATGTAATGGTTTGAGTTAGTTGTGATTGTAGTTAGTTGAAGGGCAACAATGACATTTGCAGTTGTAACAATGGTTAGTATTAACCATAGTGTAAGAGTCTGTTAGTATATAACCATAGTTGTAACAATGGTTAGTATATAACCATAGTTATGAAAGGTAACCCCCAAATCATTCCTTTTTATTATATTAATTAGCTAATTAATTAATTTGTTATTCAATTATTCCTAATTAGCTACAAATCATGAACCTTACCCAAAATACCAACCAAGTGGTCGTTCCTCCTCATCCTGAAGGGGCCGGCCACACCCCTATAAATACTACTTTAATCTCTCCAAAACCCAATTCCAATTCTCTTGCTAAACTCTCTAAATTTGCCAAATACTTTTCCCTTAAAATATAACTTTTGCATCGGAGGTTCTTCGACCAAAGCCGCCACACCCCCATACAATTCATTATGGGCGCAGTAAGGCTCTTGGCCATGACCTAAGGTGTTATTTGTTTTGTAGGTGTAATTTTGTCCAAGATCAAGGAGGTAGAAATTTGCATCCACAATCAGAATCCCATGTTCATTGATTATTCCTTGGCATGGTGATGAATCAATTGGTCAGCTTATTGGTTTTGTATTTCCAAGTTTAGAGGAGAATACTTGCAACATTTCATACATGGTTGATAGGGCTATCATCACTCCGAGGAATGAGGATGTTGACAAGTTAAATGAAGTGGTGTTAAACTCATTTCCTGGGCAACAACACATTTACTACTCTTTTGATAGAGTAGACGATGACCCTCAAAACTTATGTCAACAATAATTTATGAATTCTATAACTCCAAGTGGCTTACCTGCTCATAAGTTAACATTGAAATTGGGTGCACCAATCATGCTCCTTAGAAATATTGATCCAAAAAGTGGGTTATGCAATAGAATAAGGTTGATATGCCGGCGATTCTTTCCGAATTTCATTGATGCTGAAATATAAACTAGGCATTTCAAGGGCACAAGAGTCTTCCTACCACGCATTCCTTTATAGCCTTCGGAAAATATAAAGCTTCCATTCTCTTTTATATGTCAACAATTTCTGTTAGATTAAGCTTTGCGCTGACCATAAACAAATCTCAAGGCCAAACAATTCCATATGTGAGTGTCTGTCTCCCTAATCATGTGTTTAGTCATGGTCAACTTTATGTAGCTTTGTCAAGAGGAGTTTCTACGTAGACAACCAAGGTCCTTATAAGAAATGGTGTCATTGAAGGACAATCTGGAGTTTATACAAGGAATGTGATATATTAATATGTTCTAACATCATGTCATAAGGAACAAGATGAATAAAACATAAGGTTTACTTACTTTACCCTTTAACATTATTTTCTTCCTTTTTTTTTTTTTTTTTTTTTTGCCAAAATAAATTAAATATTACAATTTGCTATTTTTCATTCAGACTTGGAGTATAAAGTTGTCTTTAATCTATTCGTGAATGAAAGAACTATTTGGCCTATTTCTAAAGCTTGATACAATAGTTGAGGCCCCTAATTCTTTTCTTTAATTTTGAATGCAAAGGGACTATTGTTTGGGATATGCTAATCTTTGAAAATGCAATCTGGAAATTATGTAATTATGGGAGGGCTTAGTATTTTCATTCGATATATAAGGTTCTATCTCTATATGCAATTAAATTCCTTTCCCTTTATTAATTTTTTTAAGGAATAAGAGACTATTTGAGATTGTGTATTCACTTTAGCTTTGATTTGTTGAGTCTAATGTTCTTCACTCTTTGTTACAGTCCTTGCTCTCATCTTTAGTAATGTTCAAAATTCAACTACTGCTTGAAAGCACCAAATTCTGAAATTAGTAAAGTTCCATGTAAAATCATCATTGGAAATTATTTCAAAATTAGTTGTAGCCGTCATGTGTACTTTGTAACTTCTAATTTCTTCAAACTGAAGTGTATATGTATTATGTCCATTGTATTTTTATCTGCAATCTAGAAGTTATGTATAATTGTAACTTCATTGGTTTTTGGTGGTTAGGTTAAGTAGCATATACAGAACTATCACATCCTATAAATTAGAGATGTTAAAATCACCAGTAGTTGGCTCTGCACTATGTAAAACTTGTGCATCCGGTTTAGAAGTTCCATGTAAACCTTGCTGCCAGTTCAGAAGTTTCATTTGTTCAATAAATTTGTTTTAAATACCTTGTTATCTGCAACCATATGTATCTTTCTTCTACCACCATGGATGGGAGCTACATCAAAATTGCAGGTATAATTCAAATGCATGGTCCAATAGACGAATAGTTTAAGTGGTTAATTTCAACTAGGATGATAGTTTAAGGGGTTAAACAATAGTTTACCCTCGACATATTGACTGTCACATCCCAGTCTCGACTCCGCCGTAGCACGATATTATCTGCTTTGGGCCCCGGCCACGTCCTCACGGTTTTGTTTTTGGGAACTCACACGAGAACTTCCCAGGGGGTCACCCATCCTGGGAATACTCTCGCCTAAACTCGCTTAACTTCGGAGTTCGATGGAATCCGAAGCCAGTGAGTCCCCAAAATGCCTCGTGTTATATGGAGGTGGGCATGTACATATAGGCACATCATCCCCTCTCTGTTGGTCGATGCAGAATGTTACAATCCACCCCTCTTAGGGGCCTAACGTCCTCAGTCAGCACACTCACACCACACGGCATAGTGGCTTTGATACCATTTTGTCACATCTCGGCCTAGACCCCCACCACATCCCAGACTTGACTCCATCGTAGCACAATATTGTCCGATTTAGGCCCTGACCACTCCCTCACGGTTTTATTTTTGGGAACTCACAGGAGAACTTCTCAATGGGTCACCCATCCTGTGAATGCTCTTGCCCGAACTCGCTTAACTTCGGAGTTCTGATGGAATTCGAAGCCAGTGAGTCCCCAGAAGGCCTTGTGCTATATGGAGGTGGGCATGTACCTATAAGCACATCATCCCTTCTCCGTTGGTCGATGTGGGATGTTACATTGATAGTGGGGCAAATTAACTTATTTTAATACTAACCAATAGATGATAATTATTAATTAAAGTAATTCTCAATTACTACTCTCAAGTTTCGCCAAAATCACATTTTACTACACTTACTTTTTTCATCTCACCTTCATACCTACAGTTTGATTTTTCTGCCACTTTGATACTTCCATTAGCCTGGTCATTAACTTTTCTAGTAACTGATAACGTGGTAGGATTTTGGCCCATTAATTCTCCATTTAGTACTCTCAAGTATCATGAAATTCACACTTTGCTATTCTTAGTTAATTTTTTTTTTCGTTTCATTTTTGTACCTAAAGTTACGTTTTGCTCCTAAATTCAAACTGTTGTTAGCTTGGGCATCAGAGACTCCATCAAAGTGTCGTGTGGTGCTTGATTGTAAGATAACTGTGCAGAAATGTGGCACTGTGGCCCAAGCGCCATGTTACTCGTTGATTGGATGTTGATTGTGTAGAAACGTAGTACTGTGAACCTCGCAAGGTGTACAAAAACTTAAGAGCAGAATATGCTGCCATGTGGACAAAATCCCAATTTACGCAAAAAAAAAAATTGACATTTTTATTATTTTTTTATTTTGTAAAAAAAAAAAAAACATTTTCGTTTTTTTTAATTGTTTCACACGTCTATGTGGGGCCACAGTTCCACATTTTTGCATAGTCACTGTTTAGTCAAACACTACATAACACATTCTTTAACGAAGTCCTTGACGCTCAAGCTAATGAAAGTATGAATCTGGGAGCAAAAAGTAACTTTAGGTATAAAAGTGAGACGAAAAAAAACTAAGGGTAGAAAAGTGTGAATTTCACGATACGTGAGAGTAGTCAAGTGAGAATTAATGGGCCACAATCCTACAATGTCATCAGTTAATAGAAAAGTTAATAGGTAGGCTAGTAGAATTATCAAATTAAGTGGCAGAAAAATCAAACTTTAGGTATGAACGTGAAATTAAAAAAAATAAGTGTAGCAAAGTTCTATTTTGGCTGACACTTAAGGGTAGTTAAGTGAGAATTGCCCTCTTAATTAATAGTCAAGAGCTCTCAGGCTATGTTTGTGTGAGGGACTTGAAGTACTAAGCGATTGAGTTCAAGTTAGGGATCCGATATCTTCATGAGAATTACAAAGGCATGTGAGGTCAAATGATTGCAAAACTCTACTTGAATGTTTCTTTTGCAAATATCTTTCACTTGCCTTTAATGCTTATGGATGGTGTTCTTGTGTTTAATGTGAGAGAGTGATTACAGTTAAAGCTTCCAATTTAGCACAGTACGTAGGTTAAGTTGTTTGAGCTGAGGCTGTTCATGTTGCATGTTGTAATGGTTCATATAGCATTTGGTTTAATCGGTTCTTTTCTAAGTTCTCTCCCCTACTATTCAAACTTACCTTATTAAGATAGGACAAGCATAATAGAAAATTAAGGATATCACCCAAAAAAAGAAGTTGAACCAAATCATTCTTTATAATAGTTAGTTAATGCATTACCAGAAATAAGTCTAATGGCGATGGATACCGAATCGTCGACAATAATTTTATAGGGGACAATATTTCGTCATTCTCAAGTTAGAATAAAGTCCTTCTCCACTAACTTGACATCATTTCTATTGGAGAATAGAGTTCCACATCAAGCATTTGATAAAGTGCAATACGACTTATATATGAGATATATTTCTGCCTCTAAGTCAACGAGGCTTCTATGATAAAGCTCCACACATAGCAATAGGTGATTAAATGAGGACGTTAAAGGAGTGAACCAAGTTATACTAGAAGATAACTCGAGTTTGTTCTCAAGCTTGGATCTTATAAGAAGCAAGCGAAGCTTAGCTTGCTAGCAAGCACTAAAAGAAACAAAAAAATAAAATAAAAAAATAAATTACACAAGCAAAGCTTAGGAAGAGTGATATTCGGTTTAGTTCGGCTCGTGTTAATGAATCATCTTGCGTAAAACGAATAAGAAATCATTCCAATAAATTCACACAAACACTTCAAAATACATCCTTCAACTTTGTAGTATGAACTTAACATCAAAATATTCTCGCAATGCTCATAAAATGAATCCTTATTTCCAAGTCTACATAACTTGGTGGCCTATTTCCAAATAGTGGGCTGCGAAGGTGTGCAAAGAACTCCAATCTGTTGATTGTTCAATATGGAGAATTCAAAGTGTTTGCCACATCAATGACAAAGCGGTATTTAATATCAGCCTTGGCAACTCTTTCAAGGGCGGTGTTGACGTAATCCATCGGAATAACTTCGACGTCCGCCTGTGATATTATGCTTTGCGGCAAAATCTATCATCTCTTGTGTTTCTTTCATTCCCCCAATTGCACTACCAGCAATAAGCTTCCTCCCTATCAGAGATTCATCAGATAATTTTTTTCTTAGATATATATCGATATGGAGTTTGGATTAATTAGAAGAAAAAATTGTTAGCAAAACTAGCTTGGGGGAAAATAAAATGAACTTACCCAATATTAAGGAGAAAACTGGAAGTTCCGGAGGTTGTGCTGGAGCACCTACCAGAATTAGTTTTCCATTGGTCTTCAACATCTCAGTCAAGGACAAGAGAGGGTGAGGGGCCGAAACTGTATCGATGATACCGTCCATTGTACCCTTGGCAGCCTAATTTCATGTAATTACATGTAAGTATGTAATAAACACAAATTTCGTACGACACATATATAAAGGACAAAACAAATATCTTGCTATGCAGTTTAACACGGTACGTTGTTGGACTTGAATTAAACACTGTTGATGAAGTTTGCAGTTTTACAACCGGCTTAGTTGGTTTTGCTATCAAATCTCCAATTGACCAAAACAAAAGGTGAGTTCTGGTTACACGAAAAAAGTCAAATGTGTACCTGCAATTGCTCCTGGTCATGACTAATCAGAAATTCATCGACACCAAGTTGCTCCATTGCTTCCTTCTTCTTATTCGGAGAAGTACTTATTACAGTCACTTTTGCTCCTACAGCTTTTGCAAACTTCACGGCCATATGACCAAGGCCACCAAGCCCTACAACCCCCAAGTGCTTACCAGCCTCCATGAGTCCAAAGTATCTCATCGGGCTGTACACTGTGATCCCGGCACAGAGCATGGGAGCAGTACCTTGCAACGGCAAGTTATCTGGGATTCGGACGGCAAAGTGTTGATCGACTACTAGTTTGTCAGAGTATCCACCAAAGGTTCTCGATCCGTCTTCTTGGTGTTTGTTGTAGGTCCATACAATTTTAGGGCAGTAATTTTCCAAGTCCTGTGTGCAGTTATGGCATGAGCGACATGAACCCACCATGCATCCAACTCCAGCTATGTCTCCTACTTGGAATCTTGTGACATTGCTACCAACCTTTGTTACTTCCCCTACAATTTCATGCCTACAAAAAGTATGATAAAAATGAATATATTAACTAGCAGTAGCAGATCCCGGAAATATTATTTTTGGGATCAGTAAGAATAATGCCTGCAGCGCACAAATTTTATTGGACGGAATAACATGCAAATTAGCATTTCATCGAGCCTTGATAGGCCCGAGGCCATTACTACACATCTGTTGACAGATGCCAACAACTTCCAAGTGAGCTTGTCGACTAATATCAATAGCTTTTGAATGAGCATGCCGATAGAGACCAATTTATGCCAAGTAAGCCTATTGACAGATGCCATAGCAACACATAAAAGGCATGAGGCTAGTAGCTATCCCGCTCAATGTCTATAGAGGCAATTCGTCGAGCAGTTGGAGGGCAGCTTTCGAGAGTATCTCAAATTTTGAAAGAGAATATCAAAATTTCAAAAGAAAACTAACAAATAAAGGTATAGTGAATAGTATCAGAAAAAGGTAAAAATGTGATTTTTCATTAAAAGTGAAAAGTATCTGGAGTATTTCGTTAAAACTTCCAATTTTCAAAGGGTATCACCCAGCTCTTCTGTAGAGAATTACTGAGCTGAGGGTCACCTGACCTACCTTGGTCCAAGATGGATATGTTCCTGTTAACTAAAAAGTAACAAGTAATAAATTGATTGAGATAATAAATTAAGTAATAGACGTACGTACCCTGGGACAATGGGATAGATAGTCAGTCCCATTTCATCCTTAGCTAAGTGAAGGTCCGAGTGGCAAATGCCACAATAGAGTATCTTCATGCTGATATCATTACTACCAGTAGTTCTACAAGTAAAAATACACACACATACACAAACATGTTACCGATGAAACTTGTATCTGATACACCAATTAATGCTAGAGTAAGCCAAATATTTATGCTAGTACAAATTGTAAAACTAACTCTAAAGTCGGCAACAATGAAAAAACTACGATATTATTGATGAACAAATTTGATGATCAATGTAGGGCTGACATGAATACCTCCTAATGAAGTGGAATGGAGAGAGAATTCCTGAGGAATCTCTAGCGGCCCATCCATAGGCTTTCACTGCTTGCTCTTCTGCAACTAATATTTCTTGAGGCATTGTGTGTTTAAGATAGTGTATCTGTGTAAGAGAGCTAATTTCAAAGGTGATCAAGTGATCGAAAAATTTTGAAATCACCAAGAGTTTTTTCTGTTCAATTGCGTTGAGTTTGTGGGTTGTGGTGTCTTTATTCGGGGGTCTACATGTGTGTGTACATATATACACACATATTATATACACTATACGGTTGGTTGTGTTAACCTGCGATGAATACAAGAGTTAAGATATTCATATGAAATTGTCAGAGTTGGCAGCGACGTGTATTCAGGTTGGAGGACAGTTTTTTATTTCTCACTACTCAACCGAAACCATAAGCTGACAGAGAGAAAGTGGAGGAGAGGCGAAGAAAACAAGTATATGTTTTTTTTGCCTTGCTTTTGGTTGTATACTAGGTACCAGAAATTTGAGGTGGGTGAAAGAATACAATGAATGGTGAAACATTTAAGATCTATATATATATATATATATATATATATATATATGGGGAAAGGGATCCTCCGAAACCGTTTCACCAAACATTTAATATACATGGAAAGGGATTCTCCGGATCCTTTCCACCAAGTCCATTGATCTGGCCTATTGAAATTTGATCCAACGGTTACAATAAGGGGTCTCTTTAAAAGTTATAAAAACTTTAGTTGTTTGATCAAATTTCAATGGTCCGGATGAATGGACTTGGTGGAAGGGGGATCCCTTCCCTATATATATAATAAGGGTATAATATAAAATGAGATCTAATTTAAAGTGAGACCAAAGGGTACGCCTTGTTTTTTGTCTCCGGCATCCTCTACTTTAGTTCCTACTAAAAACTATTAAATTAATGGGAATCTTAACGAAATATTTACGGTATTGTTCACTTTTAACAAAAATGACATTTTTAATTTGAAAAGTCACTTCTAGTACTATTCACTTACACATTTATTTTATCATTTTCATTAAAACTAAAATTTTTGAGGACTTTTTATTAGTTTTCCTTAAATTAATTTGTAGGTCCTTTTTTTTTCTTTTATTATTATTATTTTTTATTTGAAGCAGAAGAGGAGGAGATGGAGATTATACAAACCCATCTCATAGTCCTCCATAATTGGGGTTAATATTCTATTCTTCTCCATTTGGGTATTAGGTTCGATTGCTGTTGAAAACTATTAATTTGTTTTAATTAAAAACTGAAAATTACTTTGGCAATCACGTTTAATTTTCAGTTTTAAAATAAAAATAAAAACTTAAACCTAAATTTTAAAAACTCAAAAAATGTTGTGAACTTTCCTGATTTAAGTGTAATTGTGTAAATCCTATATTAGATTTGATTCTAGTTGTTCTTTCCTATATAAACTTGTATTACTTGGGGATGAAGGATTTCTTCTCTCCTTTTTACTACTAAAAATAAAGCACTACATAGGGGATAACATATCCTCAATACACAATAGCCTTAGAATTCTACGAACACATCTCTCCTCTCTCTCTACCCTGGCCACCGACCCTTTCCTTCTTATCAGATAAAATAGGCTGCAACACATTATCAGCATGCTCCTATCGCTGCACATATGAATCTGACATTGAAGCTTTTTCTGCATCAAACTAGTTCATCCATATCATCATGCAATTAGGTTCTTCCAAAACAACAGTTTTTATCTCGATATTTTTGCAGCCATGATAGCCTGAACATTCACCATAATGCATGACCCTCTACATAAACTGTGTTTGCATTATATTCATAATTGTTGAATTATGTGAATTTGATATTTGCCATGACTTACATCAAATATATGTACATGCATTATATCATTAAATTGAATATGTATAAAATTGAATTGAATTGAAAAAAAAGGGGGCAAAAAAAAAAAAAAGAAATTGGAAACAAGGCTTGGGTTCTTCGAACCTATGATCTTGAGCCATTGAACCAAGCCTGCAACTTGGGTGGCCGAGTCGAGCCATAAGTCCCTAAGCCAGAGCCGAGGGCTCCAGGTTTGAAACCCAGAAACACCAACGCCTTCCACGGCGCCTTCATCGTTGCAGGTTAGCTTGCAGCCAATCCTCACCTATGGGTCATCGTGTTTTGACGACCTGCAGTTCGTCGTCAGAATTTTTCCAATTTTCCCTTCGTATTTCTAGGGTTTTGGTAGAACGTCGAGATTCTTCAAATCGCCATTCATATTTATGGTCTCCCTTGACCCACAGACTCACCTCAAGCATCATTGTCCCAAAGCACGGCCACCTGAAGTGGCGGCGTCGGCCTTCTTCCCAAGCGAACATACCTAGCTGTGGCTAAGGTGTCTTTGACCTAACCCAAGCCCTATTTGGGCTTTGTTACTTAGCCTTTTGTCTTTTTTCCTTTTTGGGCTCACCTGTATTGGCCCAAAAACCATTTGACAGGCCCGCGAATTAAAAAAATAAATAAATAAAAGGAAAAAAAGTTCTTCTTTTAGGCTTGCCTGAAGCAGCCCATGCGAAAAAAAAAAAAAAAAAAAAACAGAAAGTTTTTTTATTAGGCTTGCCTGAAGCGGCCTGATACTTTAGCTTGGCTCGTTTTCCCTCTCTCCCCTTGGGCCTACAGCCCACTTGAGACCAAACTTGCCCAGCTTTGGGCCAAGGATGCACGACACCCATTTATTTAGCCCACCCGTGGGCTTAGGCCTTATTTTGGGCCCTGAGTTTTCAATGCCTAATTATTTTTAGGCCCAATGGGTTTTATATAATTTTGGCCTGAAGTCCAAATAATTAATTCAATTCTACTTATGGACCCGAAGTTTTATTTACATATTTTCTTGTTGCATATTTCTATGTATATATTTACGTTTGCATGCAAGAACATATGAAATTGAAGTTCATAATTATCTTGAAACCTGAAGTTTCTATAAACATGCCTTGTTTGAAAACCTGAAGTTTTTCACTTAAAACGTCACCCATGAAAACCTGAAGTTTTTCCATGCAAATATTAACCAATACATGTCTATTAGAACATGAATGTTCTACTCCTACGTGAATGGATTGATTTTTTCTCCATTGCACTAATCACATCTTGTCCTTTATTTTGTGATAGGAACATGTTGAATTTGAACAAACTCGACTTCACCGCTTTAGAGGTCTCTGGAAAGAACTACCTCAAGTGGGTCCAAGATGTGAAGCTTCACTTCACTGCAAAGAATTTGCGTCCCGCCATTGAAGATGAGATGGACAACCTTATTGGTGAAGCTAAGAAAGCCACTGCTATGATCTTCATCCGAAGACATATCCATGACACCTTGCAAACTGAATATCTTGTTGAGGAAGATCTACGAGCACTATGGGTCACTTTTGTTAATCGTTTTGATCACCAAAAATACATCTTCTTGCCTGAAGCAAGACATGACTAGTAGCATTTGTGCTTCCAAGACTTGAAGTTTGTGAATGAATATAATTCTGAACTTTGTCAAATCCAATCACTTCTCAAGTTTTGTAATGAAACTTTGATCTAAGAGGATCTCCTGGAGAAGACCTATTCGACCTTCTCTGCTACTAATATTGTTCGGCAGCAACAATATAGAGCTCAGAAGTTCACTAAGTTCTCGGATTTGATCTTTGCTTTACTTCTTGCTGAAAAGCAGAACCAACTGTTGATGAAGAATCATCAAGCTCGACCTACTGGGGTGACTACTGTGCTTAAAGTGCACTATAGCATAAACCAAAGGCCAAAACGCCAAAAGAGGTGTGGTAGGGACGGCTAGAAGCAACCTTGCCAAGGTCAACAGAGTCAAGGCCCATCCAAGGGAGGAAATAAAGCCCGGAAGGGCCCTAACTTCGCTCCCAAGGCCTCAAACTTCAAGAATAAGGGAAAATGAATTGAAACCATAGATGCGGATATGTGTTATTGTTGTAGGTCAAAGGACCATTGGTTTCGTGTTTGCTGAGCTCCCTAGAAAGTTGTAGCTAAATATCATTCTTGTCGTTAGAAGTTTAAATCAAATTTTGTGCAAGTGGACGATATAAAGAGTACAAAGATGGAGGATTCTGAATTTGAAGAGGCTATCACACCTATGGAAGATTAGAATCTTAGACATAGACTTATTTTTTGTTGAAATAAGACCATGGGGCCGAATTCCACAGTAGTGGCTGAACCCCCTTGTTTTTTTGGTTAATTTTGAACAATTTTCCTTTATGTTTGGATTATTTGTTGGTGATTTGTTTTTGGGTATTAAGTTTGAATTAATTTCCGTCCTTGAATACTTAAAATTATTTTGAATGGATATTTGCTTTTACAACTTTTATGCATGTGACCAATTCAAATTAATTTTTCATTCTAGGTATGACTAGTGGGGAAGTTAGTTGTCTGGTAGATAGTGCAACCACGCACACCATTTTGCGTGAACGCATCTATTTCACTAACTTCATACCTAAGAATGCACCTCTGGCAACCCTCTCAGGCCTATCCAACCTGATCGAAGGATACGGTAAGGCACGTATAATGTTGTCAATGGTACAATCTTGACCATTGATGAGGCTCTTTATTCTCCATGTTTCGGAAGAACATTGTTGAGCTTTAAGGACATTAGAGATACCAATTACCACGCTAAAACCCACATAGAAAACGGAGTTGAATTTCTGTGCATAACTTCCTACGAATATGGCCAGAAGCGTATTCTAGAAAAGATGGAGCGTATCTCGAGTGGTTTGTATACTACGAGCATATGCCCCACAAAGAGCCACTATGTAATCGGCCCTACCCTTGGGACTGTGCACAAAATTACACTTTGGCATGATTGTTTAGGACATCCTGGACGAATAATGATGTGTTGTATTTTCAAATCATTACACGGGGAATCCACTAAACCGAAGTTTAGGTTCGATTCAAAGAATCGCATGTCAAATATGTTCTATGGGAAAGCTTATTACTAAGCCTTCTTATAACAAGATTCATTCAAATCCTCCTATTTTTCTATAACCGATTTAGATATTTTATGGTTTTGGTTGACGCCTCCACACGTTGGTTAGACGTGTGCTTGTTGTCCACAAGGAACACTGCATTCTCCAAACCGTTAGCTCAGGTTATCAAGTTCAAGGCTCACCACCCTGATTATTCGATCAAATCTATTCAATTGGATAGTGCTAGAAAATTCATATCTAAAACTTTTGATGACTATTGCATGTCAGTTAGGGTTGACGTTGAACATCCAGTACCCCATGTTCATACTCAGAACGGCCTGGCACAGGTATTCATCAAGTGCTTACAAATTATTGCTTGATCGTTGGTCATACGTACTAAGCTCCCGATCGCTGCTTGGGACCATGTAATATTGCACGTAGCCATGTTGATCTACCTGAGGCCTATTGCGACCCTAACCATATAGCACCCTTCAGTAGGTTACCAGATACGATCCTGACATATCGCATCTGTGCGTTTTTGGTTGTGCAGTCTATGTGCTGATTTCACAGCCCTTCATACAAAAATGGGGCTTCAGCGAAGGATGGGAATCTATGTCGGATATGATTCTCTTTCGATTATTCGTTACTAGAACCTTTGAAAGACGATTTGTTTACCACTCGTTTTGTGGATTGTCACTTCTATGTGACAGTCTTCTCGTCGTTAGGGGGACATAAAAATGTCAACGTTCGTGAAGAACGACGCGAATTATCATGGATGACTCCCACTTTGTCTCATTTAGATCCCCGCACTGCTTAATTTGAAACTAAAGTATAGCGCATATGAGATCTTTATAGCATAGCTCAGAGCATGCCAGATGCTTTCACCTATCTAGCGCATATGACAAGATCACATATTTCAGCTGCAAATGCGCCTACAAAGATAGATGTACCAAATGTACGACGGACTTCCCTCCTAAAGGCCCAGGACACCAATCTTGGTGATCTACATACATTAGTGGCTAGCCAATCATCTGCCCCTACACAAAAGCATGCAGACCTCTTGGTTCAAAGGATTCACACCCCTGGAAGAGGAAACCCACTACACAGCCCCTGAAGAGCCTACTATGAATTCGACTATTGCTTACTCATTTTATCCAACTTATGAAGAAATTCTAGATTATGAAAGTGTCATTGAAGAGACGAATCATCATCCCGAGAATCGTGAGATTTCGGTCTATTATGTTAGCGTAGATGATGTGTGGCGTAGAAATAAGATGATCAAATTGGAAACAAGCAATCCAAGTCGAATTCGATTCGTTTGTGAAACGAAAGATGTTCAAACCTGTAGCTCATACTCCTCCATACGTGAAGCCCATTAGCTACAAGTAAGTTTTCATTCGAAAGCATAATAAGAAGAACGAAATTGTGCGTTACAATGCTTATCTTGTTGCACAAGGCTTCTCACAACGCCTCGGGATTGAATATGACGAAACTTATTCACCCGTTATGGATGTGATTACTTTTCGCTACCTTATCAGTTTGGTAGTTTCTGAAAAACTGCGTATGCAGCCTAGAAGACTTACATTGATTGGTTCAAATATTTCCAAACCTCGGAACATGTTCTCAATTCGGCTGATGCGTTCACTTTACGGTTTGAAGCAATCCGGAAAAATGTGGTATAACCGTCTGAGTGAGTATTTAACTAGTCAGGGATATGTGAACAACGAACTATGCCCTTGTGTGTTCATTAATAAGTCATATTTCGGTTTTACGATAGTTGCAGTATATGTCGGTGACATGAACCTTATCGGAACTCCTGAAGAGCTTGCAAGAACAGTTGTGGACCTGAAGTCGGAATTTGAGATGAAAGATCTAGGTAAGACTCGATACTATCTCAGTCTCGAGATAGGGCACTGTTCAGATGGAATCTTAATACATCAAACAAACTACACCCAAAAGGTGTTGCGCCTCTTTAACAAGGATAAAGCGAAGCTTTCGAGTACTCCTATGGTCGTTCGATCGCTAGATGCAAAATGAGATCCCTTCCATCCGAAGAAGGATGATGAAGAGATTTTGGAGACTGAAGTTCCTTATCTAAGTACGATAGGCGCTTTATTGTACTTAGCTCAATGCACTAGACCCGACATCTCCTTTGCTGTTAATCTTTTGGCAAAATACAGTAATGCACCAACATGCAAACATTGGACTGGCAAGAAAGACATCTTTCGTTACCTTAAAGGTATTACAAATTTGGGCTTGTTCTATCCCTACGGATCCTCGAGTGATGCCGCACCCCCTACTTCTCAAGTTGATTCTCGCCTTGTTGGTTATGCCGACGCAGGATATTTATCTGATCCGCACAAGGCACATTCTCAAATGGGTTATGTCTTTACCATTGGAGGCACCTCAATCCCTTGGAAGACAACTAAATAGACCTTAGTTGCCACTTCGTTTAACCATGCTAAAATTCTTGCCTTACATGAAGCAACTCGGGAATGCTTTTGGTTAAGAGTAGTTGTGGGCCATATTCAAAACTCCTGATATCTCTACCCCATCGTAGATGTCTCGACGATGATCTTTGAAGACAATGCAACATGCATCGAACAGGTCAAGAAGGGTTATATCAAAGGAGACAATAGCAAGCATATTGCGTCGAAGTTTTTCTTCTGACATCAACAACAAGAGTATCAGAAGATTGAAGTCACGTAAATCCGTTCACAAGACAATTTGGCCGACCTCTTCACCAAATCACTACCAAAGGCGATGTTTCAAAAGCTTTTTCAAGTAATTGGTATGCATAAACTTTTTGAGTTGTAACATTGCTATTTCTCTTTGGAATTGTGTCAAACTCAGGGGAGTATCTTGAAGATACTTACTTGATCTTAATATACTTATTTTCCCTACGATTAGTAGCATTTTTCCCACTAGGTTTTTGCTACCTAAATAGGTTTTAACGAGGCACCCACCTTTGGTTGATCATATCGCTAATGACGTCCTATAGACGTTCCTTTTTGCTTTTGCATTTCTCATGCATTTTTCCTTAGGCTATGGATTTTGTCCCTACTCGGGTTTTGGACATAGCCTTAGGGTTTTTTAGTGAGACTTACTACTTTATGCAAGTTTCTACCTTATTGAGAATAAGCGTTGTTCCTTAGAACTAGTGCCTATGAGTTAACTTCCTCAACTTCTACATGATGCTGAAATCTACCTTGAGTATTTACGCACTCAAGGGGGAATGTTGTGAACTTTCCTCGTTTAAGTGTGATTGTGTAAATCCTAGATTAGATTTTATTCTAGTTATTCTTTCCTATATGGACTTGTATTCCTTGGGGATGAAGGATTTCTTCTCTCTTTTACTACTATAAATAAAGGCACTACGTAGGGGGATAACATATCCTCAATACACAATCCCCTACGATTCTACAAACACATCTCTCCTCTCTCTCTCCACCCTTGCCGCCAGCCCTCTCATTCTTGTCAGATAAAATAGATTACAAAAAAAAAAAAACAAATTTGTTGTGGCCAATTTTCTAATGGGAAAAGAAAGTGTGCGGCAAGAGAGAGGTAGTGGAGATAAATTTTAAAACCCTACTTGGAATGTGTCTTTTGCAAATCTCTTTCACCTGCCTTTATAAGGCTTATGGAAGGTGTTCTTTGTTTTTACAGTGAGTGAGTGATTACTGTGAGAGCTTCCAATTTAGCACAGTAAGTAGGTTAAGTTGTTAGTTTGAGCTGAGGCTGGTCATGTTGTATGTTGTGATGCGTCATTAGCATTTTTTTTATCGTTATTTTGTGAGTTTTCTTCCCTATTGTTCAAAACCTTACATTATTAGGATAGGACAAGCATGAGAGAAATTAAGGATATCACCCCAATATTGAAGTTAAACCAAATCATTCTTTTATAGTAATTAGTTAACGCATTACTAGAAATAAGTCTAATGGCTGACGGATACCAAACCCTTTAGCAGATTTATCACAAAACCGTCGGAAACAATTTTATAGAGGACAATATTTCCTCATTCTCAGGTTAGAGTAAAATCCTTCTCCAATAACCTTATATCATTTATATTGGATAATAGAGTCTCACATCGAGTATGTGACAAATTACATTACAACATATATATGAGATATTCCATCCCTATATCACTGAGGCCTTTTATGAAAAAACTCCACACCTAGCAATAGATGGTCAAGTGGGGACCAAATCGGTGACATTGACGGTGAACTTGCATGGGCCTACAAAGAGTATCTTAGTATCATAGTAGGTTGTTACATGGGTGAAACCAACGGCCACACGTGTTTCATATCATCCGACTTGTGTTGTCCACGTGTTAGGCTTGAAATTCACACAAGTGACGGGGCGTGTTGAAAATGAATCCCTCATTAGAAAAAGAAGGGACCTAGCATATGCTTATAAGTAATTGACTAGTCCCATTTTGCCAATTGGTTTTATGGTGTAATCTTAACTTGTTGAGAGTGAATCCTACAATGGGGAAAATGGTCCGCATGTGCTTATAAGTACTTGGACTACTCTTTTGGTTTTATGATAGAACCTCAACTTCCTTCATGGTAATCAAGCAGACTATTTTGTCGATACGTCATGGACCCAATTTACAACGCTCAATAATTTCTTGACTAAGGTCTTCGAAGAGATTGATGTTGGCTGCAGAGCTTGAATATCGACCGAAGACTGAATATTGACCGACCAACTGACCGATCGATGAGGCTTTCGAAAAAAATGGTGTTAGCTCAAGTATAATGAGTTAACCAGTTTTTGATGTGGGAGTTGGTTTTTGTTGCAACCTTGTGCAAGGTCACTCGTTAAGGTGTGTTGGAAATATTTGAGCATGTGACAAAATACAATACAACTTATATATGGATATATTGCACTCCTAATTCATTAAGGCATTTTCTGATAAAACTCCACATGTAGCGATAGGTGGTTAAGTGGGGATAATATTGGTGATATTGGTGGTGGACTTGCATGAGCTTACAAAGTTTATCAATTTGATTATACAAACACCACAACTGGAACTATTTATTCCCTTTATCATCACTTAAAGTTCATCTCTATAAAGCTTATTCAATTTGGAGATTGTTTAATCATTCATATGAATAAAAAAACTGATGGTTCATTATGAGGATGCTGATTTGTCCAACACATATTGATGGCTTAACGATCTCCAAATTGAATGATTTTTTTTTAAATGATCTATATCCTCACTATACGCTGGAATGGTGTCACGTCAGTGGGGAAATGGCGATCCTTATTTTCGAGACTAAGGGAAGTATTGTTCTTTGGGATCCAAATCCCCTCTTGACCTTAAAAAACTGAGTCTGCTGAGCAGGCAATCATGGCCATTGAAATTTAATTCAACGGCTATAATTATTATAAATTTTAGAGGACCCCCATGTTTGTAGCTGTGGGATCAAATTTCAACGGCCCCAAATGCCTACTCAGCAGGCTCAATTTTTAAAGGTTAGGAAGGGATCCGGATCCTGTTCTTTGATAGATTTTTGGTATGTACAAATGTTCCACTATTTTAAATAATAATTTTAATGTAAAGTAATGACTGGTTTTTAGGATATACATGGCTCAAACAACTCGAGCTTGCACCGATTTCGGCTCCTATTTGGATTGTCGAAGCATTATTCATGAAAAAAAAAAAAAAAAAAACCCATGTTTATGTTCGGCTCGTTTATTCTATTATTAAAATGTGCTGACAAGTTGTGAATTTTCTTTCAAGAGTGAACCAAGTTATACTAGAAAATAGCTCGAAATAACTCGAGTGTGTTATCAAGCTTGAATCTTATTAGAAGCAAGCCAAGCTTAGGCTTGATAGCAAGCACTAAAAAAATAGATAAATTACACAAGCAAAGCCTAAGTAGAGTGATACTGGTTTAGTTATGTTTGTGATGTGAATTTTCTAGCGTGAAACCAATAAGAAACCATTCCAATAAATTCACTCAAACACTGAAAAACATATATGCATTATTCATCTGTGAAGTATGAACTTAAGATCAAAACATTCTAGCAATGTTCATAAAAAAAAATCCTTATTTCCAATTGTACATAACTTGGTGGCCTATTTACAAACAGTGGGCTGCGAAGGTGCTAAGAACTCCAAGGATCTGTTGATTTATCAATATGGAGAATTCAAAGTGTTTGCCACATCAATGACAAAGCGGTACTTAACGTCAGCCTTGGAAACTCTTTCAAGGGCGGTGTTGACGTAATCCATCGGAATAACTTCCACGTCCGCTGTGATATTATGCTTTGCAGCAAAATCTATCATCTCTTGTGTCTCTTTTATCCCCCCAATTGTACTACCAGCAATAAGCTTCCTCCCTATCAGAGATTCATCAGATAACATTTCTCTTAGATATATATCGATATGGAGTTTGGACTAATTAGAAGAAAAAGAAAGGCTTATTTTTAGCTACACTCTTGAAACTCGATTTTGATCTCACTTTGCCCCCTAAAATTCAAAATTCGCTCCACATTGCTTTAACTTTGTTAATTCCATACAAAAACCTTCAAATATGCTGATGTGGATTGAAAAATGCGTATGTGAAATAAAAAGAAGCAAGCAAGATTCAAAGCAACCTGAGTGTGCATACGAAAGTTGATTTGAACTTCTCCCTTTTACTACCTCTTTCTCTAAGATTGATTTGTTATCCATGGAATTGGAGTAAATTTCATTATATGAGTCTAATTTGGGTGCACAAGGCTAATCAAATATATTTTTTCCTAGATCTCCTGCAAGCAACTCAAACACAGCAACCAGAAAAAATTTCAATCCTTCATTTCTTCTTTTAAGCTTAATGTTTTTTTACTGTTGAATGTTAACGCATATTGGAGATTTATAATCAAATTTATCTCCAATATGTGTTAACATTCAACAATTCATAGTGGAGAATACAAAATGCTGACTTTTGAGTTTTAGGGGGGCCTAACAAAAAATAAGCCTATGATATTACATTTTACCCATCACGTCAGCAACTTTAGCGGCTATTTGACAAAAGAAACGGAAACATGGTAAAGTGGAACGAATTTTAAGTTTTAGAGAGTAAAGTAGTGATTTTTGAGTTACAGGGGAAGTGAGATCAAAATTGAGTTCCAATGGCGTAGTTGAAAATAAGCCAAGAAAAAAATGACAGGAAAAAAATGTTTGCATGTGATCCAATATCCTAGTAGATAGCGTGTTGGGTTTCTATCCATGTGTCCAGGGTTTGAAACTCCCCCTCGCCCCCACCCTGCCCCATCTAAGTTATTGTAATAGTTTTAAACTCTCCCACCTCTCCCTAATAATAGTAAAATTAAAAAATAGAAAAAAAAAGAAAAAAATGTTAGCAAAACTAGTCTGGGGGAAAAGTAAAAGGAAAAATTAGTATCCGGTCCCTAGTTATTAATGCTCATTGAATGAGACCTTATTATATAGTTACATAATTATTTAAAGGGAACTTTAACGAAAAGCTCCTGGTACTATTCAATTTAACAAAAAACCACATTTTTACACTAAAAAGTCAATCCTGGTAATATTCGATTTACCCTTTATTTTGTCCTTATCGTTAAAACTCAAAGTTTTCAAGTCATTTTTATTAGTTTTCCTTTATTTAAAATAATGACTTTACACGTCAGTTACATAATTATTTAAAATAAAAATTAGTAAGTGATTTAGGGTTTTATTACTCACACCTTTATTAAGCTCCTAATTAGTTTTTGATTCAAAACATTTCCAAGATAAAATAAAATAAAATTAGAATAAGTTTGTACTCATTAGGTTTTTATCAAAACCTTTTCAATTTTTTAATCTTAAATGTATCCATTCCTATAATTTTTAATCTTAAATATACCAATTTGTTATATGTAATGTACCATTTTAAATATAAAATGTATCCATATTCTTTTACATAAAATCCATTCAATTGTTTTTTTCTAATCTATTTTTTAAATTTAGACTGGTACATTATTTTTCGTTGACTTGAGAATGTTTCCATGTCAAATTTAATCAAAGAAATTTACTAGTGTTATTGAGCTTCATATCTATTAATATTCTTTTATGTGGTTTTGAAGAAAGTACCCATGTTTTTATATACTTATATATATATATATATATATATATATTGTATGTATGGAAAATATAATTTATATATTAATATTTTGGATTAAGTACTTAAAACTTCCCAACTTTTTTGTGTCATTTCAAATTGGTCTCAACTTTTTAAAATATTCCAAATATGTATCCAACCTATTAAAAATGTTACATCCGCTAAGCGCCAATTCATTTTTCAAACAAAGAATATTCAAAACCCACCAACTTGGGTATACGATGGTCAACATTAATATTAATCTAAAATTATATTATAAGGGTAATCTCCTAACAAAGAACAAGGTCAATAATTCAGATAAGGTTTCAAGAAGCTTGTTTTTGCTCATGTGATTTCCTCATTTGTTGATTCTCAGCTCGTCAAGTTTCCAGTTCTTCTTGTGGGTGGTGAAGATGATGGTAGTTGCACCATGATAGTTCATACCATTTTAACAACCTTCATGACCTTCTTCTCAATGTTGGGGACTTGAGTTGTAGGGTGGAGTTTGTGGTTTTGCGTTGGGTTCGGAGGTGATGGCATGATGGGGTGGTGGTGATCGTTAGTTGATGAAGTCTATGCTTTCATAACCTTCTATTATTTTGAAGACAAAGTAACCTAGTTAATTTAACAGATTTTTAACTAGGGCATAACGGGTGTAACTTTTTCAATAGATTGGGTACTTGTTTGAATGTTTAAAAAGATTGATACCAATTTGGAATGACAATAAAAGGGTACTTAATCCCAATATTTTTATTCCCACTACTAAAATTTTCAAAGTTTAATTTAAAAATATAGTAACCTACATAAAAATACATTATTACATTAATGTCAGAACTTTGATACAAAACTGAAAACCAATAAGAATATTAGTTAAGGATCGCATCCAAAGTCTTACAAAATAAAATGAACTTACCCAAGATTAAGGGGAAAACTGGAAGTTCAGGAGGTTGTACGATAAGACCCACCAGAATTAGTTTTCCATTGGTCTTCAACAACTCAATCAATGACGAGAGAGAGTGAGGGGCTGAAACTGTATCAATGATACCGTCCATTGAACCCATGTCAGCCTAATTTCATGTAATTACTTGTAAGTAAGTAATAACACAAATTTGTACGACACATGTATAAAGGAAAAAAAGAATCTTGTCGTGCAGTTAAACATGTTATGTTGTTGGACTTTAATTAAACACGGTTAATGAAGTTCGCAGTTTTAAGTACCTCCTTAGTTGTTTTACTATCAAACAAAAAAAAAAGGTGAATTCTGGTTAGATGAAAAAGGTCAAATGTACACCTGCAATTGCTCCTGGTCATGACTAATCAAAAATTCATCCACACCAAGGTGTTCCATGGCTTCCTTCTTCTTATTCGGAGAAGTACTTATTACAGTCACCTTTGCTCCTACAGCTTTTGCAAACTTCACGGCCATATGACCAAGGCCACCAAGCCCTACAACCCCCAAGTGTTTACCAGGTTCCATGAGTCCAAAGTATTTCATTGGGCTGTACACTGTGATCCCGGCACAGAGCATGGGAGCAGTACCTTGCAACGACAAGTTATCTGGGATTCGGACGGCAAAGTGTTCATCTACTACTAGTTTGTCGAGTATCCACCAAAGGTTCTCGAGCCGTCTTCATAGTGTTCATTGTAGGTCCATACAATTTTAGAGCAGTAATTTTCAAAGTCCTGTGTGCAGTTATCGCATGCGCGACATGAACCCACCATGCACCCAACTCCAGCTATGTTTCCTACTTTGAATTTTGTGACATTGCACCCAACCTTCGTCACTTCGCCTACAATCTCATGCCTAAACAAAGTAAATGCATACATTTACTAGTTAAGTAAAAAGTAATGAGTAATAAATTGATTAAGAAAATGAAATAAGTAACGGACCTACGTACCCTGGGACAATGGGATAGATAGTCATTCCAATTTCATTCTTAGCGAAGAGAAGATCTGAGTGGCAAATACCGCAATAGAGTATCTTCATGCTGATATCATTACTACCAGTAGTTCTGCAAGTAAAAACACACACACACACAAATGTGTTACCGGTGAACTTGTATATGATGCACTACTTAATGCTAGAGTCACCAAAATTTCCACCAAATATTATGCCAGTACATATTGTCAAAAGTGAACTCCAGAGTCGACGACGATAAAAACTACGATATTATTAGATGAACAAATTTTATCATCAGTGTAAAGTTGACATGAAAATGTAAATCAAATACCTCCTAGTGAAGTGGAACGGAGAGAGAATTCCTGAGGAATCTCTAGCGGCCCATCCATAGGCTTTCCCTGCTTGCTCTTCTGCAACTGGTATTTCTTCAGACATTGTATATTTGTGTATTAGTGTATGAGCTAATTTGAAAAGTGATCGAGTGATCAAAAAAATTTGAAATCACAGGGAGTTTGTTCTGTTCAATTGCCTTCACTTTGTGGGTTGTGGTGTCTGTTGGGGGTCTACGTATACATAATTACATCTATACTATGTTCGTTGGGTCGTCTTTGTGATTTCTGGTGACCTTGTTGGGGGTCTACGTGTACATATATACTATATGGTTGGTTGGGTCGACTTGTTGGTTGTGGAGTCATTGTTGGGGGTCTACGTATGCATACATATTATATGGTTGGTCGGTTAACATTCAACGAATGCAAGAGTGAAGATATATGAAATTCTATCATCCGTGACGTACATTCAGGTTGGTGGACATTTTTTTTCATTTCTCCCTCCTCAACGTAAAGACCATAAGTTGACAGAGACAGAGTAAATGAGAGACGAAGAAACAAGCCTTATAAATGTTTTTTTTTTCCGTTGACAAAAAAAAAAAAAAATAGCAATTGTTTTTGGTGGCGTATTAGGTCTAGGTACCACAAATTTGAGATGGGTGAAAGAGAAACAATACAATGATGATGAAAATTTATATATATATATATATATATTAGAAGAATACATAAAAATATTTATAAATTTCCCCTCTTCAACGGGATTCAAGACTAAGATTAGTTGATGAAACGAGAAGAATATGTCCGGGATTTAGCGGTATGGAGAAAAGGGATCACTTGTTTCTTGAACAATTCTAAAATTCATCTATCTGATTGATGAGTCAGAAGACAATTCATGGTTCGTACAGTTATTAAGAATAGGAAGGGATAAGATAACCGGGTTGAGTTCATGGATTAAACTAGGTCGGGTTACAGATTAATAAATGATTTTTCTATTCGAAACCCATTCAAAAGTCAAAAGAAGGGGCAGTGTACGAGAAATCAAATCATACAGAAATGATAGAAGCCTCGAACGTTCAGAAAATGCTATGAGGTGTTCGAAAATGGTTGAAGTAGTTGAATAGGAGGATCACTATGACTATAGCCCTTGGTAAATTTACCAAAGACGAAAATGATTTATTTGATATTACACATTATATGGGTCTGAAAAAATTTGATGTCTAATTTAAAGTGAGACCCAAAATGCATGTCTTGTTCTCTTTATCCCTAACCGTCTCTGCTTCAGATCCTACTAAGAATGATTAAATTAATATATAGGTCATTATTCTCTTGGAAGTGGAGATTATACAAACAATCTCAGTACATATGGCACAAGATGATTCCACATATCGAGGTCGGAATGGGATTGGGTGTTTTTAAGTCTCATCGTAGTGCCTGGTTTGTCTTGATTTCCAATTGATGAAGAAGGTAGTTTACTTGCTCGACCATAGGAGAGGGAGCTTGCTTACTTAGTGCTTGTGCTAAACTAAAAACTGAAAAATTCGTTTGGAAACTACATTCAATTTTCAGTTTTAAAATAAAAATTGAAAGCCAAATTTTGAAAACTCAAGAAAATAGTTTCGAATTTTTGCTTTCAGTTTCACTTGTCGGTTTTTTTTTAATTAAAAGTAGTTACTAAACATGTTTTCAGTTTTCAATTCTCAATAAATTGAAGAAAAAAAACTAAACCTGAAAATAAAATGATTATCAAACAAACCCTTAGATGATGAGTTTGATGTACCTAATTATTGCAAATGATCATTGTATGGCCTAGCCCAAGTCATACACCCATTATGCGGAATATTGTTGTTTAAAAAATATACAGAAAAATTAAAACAAAAAGTAAAAGATAAAAAGAGAGTGGACTCATTAATTGACACACCCTAACCTAGAATGTCCACCTAAACTTCGAATCGAGTAGTGCTGGCTGACATTAGGAGGGTGACGAAGCCATAAAGTGTAGTGATGTCGAAAATGTGAGTAAATTTAAACCTATAAGTGACTAAATACAAGAGTGCGCATGTGAGTGGGATTTAACCTATTTCACACATGATATCAGAGCATAAGTAAAGTGAAGTACAGTAAAAGTAGGATAAGAATTATACCATCGGAAGTAGTCTCCTATACTTAGTTTTTGCCATGAATCCCATCGACACAAGAGCACTGCCACTAAAACCTGGAGGGATAAAAAACAAGGTGAGTGGGCCTGAAAATAATGTTTGAAAAACCATTTTGAAAACATAATATCCCCTTGTCGTAAAACAAGTATAGTTTCCAAATATAACATATTATGTATAGTATGAAAATACTTACTGTAGCCAGCAATATCTCAAGAATGCAATACGCCACAATATTTCGTCAATAAACACATAACGTCTGGTATCACATAATTTCTCATAAGCAAACATATCACATCAAGTACTCATCGACATATGCTGACACACAAGTTCATGTAGAGATATTCTAACATGAACAAGACTGGGTGTAATAATTATTTATGCTCTAGTACTACAATCACGTGAAGACTCATGCTATATACTTCACATACGAGTCCTAATTTCCTATAGCAATCTAGGACAGGACAAGCACCTATAATGGATCCGAAGTGAGTGTGTGGTGCGATGTGAACATACACATGAAGCCTGTCCCTGGTGAGTGTAGCATGCATGATGAGCAGTAATAGAAATATGATCATACTATGGAAATTTGTTCATTCACAATAATAAAATAATAATATTGGTGACTGTAAATATATTTATGGCATCACATCAAAATATGCATAAACGTGCATCTAGTAGAATTCATGAGAATTTCATAAATTTCATCAATACGCTAATGCGTTGGTCTGATCAAGATATATTGTAGAGAATTCTTTATTAAGCATTTATGGAAACTAAATAAATATATATAGTTAAAAGCAAAGACCCAGTCACAAATCATGTCGTCGATTAATAAATGAACTATTTTAAAACGATCGAATTTTAGAAAATGGAGGGTGGATTCGGATTCGGCACATCGAGAAACCTAAGGAGGGACCTCAGGTTCCTTCACACGCCACCACACACTGACCACCCTCACGCATCCACACGCCCGCAAGTACGCTTGTACTCGCCTACTTTGCGAGTTTCTAGATTTTTGCAAGTTTTTCTCTAACTTCTAGAACTCATTCCGAGCTTGATACTTAACCAAAATCAATGATTCAAAATCCTCACTGAAGTTCGAAATGTAGGGAATAGAGATCTATACCCATTTGAGGCTGTAACATGGTTGGAGTTGGCTGGAAAAATGGCTTGAAGATTGCTTGATGGCCACAGTTCATTTTTCAGAAATCTGGGGAAGTTCTTCCCCAAGATGCATATGGCATTAGACCACCCCAAATCTCACATTTAAGGTTAAAAACATCACTAGGAGTTCAAACTAAGAAGGATTTGAGGTTTGGGGTCCCGAGGATTACCTTGATTATGCACTCTCGAATGTTGTCGTGTAAAATGGTGATGGTGTCACCCTACCTGCGTCTGCATAGTGAATGAGATAAAGAGCTGAGACAGAAGGTCCAATGTCTGGCGGATTCGGCACGTCGAGAAACCTAAGGAGGGACCTCAGGTTCCTTCATACGCCACCACACACCAACCACCCTCACACATCCACACGCCCGTAAGTACGCTTGTACTCACCTACTTTGCGAGTTTCCAGATTTTTGCAAGTTTTTCTCTAACTTCTAGAACTCATTCCAAGCTTGATACTTAACCAAAATCAATGATTCAAAATCCTAAATGAAGTTAGAAATGTAGGGAATAGAGATCTATACCCATTTGAGGCCGTAACACGGTCGGAGTTGGCTAGAAAAATGGCCTGAAGATGGCTTAATGGCCACAGTTCATTTTTCAGAAATATGGGGAAGTTCTTCCCCAAGATGCATGTGGCATTAGATCACCCCAAATCTCACATTTAAGGTTAAAAACATCACCAGGAGTTCAAACTAAGAAGGATTTGAGGTTTGGGGTCCCGAGGATTACCTTGATTGTGCACTGTAGAATGTTGTCGTGCAAAATGGTGATGGTGTCACCCTACCTGCGTTTGCATAGTGAATGAGATAAAGAGCTGAGACAGAAGGTCCAATGTGTGGCCTTAGATTCCTTTGTGTTTTCATATAGAAGAAGTGAAGATGGTGACTTGTTATGGTTGGTCAGAGAGTATGGTAAGGATTGATGTTGTTGGGGTGGTAATCTGCACTTACAAAAAGCAATACGAGAGTTCAAAAGGAAGAGAGAGTCTGAGAGAAGACAGAAAACAATGAGGGGAAATAAGAAAGTGAGAAAGATAAGAGTTAGTGACAGAGGGATCTAAGAGAGTTAGAAAGAAAATGAGAGGTTGAGACAGTAAAAAAAGACACATGAGCGAGGGGAAGGAGTGGTGTGGGCCCCACTTGGCACACAGCACAAAGTCACAAAAGACAATACAAAAAAATATCTCCAGTAAACGTGAATTTACCAAAACGCCTTTCACGTTCTGAAATTCGTAAAATCTTCATCGTAACTTCGAATTCAATTCTGCTTACTCCTATGCGTTCATACTATCAAGTACTTCAAGATTACGGTAAAATAATAGCTCATACAAGTTAAGAATAACGGTCAACCAAAGTCAACAATCTCGCATCTAGGCGCATTCTCGTCAAATCACACATTTAAAATTAATAAAGCCATAAAATTTGCAACGATTATTACAATTTACCCAGCCAACTCCTGCAAAAGATTTATGCCACAAAGAAAAAAGGAAGATTATCTCGTGAATTCCTAGCTCAAACCTTCCTAAACCATCGCGCCTACCCCACTTCACTACCTAGCCAGCTCCCGCAAAAGATTTATGCTGCGAATTCCTAAAAACCGACATTTTCCATTTTCTTCTCAAACTGTCATTTCCACATCAATCTTGCAGACCCCACAAGAACGACACAGATGGTCTCGCCTTCATCGTATCCCTCATCTCGCTGCTGTCTCCTTTCTCTCGTCGATCGTTGGGTCATCTCCTCTTGCAACTCTGTTAGTGTTACTCCACTTTTGTGCTCAGCAATTTGGAATTTGTAGCTCTTTTGGTTTTTCCATCATAAAAATTGATTCTTTAATTCTTTTTTGCAGAGCTTAAGATTGTACAACCCATAAGTAATAGATGGACCAGATTGATCCATGGATGGAGGAAACCCTGAAAGAAACTCCTGTCAGTAGCCTGGAGAAGTTACCCGAAAAGAAAGGCTTCAAATTTGGGTTATCTTGTAAATCTGTGTGTGATGGTGCTTCATTTCTGGTAGATAATCTAGAGAGGAGTCGTGGTAGTCCCTCTTAGACCGCCTGGATCCCACGAGTGAATAGAAAGTTGGATCTACATTGGGTCTCACCTAAATCGCCCCCATCTATCCTCCTGAGTAGAAGTTTGGTTTCAAACCCTGGTTCGATCATGAAAAGTACGCCATGCTAATATTTCTTGGATGATCCACATATCAGGGCCAAGCGTTGATGAGCACATTGAACTATCCATGTGGCTTAGAGCCCTCACAGCCTAGGCACACTCAATGAATCATTAGGATTCGTTTTCAATAGAATTTTATGCATTCACAAGTTCTGTCATTCCCACCACTTCTCGATTAATGATTAGGACTAAATTTTACAGCGGCGCCTCTAATTAAATTTATTCTTAAGTCAACCTTCTCAGTCCTTATTGGCTTAGGGCTCTTGATTTTTGGTGTATTCATGGATTTGTGTAATTATGGATCAATCAGTATTGATGCTTTATTACATTCCCTTTATATGAGATGACTCATAGACCTTACATATTGGAATTATATATCATTAATATTCTTTTTCTATCTTTCTCTCACCCTTCCATTTATCTGTATACTTTAATATTGCTTTACAACCCTCAACTCTCATTTCTAGGTTCATTGATATTGAATCGATCGAACACGCCTGTAAAACCTATTCAACTTTTGGAAGGCCCTACGTTACATCACCGAATCTAGATTTTTCATATAGAAATGTAATGAATTTATCTATTACTATATCTCTAGAGTCAATAACTTTATACGAGGAACTACTGAACTCAATCACTTGCTGCCGTTACTCTTCAGTTTTATGTTAAGGTCTATCCTATAAGGGTACTCAAATTGGATCAGTGATCGATCGCTAGGTTTCATCGTGAACCTAATTGGTTACTTCCAAATATGTAAATCAATAGTTCAAACTGCACTCAAAGGTAAGGCATTTCCCATTTTTATAGGAACTTCTGTACCAGAAACAATGGTATCTTCAATTATAGCCTTTCTGGGATGTAAATATATCCATCCGATGCATCCATAATGGTTATTTTGTACCCCCCCCCTTTTTGTATTATTTTTCATACTGTACCTTCTACTTTAGCATTATAAACATTCGTTGTAAAGTAACATTCTATATTCACAACGTGTCTCAAACAAGAGAAATAAACAAACATAAAACTATTCATATATATATGTGTGTGTGTGTGTGTGTGTGTGTGTGTGTGTGTGAATTTGCACTAATATGTTCTCTATGGTAATTGGGTTCATGAATTAAACAAGTGGGCTATGCAAAATTATGCTCAATTTTCATATGCGACAATTCTACCAATATCTCTTCTTTAGTTGGGGGAAGAATCCGCATGAATCAGATTTTTTTAGGAACATATCGAGAGTGACATGGTTGATTATGTTTTGCCTTTTCCTTGGAGAAAGACGATCAAACAATTCCCAATCATGATCTTTGCGGATCGGATCATCCATTTAACATACAAAAAGAAACTCCAAATATTTGATATCTTTCTCTTTGAATGAGATCTCAATTCCAACAATGGTTTCATTAGATATCTTACAACTGGAAGCCTTCTTTTTACTTGCTTTTGAAGGACATTTAAACATTTATTTTCAAACTTATAATGGCAAAACAAGTAGTTCGTTCATTGATGAGCATAGTGAACTATCCATGTGGCTAAGAGACCTCACAGCCCAGGCACAATGACACAAATATCAAGGGTGCGCTCTACTACTAAGCTAATAGCCCGCCTTACAGGCCTCTCGTTGGGGGCTCATTATGCCAAAAGTGAGAAGAACCCCATCCTTATCTTTCATTTTTTACGCCCCCATGTCGCCACACAAAATGGGAGCAAATTTGAAAAAGGATCTTAGAGTGTCTAGGGTTAGGCCAGGAGGGTCTTTTAACGCCTTCTTTTTTCTACTCGAGCTCCATCGTGTACTATTTACATGACAACACTCTCAAAAATGAGGGTTCCAGTGGAACAAAACAAATGATGCCGAGCCAAGAGCACTTTCATTCCTATATAATATAAAAAAGTGATGGATGTAAGAATCCATAGCTGATCATGTCCTTCAAGTTGCTCATTACTTTCTGCCACATCATTCTAAACAAAGTTTTACCTATAACATTTCTTCTGTGTACTGGTTGTTCATCAACTCAAGTATAAATATTTATTATCTATAAAATAGATTACTAGAATTTTTATACATGTAGGCGTAGAATTAAACAGAATTTATTGATCATTACATATAATTCAATTAAGATATTGTATGAAAGTATGGTTTATTCTATTCTCTTTTGATTTGAGAATTGAAGGATTTTTGATTGGGTGAGTTCAAATCAAAGAAAGTTTTTTGGTCTATCTTATTTTCTTTTTATTCATTTTTCTTTTCTATGAATAATAACATATTTATAATAATAAAATAATAAAAAACTCAATTTATTAATAACTCAATCAAAATAAATAAAATACAATTATCCTCAAGAACAAAATGTACAACAACCCTTCCTATCTGATAGAAAAGGATCCTATGATCTTGAACCAATCTTACTTGGGATTGCAAATCCCAAGTTTGTCTATGAAGCAGCAGATCTAATTATATTAGTGTCTATAATTGATTTCTTCCGTGTAATACTAATCGATAGAAACTAGTTCAAATCTGGTTCCTGGCACATGAGTAATTTGTATGAGTATATATTCTAAAAATTAATTGATATGGGTCGACATACATATTCATTAATAGTATAAATCATGGTATCCAACTAAATGTCGGAGATATACCCCTTATATATATCATATGTATATAAAGTATACAAAAGAATTCCATTTTGTTTCCTCTTGTTTTTTTATTTGTCCATACTGTGTCTCCTTTTGTTCAAAAAAAACGTTAATACTTTATACATATTCGAAAGGCTAAATTAGTTAGTTGAAAGAGAAAAAGTATAGTCTAGAGGAGTTGAGGGATGGGAATAGCCAAAGTTCATTTCAGATACAGTACAAATAGAATATGATCCTCTTTCATTTCCTTCTATATTTTTTTCAGATTCTATTTCTTCATTTCCTCCTATGTTACTTTCTATAGCCCATCTAAGTGATGTGCGCGGTACATAGTTCATAATGCGGAACTCTCTAACTTTCGCCTATCAGTGTTAGTGTCGACCTAGCAGAGTGCTTTTCGTCAGTTGGTGTTCTTTCTGATCTCTATGAATTTCATTGCTCCACCAGAAATTCCCTCTAACCCTACCATACTCCAGCTTGGTAGTTTCGACTGCCTGTCCGATGGATGTCAAGTGATTGATATTATCCCTCTAGGACCAAAACTTCTTGTTTCAGAGGGCGAATCTGTCAAATTTGATCAACCATTAACAAGTAATCCTAATGTGGGTGGATTTGGTCAGGGAGATATGGAAATAGTACTTCAAGATCCATTCCGTGTGTAATACTAATCGATATGGACCTCATTGGTAAGTGCAACAAGATCTCGTACATTGGAACCCATGGTTATGGACCCGAATCCATTAGTATGGAACATTTTCTTTTCCAAGTGAAATCCCCTAGTATATGAAAGATCTTGGGTGAGTTTTTCAATGCCTTGGACACTTCAATTCGGTTGTTGCAGTTGAGGGATTGAAGCCCAGTTTCTACAACATTTACCCCCAAATCGAGTGTTTAACGGATAGGCATTTTCTTTGGTTTGGTTGCTGAGAAAATGAAATTAGGCTGTTATAGTTAACTCGAATTTTTGTATTAATTGGACGACAGTGATCCTGACATGGCAAATCCTCTTCTTGATGTTGCATGTTCCTCGGTTTGAATTGATTGAATGGCAGATGATTGAAAAATATAGTTGCATCACCACGAAAATGAGTTGTCCAGTGTGAGCATAATCCATGGAGGTAATCTCACTGTCAAAGAATATTTATGAATGACTCTCCCAGCGCTGAAATTGAAAACCTGAAAATGAGCTGTTCAGTGTGACTCTCCCGATTAATTCAGAGCGATGCTTTTTAGTGTAGTTTGATGACTTTAATCACTGAATCCTCTTGCAGATACATGGGTGGTTACATTCGCTGGGGTTGATCATGAGATTAGTGAAGAGGCTGAAGTGGAAATGGAGGAAGAGGATCTTTTTCTAATATTGTCAGTTTCTGCCATTTTAGTTTATTAGAAGCAGCTCTACAGTAGTTTGCTGCGTAGTTTGTGTTTAAGTATAGTCAGAATGTTAAATGTTCCATCTCTAGTAGTTAGTTCCATTTAATTTATAAACATGTCCTGCAAAGCATTCAGATTCACTTTCATGTACGCATGATTTATTTTGGCTTCTTTATATGTTTTCACATTTCTCATTATTTCATCATAGATGGATTCGTAGTGGTTTACCGTAATGGATTGTTTAGTGCCTCTGCAGGTTTGGACTTTAAGGAATTTGTACAAGGATACCAGTAGTGGTTTGATTGTGGTTGATGTAAAAAAACGTTCTCGGATGTGCATAAGCGCGTGTACAAATATTAGGTTCATAGAAGGCTTCCATTGCACGTTAATAGTAGTGGTTTGATTGTGGTTTTTCTTTTCTGCAGGTTTTTCTTCTCTTAACATATCAAATAAATCAATTGATAGGTTAGGCTTTCTTATGGTGCTTATCTCCTCTGTCTTCGTCAATTTTGGTGCTTATGTTGGTTTTGTATATATTTCATGTGTTCATATCCTTTATGTGCAGCGCATTGAAGATATTTAAAGCTAAAAAAGGAATAAAGGGTCGAAAAAAAATATCAATTGGAAAGTAGTAAAGGTAAGGAACATTGTGTTTTTGTTTTGACACGTTTCCTTTGTTGTGATTTGTTGCAGTTCAAAGAAAATCTACATACACTCAACAGAAAATTGATACATTAAGAATAGAGTGGGCTAAGCATGTTGATGACTTCATCCCAATAAATATTCAATGACGCTACAAATGGTTTCAATGCTATAATACATGACGCTATGTAGATGTCATGTTTAGTATATCATGACACTCATTCCTTTGTTTGTGACATATATTCCGTGTCTCAAATTAAAATAGATGACACGCTTTTTTAATTCAATGACGCTTGTTAGATGTCATTAGAAGCTATACATGACACTGTGCGTATGTCATGTTTAGTATATCATGACGCTCATTCATCTGTTTATGACACTTATTCCGCGTCTTAAATGATAATAGATGACACAAGTTCTTAATTCAATGACGCTTGTTAGGCATCCTTAGAAGTAATACATGACACTCTTTCAACGTCATAGAAAATATCTTTAATGACACCCACAAAGATGACGCTAAACCCTTGCATCATTAAACTTTTAACATGACCCATAAACTGCGTTATGTATGTAAAAATTTGTAGTTGTGACATCTCGCTACAACAGTAGCTTCCGGGATATTCAATCACCAACGGTAAAGATTCGTTTAGAGTATTTGTTGGGTGATTGAGGAATTAATGGTCACAACCACAAAATTCAATGTCCGAGCGATTCTCCTAGACGGTCTGTTTGCTTAAAAAAATGAAGTGCAATAGGGTAAACATGTTCCCATGGTTGACTGGAATGCCTTCCAACACAAAGAGGTGACTGTGGAATCGTGGTCAAAGTAGAAGTCGGTCGAAACAACAGAAAATCTGAAAAATTCAAGAATGAGAAATTTTACTAAGTGGTCCAAAATGTAGTCCCTCTGGACCAACAAAAAGTGGGATGACTTGTCGAGTCAGTCGATAATCACTGAAACATCATCATAATCTCCACATATACAAGATACCTTGTACCGGGTGGTGATATTTCCCAATCTCCATTTCGGATACAGGAAGTGATTATAACCACTTGAGTGATTTCTTGATGATTTCTAAGTAATGTCATATCAATGCACGTGAATTTCGACTGAAATGGGATAGGATAGGCTAAAAGTGATCAAGCGTATATGTGTCGTTTACTATGGATCATCAGTAATTACGTTTGCACAAACTGTGCAATACACGATGATGCAAACGTAGGAATTGATTTGATTTTTCCATCATCGCTGTCAGAAATTTAGTTCCTTTCAAATGAAGATGTATTTGAGAAGTTTGTGAGGTTGATAAAGATTTTGACACATTTCTCCAAGGAGAAGTGTCATCGGATTTTCAAGTAAAAAAGGTAATCATTGACTCTAGGTCAGGAGTTAGGTAGTTCACTTCATGTGTTCCAACAGTTAGGAGACATAAGCGATACATGTCTCACTACATCAGCACGCATCCAAAACATTCAATGAAACATCACTGTAAAGCTCAAAATTATCAATGTCATCAGAAAGTTTAAGAATAATGCTCAAGTCACACAACACTTCAGTTGTCAAAAACTTTATTCACATTCAACGTCTTATACAAAACTAACTTTCCTCAGTCAACTCATGAGTAAAAACGATATGGCTAAACAATCATTAACAAACTGCCAATAGCAATTGTCAAAACAAATGATATTTCATATTTCACAACACTTTGTGAGGATTTCAATTTTCTTTAGCTACAACCTTTTGGGAAAATAAAAAGAATATCCTTGGCTAAGATCACGTCTCCCAGGAAAGTACCTGATCTAAACAAAGTTAACATTTGAAAGAACTTGGTATGATGGTGATTGCCGATGTTTAGAAAATTTGATCTCGTTGTTGGAGTAGATGAGAAAGTAGTCAGCAAGACTACTATGAATTTGTAAGGCTATGGAAAAAAACTCGGTTCTAAAAGATGGTCTAAGAGACCATCAATTCGAAGTATAGGTTAATGGTTTTAATCATCACCCGATGGAGTTGCTAAATCTAGGTACGATCCTAAGGTTTAGTCTTTCGCCTTCACGGTTAGGTTTCAGGTTTCCTAGATAAAGGGTTAGGTTGGATAAATCCTTAATCGGTCTGCTTTTGTAACTAAGTTTTCTCAATGATATAGGAGTCGTTCAATAAGATGTAAGAGAATAAGTGTTGTATTAGAAAGTAGGTCAATGGTGTACTTTACTCCCCATATTGGTAGTATCCCAGGTAAATTTTGAGAAGTGAAGCTAGAGATATGCGTCCTCAAAATGTATAATACTAATTCCTTTCTCTACGACATGCACCAAAAGGTCTTCACAGCTTTCTCGATACTCAATTCACTCTTACAGCAGAAATTGAACTCGTGCTTCAATTCTAATGTTCGTCTGTAGAAGTGACCTCAGGGATAAATGGTCGAGAATGTTCTAACCAGTATTGCCAAGGAATCAAAACTATTTACGATTTCTTATCTCGGACAGGTTGGTAATGATGACTGGATAGCCCTGCTTCCGGGCCATAAGCTTGTCTCCAATCTAAATCTTTCCTCGGCAAGGAAATTTTTCACTTAAAGTCTAAAGGCGCTCACAAAACGATCTTCTAGAATGTCGATTAATCGTCTAAATTACTTAAAATTTAGGAAAAGCTAACACGTTTTTCGTGCACGATGGCAATATTCGCAAATTATGTTCAAGAATTAAAAATGGTTACATCACGTGTGATGAAAGCAATACTGCCCAAATTTATGCTCTGATACCAAATTAACACACCCCAACCTGGAATGTCCATCTGGACTCCAAATCGAGTTGTGTTGGTCGACACCAGGAGGGTGATGAAGCCATAAAGAGTAATGATGTGGAAAATGTGAGTAAATTTAAACATATAAGTAACTAAACACAAGAGTGCACATATGAGCGGGATTGAACGCATTTCACACATGATGTTAGAGGATAAGTAAAGTACAGTAAAAGTAGGATAAAAATTTTATCACCAGAAATAGTCTTATATACTAAGTTTTTGCCTCGAATCCTCGTCGACACAAGAGCACTACCACTAAAACCTTGAAAGGCGAAAAGCAAGGGTAAGTGGGCTTGAAAATAAAGTTTGAAAAACCGTTTCGAAAACGTAATAACCTATTGTCGTAAAACAAGTATAGTTTCTAAATATAACATATTATGTATAGTTTGAAAATATTTACTGCAACCAGCAATATCTCAAGAATACAATACACATAACGTTTGGTATCACATAATCTCGCATAAACAAACATATCATATCGCGTGCTCATCGACATATGCTGACACACAAGTTCATGCAGAGATATTATGATATGAACAGGACTGGGTGTAACAATGAATTACGCTCTAGTACTATAATCACGTGAAGACCAACACTATGAGCATCACATACAAGTCCAAATTGCCTATAGCAATCTAGGACACGACTGGCACCTACAATGAATCCAAAGTGAGCATGCAGTGCGATGTGAACATACATGTGAAGCCTAGCTCTGGCCGAGGCGAGTAGAAACACCAATGTAGCATGCATGATGAGCAGTAATATAAATATGATCATAATACAGAAATTTCTTCATTCATAACAATAAAATAATAATATTCGTGACCGTAAATATATTTATGGCATCACATCAAAATATGCATAAACATGCATCCTGTAGAATTCATGAGAATTTCATAAATTTCGTCAATATGCTAATTCTTAAAGCATTGGTCTAATCAAGATATATTGTAGAAATTTCTTTATTAAGCATATATGGAAATCATGTCATCGAGTTGAGCCCGCCTCGCAGGCATCGAAGATCCTTGCGATGCGTTTCACCTAGAAACAAAACCATTCACATAAATATATAACGTACTAATGTAAATACGTATTTTCGTACAAAGTACGGTTAATAAATGAACTATTTTACAACGATCTAGTTTGAATAATGGAGAGCGGATTTGACATGTTGAGAACTCTAAGAATGAACCTCGGGTTCCTGCACGCACCATCGCACCAGCTGCCATGCACCGCCATAATGTGTCTGTATAACCAGCCAAGCACCACACTCGCCGACCACCCTCTCATGTCCACAGCGTGCCCACGCAGCTGTGAGTACAATTTTACTCACCTTCCTTTCGAGCTTCTAGATTTTTGCAGGTTTTTCTCTAACTTCCAGAGCTCATTCGGAGCTCGACACTTAACCAAAATTGATGATTCAAAACCTAAATGAAGTTAGAAATGTGGAGAATAGATCTATACCTATTTAAGGTTGTGACATGGTCGCAATTGGCCAGAAAAATGGCCTGAAGATGGCATTGACTGGCCACAGTTCATTTCCAAAAATCTAGGGAAATCCTTCCCTAGATGCTTTTTGCATTAGATCACTTCCAAATCTCATATTTAAGGTTAAAAATATCACTAGAGGTTCAAACTAAGAAGAATTTGAGGTTGGGGGTCCTAAGGATTACCTTGATTATGCACTGTAGAATGTTGCCATGTAAAAGGGCGACGGTGTCACCCTACCTGCGTCTACACAATGAAGGAGATAAAGAGCTGAGGCAGAGGGTCAAGGGTGTGGCCTTGGATTCCTCAGTGTTATCACAGAGAGGAAGTGAAGATGACAACTTGTTATGGTTAGCCGCAGAGTATGGTGAGGATTGATGGTGTTGGGGTGGTAATCTGTAGTTGTAGAGAGAGAGACGAGGGTTAAGAGGGAATGGAGAGTCTGAGAGATGATAGAAAAAAATGAGGGCAAATGAGAAAGTGAGAAAGATAAGAGTTAATGAGAGAGGGATTCGAGAAAGTAGGAGAGAAAATGAGAGAAGACATAGGAGTTAGGGGAAGGAGTGGTGTAGGCCCCACTTGTCACACAGCACAAAGTCGCAAAAGACAATATAGAAAAATATCTCCCGTAAACGTGAATTTACCCAAACACCCTTCACACTCCAAAATTCGTAAAATCTTTGTCGTAACTCCGAATTCAGTTCTACTTGAGCTTATGCGTTCGTACCGTCAAGTACTTCAAGAATAAGGTAAAATAATAGCTCATACGCATCAAGAAATAATGGTCAACGAAAGTCAATAATCTCGCATCTAGGGGCATTCTCATCAAATTGCACATTTAAGTTAATAAAGCCGTAAAATTAGGGACAGGTTATTATTAATAGTGTGACACTGTTTTGAAAAAAATTAATATTGTGACATGTACGAGCATGTTTGGAAGTGCTTTTAAATAATTGGAAACGCTTATGTTCGAGTTTGGCAAAAAAAGTTAAAAGTGCTTCTAGGAGCACTTGCATTTTATTAAAAATTTCAGTGTTCTTTTTATAGTAGCACTTTTGCAAGAAGTGTTTATGACTTTAGAATTGATTTTAAAGAAGAAAGTAAATAATTTCCATGTATAAAAAAATGGTACAGAATGGGTAATTCTAGTATTATTGTTTTAAAAAATATCTAAAGCTAAAATGGGTCATTCTAGTTGGTGTGTGTCAAGCATATGTTCATGTGTATAGAAGAAGTTCGACAGTAAAGGATGGACATTGTTGCGCGAAGCAAAATGTGAATGGCAACAGTTATATCAATATATTTTTTTTTTTTGAACAAATGATATATTTATACTAAGAAAGAGAGAGATGAGCAAGCCTGAAGGAATAAATAATTCATCTAGTGGGTCTTTCACAAGGGAAAATACACCTATTGACCAAGTGGCGTGACTTTAAGAAAAGGGGCATTAATTGGTTCATAATAAAGAGAACGTTGCTTCAACATATGAACCGAATACAATGAATGTAGAAGAAGGTGAAACCCCTGAATAAAGAGTTACAACCATTCCACAAGAGTTACACCTACATGGTGGTAACCTTTGCCAGTCTATAAATAGGTTTGCAATCAACTATATTTCATTCATTCCAAACCCTATTCATTTGCCTGTGAGAGTCTAAGAGGGATCTATGTACTTGAGCGATTTCCAATTTAACTAAGACCATCGCTAGAGATAGAGCTGGCATTTTCTGAATCGAATACCGAAATCAAACCAAAAGCAAAATTCCGAAATCGAACTGAAGTATATTATTATTACTATTTGTAATTATACAATATAGTTGTGTATTTGGTTGAGATACTCTGAATCGTTAAACTTGTTGGAATTCTGGACATGTTATTGGGATAAATTTAATTCGAATAAGTAAATATGGAATAAAAAATAATAAGTAACATACAATATGTTATCCCAATTATATATCTCGTTGGTTGTAATCGATAAAGCAACAAAGAAATATATGACGAAGAAAATTACTTACATGATTCCTTAGCCATCCTTGTGCTCATCCTCGTGCTTGTGTTCTTCCTCTTCATGGTTGAACACATTAAGCTCTCCAAATGTTGAGCCTCTAGAAGTATCCACACTGAATCTGTTACACCAAAGATGGATGATAAAGTGAGAGAATTGACTGTGTTAGCAATATCTCTCTCTTAGAATAATTTGGTGCGGCACACTAGGTGTTTTTAGTTAGGATCTCTCTCTCTCTCTCTCTCTCTCTCTCTCTCTCTCTCTCGGGAAAAACTGATCGTAGGAACATATGAGAGAACACATAGGTGCTTATAATACACTAGCCGTATCCTTTGGTGGGCTTGATGCCAAGTAGTCATTACTCCTTGCGCCAAGTCCATTACTTAAGCACATTCGGCCTTGTGATTTGGGCTAAAACTCAAAACTTATTTTAATTAAAACCTTGTCCAATAAGCCCAAATAATCTATCCAAAATAACTAACAATTGATTATATCTGATCATCCATGCCGGTAGAGAAATTAATTGATAAATTAATGTAATTTCACAAGTCATGAGTGACACTGAGCAACATTTCATGCCTACTCGAATTAGATAAAAGTATAAGTAAACTAATCAAATACAACTCGGTTCTTCTATCATCCATATCCCGATCAAGATTTATGTGATATAGAATAATGTCAAATCACATGTAAATATATCACCATGATGCATCTCATGTTCAAGCAGTTCTTACAAACTTAGCTTGATCAACAAGTACTTGGGGCGAAGATTTCTAAAATGAATCTTCAAGTGGCTTCAAGGGATATTTTCATTTATTGAACAATTACCAAAAGATGATAGATTTTGTGTCGTGCATTTGTATATCTCCATACTCATACACATAAACCCAAGCAACACACTATCAGTCCTTGCGAAGTAGTGAGTGCTTTGTGGTGAAGTCAAAGTCCATATCTATAAGCACAAGATATCTAATGATGCCTTGTCTCCGAGTACTATTAGTATACTACAACTTGAAGCTTTGTAACATTTGACATGTGGTAAGCATCCATATGTTTAAGCTTTTCCAAACAGTTAGGAACATTAAGGACTAAGTGACTATGGAATGCAATTGCCCTGCTCTAACCTCGTTTAGGACATTACTCATGTTGGGGCCCAAAAATGTAATGAGCAAGCCTAAACAAGTCTCAAAGCCCAATTGTCATGCAAGCCTATATTTGAGTCCAAATACATGCAAAGGTGTGAGATTGAGGAAGAAATATATTTACAAACATGGCATGCTACAGTAACTAGACCGGATATTTATAAGTTAGGTCATGCCTATTTGTCACGTTAAAATAAGTCCAAGTCATATTCTCAAGGCTTGTCAAGTCAGTTGTGATATGGATGGTTACGAAAATTCATCGGGCCTGTGTGGAATCAAGGTTATAGAAGACTTTGGGTTACTTAGCGGCCCCAAGATCTTAGCCCATAACCTTTGAAGTCCACACTAGGCAGGTATTGAGAGAGAATTAGCCTAGTTTACATCTTTCCTTAGCAAGCTAACTAGTTCAGTTATGACTGAACTAGATTCCAGCTATAAGTTCACATGAAAGCCCATCAAACAAGCATTTAATGTTGACTTTCCCTTCCCAGCTTACGAAGAAGTTTAACGCTGCGAAAGCCATGATGTGTGCTACTAAAAGTAGCACTTGCAGAAAGCTAACCAGGGAAAGCTACACTTCTGGAAGAAGACATATGCTACAAGTTTAGAGTCTAGCATCCTTAAACGAAAATAAGAGTAACAGGAGAACTAGGGAGAAAGGAGAGGGAGAAACAAGTCCAAACTAGAGATTCCTTAGTAAGGAATCATCCAACTACAAATATGGAGAAAGGATCCCCTAATTCCCCAGTTTTCACACAGAGAACCAAAGAAACCCAGACACATCACCTTGCAACCTTAGTATTTTCCATGTCCTTCTTATGAGTATCTCAGCCATTGAAAGCCTTGCTACCACCCTAGAAAACCTAAATTATCCAACAGAAACTACCATACAATCACCCAAGATCTCTCTCTTTCATTGTTTGCCTAATCATGCTATCTTCAAGTCATTGATCCAACCAAAATATTTCCTAAGACGTGCTAATTCTTTGGAGATATTCTGGGACCTGGTACGAAATCGAACCAAGGGAGACAAGAGACGTTCTCAAAGCCTAAGTCCAACTTGACCAAAAAATCCCCCAACAACTCCTATAACTTAAATTATATGGACTCATTCATAGTGTATTATCTCTATAATATAAAGCTAAACTCATGAATGAAATAATCTTGTTCTATTATTAATTAATTAAATCAATTTATTACATAATATCCAATATTACAAAACTGACTTTTAGGGCACAACTCCAACAATCTTCCACTTACACTAAAACCAATTATCACAATGACACGCACCAAAACTATTGATGTGTCGGTCAACCTACTTTTGTGACATCACGTTAGTGATTGGTTTTGTTACGTTTTAGCAGCGTTAACTCTTTAAACTTGAACATTCTTTTTCTTCACAGATTCTCTAATCTTGTGACAATGCTTGTTGGTTTTTGTTTGGAATACTCATAAAACCTTAGTTCGTTGGCTTGACCTATTACTCCATTGTAATCACCTAATATTGACATTAGTGATTCCCATAGAGGTATTTTAGCATTTGAAAAGTGTAAAGTCAAACATATTTATTGAATTTGCTTATGAGGAGTCTAGTCACTGAGTCTTGTTTGACTAAAAAAATGTCGGATTTTAGGGGGGGAATTGAGTTTCAAGGGTTAAAGTCATATTTTTAGTAAAATAAATAAATTAATTACACAAGTAAAGCTTAATTAGAGTGATACTTAGGTGCGGGGGAGTGTTAGAATTTCTCTATCCCACATCAGCCAGAAGGCTTGGTAACAAGCTCTTTACATAGAATTACCCCTATTCTAACTAACACCGAGACCTTTTGCAATACAACCCCACACTTGACGGATTGAGCAGGTGCCCAAGTGGGATATTATCGGTATTATTGGAGTGGACCCATGGCTTGTCTACCTAAAATTTAACACAAGTGCTTACCAGGCTCCATGAGTCCAAATTATCTCATCAGGCTGTAGACTGTGATCCTGTCACAGAGCATGGGAGCAGTACCTTGCAACGACAAGTTTTCTGGGATTAGGACCGCAAGGTGTTCATCAACTACTAACTTGTTGGAGTATCCACCAAATGTTCTTGGTCCATCTATGTTAGGATTGTTGTACGTCCACACCATTTTGGGGCAGTAATTTTCCGAGTCCTGTGTGCAGTTGTCACATGAGCGACATGAACCCACCATGCACCCAACTCCAGCTATGTCTCCTACTTTGAACTTTGTGACATTGCACCCAACCTTTGTCACTTCGCCTACAATCTCATGCCTACAAAAAATTATGATGTAAATATTAATAACAAAAATAAAAAGTACTCAAAGTCAGCTAATTAATCGAGATAATATATTAGGTAACGAATGTAGGTGTTTACCCTGGGACGGTGGGATAAATAGTCATTCCAACTTCGTCCTTAGCAAAGTGAAGGTCCGAGTGGCAAATTCCACAAGATAGTATCTTGATGCTGATGTCATTATTATCAGCGCTTCTGCAATATAAAAAGAAACACACATGAAGAAAACTCGTTACTACTAATGAAAGTTGTATATCTTATGCATCAATAATGCTAGAGTTGGCAAATTTGTCATCAAATGATATGCCACTACACATCGTCATAAATGAACAGTAAAGATGAAAAACTATGATATTAGTTGGTGAACAAAATTTGATCACCAATGTATATAATTGAGTACCTCCTGGTGAAGTGGAACGGAGAGAGAACTCGTGTGGAATCTCTAGCAGCCCATCTATAGGCTTTCACTGCTTGCTCTTCTGCATCTGATATTTCTTGAGACATTATGTTTAAGATATTGTGTATCTCTGTATTTGAGAGCTAATGTCAAGGGAGATCGAGTGATCGAAAGTATTGAAATCACGAAGAGTTTGTCATTTAGCTGCGTTAGAGTTTTGTGGTGTCTTTGTTGGGGCTTTGCGAACGTATATATACTGTGTGGTTGGGTGACATGCAAGAAATGCAACAGTAAACGAAAATATATACATGCTTCCGAATTTGTGAGTCAGCAGTGACAGCTGATTCAGGTCGGCGGACATTTTTGATTTTATTCTCCTATTCAACCTTCCTCAAGCCAAAGAAGAAGGACCATAAGTTGACCAAGTCAATTGGACGACTCTTTTGCTGATTAGTACACGACATATAGTAAGTTTTTCCTAGTGAGAAAATTCTGTAACTTTGATGACGCGCTACTGATTCTTTGAATTTTGCGAAGCTGCAGTTCTTTTTGGTTTTTTTGTTTTGTTTCTTATATGGTTTGAGTTGTTGATAGTATAGCCGGTGGAGGAGGAAGAGGAGAAGTTATATATCTAATATTTCAATCAAATATTTAACAAGGATATATTATAGAAAGTACAAACTGTAAGTGTTTTTTTTTTCTTTTTTTGGTCGAAAATAAAACATTTTCATTGAAAGACAATGACACAAAATCAAGTACAACAAATAAACCCAACACAATTGGGGATAACCAAAGCCCCAAACAACAAAAAGCATAATATCAAAAATAAGAAAACCCTAAATCCTATCCTGCACAGTCAGAAATCCACCGCAGCAGTTAACACAACCACCCCACTAGCAACCACAAGGGTAGTCGTCTGAAGAAAACCAACTTCGCGTTGAATTCAACGAAGGTATCGCATCGAAAAAATTTCCAACCCGCAACAAAGAGAACTCCCCAACCAAATTTCGCCACCAAAACAGCCACACCGGAAAAGAATCACCATTTTTTAACCCCTAACACAAGCCCTAGAAAGGAGAACCGAAAACAAAAACAAAAGGAAAGGGATTGGGGCTAAGGGGGCATCTAAAACACACTCGCTTTGGGCTAAGCCATAGAACGCTTGACCTTGATTTTTCTGCATGCCAATCGGGGGCGAAGCTGTGAAAGGAAGGTTTAGATTTGATGGCCAAAATTGGTGAGCCGTTCCTAGTTTTGAGCAAAGGCTGTGGAAGGAAAGGCCTGTAAGGAAGAGTAAATGAAGAAGATGGAAGAGTATGAGTGTTTAGGGTTGAAAAAAGAGGCCCGTAGGATTGGGATTAAAAGTAAAGAAGCCAAAACGACGAAGAACGCCGGGAAACAGCGATGAACGCTGGGAAAACAGGCCTTGACCGTTAAAACCGACGGCCAGAAACACCGAAAGAAAAGGCCAGAGGCATCACTACTAGAAAAAAACAACAAAATGAGAGAAAAGCAATAACGGTCGGTTGTCGTTGTCGGCGACGGGGAGATGGAACTGGTTGTGTGAGCGAGAGAATGGGGGAAAACAGCTACTAGGAATTTGCCTTGTACGTCATAGAAATAATTAGAGTATAGAATAATTATGGTTGGTGTTTTAGACACGTGGTGAGATTGTTGAAGTGAGAGTAAGGTTACTTTAGGTCAAAAAGGGGTGACCAAAAACGTCCTCTTAGAGCAACTACACTAGAGGCTTTAGCCCAGTGGACAGGCAACCCAAAACACCCAACAGCCTCCCTCCCTTGCTTCAGCCCACATGGGCGATTGGGCACGGGGGAGGCTCGGTGGACAGGCCAGGCGCGAATCCACAACCCGAGAGCATGAAGGCGAGGTGATGCATGGCTGATGTTAGGGTGACGTCAGTCACGATAATAAAAAATTTGCTTCAGGCGTGTGTCATTCTCGTGCGGGTGGGGGCACGTCACCAACAACTTTTCAGTCAGTGGGGCCCACGGCCTAGAGTTCTGAAATGTTATCGTTGATGGGACACGTGGCGCGACGTCGTTTGTTGGATTTCAACAGATAAATTTAAAAAAAAAAATTCAAACATCCCCCTAACGGCTAGATGACGTGGCACAATAGCAGCCATTGGATTTCAAATCAATGGTCCATGTTATTCGCCTTTAAAAATTAAAAAAAAAATTCAGAAATGTTACCATTGTGCCACGTGGCATAATCTGGAGGGTTGGATTTGAAATTTTTTTAAATCCAAAGGCAGAAATTAATTAAGTTGTTAAAAATTAATAAAAAATAAAAAAAATGATTTTACTTTTCTATAAATACATTCTCATTATCTTCTCCCTTACACCACAATTTCATATTTTCTCAAATACTTTCAACCATTTCCAATCTTTCTCTCAAAGTTTCAATCCAATTGGTTTCCAACAAAATGACTAATGATGCAAGTATGAATTGGACGCTTATTAAAGATGTTACGTTGTGTTATAGCTGGGTTGAAGTTACTCATGATCCGATTACAGGTAATGAGATGCAATTGTGAGAAATGTAGAGTCTTATTCATACCAATTTTCTTGAGAAAATTGGTAGGAAAAGAACCAAAGAATCGATGTCCAGTCGTTGTAGAATACTCAGCCAATCATTTAGTCTTTGGAGAGACGCCTTGGCATAAGCTAGTAGTAATCTTCGAAGTGGGGATAGATCAGGTAACAATATATTATTTATTTGTTTGTACTATACCCAAATTTACATTAGTTACTTTGATTATAATTATTTCTTCTCCCGCATTGTGTAGACACTTCAAGCATAAACTTGGTATAATGCCAAAACCAAAAACAAAAACAAATCATTCACTCGATGGGCATGTTGGAATATTGTCAAAGATTGTCTTAGATTCAGAGTTGTGCATGTTAGTCCAGAAGTTGTCATGAACAGTACCCCTCTACACTCTACGCCCGATCATGCCTCGGATGTTCATGAAACAGACACAGAAGAAGTGCCGGAAACGCCCCCTGAACAAGCGTCGGGGTTGACCCGTTATCTATTTAGGCCTCAAGGTAAGAAGGCTTTAAAGAGAAAAGGAAGTGCTTCCAAGAATGGTTATGCAAAATGTATGGAAGAACTTGCTTGGCAAGGTGAATTTTTACTGGTGCTCTATCAAGTCAATTTGCCGGGCATTGTGCATATATGGGTCCTAAAATGCAATATATCATTGAATGAGCCTTTCATTGTAATGTCCATCTCTTTGTAATGGCTCGTGTTGCACAGGTTCTTCGGTGGCGTCATGAGCACAATATATTTGTGTTCTAGAATTGTTCATCATGTCTAACTCATATTTATCAACAGTATCATAATCATACTCATCTTCCACAATCATGTTGTGAAGAATGATGCACGTCATCATGATGGATCAAAGTGACTCTAAATCAAACATTCTGGCAGCACATCTGACAATCGCCCAACGAGCTTGGAGGATACCAAAACAACGCTCCAACATCCTTTCTACACCCTTCTTGATAGCTTGCAAAGTGTTTTTCCTTTGCACTTCACGGACGTGGCACTGTTTTGACAAACGATGATCACCTTGGATAAATGTCGTCTGCTAGGTAGTATGGCCCATGGTACTTATGTTCGTTAACCTAATACGTGACTCTTGGTGTTTTTTCTTGCAGGACATTGTTGAACATTGGGGATTGGGCAAGGACATTGAGGTCATTTTGAGCTTCCGGAACACCGAAAAAAGCCTGCCAAATTCACGTATTAAATGATGCCACTGCCTCCAAAATGATACTTTTTTCTCCTTTTCTATCCCTATAGGCTCCTTGCCATGCATTTAGACAGTTTTTCCAGGTCCAGTGCATACAGTCGGTGCTTCCAATCATCCCAGGAAAACCTTGCATCTGCCTTCTTCAGAAGCCTTTGCAAGTCCATCTCAGTAGGTCTCCGGAGGTACTCTATGGTGTAAATAAATTCGATTGCGGAGCAAAACCTCATCAGGGACTCAAGAATGGTTGATTTCCCCATCCTCGCTATCTCATCCACTTGGTTTGTAAATGTTCCATATGCAAGCATCCGCAAGGCAGCAGTAATTTTTTGCTCAGGAAAGAGATCTATAACACCAAACACATCCTTCTTTTGCACAAAGTAAGAATCATGGTTGGAAACTGCAATCATGATTTTGTTGAACAAATGTCGTTCCATTCTAAAACGACGTCTAAAGTACATGTCAGGGAATGCACTATTACGTACAAAATAATCGTCCAAGAGATCTGCATCTCGTCGTTGCTTGCTTCTATCAATGTTGCGAACAGTTGGGCCTGGACATATAAACCACAGCTTGGATGACTCGACAGGAATGTGAGGCTCTTTGGCTTCTTGCTTCATCATCTCTCCTTCTACGCTCCTCATCCCCTTCCTCTTCCATGTCATTTTCGCCCACGTGGAGATTGAACATTTCTTCTCCTTGCTTAAACAATTCTTTCTCTTGCTCATCGATATCCCACAACATCCTTAAAGAAGACATTGTAAGAAGGAAGCAGAAACTATGAACAATGACATAGATTTTGATTTTGGTGTGTGATTTCTTAGGATGGATGGTGAGTTATATAGAGGAAAAAGAAAGGATTAAGTTGTAGATAATGTCACATGGCATGTCGTCATTCGTTAAAAATTTGATCGAAATCTATCCTTAAAGATTGTAAACAGATTGTGACACGTGGCGCGACGTGATTCGTTAAAAATCTTATTGGAAATATATCCTTAAGGATTTTGAAAAGGTAACGACATGTGGCACAACGGTATTGGATAAAAATCTTATCGAAATCTATTACCAAAAATTATCTTTTCGGATAATGACATGTGGCACAACGAGAACGATTAAAAATCTTATCCGAAATTACAAATAAAATTATTTTGTACTATTTTATAAAATAAAAAATATTAATATTTTATTACCTATTACCATGGCTATTCAGTTTAGGGATGGAAATGCAAAAGGCAGTTACTGTTCACTGGGAGGATTCAATAGTAAGTTGCCCTAGGGAGCCTTTGTAATGTTGGAGTTACTCTTACGAAGCCACTTGAATTAAAAATTAATTTTTATCAAAAACTTAAATAAAAATAAATAAATAAATAAGAAAAGTAGGGAATACGAATGGGCCGGAGTACATGGGCTGAATTTTACAATGTTGGGCTTCTTGAACGGTCTCAAAAGTCAATAACATCCCACAGGGACGGTGCGCAGTTCAACACCGTGGGGTTTTGCTGACTCATCTTTTTCGAGCGAGAAGCGAAAGCAAAGCGAAGGAATCAACCAACTGATCGGAGTGGACGTCGAATTGAAGTCCCCAAGAACAGAAGGCCAGGTGAGACTCCTGAAGTTTAATTTACCACAGATAACTATCCATATATATATATATATATATGTATGTATGTATATCTGTCTCTCTGTGTGTATGTATATCCGAGTCTGGTTTAGATTGCTATGCACACCAACTGTTTGATAGAAGGAACTTGATAGATTAGGCGTACCTTATGCTGGAAATAGGGATTCCTTTTGTTAAACCCTTTTGGTTGGAATCAAATTGTAATGCTTTAAGTTATTACATACTACTAGAAGTAGAAATACTAGAACTCCAGCATTCTTCTCGAAAAGGGTCTCGGGGTGGTTTTATGTCCTTTTGTCGGTAGGATTTGACATGGTACTATATGTCCCTTTGGTTTTTACTTATGCGGTTGGCTGGTGGTTGTTCTTGTTGAAAAAATGTTCTCTCTACGTGGTTATAGCATTAGACACAGAATCCCTGATAGCTTTAGCATTAGAGCAATACCTGAAGAGATGAAATCTGAGCTTTTCTTATAGGCCTTGTTTGAGGATTGGCTTGGCTTGCACAAGCCACTAAAGTCAGTGAATGTCAGAATGAAAATTTGGATTCCAACTTGCATGTTTTGTCCAAATGAAGGAAGAAGATGGAGAAGTCATTAAGAAAACTATTCTCCTAATCCTCACACAAATGGTAGGATTGAGAGGGACGAGTTTTCATCATGGCTTCCCCATCTTGTACCTTCACTTGGAGTCTTGGACAAAATATGCAATTTGACATCCATATTTGTCTTCAACATTCATTGAATCTAGTGAATTGTCCGAGCCAACCCAATCATAAACATCAAATGAGTCCATAAAGTTTTAGTATTAGCCTATAGGTGGAATGTAAGACCTTTGGATGGAATCCCATTGTAGTACCTGGGTTAATGCTATGAGTTATCAAATATTAGAGTTCCAACTTTCTTGATGAGAATGGTCTCTATGTGGTTGTAAGTCCTCTTGTAAAGATTCAACACGAAACTCTATGTTCATGTAGCTGTTACTTATGTCATTCAGTGACGTTTATTATATATCTGATAACATTTCTGAAAATTTTTGCTTCCTGCAAATCTTAGCTGCAGGTAATCAGGACAGGCACAATCTTCATCTCCTGATATTTGGGAGCTGTTAATTGAGAGCAGTAGATAGTGTTTCTGCAGCCATGTCTGCGACCAAGATACGGACAAGTAGCTTCTCTCGGAACTTTCTGGCTGCAAACTCACACCAAATCCCTGGACTAAAGCATGGTCCCAATGGCACAATGTTTATTTCATCCGGGATACCAGACCTTGACAGTAATCTTCTATCTATAACATCAAATTGGAATTTGTTAAACTGAGATGGAGTGATTAGGTCGGATATTATTTCTTTTTGTATTAGTATAATCTTATTTAGAAAATTTTTATACTGCTGTCTTTGGTCTGTAGAGATTTTAGGTGGTGGGTTTTCTCTAGGAAGCCTAGTTATGGTGATGGAAGATGCAGAAGCACCCCATCATATGCTTTTGCTTAGGAGTTTTATGTCTCAAGGACTCGTCCACAACCAACCCCTTCTCTATGCAAGCCCATCCAAGGAACCCCGGCAATTTCTTGGTACTTTGCCTAGCCCAGCGGTACCCAAAGATGACAAGTCTAGTCATCGAGATCCTGATGAGGTTGTTCTCTTCTTCAGCTCTTCTGTACACGTATTTGTTCAATAGTTTGGTTTGTTGGGTGAACATTAAGAAATTAATTCTCCTATATTCTTCTAAAATTTCAGGAGAAAGGGTTGAGGATAGCTTGGCAATATAAAAAGTATTTTGGTGAAAATCAACAGAGTGTTGATAGAGGTGGCAAGTTTGTTCTTATTTTATCTAGTACAAAATATGTCTTGTTGGCTCATGGCTGGTTTAGATTTCAAGAGCAGTTTGTTATGTTGTTGTCCAGATGGAAAACATGAGTTCTGCAATGAGTTTGACTTGCGGAAGCCCTTAGAAAGGAAATTTTTAAGCGGCAAGCGTATAGATTGCGTTAGCATTCAAGATTCTCCAAATCTGATTACCCTTCATGACCGTTGTGCAACCTTTTTATCTCAATTTCCAAGGTGGAGTACTGTACTCTTATGCTTTCCTGCCTAAAGGTTACTTATGGCTTGGTGAAATTAAATGCATATAAGTTGGTTTCTCACAATGTCAAACTAGCTTTGTTCATAGTGGACACGAATATTTAGTGAGTCTAAGTTTTTTTTTGTGTGCTTGTGCATGTGTAATTTGGTTCGATGGTTTGGGTGGGGAGGATAAAAGATTGCAGCCACCCTGTGTCTGATATAAATTCTTTAAATAGAAATGGCTTTGGTGGCCGATTTTGGTAGCTTATACAAGGAAAGAAATTATTGCATAACTTTATTTAATTACCAACTATGTTTATAAGTTATGACCTCTCTTATCTTAAAAACACGTGAGTTCGCCACCTGATTTTGTGATTCATTGGTTTCTTATTTATTTTTAAAGACCTCTTGTATAATTTTTTTAATTCGAGTCCTTAAGAGTTCTCATTAAAACCTCACTAATTGGCTTGTAATGATGCCATCCGTAAGTCTTTTCGGATGGTCATGGTTGTATGTGTTTTTATTTTATTCAATTTGTTTTTATACTTGATCTTAACATTTTCTCCCTTCTTTTGGCTGAATATGCAGAAGTGATGGCAGCATTTCGTCCGTTGGTCGTATTGCAATTCAATCATTCTGTGCTCCACAGTGTGAATATACCGACATGGTTTGTGGCCCTGCTATTTTCTCTTACCGTTTTAATTGCATTGGGCCTCTGATTTACACCCGCTTCTTGGTTCCTTTGCTCTGCAGTTTTGTTGTTAGGAGTTTGTATGCCTTCTCCTTTTCGAAAACTTTTATTAGAATAATATGATAGATAACGACATTTCCTTGTTTTATCAAAGTCCTTGGAATTTTATGCTGGAAGCATGATGAATATACTACGTAAGTTGAGCGTAGTAATGTCGCATTGCAGGAATGGGACATGCTTTCCTTTCTTAGATCTCTAAGAGCCATGGTCAGATCTTCAAATGCAGTTGCTGTTGTGACATTTCCACCTAGTCTTCTTTTGCCATCCTTTTCTATAAGATGGCAGCACATGGCAGACACCTTGCTGTCAGTCAAAGCAATTCCAGGTTAATATCTGTGTTCACACTTGTTTTTGCACTGTCAAATATTTCTCCAATAATAATCCACATGATCATCCATTCAGACGAGGACAAGGAATGGAAAAGCTCCTTACTGGTTACCAGGACATGGTAGGGCTTCTCAATGTGCACAAGGTAGCACAGATTAACACACAGGTACTGCAAGACTATACTTCTACCTAGATCTAAAACTGTATGAATCAATTTCTGTCTCTCCTTTTTCATTTTTTTTTTGTTGCAAAAATTAATAGCATTTATGCACTTGCCATGAATTTGTAAACATGCACCTGCATGACCCACCATCCAGTCATCCTTAGAATTGCTTTGGTACTATAGCTTTTCCTGTTAACTTAGATTAAATGCTCGCACACCCATATTATAGGGGACCTTTGCACTCCCCTCTTACAACACCACCGTCTGGCGTTGTGCCTTGCTGTTGTAGCCCACTCCTTGTTACCGCTACGAAGCCAACCTTTTATCCCCGTATCATGTCTTTTTCTTCATCTTGCAGCCACATTGTTTCACTTAGAGTAGCCAATCTATGTTGAATTTAAGATGTTATGAAAACTCAAGATGTTAAAATTAGAATAGAAGGGGTTCAAATGGAATAACTGATTTGGAAATCGACTTCCTTTGCTGTTCAGTTGCTTATGTGTTTTAGTTTGATTATTATTCATGGTTTCTACTGTGTCAGCAGGTTCCTGTGATCCTTGAGGCAACAACGTACTCAATGAAGTTGAAAAGGCGGAGGTTTATGGTTTTAGAATGTCTAAACCAAGCCCCAATCGATGGTTCAAGTGGGAGTTCGTATGGCACTTCGGGTAGTTGTTCTGTCTCCTCCAAAACTGGGGCTCTTGATTTTTAACTCCCTACTTATATTCCTCTTTTGAGATGTCACTGATAAAAAAATTCAGCTTGTTAACTCAACTCTAAGAGTCAGCCATCAACCATGATGGCAAATAGCTCCTTGTGTTTCTACAAAATGTTTTGTTTTAGCGAAAGAAATAGCAAGAATTAGAATTTCGGAATTGTTTATTTCTCTGATCAATGTTTCAACAGGTCGTGTTTTACAAGTTTGTGTTTACTTAGTTCAATGGATGTATTAGTATTTGCTACAACACCCATCTTCTTTGAGCAACATTCTCTCCAGAGACAGCCTCCCATGTCGCCCACCCGCCCCATAGAAGTCCCAGTGCCTGGTCGGGGTCTGATTCATTCCATTTCGACGGGTACCTTTGCAGCGGATGTCTTTGAATGGATGTCCTCGTCTAGGCCTGGCGACTCTTCTGTTGGCAAGGCAGGGTTTATTTTGTTAAGTTGCTTGGCAGCATTTTGAGGACAAGAAAGATAAAATCGAGTCATACTATTTCAAGATGGAGATTGACAAATGTGGAATCCTAGACAATTTCTTTTAGGCGGATGCTAAGTCAAGACGTGGTTATGACCTATTTTGGTGATGTGATTGTGTTTGACACTGCATCCAACACAATGTGTAGGGGTTGATGTTTGCTCCTTTGTTAGGAGTGAATAATTAATCAAACAACGGTATGGGGTTGTGGCTTCCTGAAAAACGGAAAAGACCAAGAGCTTTGAGTGGTGGTTGGAAGAATTTCTTAAAGTTATATCGTGTGAGCTGTCAAAAGTCAAAATTACGAATCAATATGGTGCCATAACAAACAAATTGTGTCGTTGAAAATCCAAAAACAATGATGGTGGCGTTGAACATATTAATTCTCATTTTACTCACTTATGTCAAACAAACGGTGTCGTTGAAAATCCAAAAGAGTTTAGTTTTGCTGATCACTTAATCCTAATCCCGCAAGGAAAATATAAACTCGAAGACACTTAAGTCTCTTGTTTGCTAGGAGTACCTCTAGGACTTGGTTGATCAAGTTCTTGAAGAATCTAAAGTGAGATCACTAGAATAGTTACCAACACGAGCACCATTTTGCTTCCTGATGACTGACCGTTTATAAAGATCATAATCTTGTTTATTCATTAATTCAAAATACATCAATACATTCCGCTCATAATGTGAGCTCCATGGCAATGTTCACATAATCCATTGGGATAACCTCAATATCAGCTGTTATGCTGTGCTTGGCTGCAAAATCAATCATCTCTTGCGTCTCCTTCATGCCCCCAATGCCACTCCCAGCTACTATCTTCCTTCCTGCAATTGCAAAATGCGCTCTTGTAAACAAGTTGCCGCCGAAGACATTATAAAGTTCAAAAAGTAAACAATTCATACCACAAATCCTACATCCCGCAGTGGAAATATATCGTTGTATAGAGGAAACAAAAGTAAACATGTCGATGCATTATTTTTTATGCATGCTTACCCACGAGCAAAGGAAAAACTGGAAGCTCAAGAGGCTTCTCTGGTGCTCCAACCATCACTAGCTTTCCGTGAGACTTCAACAAACCAATCAAAAGCAATAGAGGGTGGACTGCAGAAACCGTGTCAATGATACCATCCAATGTGCCCATGGCAGCCTAAAAAATCAACACAAAAAATAAAAAATAAAAACAAGAAAAAGGTCAGTCACCCCTACACACTTCAAATAAACTTGAATCACTACATGCACAAACTTGTTTAAATTAATAATCATCTTACCTGCATCTGATCTTCATCGCGGCTGACCAAAAAATAAAAAATAATAATAATAAAACTCATCATGCAAAGAGCCTATCCTTCCACAATAGTATGTTGAGGAACGTGGAATTCCTGGTGGCAGCATTATACATAATCCATTTCCCCCTAAATTTGCTGCTTTTAGGGGTGCTTTTTAATTTGGATTTACCAAATTAATTTCTAGATAAATTATTCTATTCCATCTTAAGTAAATATCAAAAAGTGAATCAATGATTACTACCACAAGTGGCTAGTAAGTATTTTTCATTCTTGATGGACAGTGGAGACCGTTGAACCAATCATGCCACGCCCAATATGTGGAAACCGTAGAAATTCTTCTGTATAAAGCCGGACTCTTTGGTTAGTGATAGCCGTGGTCGAAAAAAGAAAAAGAAAATGAAGAGGGAGGTAGGAGTTCTCAAACCGAGGTGCTTAAAGATCTAATTCAAGTTAAAAGGAAATGAGCGTCAAAAACAAGTACAAAAGAGAAGCGAAGTCAATATAGGAGATGCACCAGTGGCAAGAAGAATTGTCCGCATCTAGACGCAGGTGCGCAACGAAATTAATTACCAATTATGCTTTGCTTCCCAATATATTAGTCGTAGTAATATTTAAAACAACTTTGGATTGTTTTGTAATTGTCTAGTTCTTGCACAACTGAACTTGATGAACACACAGAGGCCATATAGCTCGTCATTGTCAATGCTGTTACCGAGCAAATGAAGATGCTAACCCTATGCTTAATTCCTAGCCAACCCAAAATAGTAAAAGTGAAGTGACCGAATTCGGGAGTTCTAGACGATTTTACAAATATACGATCAATGACCCATTTGACACAATTTGAAAGTAATTTATGGCAAGTCCTTTTTTATACAAGACGTGTTAAGTTTGCAGGGGATGAACTATTCAATTTCCATGGCCATAGTTGATTGTTTTAGAATATATAAAAGTGTATCACATCACTAATAGACAGTGCCGGATCCATGATTCTAATATCGGGTGATCTCAATATTAGAGTTGAACTTTCTGGAATAGGATTTGGACCATCCAAAATTGAAGTTGAACTATGGCATTGTAAAAACTAACACATGATCAAAGTACTATAAATAAAAAATCATAAATTACATTCTAATAATCATACTATTATCTACAATCTATTATGAATCTAAAAGTGTATTGGAACACACACAAACACACACACATATATAAACTAACACATGATCAAAGTACAATAAAAATATCATAAATTACATTCTAATAATCATAACAATAACTACAATCTATTATGAATCTAAAAGTTTCATCCAATACACGTCAATTTTAATAGCATCCTATATTAATAATTTGGAGTATATCAGAAAACTTATATCAATTAGAACATTATAAAGAATTAGAAATTTAAAAAATTGGGTGTTGGTGGAGTGGTGAGAGGCGGAAAAGGTGTGGTGGCTTGTCGATATTGGTTGGTGATAGGTAGACCTGGCAATTTCTTATAAAACCCGTTAACATGATATGTAAACGACATGAAAATAACGGGTTTTGGGTAAACACGATAACTAATCAGGTCGTTATTGGGTTGCACAATAAGAACCCAACAATAACGGGTCCTTAACATGTTTACACGAGAGTGACACACGGGTAACATGTTTGGACACGATAAGAAGAAAAAAAAATTTATGATTTTTATTTTTTAAACTACTAAAAAAAGTTACTATAAAATACAATAGATATAATGTATATGTATATATTACTTATTAATTATTATTGTATTATTATTCTATATACATTTTGAAAACTTAAGTTTTATTTATTTATTTTTATAGTATACTATAGCCAAAGCTTGAGATTAAAAGAATTATAAAAAAGCATTAAAAATAAAAATATCACGTAATTTAAAAATATCAAACACATTAAAGAAATTTTAATAATTAATTTACAAGTGCAAAAAATATGCAAACACTCGTAAACGCATCTTCTACTCTTTGAGGATGGGTATATTATCGTTTGAATTTTTAAAACCATACAAACCCTCATGAATAGATGTCCTCGTCTAGGCCTAGCGACTCTTCTGTTGGCAAGGTGGGGTTTATTTTGTTACATTGCTTGGCAGCATTTTGAGGACGAGAAAGATAAAATCGAGTCATACTATTTCAAGATGGAGATTGACGAATGTGGAATACTAGACAATTTCTTTTAGGCAGATGCTAAGTCAAGATGTGGTTATGACCATTTTGGTGATGTGATTGTGTTTGTCATTGCATCCAACACAATGTGTAGGGGTTGATGTTTGCTCCTTTGTTAGGAGTGGATAATTAATCAAACAACGGTCTTGGGTTGTGGATTCCTGAAAAACGGAAAAGACCAAGAGCTTTGAGTGGTGGTTGGAAGAATTTCTTAAAGTTATATCGTGTGAGCCGCCAAAAGTCAAAATTACGAATCAATATGGTGCCATAGCAACCAAATTGTGTCATTGAAAATCCAAAAAAAAATGATGGCGGCGTTGAATATATTAATTCTCATTTTACTCACTTATGTCAAACAAACGGTGTCATTGAAAATCCAAAAGAGAGTTTAGTTTTGCTGATCACTTAATCCTAATCCCGCAAGGAAAATATAAACTCGAAGACACTTAAGTCTCTTGTTTGCTAGGAGTACGTCTAGGACTTGGTTGATCAAGTTCTTGAAGAATCTAAAGTGAGATCACTAGAATAGTTACCAACACGAGCACCATTTTGCTTCCTGATGACTGACCGTTTATAAAGATCATAATCTTGTTTATTCATTAATTCAAAATACATCAATACATTCCGCTCATAATGTGACATAAAACATAAAAAAAAACCAGAACTATTCTTTGGAAAAGAAAGGGGAAAAAACCCGAAAAAGCGACAGCTTGAATGCGAACTCGATTTCCATTTGATCTCCCAAGGGGCATCAGTTTAACATGCATCGATGCAAAATCTACAAGGTAGACTTCAATGTGTTTCCAATATCGATGACAAATCGATATTTGACATCTCCTTTAAGAAGGCGCTCCATGGCAATGTTCACATAATCCATTGGGATAACCTCAATATCAGCTGTTATGCTGTGCTTGGCTGCGAAATCAATCATCTCTTGCGTCTCCTTCATGCCCCCAATGCCACTCCCAGCTACTATCTTCCTTCCTGCAATTGCAAAATACACTCTTGTAAACAAGTTGCCGCCGAAGACATTATAAAGTTTAAAAAGTAAACAATTCATACCACAGATCCTACATCCCGCAGTGGAAATATATCGTTGTATAGAGGAAACAAAAGTAAACATGTCGAAGCATTATTTTTTATGCATGCTTACCCACGAGCAAAGGAAAAACTGGAAGCTCAAGAGGCTTCTCTGGTGCTCCAACCATCACTAGCTTTCCGTGAGACTTCAACAAACCAATCAAAGGCAATAGAGGGTGGACCGCAGAAACCGTGTCAATGATACCATCCAATGTGCCCATGGCAGCCTAAAAAATCCACACAAAAAATAAAAAATAAAAACAAGAAAAAGGTCAGTCACCCCTACACACTTCAAATCAACTTGAATCACTACATGAACAAACTTGTTTAAATTAATAATCATCTTACCTGCATCTGATCTTCATCGCGGCTGACCAAAAACGAATCAGCACAGAGATGTTCAATTGCTTCTACTTTCTTATTAGGGGAGGTACTGATGACAGTCACCTTAACCCCCATAGCCTTCGCAAACTTGACAGCCACATGGCCTAGACCGCCTAAACCCACCACACCAACATGCATACCGGGTTTGTCAAGTCCGAAATATCTCAAGGGGCTGTAAGTTGTAATCCCAGCACATAGGAGAGGAGCCGCTGCATCAAGGGGAAGGGTTTCTGGGATACGGACTACAAAGTGCTCATTGGCCACCATGATGTCAGAGTAACCTCCATATGTGGGGGTTCCGTCGTAGTACTTGGCACCAAAAGTGATTATCCATTCGGGGCAGTAATTTTCAAGATTGTTGGTACAATTTTCACAAGATGTACATGATCCCACCATGCTTCCAACACCTACCTTGTCTCCGACATTGAATTTTTGTACTCTGCTCCCTACCTCCGTCACTACACCAACAATTTCATGTCTGCATTGTCCAGTTCACATTCCATTAGTTTTGGATACCAAATCCAAATTCAGATACTTACATATGTGTTCATTCTACAATGTACTATTTGGCATCAGTACTTGCAGCATTTAAAATGAAAGTTTAGTATGTACCCGGGAACCAATGGATAGGTAGAAATTCCCCATTCGTTCTTGGCCATGTGGAGGTCCGAATGACATATCCCACAGTATAACACTTTGAACATCACATCTTTATCGCCCGTTTCTCTGCAACCAAAAGAACGCAATTTTCAGAGAACGTATAAATAGATTGATTAAACAAGAACTTGATGATGAAGTTTGTATTAATACTGACCTTCTTGAGAATTTGAAGGGAGAGAAAACGCCAGATGAATCCCTGGCAGCCCAACCAAAGGCTTTCTTGGGGTGTTCTTGTTCTGTAGACATCACCAATTTTCCCTTGATTAATTTGTATCTGAGCTTTGGCCAGTAGAACGAGAGAGAGAGAAAGAGAGAGAGAGAGAGAGAGAGTGGGAATTGCTAGATTTGGGGAGGGGCTGGGTGCTATTTATATGTACATGGAGTTTGGCTGGGATGACGTACCGGATGAGCGAAATCATAAGTCAAAAGCGGGTCTTCTAAATATGCCCTTTCTGTCTGAACTTTCCAAATGGTTTGCTGACGTCATCCCATTGCCATTGCGTAATGGCTTACCCTGATACCGATCTCCATTTAAAAATTGACTGACCCTTAATCATTATGTTCTACTACTGACAAAAAACAATAAAAATCATTTTATATTAAAGTCATCATACAAACCATCTAATAGGTTGGTATGGTAAAAAGCAAGTAAATGTTTGAGTTCGAAATCCATTGAAGTGTTTTGGATCATCGAATATATTTTGACATGTTATTCGACTTGAGAAGTAAAAATATTCTATCATCTTATGTGGTACTGAAAATATACAAAAGAAGAAACCAATCCATTACCAAAGCACTGTAAAACTTTCTATATAATAATAATAATAATAATAATAATATTGAAAGTCATCATGCAAAGAGCCTATCCTTCCACAATAGTATGTTGAGGAACATGGAATTCCTGGTGGCAGCATTATACATAATCCATTTCCCCCTAAATTTTCTGCTTTTAGGGGTGCTTTTTAATTTGGATTTACCAAATTAATTTCTAGATAAATTATTCTATTCCATCTTAAGTAAATATCAAAAAGTGAATCAATGATTACTACCACAAGTGGCTAGTAAGTATTTTTCATTCTTAATGGACAGTGGAGACTGATGAACCAATCATGCCACGCCCAATATGTGGAGAGCGTTGAAATTCTTCGGTATAAAGCCGGACTCTTTTGTTAGTGATAGCCGTGGTCGAAAAAAGAAAAAGAAAATGAACAAGGAGGTAGGAGTTCTCAAACCGAGGTGCTTAAAGATGTAATTCAAGTTAAAAGGAAATGAGCGTCAAAAACAAGTACAAAAGAGAAGCGAAGTCAATATTGGAGATGCACCAGTGGCAAGAAGAATTGTCCACATCTAGACGCAGGTGCGGAATGAAATTAATTACCAATTATGCTTTGCTTCCCAATATATTAGTCGTAGTAATATTTAAAACAACTTTGGATTGTTTTGTAATTGTCTAGGTCTTGCACAACTGAACTCGAAGAACATACAGAGGCCACATAGCTCGTCGTTGTCAATGATGTTACTGAACAAATGAAGATGCTAACCCTATGCCTAATTCCTAGCCAACCCAAAATAGTAAAAGTGAAGTGACCGAATTCGGGAGTTCTAGACGGTTTTACAAATATACGATCAATGACCCATTCGACACAATTTGAAAGTAATTTATGGCAAGTCCTTTTTTATACAAGACGTGTTAAATTTCCAGGGGATGAACTATTCATTTTCCATGGCCATAGTTGATTGTTTTAGAATATATAAAAGTGTATCACATCACTAATAGACAGTGCCGGATCTAGGATTCTAATATCGGGTGATCTCAATATTAGAGTTGAACTTTCTGGAATAGGATTTGGACCATCCAAAATTGAAGTTGAACAATGGCATTGTAAAAACTAACATATGATCAAAGTACTATAAATAAAAAATCATAAATTACATTCTAATAATCATACTATTATCTACAATCTATTATGAATCTAAAAGTGTATTGGAACACACACAAACACACACACATATATAAACTAACACATGATCAAAGTACAATAAAAATATCATAAATTACATTCTAATAATCATAACAATAACTACAATCTATTATGAATCTAAAAGTTTCATCCAATACACGTCAATTTTAATAGCATCCTATATTAATAATTTGGAGTATATCAGAAAACGTATATCAATTAGAACATTATAAAGAATTAGAAATTTAAAAAATTAGGTGTTGGTGGAGTGGTGAGAGGCGGAAAAGGTGTGGTGGCTTGTCGATATTGGTTGGTGATAGGTAGACCTGGCAATTTCTTATAAGACCCGTTAACATGATATGTAAACGACATGAAAATAACGGGTTTTGGGTTAACACGATAACTAATCAGGTCGTTATCGGGTCACACAATAAGAACCCAATAATAACGGGTCCTTAACATGTTTACACGAGAGTGACACACGGGTAACATGTTTGGACACGATAAGAAGAAAAACAATTTATGATTTTTATTTTTTAAACTACTAAAAAAAGTTACTAGAAAATACAACAGATATAATGTATATGTATATATTGCTTATTAATTATTATTGTATTATTATTCTATATACATTTTGAAAATTTAAGTTTTATTTATTTATTTTTATAGTATACTATAGCCAAAGATTGAGATTAAAAAAATTATAAAAAAAAATGAAAAATAAAAATATCACGTAATTTAAAAATATCAAACACATTAAAAAAATTATAATAATTAATTTACAAGTGCGAAAAATATGCAAACACTCGTAAACGTATCTTCTACTCTTTGAGGATGGGTATATTATCGTTTGAATTTTTAAAACCATACAAACCCTCATGAATAGATGTCCTCGTCGAGGCCTGGCGACTCATTTGTTGGCAAGGTGGGGTTTATTTTGTTACATTGCTTGGCAGCATATTGAGGACGAGAAATATAAAATCAAGTCATACTATTTCAAGATGGAGATTGACGAATGTGGAATACTAGACAATTTCTTTTAGGCAAATGCTAAGTCAAGATGTGGTTATGACCATTTTGGTGATGTGATTGTGTTTGACACTGCATCCAACACAATGTGTAGGGGTTGATGTTTGCTCCTTTGTTAGGAGTGAATAATTAATCAAACAACGGTATTGGGTTGTGGATTCCTGAAAAACGGAAAAGACCAAGAGCTTTGAGTGGTGGTTGGAAGAATTTCTTAAAGTTATATCCTGTGAGCCGTCAAAAGTCAAAATTACGGATCAATATGGTGCCATAGCAAACAAATTGTGTCGTTGAAAATCCAAAAAAAAAATGATGGCAGCGTTGAACATATTAATTCTCGTTTTACTCACTTATGTCAAACAAACGGTGTCGTTGAAAATCCAAAAGAGAGTTTAGTTTTGCTGATCACTTAATCCTAATCCCGCAAGGAAAATATAAACTCGAAGACACATAAGTCTCTTGTTTGCTAGGAGTACGTCTAGGACTTGGTTGATCAAGTTCTTGAAGAATCTAAAGTGAGATCACTAGAATAGTTACCAACACGAACACCATTTTGCTTCCTGATGACTGACCGTTTATAAAGATCATAATCTTGTTTATTCATTAATTCAAAATACATCAATACATTCCGCTCATAATGTGACATAAAACATAAAAAAAAACCAGAACCATTCTTCAGAAAAGAAAGGGGAAAAAACCCGAAAAAGCGACAGCTTGAATGCGAACTCGATTTCCATTCGATCTCCCAAGGGGCATCAGTTCTACCATGCATCGATGCAAAATCTACAAGGTAGACTTCAATGTGTTTCCAATATCGATGACAAATCGATATCTGACATCTCCTTTAAGAAGGCGCTCCATGGCAATGTTCACATAATCCATTGGGATAACCTCAATATCAGCTGTTATGCTGTGCTTGGCTGCGAAATCAATCATCTCTTGCGTCTCCTTCATGCCCCCAATGCCACTCCCAGCTACAATCTTCCTTCCTGCAATTGCAAAATGCACTCTTGTAAAGAAGTTGCCGCCGAAGACATTATAAAGTTTAAAAAGTAAACACTTCATACCACAAATCCTACATCCCGCAGTGGAAATATATCGTTGTATAGAGGAAACAAAAGTAAACATGTCGATGCATTATTTTTTATGCATGCTTACCCACGAGCAAAGGAAAAACTGGAAGCTCAAGAGGCTTCTCTGGTGCTCCAACCATCACTAGCTTTCCGTGAGACTTCAACAAACCAATCAAAGGCAATAGAGGGTGGACTGCAGAAACCGTGTCAATGATACCATCCAATGTGCCCATGGCAGCCTAAAAAATCCACACAAAAAATAAAAAATAAAAACAAGAAAAAGGTCAGTCACCCCTACACACTTCAAATCAACTTGAATCACTACATGCACAAACTTGTTTAAATTAATAATCATCTTACCTGCATCTGATCTTCATCGCGGCTGACCAAAAACGAATCAGCACAGAGATGTTCAATTGCTTCTTCTTTCTTATTGGGGGAGGTACTGATGACAGTCACCTTAACCCCCATAGCCTTAGCAAACTTGACAGCCACATGGCCTAGACCGCCTAAACCCACCACACCAACATGCATACCGGGTTTGTCAAGTCCGAAATATCTCAAGGGGCTGTAAGTTGTAATCCCAGCACATAGGAGAGGAGCCGCTGCATCAAGGGGAAGGGTTTCTGGGATACGGACTACAAAGTGCTCGTTGGCCACCATGATGTCAGAGTAACCTCCATATGTGGTGGTTCCATCGTAGTACTTGGCACCATAAGTGAGTATCCATTCGGGGCAGTAATTTTCAAGATTGTTGGTACAATTTTCACAAGATGTACATGATCCCACCATGCATCCAACACCTACCTTGTCTCCGACATTGAATTTTTGTACTCTGCTCCCTACCTCCGTCACTACACCAACAATTTCATGTCTGCATTGTCCAGTTCACATTCCATTAGTTTTGGATACCAAATCCAATTTCAGATACTTACATATGTGTTCATTCTACAATGTACTATTTGGCATCAGTACTTGTAGCATTTAAAACGAAAGTTTAGTACGTACCCGGGAACCAATGGATAGGTAGAAATTCCCCATTCGTTCTTGGCCATGTGGAGGTCCGAATGACATATCCCACAGTATAACACTTTGAACATCACATCTTTATCGCCCGTTTCTCTGCAACCAAAAGAACGCAATTTTCAGAGAACGTATAAATAGATTGATTAAACAAGAACTTGATGATGAAGTTTGTATTAATACTGACCTTCTTGAGAATTTGAAGGGAGAGAAAACGCCAGATGAATCCCTGGCAGCCCAACCAAAGGCTTTCTTGGGGTGTTCTTGTTCTGTAGACATCACCAATTTTCCCTTGATTAATTTGTATCTGAGCTTTGGCCAGTAGAACGAGAGAGAGAGAGAGAGAGAGAGAGAGAGAGAGAGTGGGAATTGCTAGATTTGGGGAGGGGCTGGGTGCTATTTATATGTACATGGAGTTTGGCCGGGATGAGGTACCGGATGAGCGAAATCATAAGTCAAAAGCGGGTCTTCTAAATATGCCCTTTCTGTCTGAACTTTCCAAATGGTTTGCTGACGTCATCCCATTGCCATTGCGTAATGGCTTACCCTGATACCGATCTCCATTTAAAAATTGCCTGACCCTTAATCATTATGTTCTACTACTGACAAAAAACAATAAAAATCATTTTATATTAAAGTCATCATACAAACCGTCTAATAGGTTGGTATGGTAAAAAGCAAGTAAATGTTTGAGTTCGAAATCCATTGAAGTGTTTGGGATCATCGAATATATTTTGACATGTTATTCGAGAAGTAAAATATTCTATCACCTTATGTGGTATTGAAAATATACAAAAGAAGAAACCAATCCATTACCAAAGCACGGTAAAACTTTCTATATTAAAAGATTAATAATAATAATAATAATAATAATAATAATAATAATAAAAAAGTCATCATGCAAAGAGCCTATCCTTCCACAATAGTATGTTGAGGAACATGGAATTCCTGGTGGCAGCATTATACATAATCCATTTCCCCCTAAATTTGCTGCTTTTAGGGGTGCTTTTTAATTTGGATTTACCAAATTAATTTCTAGATATATTATTCTATTCCATCTTACGTAAATATCAAAAAGTGAATCAATGATTACTACCACAAGTGGCTAGTAAGTATTTTTCATTCTTGATGGACAGTGGAGACCGTTGAACCAATCATGCCACGTCCCATATGTGGAGACCGTTGAAATTCTTCGGTATAAAGCTGGACTCTTTGGTTAGTGATAGCCGTGGTCGAAAAAAGAAAAAGAATGAAGAGGGAGGTGGGAGTTCTCAAACCGCGGTGCTTAAAGATCTAATTCAAGTTAAAAGGAAATGAGCGTCAAAAACAAATACAAAAGAGAAGCGAAGTCAGTATCGGAGATGCACCAGTGGCAAGAAGAATTGTCCACATCCAGACGCTGGTGCGCAACGAAATTAATTACCGATTGCTTTGCTTCCCAATAAATTAGTGGTAGTAATATTTAAAACAATTACTTTGGATTGTTTTGTAATTGTCTAAGTCTTGCACGATTGAACTCGAAGAACACACAGAGGCCACACAGCTCGTCGTTGTCAATGATGTTACTGAGCAAATGAAGATGCTAACCCTATGCCTAATTCCTAGCCAACCCAAAATAGTAAAAGTGAAGTGACCGAATTCGGGAGTTCTAGACGCTTTTACAAATATACGATCAATGACCCATTCGACACAATTTGAAAGTAATTTATGGCAAGTCCTTTTTTATACAAGATGTGTTAAGTTTGTAGGGGATGAACTATTCATTTGCCATGGCCATAGTTGATTGTTTTAGAATATATATATATATATATATATATATATATATATAAGTGTATCACATCACTAATAGACAGTGCCGGATCCAGAATTCTAATATCAGGTGGTCCCAATATTGGAGTTGAACTTTCTGGAATAGAATTTGGACCATCCAAAATTGAAGTTGAACTATGGCATTGTAAAAACTAACACATGATCAAAGTTCTATAAATAAAAAAATCATAAATTACATTCTAATAATCATACTATTATCTACAATCTATTATGAATCTAAAAGTGTATTGGAACATACTCAAACACACACACATATATAAACTAACACGTGATCAAAGTACAATGAAAATATCATAAATTACATTCTAATAATCATAACAATAACTACAATCTATTATGAATCTAAAAGTTTCATCCAATACACGTCAATTTTAATAGCATCCTATATTAATAATTTGGAGTATATCAGAAAACTTATATCAATTAGAACATTATAAAGAATTAAAAATTTTAAAAATTGGGTGTTGGTGGAGTGGTGAGAGGCGGAAAAGGTGTGGTGGCTTGTCGATATTGGTTGGTGATAGGTAAACTTGGCAATTTCTTGTAAGACCCGTTAACACGATATGTAAACGACATGAAAATAACGGGTTTCGGGTCAACACGATGACTAATCGGGTCGTTATCGGGTCACACAATAAGAACCCAATAATAACGGGTCATTAACATGTCTACACGAGAGTAACACACGGGTAACATATTTGGACACGATAAGAAGAAAAAAGATTTATGATTTTTATTTTTTAAACTACTAAAAAAAGTTACTATAAAATACAATAGATATAATGTATATGTATATATTGCTTATTAATTATTATTGTATTATTATTCTATATACATTTTGAAAACTTAAGTTTTATTTATTTATTTTTATAGTATATTATAGCCAAAGATTGAGATTAAAAAAATTATAAAAAACATTAAAAATAAAAATATCAAACATATTAAAAAAATTATAATAATTAATTTACAAGTGCGAAAAATATGCAAACACTCGTAAACGCATCTTCTACTCTTTGAGGATGGGTATATTATTGTTTGAATTTTTAAAACCATACAAACCCTCATGAATAGTATTTTTAAGGAAGTTCAAAATAAATAAAATTCATATTAATGTATTAGTATGAAAAATGTGAAAGCATATATAAATGCTCGTAATTGCATCCTCTACGCTTAGATGATGGTTACATTGTTGTTTATGACACACCTCGACCCGAAATGTCTATTAGGACTCTGAATCAAGCTGTGTTGGCCGACACTTGAAGGTGACGAAGCAATAAAGTGTGATAATGTGTAAATTATGAATAAATTTAAACCTAGAAGTGACTAAATACACGAGTGCGCGGTGAGTGGGTATGGACCCATACACGCGTGATACAGAGCATAAGTAGAGTACAGTAAAGTAAGATAATGATTATACCATCATAAGAAGCCACCTGTACTGGGAAGTGCCACGAATCCTCGTCGATACGGAAACTTTACTATAGAACGTGGAGTGGTGCAAAATAGAAAATGTGAGTGGGCAAAAACAAAGTTTTTCAAAAACCTTTCACTTATCAAAAGTAATAACCCCTCGCCGTAAAACCTATATAATTTTCCAGAAAATCATACTACGTATAAGGATTAAATCAATTGTATACTATCAGTAAATCCAGAAGTATACCATGATACAACATCTCATCAGTAATATAAATAATCAGGTACTTAATAATCCATGCTAACACGTAAGTTGGAGTCACCTATAGTGACCTGTACAACTCACCCATATCTCATCAATCAATGCTAGCATGTGAGTCGGAGTCACCTATAGTGACCTGTACGACTCACCCATATCTCATCAATCAATGCTAGCATGTAAGTCGGAGTCACCTATAGTGACCTGTACGACTCATCTATATCTCATCAATCAATGCTAGCACGTGAGTTGGAGTCACCTATAGTGACTACCTATACGACTCACCTATATCTCATCAATCAATGCTAGCACATAAGTCGGAGTCACCTATAGTGACCTATACGACTCACCCATATCTCATCAATCAATGCTAGCACGTGAGTCGGAGTCACCTATAGTGACTACCTATACGACTCACCCATATCTCATCAATTAATGCTAGCATGTGAGTCGGAGTCATCGATAGTGACATGTACAACTCACCCATATCTCATCAATCAATGCTATCACGTGAGTCGAAGTCACCTATAGTGACCTGTACGACTCACCCATATCTCATCAATCAATGCTAGCACGTGTGTGTCGGAGTCATCTATAGTGACCTGTACGACTCACCCATATCTCATCAATCAATGCTAGCACGTGAGTCGGAGTCACCTATAGTGACTTGTACGACTCACCCATATCTCAATCATTTCAAATAAAATGTAATCATAACCATGCATATCACATTTCACAACATATACTCACTTGAACTTACCTGTGCATCCTGCGTTCACCTTCTTACTTCAAAGCATTCATAATAATTATGCGCAGTAATATACCTATGGATATGCCATGATGCAATCCTAAACTTAACCGTATCGTAGTGCTTTCAAATATATATATATATATGTGTGTGTGTGTGTGTGTGTGTGTGTGTGTACATATAATGTGGCGTAAAATGCACAATCTATAACGTCCTACTCCTAAACTATTTATTTTCGGGAATAATTATCGGTGACAAGCCTAACTAAACACTAGCTTAACTAACTATCAATACTTACGATTCCTTACTTCAATTTCTTTATTCCTCACACACTGTTTTATGACCACATTTAACCAACAAATCATAAAGTTAAAACTCACATTTTCACCAATTCCTTCACATTGCTTAATTTCCCCAAACAAGGCTTTTGTCTCAATTATTGTATGGCTGCATATAATGTCTCATTAGACTGACTACGTACCCTAAACAAGGATCAAGCCATTCGTAGTTCACATATCCAAAATTCAAACCAAATTCGAATATATTCATTTAATCCAACATATACTACAATCACATTAATATTCAAACCACAACAATTAGGTCTCAAAGGCATAATTAGAATAACAAAATTCACATAAAAACACAATGGTTGCTCCCTGGCTGTGCGCCGCCATACCAACCACCGCGGGTGGCAGTCGGCTGCCCCGACTCGCCGGAAAACTCAACTATTTCTAAAATTTCTCAAAATTTACAAAAATGAAGATCTCAAAAAGTAAAGCAAACTTTATACCTACGGCCAAGGCCAATTTGACCAGAAAACACCTCAAACTAGCCACGAACTGTTGGAAACCCTTGTTTTTGGGTGTTATTGATTTGTCTCCAAAAGAACTCTGACGCCCCAACCAATGAATGGGATTTGTTCTAGACCTCAAGGGGAGTCTAATGGTGGTATTAATTGGATGGAATCATTTCAGAATTAGGGGAATCAAAGGCACGGGTTCATCAACCCCACAAGTGCAGTTTTCCCAAGATCAAGGCCAAATTTCATGATTTTCGGGGTGTAATAGGGAGAGGGAAAGTCATGGAGGGTTTTCCAAGTGGTAGTTTGAAGTGATTCGCCGGAGAAAGGGCTAAAACCCGTCGGAAATGGCAAGAAAACCTGACCGGGTCGAGTCGCCACTCGCGGGTCAAGGATCCCCCGTGCCCCCTTCTTTCCTTTTCTCTCCTTTCTTTTCTCTCCCATTCGTCCAATCCTCATCCCTTCTTCCTGATAAGGCAGCAACTCCCTCCACTTCTCTCCTCCAATCAATTAATAATAATAACAATAATAATAATATAGTGTAAGATAATTAAAATAGTAATTCATTCCAAATACTTTCGGGTTCGCAACTTAACAAAACTTTAACCGTAACCCCAATTTCACTTCTACTTACGCGTCCGTAAGATCGAACTCTATCCAAATATGTCTAGAAACATAACAAAATATATGAGAATTACATAAGTCCTCGAAAAATCACACTTTGCCCATAGGGCAATTCCGTAATTTCACGTATTAAAATTATAAAAACCATAATTTTTAGGGACGGGCTATCACAGAAAATGTGTATAAACTTAAACCTAAACGTGCCTAAATATAAGAGTGTGCTGTAAGCTAGAATGGATCCAAAGTGAGTGTACGGTGCGATGTGCACATACACGTGAAAGCCTAGCCTTAGCCCAAGTGAGTACTAACATCGGTACAACAAACAATGAGCAAATACCATAAATTTAGTCATGCCACAGTGATTCCATAACTCTGGTCAAAATTATATTATTCATGAACATAAATATAATTAAGGCGTCCCCTAATTGTAAGCTTACTTGAACATCTTGTAGGATTATTTCATATTTTCCCAACAATGCATTTATTACGAATGTTAATTTAATTATGGTAATCATATAGAAAATTCATTACTAGATGTATATATGGAAACTAAATAAATATATGTATATATCAAAGAAAAGATCCACTCACAATTCATGTCATCGAGTCGAACCCACCTCGTAGTAGCAAGAGTTCTTGCAATGCATTTTGCCTAGAAACGAAACCATTTATGGAAACACGTAACATACTAACGTATAAATACGTTTTCGTACAAAGTACAGGTAATAAAAAAAACTATTTTAAAACGATTGAATTTCAGAAAACGGACAGCGGATTCAAGTTCGACACGTCGAGAAACCTAAGGAAGGACCTCGGGTTCCTCCACGAGCCGACCACCCTCACGTGTCCACGGGCCTCCGAGTACGAACGTACTCGCCGTTTTCGCGACGCACAGATTCGGCCTAGTATTTGGGCCAAATTCCAGAGCTAATATCTAGCTCAATTCATCACCAAAATCAATGATTCAAATGCTACTTTGAAGTTAGGAATGTAGGGAACAAAACCATACCAAATTAAGGCCGAGTTAACGTCGGCGTTGGCAGGAAAGATGATCTGAAAGTGGCCAAAGGGTCACGGGTTCTTGCTGAAAATCTAGGGAATTTCTTCCCCCGTGTCAGTTTCATTATAAACCTTCACCAAAATGCCTAAGATGGGCCATAACTAGGTTCTGATTGATCTAAAATGAAGGTTAGAGAGAGTCCTGTAGCTTACCTATGTCAAAAACGATGAAACTCGCTGGAAAATCCCTTGAACAATGACGGTGCAACAATGCAGTTTCGTGTCCCATGGCTGGGTTGAGTTAGACGTCCATGAATATGGCTTTCTGGGTTTGAGGAACTGTAAATCTTGTCGGGGTGGTGAGGCTGATGGCAAGTGGTGTATGACCGCCAGTTCTCTGTGTTTACAGAGAAGGAAATGAGGGAGATGAGAGTGTTTCAAAGAAAGAAACTAAAAGAAAAAGAGGGAAAATAGAAGTAGTCTGGAAGGGTGGTGAGATTGCTCCTGACCCCTTGGCCTCTCTGTTTTCAGAGATGAATATGGCGATGAAGGGGAAAGTTGACTGAGATGAAGAGTTAGAGATGGTTAGGTGAGAGCGACGAGAGCTAAGAGGGAGAGGAGCGAAGAGAGAGATGTTAGGGATTGTGGGGAAAGGAACACACGGGAGAGGTTAAGAGTCAGTGTAGTCCCCACAAGCTTTAAAAATCTAATAAGAAAAAAATAAAATAAATTTGAATAAATAAATAAAATATAAAATAGTAATATTTACAAAAAATATTTTTCGAATTCGTAGTTCCGTAAAACCTTTATCGTAACTCCAATTTCGATTCCACTCGCGCCTACGCATTCATGCCATCGAGTACTTCGAGAATATGGTAAATTAATAGCCTATACGAGTCACGAAATGACGGTCAACAAAAGTCAACGCCTCACCTCTAGGGACATTTTCGTCAGTTCACACTTTAAAACTTATAAAATTGTAGAATTAGGAAGGGTTGTCACAATCTACCCATCGTAAAAAAATTTCGTCCCCGAAATTTGAAATCATTTGCTATACGTAATATATTCCAAAAGGTAGGAAGAAAGTATATAAAGGAAGGAATCAAGCTAGAGCGGTTTCATAAAAGAGAATGTCATTATGTCACGATCGGATTGCAATAATTCCTCTTTCATGCCTCCAAACTTAAACTTTCATTCTCCTTCAGTACAATACTATAATATACTGCTTTTATAAAAACATAAAGTCAAAAATATTTATATATGTATAATAATATCCCATCAAAATACATATATAATAACGTAAAGTTAAAGTAATTGTACTGAAATTAAAACTGAAAATAGAATATTTTTCACCAACGCACTCGTTGTGTCACATACTCCAAAGGTAAGTGTGCAGTATCCTTAGGTCAAGCCAAAACAATAAATAAATAACTAAAAATGCTAACGTAAAAAGACCTACTTGTCCACTTGCTTAATGAACTCAACGAATAAGTTATTAGTATTACGGTCTGTAGCCCACAATAACGACGACTCACTGTTGTCTTGATAAGCAAGTAACAAATTCCTGAAGGTGCAATATTACCATTATGCCCCCTATTGGGAAATACACATACAACGTCTTATCAAAGCCTCGATCATGCTCACGAACTACCCTCTCGGGCAACATCGTCAATATTATTAATTTTCTATATCGTAATCTCGATCATTCAAATACATGTTCGCAGTACTCACCTATCAATCATGTATTGTGCATAAAGTCTCCATACAACGTTTCAAACAGTGCCATACCCAAAATTGAAAATTGTAGCCGTAGTTACACACAACTCTAACAGGGATAGGTGTCAGTCATAAACATTCTAAGACAGTAGAATGAATAAAAGCAAATGTATACTAAGGTCTGAGTAGTTCGTTGAGACTAACCATTAGTCTAAGGATTCGTTGAGACTAACCATTAGTCTAAGGATGAAGTGTGGTACTGGATAACAACTTTGTACTCATAGCCTTCAAGAAGACTTCCCAAGGCTTAGAAGTGAAACACGCATCACGATGGTAACAATGGTTAACACCAGTGCGAGTTTACAGTTCTTCTACAAGGCTTGCTCCTAAGTTTCCAAGATTTAGTTTCTTCGGCTCAAGTATTCACTGTTAATCAGTCTATCAGTCGTGTCGCTAATTAACGCATATATGATACTTTTGATATTTTTGATATTATTCATTATCCTGAAATTATGAATCGGCGTTCTGGCATAAAGGTATCACTCCCAGATACTAATACATGTGTCCGGTATCAAAAATCATACCGTCTAAACATTGGTTGACAAGTCTTAGATATCGGACAGTATCGTCAATTAGCAGCGCTGCAATAGTCTGATTACAAATTAGAGCCTGCTCAGGTGATTAGTTTTGAATGAATGGTAAGGAATTGATCCTATGAGTTAGTTTTATTGATTCTAGGGAAAATACTTGCTAAATGGGGATTTCTACTAACTGTAGGTATAAACTCAAACTATCATGCCTATACTCATCGAAATGACGAGTACAACATCGAATGAATTATGGGAACTAGTATTGGTTGAGACGCCTTAAGGTCGGAAAAGAAATTGCTAATCACTTACTTCAGAACGTGTCTAAAAAGATTCGATCTTCCTCTAAAAGATCCAGAATTATAACTAGTGCGTTTGAGAAGATTAGTGTTATCGGGAGCCAAAAGTGGTTGTTCCCCCAAATGTTCTTCTGTCAAGTGCTACCACTTTAGCACTAGGTTGTCGCTCAAAACATTTCTAGAATGTCGACGAAAGTAAACATCAAAGGAATTCTAATATGTGGTATTCTAATAGATACTGCCAAGGAATCAAAACTGTTTCTAATTTCCAATCTCGAAAGGTTTGGTAATGATGGCGTGAGAATAATGGTGGGATTGAGTGGTAAGTCTCTGGTGATACAAAATATCGATACATTAGCCCTGCTTTAGGGTCATCAACTTGTCTCTATTTGGGATTTTGCCTTGGTAGAGAGGTTCTTCGTTTAAATCTAGAGGCGTTCACCAAAATTACATTCTAGAATGTTGATAAGTTGTTTAAGTCACTCAAAACTTAGAAAAACTTAACACATTTTTCGTGCTCGACGAGGTGGCAAGATTCGTAAATTAGGCTCAAGAGCTGAGAATGCTTACATCACGTGTGTGATGAACGCAATACTGCCCAAACTTATGCTCTGATACCAAATTGACACACCCTGATCCCGGAATGTCCACTACAACTCCAAATCCAGCTGTGCTGGGCAACACCTGGAAGGTGACGAAGTCATAAAGTGTAGTGATGTGGATAAACATAAACCTAAAAGTGCCTAAATATAAGAGTGCACTGTGAGCGGGAATAAACCCATTTCACACGTGATGTCAGAGCATAAGTAAAGTACAGTAAGGTAAGATGAGAATCGTACCATTGAAGGTAACCATCTATACCATGATTGGCCAAGAATGCTCGTCGACACGAAAGCTCAGCCACTAAAACCTAGAGGGGCGAAAAATAAGGGTGAGTGGGCCTGAAAATAAAGCTTTGTGAAAATCTTTTTGAAAACATTATAACCCCTTACCATAAAACAAGTATAGTTTCCAAAATATACATACTACATATAGTATGAAAATACTTACCAGAGTCAGTAGTATCTCAAGAATGCAATAAGTCATACACGTTCGTAAGTAAACACATGACGTCCGTAAGCGCATAATCTCGCATAAGCAAACATATCATAATGAATGTTCATCGACACATGCTGACACACGAGTTCATGCAAAGATATTTTGACATGAACATGACTGGGTGTAACAATGACATACGCTCTAGTACTACCAACACACCTCGACCGAAATCAAGGCGTGCTAGCCATCACGTGAGGGTGACGTTGCCATGTGCACAGTGCGGAAGCAAAAGATAAATAATAAAAGTACGAATAAATAAAAACCAAACTACTAAATAAACTAGTTAAGGTAACACACTAATGTAAGACTAAGTGTGATAAACATATTCAGAGCACAAAAAACCTAAGTTCAGTCCAGAAGAAGAATACTAATTACACAACACCCAATGGTGATCCTACATTTGTGATGTTCTGTCAAAACCACCGTCAAGTCCTCGTGAACCACCAAAGCTACTTCTAACTAGAACCTGGAAGGGCGTAAAACAGAAAGTGTGAGTAGGTAAAAACAAAGCTTTTCAAAATCATTTCATTATCAAAAGTTCTAACCCCTCGCCATAAAACCTGTATAGTTTCCCAGAAAATAGAATATACACATATATCGAAAACATGTTAAAAAATATGTCATGTTAAATGCCTCCACATAAAATGTAAGTAACCCAAGTAATGTCAATCAATGCAAGTAACATGTCAGCTGGAGTCACCTAACGTGACCTATACGGCTGAATCTAGAGCTCAAATGCCAACTCACTAACTATACCTGCACACGAGTCGGAACCACCTAAAGTGGTTTGTACGATAGAACTGGGTGTAAATAAATACGCTCAAGTACTACGATCACATGAAGACTGGGCGAATAATCGCGGGTCACCTACAAGTTGGAACCACCTATAGTGGTCTGTACGACAGGACTGTGCACCTAACTTGGATCCAAGATGAGCGTGTGGTGCAAGAGGTGAACATCATGTGAAGGACTGTACCCTACTCTGGGCGGGAGCACTAACACCGGGGGTGCAGGTTATGAGCTCTCTATGTATCTCACATAACCACTAATTCACAATCATAAACCATAAACTTACCTGGCACTTACTTGTGCGTCCACAGCACTAAACATACATATATGCAACTACTAATGCATAAATAAATAGGCAAACGCTATGCATGGCATTTAAAACATATAAACATTCCATATCATTTTCTAGGAAAAACCACAAGTATATAGGTATATACAGAAAACCAAAACCCCATTCACTGATATGTGGAAGGATCGTAACCCCTTGTCTCGAGTGACTGCACTCGTCCTCAGGATAGGTCTCACCTATATGCGAAACAACTATAAAAATGTCAATTTAAAGCACATAACCAAAACTAGGTAATAGCTTCTCATACAATGCTCAAACGAGATGTATGAATACATCAACGTGATTTACTCAACCTCACGAACATCACCATATTTTTAAAATAATTTTCCGACCACCCACGCGCCGGCCAAGGCACGGCTAGACATGCCTGGCACACGTGTGGTAACCCTAACGGCGTTAGGGAATATTCCGTCTAAAAAATAGAATATACCGTTAAAACTAACCTGACGTCGTTAACTGTCGCTATGAATATTTCGCTAATCTTAACGGAATATTCCCCTTTCTTCTTCGGCTAATCGCCGGACTTCGTCGTCGTCGTCGGAAACTGGGAAAAAACTTCCAGTTGTTAAATCTCACTCCTTTCTCAACCAAAATTCATGAATTTTGTATGAAAATGAAGCTTACGAAGAGTAGAACAAAACCTTACCACTATGGGGACCCAAAACCAACGGAATCTCGCCGAAAAAACCCCATGATATTCCAACCAAACCTGCAACTCACTGAAACTGGGCTTCCCGACGTCCAAAACACTTCAACTTTCTTCCCCGAGCTTCGTGAGAGTGTTCTAAAACTCATTATGACCTTAAAAACTCCTAAAAACTTCACAATCATGTGTGCATGAATAGTGCATGAAATTTAGGGTTAGGGTTCTCGAGGTTTTCGAAGGTTTCAAGTCTCACAAATGGTATAAATGAATTCAAGAACTTGCAAGGAGTTCGAATCTTACCTTCTAGACGTCGATCTGTGTGTGAAAGGTTGGTTTTGAAGTTCGTCCGTACACTTGAGAAGGAGAGAGAGAGAGAGAGAGAGAGAATGTTCGAGACAGAGGGTGGTACACGGGAGAGGATGATGGGGATAAGGGTGTGTGTGTGGTCTAGATGCAACGAGCCAAACAATAATATAACCACCCCAAAATGACAAATAACTACCAAGGGCAAAATCGTCATTTCACACCTACGGTACGAAAAATTCGGGACAGGCTTGTCACAACTATAATTACGTGAAAACTGGCATTGGTGCAGCACATACAAGTCCTAATTGCTTATAGCAATCTGGGACGGGACTGACACCTACAATGGATCCAAAGTGAGCATACAATGCAATGTGCACATATACATGAAAGTCTGGCCCTGGCCCAGGCGAGTACTAACACCGATGCAGTAAACGATGAGCAAACAACATAAATGTAGTCATGCCACAGTGATTCGATAACTCTAGTCAATATTACATTATTTATGAACATAAATATAATTAAGGCATCCCCTAATTAACTAGACCTTTTATGTGCTTAGGGGCAATTATTGTGCGTTTCAGTCTTCGCTAGTTTGCATGGCTCATCAATGGCAAAGTATCTGTGAGTGGACCCCTTCGAAAAATGCATGTTTTAATAGTAGAAATGCATACATGAAAAACATGATTTAATGATTACGTTTTATGAGATAACATGCTTATTTATAGAACCCGTGTTCTTTATAGAATATTTGATGGATGACGATATAATATTTAGAACATGTTTCGAACACCTCTTTATAGTATAGATGATGGATGACTTTATACGATGAAGTTGCTTTTCAAATATATATATATGTTCAATGGTTTTGTACTTACCAATGGTTCCTATTCCGCTACGGGGTGAGGGATAGATTCCGTCCTGGGCGACGGTTATGGTGTTAGCATAAGGCCTGAAGATGGTTTTCCTCTGGCTATTAGCACAGGGACGGGGAGCTGGCATGAGGTTTGGGGTTGATTTTCCTCTGGCAATTGGCATAAAGACGGGGAGTTGGCATGGGGCCTAGAGGGATATTGGACATTCACTAGTGATTAGGATATATACAGATATGTTTTGAGACATTTCACGGCATGCTAGGTTTCGGAAAACCTATTTTATTTATCATGCTATATGTGTTTCCATAAAACCTGGGGGTTAGTATGTTGATAAATGTTTTATTATACCTACTTGGTCCACTCATGTTTGTTTTGCGCCCCCTTCAAGACTTAGAATCGAGGCATATAATCCTGGCGTCAAGACACTTCCGCATCGGTATCTTCGAGTCCTCTCGGTGTAGGACCCATTCCTTTGTTCACTCAATTTTATATTGTTCCTTTTAGTATTCTAGATTAGGTATGTGCTCTGAACACGTTCCTTAAATACATATTCATTATATTTAAATTTATAAGTCTTATTTATTCCTTGTTCTCAGCATTTGCATTTAATAAATGGCTTTCGTCACACTCGGGTATCGGCTAGCACATGCCTATCCTGGTGTTCGGAGAATATCGGGATCAGGGCGTGTTAGATTGGTATCAGAGCTTAGTTTGTTCAGAGCATACTTAGGATTCTCTTCTACTCTCGTAATGTGTCGATCATGACATCATTTGGATTTCACAACTTCTGGATTTGCTGTTTTTTCAGCACAGTTGTGCAATCTTCATCACGTTATGAATTGTCTCATCCTATTGAAGAAGAAGAAATTTGTGTCGGGATTGTGCCTCATCGGTGACGTGTTTGATTTGTTGGACGACGTTCAACATCAAACTGATACTCTGCAACATGCATTCACTAGAAATTGTGGACGGAGTTGAACCTACATAGAAGTTTTGGGAAATGGAAAAATTTTAGCGGTACGAGTTGAATAAGACCAATTGGAAATTCGAAACGATGATATCACTCTGCAACATGCGTTCCCTAGGAATGGCGGGCAAAGTCATATCTATTTGGAAACTACTCGAAACATTCGAAGTGCGTGGGGAACGCAAGTAGGCGCCAGTTGTTACGAAGTTTAGTATGTGGTAGTTGGTGGGTGCAAATCAATGTTCTCGGACTCGTTTCCACTGAAGAAATTCATATGTATCTTTAGAATCAGTCTTCGGCGATTGTTCTATCTTCAACCTTCTTGCTTACTCCAACAATGAAGTCAAGTTCCCTAACCATTGACTGTCAGATTCACATCAAATTCTTTAAGCATTGACTTCATTTAGTTTATATACTTTTCTTGGGAAACTCTACAGTAGCAGACGTTATTCCCATCAATTTCCAAAAAAAGTTGCGATTCTTGTTGTTGTCGTAGTTGGATTTAGATGATGAAGATCAAATCTTGTTTGGATAAATAGACTCCTTGAACTTCATATGGGTCTAGTACTCGGTGGCAAATCCTAGCTCCTTGTCCACATACTTTTCGTTAGAGGGGAACTTAGCCTTTTGCTTGTAGCCCAACTGACCAGTACTCTTGTCCACTAATTGTTCAACCTTGTAATTTTCAGTGTAATGGCTTGATATTCCACCATGTAAGCTTACCTGAGCATGCCGTATGATTATTTCATACTTTCCCAACAATGAGGCATTTCTTACAAACGTTAATTTAATTATGGCAATCACATAGAGAATTCATTACTCGATGGATATATGGAAACTAAATAAATATATGTATATATCAAAGAAAGACCCACTCACTATTCATGTCATCGAGTCGAACCCACCTCGTAGTATCGAGAATCCTTGTGATGCATTTCGCCTAGAAACGAAACCTTTTATGTAAATACGTAACATATTAACATATAAATACGTTTTCATAAAAAGTATGGCTAATAAAGGAATTATTTTAAATCAATCGAATCTCGGAAAATGAACAGGGGATTCGGGTTCAGCATGTCGAGAAACCTAAGAAAGGGACCTCAGGTTCCTCCACGCGCCGCCGCACGTGCCGACCACCCTCATGCGTCCACGAGTGCCCATGCCCCTACGAGTAACGTACTCACCATCTTCGAGAAGCATAGGCTCGGCCTATTTTTTGGGCCAATTTGCAGAGCTAATATCTAGCTCAATTCACCACCAAAATCAATGACTCAAATTCCATTCTAAATTTAGGAATGTAGGGAACAAAACCATACCAAAGTGAGGCCGAGTTATCGTCGGCGTTGGCCGGAAAGATGATTTGAAAGTGGCTTGGTCACGGGTTCTTGCTGAATATCTAAGGAATTTCTTCCCCCGTGTCAGTTTTGTTAAAACCTTAACCAAAACGCCTGAGATGGGCCATAACTAGGTTTTGATCGATCTAAAATGAAGGTTAGAGAGAGTCCCGTGGCTTACCTATGTTAGAAACGGCGACTCTCTGGAAAATCCCTTGAACAATGACGGTGCAACAGTTCAGTGTCGTGCCCCATGACTGGGTTGAGTTAGACGTCCATGAATATGGCTTTCTGGGTTTGAGGATCTGTAAATCTTGTCGGGTGGTGTATGACTGCCGATTCTCTGTGTTTACAGAGAAGGAAATGAGGGTGATGAGAATTTTTCAAAGAAAGAAACTAAGGGAAAAAGAGGGAAAATAGAAGTAGAGGTGGTGGTCTAGAAGGGTGGTGAGATTGTTCTTGACCTTTTGGCCTCTCTGTTTTCAGAGATGAATATGGCGATGAGGAGGAAAGTTGACAGAGATGAGGAAGTTAGAGAGAGTTAGGTGAAAGAGATGAGAGATAAGAGGGAGAAGAGTGAAGAGAGAGAGGTACAGGATTGTGGGGGAAAGGAACACACGGGAGAGTTTGGGAGTCAGTGTGGGCTCCACAAGCATTAAAAATCTAATAAGAAAATAATAAAATAAATATATAATAATATAAATTTGAATAAATAAATAAAATATAAAATGATAATATTTACAAGAAGTATTTTTTAGATTCATAATTTTGTAAAACCTTCATCGTAACTTCAATTTTGATTCTGCTTGCGCCTACGCATTTGTGTCGTTGAGTATTTTAAGAATATGGTAAATTATAGCCCATACGCCTCACAAAAAGACGGTCAACGAAAGTCAATGCCCTCACCTCTAGGGGCATTTTAGTCAATTCACACTTTAAAATTTATAAAATCGTAGAATTAGTGATGGATTGTCATAGTTTAGATTTTTAAAACCCTCCATATCTCATGAATAGTGCTTTTTATTTGAGTGCAAAATTAATAAAATTAATAATAATTATTGTAGAAGTGTGAAAAATGTGAAAAAAATATATATAATCACTCATAATGACAAACTTTACAACTTTGTGAAGGGGTCAACTCCGAAATTTAGTATGTAATACTAATTTAGTATTATGTTTATCATTTTCATTATTTATTGATTTAAACTATATTTTTCGTAACAGGTAACGGGTCGGGTCATATTATTAGATAATATTAATGGGTCGATTTCGAGTCAGGTCATATTACCCATTTACTTTAATAGGAATTACACGACACAACCCGTTAAGCTATCGAGTATAATACGAAAATGACACAAAAACTAGAAACATGACATGAATGTCGCTTTTTGTGAGGATCCAAGATCCGTGAATCGTGTCCGTTCATCGTAAATCGTGTGATCAGAAATTATTTTAAATATTTTTATTTAAAATTAAACACAAACAGTACCTAACAAAATTGATCGCACGATATACAATAAACAAACATAATTCACGGATCCTCCGGATTCTCACCAAAAGGATTCGGAGAGGATCTGTTTGGGAGAGGCAAGAGTGAATGGGGAATTGGGAATTGGGAATTATTAATTACCCACTGCAGGGTCTGCAAAGAAATTTTGATTGGGATTATTAAAAGAGAGGGTCACGTGCTTTTTTAAAGATGTCATGTGTATAACCCAAGTCATATAATAGGAAAACAAACTTCTTCTTCGTTATCTATCTGCAATTTCTGGGTGGCCTCATTACCGGCTCAAAGTCCATCAATCACTGCTTTGGCAACTCAAATCCATCACTCTTTGCTGCAACGGTGCCAAGTTCATCACACTTTGCACAGCCTACAACGTTTGTATCACTACTAGAAAATGTGTTATAGGGCACCGATTTGAGGGCATCATTCTCTATCAGTGACTTTGTAAATGTATGTGTCACTATTGTTTGAATTTGGTGCCTTAAACCTTTTCAACACCATTCATTGGTGTCAACTGTAAAAATTTTGATACCAAAGTCATATTGTTTTGTTTTTTAACTTAGGATTCAGTTTTGCTCTCCTATTTTTTGTCAAAAATAGTTTTATATTCATTTAATAGTATTATTCCATCTATATTTTCACATCTATATAAAGTATAAGGCCAAATTGGATAAATGATATCTGCGGTCATAAGGTATTCAGAAAATAGCTCCTATGCTAAAAAAAACTCGGATTTAAACCCCTATAGTGTACTCCGTTAGCAAATTTAGTCCAAAAGTGATTTTTTCGTTAACTATCTATTAATACGTAGATAAAATTGTACTTTGACATGTGCCCTCTTATTTGACACCCAGCTGTCGGATTCATCAGCCTTCGGCTGCGACCCACCCAAAAAAACTACCTCCTCCTCCTCGCTCCCTCCTCTCAAAGGAATTTCCCAGCATCAATTTCTTCGCAGTGCCCTAATCATCAACCTCATCCTCCCTTGAAGGTTCATCTCGATTCGATTCCTTCCCAAACCCACCTTCCTTCCTCTATCTCTCGTCGTGAGTCGGCTCCTTGAATTTTCCTTGCGTGTTCAGGAAACTGAGATCAAGACTCGTAATTGTCAGGTTTTCTCACACAAATTCTCGAGAACCAAATAGACTGCAAGGAAAATTCAAGGAGCCGACTCGCAACGAGAGAGAGAGAGGAAGGAAGGTGGGTTTGGGTAGGAAAATTCAAGCAAAATTATTTATCGATACTTAGTAAATTGAGCACAAAGGTGATGGATCACTTGAAGAAGGCAGGCATTGAATTGTTTCCATATGACTCCATTCTTTCTGAAGTAGAAAAGTGACGTCTCTGATTTGTAGGCTGTGCTAGTCAAGCTAGTTGTGATATTGTTCTATTTGAAATTTGTATTATGTTACCATCTCAGTCTTCTCAAACCTACTTTCCATTTTCAGTCTGGCAACAAAATAGGCTAAAGTTTGGATGGATGTATCTTCTCTTAATGCTGTTATTGTCAACACCTTTAACTCTGCTTGTGAAAGATATTATGAAAGCCTTGAAAGTAAAAGAAAAAGTAAGAGTGACAACTCAAATGGTTGGTCTGGAGCAGCGACTGGAGTTTACAGGGTATCCCCTGTATCGTTGGCAAAGGCAGTTGAAAATGATCCTGAATTGGAAGACATGCAGAGCTGTCATTTAAGGTGACTTTTTCTTCCCTCTGAACTTGACTTTGTGTTGATAATCATATTCAACTGCTTTGCATATCATGGTTTGGTTCCCTTCCTTTTTCATGTGCAGAGATGCTACTGGTCTAGTGCAGTTTTGGGTTTAGATGGAGGAGAAAATTAATGAGAACTTGAAATTGACTGAGGTAGAGGTTGCATAAAAACTCCTTGAATTTCGTTCGGTGTAGTTCGGAATTTCGTTTGGCACAGTCTGGTGCCCATTCTCTATAATACACCAATGAAAATGATGTCATTTAGCCAAAATTCTAGTAGTGTATCCTATTCTTCACCATATACACAAAAGGTTGAGTGGTCCTTGAAGGTCCTCACAACCATGCTTCCAAAGGGTCCCAGGACCACCTGGGTCTCTGAATGGATGTGCCACTGCTGATAGACATTGTGATATATTAGCTGTGACTTGTGATAAATGCATTATGAATATTTGTGATAGCTAATGAACGTTAATGAAAATAACACTTGAATCACTTAATGAATCTTGAAACTACAATATACTTAAAAAAGCGCAAAATGTATAGAATAACGAGTCATAAATATCTAAGAAGGCCGATTTCAACCTAATGATGCTTTGGTACCTTGTAAGCCGCCTTTACGTACTCCTTCTCCTTTTAATCACCGCCATCTTTGACGATGTCATTCACGTGCGAGGGAAACACTCAGTCCCAATCATATCCTTTCCATGGAGGCACGAGAAAAATTTCTCAAACCCATCATAGAAAGTGGAGTCACACTCTTGTTGGAGATGCTTCGTCACCCATAATTTGATTAACCTACGACATACAACTTTCTCCTCTTTTAGAACTAGTTCATCGTACTTATGTTTTCGATTATATATTTTGCGTTTGTACATGGCCGATTTGTACAATGCCTCGTTCAACTTTTGTTGTAATGTAAACAAGATGGACTCAGGTTCATCACTCCTAGTATCACACATGACATCTATGGTTTCCATGGTTATGGACGAAGTAAGTGTTTGTTTCTCAGTTGTCCTTGGCTTCCATTTATAGGAGAACAATTTAGATGTCATTAAATGCCACGCCAACAAAAACTGGATGGAATTGACGGTCTATTGTAGGTATATGATGACTTGTAAATAGTTGTGCAAAACTGTCTGATATTTCCAGTTCGTATTCAGCCATGTTAATAGGCTTGACAATTGACGATTTAGCATGTGTGTACGGTTATGATCATTTATGAAAAGTTATGTTTTCTCTGTTGCAGTCTTGTTAGTCTGGTCCTTCTAGTAGCACACAATAAATTTTGATAGTGAGAAGTGAAACAATACACTGGTACACACAAACATATCACCACTCCCACATCTAATTTTAAAGACATTCTCCAAATTCAACTTTAAAGACATTCTATGAACATTTGAGGACCCAAAATCATGTACTTATCCCACTCCCACATCCAATCTTAAGGATGTTCTGCAAACATTTGAGAACCAAAAAAACATGTAGTCATGCCACTCCCACATCCAATTTTAAAGACATCATACAAAAATTTGTGAACCAAAAAAACATATACTCATCACACACCCCACGTAGTTATTTGGTGAAGCATTACCAAATGCAAGGACCTCTTGTACGGTTACATCATGAATGGCTTCATCATTGGGCAGCACAAGTTGTGCATAAAACTTAAAAGAATTAACTCTTTCATGCACATCAAATTGCTCTTTCTCAATTCCACTTCCTCATTACTGTGGATGCAGTCCCTGGATTTACCTATTGGTTCACTTGCATTCAAGTATTTCATGCGGAGGACTTTGACAAGATTCCCCGTTACCTTGGTTTTTAATTCTAAGTTTACCTTTTCAAAAGTACTCAACTTGCCACAAATACATTCGATTTCCTCAATCAACTCAATGTGTCTACTCTTCCAAAACAAAAGAGACTGTGTTGAGGTATGTATACCTCAAAATAGACGCTTGGAATGACGCCTAGCATAACATCTATTAGACTATGACCGCTTGTTGCCAGACTTTGATTCTTTGGCAGGGGGTGTAGACAAGGTGATTGTATGCTGAGATTTGGAATGGGTGTAGGACATATTTGGGAGTGGAAGTATTAAGGATGAGTTGACTAGTTTTGGGCGGTGGGATATTAAAGATGATTGGAAGCAAGTTATGGGTGTCGGTGTATTTAAGGGGATTTTGCAAGGAGTTTTGGGTGTTGGTGTATTCAAGAGAACTGGAGGAGGCGTTTTGGGTGTTGTTGCCATGAATGAGTGAAGTTAATGATTTATGAAAGATGTAAGGAGCAAAAGGGATTAAAGAGAATTAGAGTTAATGAAATTTGTTGAATGGAAGAAGGGGAATTTCCTTTTTGCTGTCTTCTGCAAATATAACGGATTGGGAAGGAAAATCTCCCCCAATTTTTCCATTTCCCCCTAATTGCCGCCTGATTTGGACGTGTGGTTGCCTCAAATTATGCTACATGTAAATTAATTTGTAAAAACAAATATTTAAACAAAAATTAAGAATAAAAAACATATAAATGTAAAAAAAAAAAATTGAAAAAAAATTATAAGGATGCTTGGGATGACATTCCCTACGATATGATCAGGTCATATGGCAATATGAATTTTTGGAACCATTGAAACGATCATGAATAGTGCTTTTACTAAGATTGCTTAAAAAACAAGTAATTATTTTATAAATGAAAAAAAAAAGTGAAAAAGTAGTAGAAACGCTCGTGTTGACAAGGATTACAACTTTCGTGAAGAAGTAAAATCTAAAAGCTTAACCCATAAGGCAGAAAACGTAGTGACAAACAGTAACTGTCAGATTCTCGTTTACGCTTTGAGTGGTCATCACCATTACTTCTTTTCGGTATTTCTTTTTTCAAAGAATCATTTTCAGTGGAATGCAAAAGATGACTAGTTGGATCGTTGACATCACGTTCGAAAATATAAGGTTTGCTCAAATATTGCTCGTTGTTTGTTAAGTTTCTAAAATGTATAGAACATAGAGCTACATAGAATGTGTTGCATTCCGAAAGGATATGAAGTTATATACCTGGACACTCACAAAGGATACAAGGTCATCTGATTTAACAGGAAAAAAAAAAAAAAAAAAGGACCTTTTATTCCATTAAGCAACCAAACCAAATGCAAGTATAAAAACATGTGGAAACTACAACTTACTAGAGTAAATGTGCATATTGTAACATAATTTCTATATTACATGGATGAACATATGAAAACATTCGGAATAGTATGTTCATAGATAGCTAGAGCATCCGCATCAAAATTTGATTCTCGGTAAATATGTCTCCTTGAACATTGAATTCTTTGAGAAGGGATCAAACATATATCATGATAGAAGAAATTCTCCACAGTTTGATGCGAGCCTTTAATCATATCAATAAAAAGTCCAGAATATCTTTCAACAAAAATATTATTTAATCGAAGCCGTTTAGTGCACATAAGACCAAACTTTAATCACATAGGCTCAGGTTTAAGAACTGAAGAAAAACCTATAGGAATAGCTCCTGCAATTTTAACAACACTGTTGGAAACATTGATAACAAATCCAGCAGCTGCGAGACTAGAATGTTTAACAGATCCATCAAAATTCAAGTTCCAACACCCATCCATTGATTCCTAATTGATGTTAAGTTCAGCAATTGTTTTTACCTGAGTTCGGCAAATTAGCTTTGTCAACTAGGGGAAGGGATAAATAGATATTCAGCTTACAATAAAAGCTTTAAGTCAGATGTTCAGGACAATACATATGTAAATTATAAGAACAAGTCTCAATTTATTTACACTTTGAATACGCAAGCCCCAAAAACCTAAAAGTGTTTGGAAAACAAAAACAAAGCTTGATATGTGCATTCATCGAGCACTTTTACCAATTCCTTCGAACTCTCAAATATCTCCATTGGTAGTGTAATATAAATACCAGCAATATGAGATTTAGCATCTGGATCCTTTATGTTGCTAGGAGTACGTCTAGGACTTGGTTGATCAAGTTCTTGAACAATCTTCGTGAGATCGCTTTAATACTTACCAACATGAGCTCCATTCTGCTTCATGGTGACAGACCGTTTATGAAGATCATAATCTTGTTTATTTATTAATTCAAATTGCACCATTACATTCTGCTCATAATGCGACATAAAACATAAAAAAAAAAATAAAAAAATAAACCAGAAACACAGTTGATTCTTCAGAAAAGAAGGGGAAAAAAAACCCCGAAAAATGAGACAGGTTGAATGCGAACCCAATTTCCATTCGATCTCCCCAGGAGCATCAGTTCAACCATGCATCGATGCAAAATCTACAAGGTAGACTTCAATGTGTTTCCAATATCAATGACAAATCGACATCTGCTTTAAGAAGGCGCTCCATGGCAATGTTCACATAATCGATTGGGATAACCTCAATATCAGCTGTTATGTTATTCTTGGCTGCGAAATCAATCATCTCTTGCTTCTCCTTCATGCCCCCAATGCCACTCCCAGCTACTATCTTCCTTCCTGAAATTGCAAAATGTACTCTTGTAAATAAGTAGCCACCGAAGACATTATACAGTTTACAAAGTAAACACTTCATACTACAAATCCTCCATCCCTCGGTGGAAATATATCGTCGTATAGAGGAAACAAAAAGTAACATGTCATTGCATTATTTTATATGCATGCTTACCCGAGAGCAACAGAATAACTGGAAGCTCAAGAGGCTTCTCTGGTGCTCCAACCATCACTAGCTTTCCGTGAGACTTCAACAAACCAATCAAAGGTAATAGAGGGTGGACTGCAGAAACCGTGTCAATGATACCATCCAATGTGCCCATTTCAGCCTAAAAAATCCACACACATACACACACCAAAAAAATAAAAAATAAAAAAAAAGGTCAGTCACTCCTACACACTTCAAATCAACTTGAATTACTACACAAACTTGTTTAAATTAACAATCATCTTACCTGCATCTGATCTTCATCGCGGCTGACCAAAAACGAATCAGCACAGAGATGTTCAATTGCTTCATCCTTCTTATTAGGGGAGGTACTGATGAAAGTAACCTTAACCCCCATAGCCTTAGCAAACTTAACAGCCACATGGCCTAGACCGCCTAAACCCACCACACCCACATGGACACCGGGTTTGTCAAGTCCAAAATATCTCAAAGGGCTGTAAGTTGTAATCCCAGCACATAGGAGAGGAGCCGCTCCATCAAGGGGAAGGTTGTCTGGGATATGGACTACAAAGTGCTCGTTGGCCACCATGATGTCAGATTAACCTCCATATGTGGTGGTTCCATCGTAGTACTTGGCACCATAAGTGAGTATCACTTTGGGGCAGTAATTTTCATGATGGTTGGAACAATTTTCACAAGATGTACATGATCCCACCATGCATCCAACACCTACCTTGTCTCCGACATTGAATTTTTGTACTCAGCTCCCTACCTCTGTCACTACACCAACAATTTCATGTCGGCATTGTCCAGTTCACATTCCATTAGTTTTGGATACCAAATCCAAATTCAGATACTTACATATGTGTTCATTCAACAATGTACTATTTGGCATCAGTACTTGTAGCATTTAAAATGAAAGTTTAGTATGTACCCGGGAACCAATGGATTGGTAGAAATTCCCCATTCGTTCTTGGCCATGTGGAGGTCCGAATGACATATCACACAGTATAACACCTGAATATTACATCTTTGTCGGCCGTTTCCCTGCAATCAAAAGAACGAAATTTTCAGAGAACGTATAAAAAGATTGATTAAACAAGAACTTGATGATGAAGTTTGTATTAATACTGACCTTCTTGAGAATTTGAAGGGAGAGAAAACGCCAGATGAATCCCTGGCAGCCCAACCAAAGGCTTTCTTGGGGTGTTCTTGTTCTTTAGACATCACCATTTTTCCCTTGATTAATTAGTACGAGAGCTTTGGCTAGTAGAACGACTGAGAGAGAGAGAGAGAGAGAGAGAGAGAGTAGATGCTAAGTTTGGGAGTGGTCGGGTGCTATTTATATGTATATGGAGTGTGGCTGGGATGACGTATTGGGTGAGCGAAATCAAAAGTGAAAACGGGGTCTTCTAAATATTCCATTTCTCCTCTGAACTCTCCTAATGGTTTACTGACGTCATCCCATTGCAAAATTGCGTAATGGCTTGCCCTATACCGATCTCCCTTTAAAGTTTGCTTGATCCTTACTCATTTTGCTCTATTACTGACCAAAATAACGAATCATTTTGTTATATATTAAAGTCATCATACAAAACCTCTAAGGGGTTGGTATAGTAAAAAGCGAGTAAATTTTTGAAATTCTCAGTATGAGTTCAAGTTCCACGAAATTGTCTAGGTTCATCGACTATGCTTTAACGCATCGTTCGACTTTAGAAGTAAAAATACGTTGTAACCTTATGTGATACCGAAAATACATAAAAAAAAAAAAAAAAGAAATCAATGCATTATCAATGGACAGTGAGACCTTCTTTATTAAAAGAATAATAATAAAAAAATAAATTTAAAAAAAAGTCATCATGCAAATAGCCTATACTTCCACAATAGTATGTTGAGGAATGTGGGACTCCTGGTGGCAGCGTCGTACATACTCCATTTGCTCTTAATTTGCTGCTTTTAGGTGTACTTATTAATTTGGATCTTTACCAAATAATTTCTAGCTAAATTATTCTATTCCCTCAAGGAAATATTAAAAAGTGAACCAATGATTACTACTACAAGTGGCTACTTGGCATTTTTTATTCTTGTTGGAGAGTGAAGACCATTTAACAAATCACGCCACACCCTATATGTTGGAGAACAATTTATATATAGAACAGATTCAAAGTCATGTGACGTTCAAATTTAATAATATATTTTATGTAGAGAAAAATCTGCACTTGAAAATATATTACAGGATAGGGGATGTTACATGATGGTAAACCCGTTCTATGTTAGTCTTTCTCCACATATCACTTTTCTGCAATTGCAGAAAGCAATCATGTCTATATACTAAGTGCAGGTTCCATCTCACACCCACCAATTCTCCTTCGCTAACCCACTAACATTATCACTTTGCTAAAAAATCATACCATAACTTTTATTTTTTCCAATGATTTTTATTAGAAATGATATTTTACACTAATCTACACTAAGGGAAGAGAGAACAATTTGAACCTGAGACGAAGTGCGTTGAAGAGAAAGACCCTATCTTCCAAGATAATTAACCACTTATAGGTAATTATTCAATTTTTTTTATAAAAAAAATATATTTACACTAAGGGGTTGGGAGATTAAATTGTTTGTGAAATCTTCATTCCTTGAGATTCAAAAGTAAAGAAGAATATCACTTCTGACACACCCCAACCCGAAATGTCCATCTGGACTCTGAATTGAATTGTGCTAGCTAACACCCGGAAGGTGACAAAGCCATAAAGTGTAGTGAGGTAGAAAAAGTGAATAAATTGAAACCTAAAAGTTCCTAACTACAAGAGTGCGCATATGAAAGGGAATGAACCCATTTCACACGTGATGTCAGAGTATAAGTAAAGTACAGTAAAGGTAGGATAAGAATTATACAATCGAAGGTAATCACCTATACCAAGAATTGCCAAGAATCCCTCGTCGTCATAAAAGCTTAGCTACTAAACCTGGAGGGGTGAAAAACAAGGGTAAGTGGGCCTAAAAATAAAACTTTGTAAAAACCTTTTCGAAAACATAATAACCCCTCGTCGTAAAACAAGTATAGTTTCCAATATAACATACTACGTATAGTACGAAAATACTTACCATAGCCTGCAACACCTCAAGAATTCAATACGTACAATATTTCGTAAATAAAACATCTAACGTCTGATAATCACATAATCTTGCATAAACAAACATATCATATCGAGTGCCCATCGACATATGCAGACACATGAGTTCGTGCAGAGATATTCTGACATGAACATGACTGGATGTAATAAATGATTTACACTCTAATACTACAAGCACATGAAGATTGGTACTATGCGCATCACATATGAGTCCTAATGCCTATAACAATCTAGGACAGGACTGACACCTACAATAGATCCAAAGTGAATGTACGGTGCGAAGTGAACATACACGTGAAACCGAGCCCTGACCCGGGCGAGTACTAATACCAGTGTAGCACACAATGAACAGATAATATGAATAAAATCACGTAACGGTAAATCGGTACTTCCCGTCGACATAATACTATTCATAACCATAAATATGATTAAGACATCCAAATATAGTACGCATACTTGTTCATCCCGTAGGATTATAATGATTTTCTAATTATCATCATTACGACATTTCTTATAAATGTTAATTTAATTATGGCAATCACATAGGAACTTTATCATTAGATGTATATATGGAAACTAAACAAATATATACATACTATATAAAAGAAAAGACCCACTCATAGATACTTATGAAAGTTGCAACCGTTCGAGCTAGGAAAGCCAAAGTCTCCGATAGTAATAACACCAAAGCATAATATTGAGTCCCATCAGTAAAACTCAACTAAAACGATTAAATTTGAGAAAACGGAGTGCGAATTTGGAATCAAGGCGTCGAAATACGCCAAAAAGGCTCCCCCGACAAATTTTTTGTGAAAAGTCAATGAAAAGTCAACGGTCAATACTAAAAAGTCAACCAAGCCGTCGAGACGGTCAACTATGTTAAAATTTTGGAATTTCACTAAATGGATGCCAAAACCGGACTCGGGGCATCGAAATTAGCCTAGGAGGGTTTCTAAGAAATTTTGAAAAAGTCAACACAATGAATATTCCAGAGAATATTCCAAGAATATTTCATATCCATTTTTGGAAATGGGCTAAATCAAATTTCGGATTTGGTTTCGGATCCAGGTTTGGGCCCTTTTTTTTTTTTTTTTTTTTTTGGGAATCGGACCAGGTCGACACGGTTGCAGGTCGCCGAATCGGCTAGAATCTGGGCAACGATCTATAGCTTCATTCGAGCTTAAAACTTAACCATTTTCAATGAAATAAAAGTAAAAATGAAGCTCGTGGAGTAAAGGTTCGAAATATACCAATGGGGAATGGAGTCATGGTCGGAGTTGGTCGGAAATGGCATCCAAAACCTTAGAATCTAACTGGAAAACTGGGGAAAGCATCCCCACGTGGTTTCTGTCCTCAAATCCTTGGTTGGAAAATCGTGAAATCTCACCGGGAAGTATAGTGATGGTGGCTACCATTGCTGCATCTGTACAACGAGCATAGTATCAAGAAAAGAATATCGAGTGTTTGAGAGAAGCAAAGAGAATGGAAGTGGTTAGATGGGTGCGTCTTCGGGGCTCGGTGATTGCTGCTGCACCACCTCAGTGCAACCCAAAGAGACGGGAGAGGTAGAGAGTTTGAGGGCAGGTAAGAGAGAGAGCTAAGAGAGTCTGAGAGAGTGAAGGAAGAGAAAAGTTGGGAGAGTTCCAAGAGTATGGAGGAGAGCAACACGTGGTAAGAGAGAAGTGGGGAGTTTGGTGAGGTGTGGGCCCCACGGGCTAGAAATAATATAATTAATTATGAAAAATATATAGAATATAAAATAGTAGTTTATACAAAAGTATTTTTTGGATTCGTAGTTCCGTAAAACCTCCATCTTAACTCCAATTTCAATTCCGCTTGGCTCTACGCATTCGTATCATTGAGCACTTCGAGAATACGGCAAAATGGTAGCTCGTACACATCATGAAAAGATAGTCAACAAAAGTCAACAATCTCGCCTATAGGGGCATTTTCGTTCATTCGCTCTTTTAAAATTAATAAAATTGTAAAATTAGGGACGAGTTGTTACAACTAGACTATAGTACTAAGTGAGTTAATTAGTCAATTTAACTTATAACAAGTAGGAAACTAGGTTACTTGGTCATATATATTTTGTTACTTAAATGATGAATCGGAAAACAAAACAATGAAGTGTAGAGCAATTCAAAGACTATTAATTAGGTCAAGTAAATGAACTAAATTACTAATGGCCTTTACATGTGGTCTAATATTTTTGCGGATAAGGTTTTGCCACATGCAAGGTCTACTAGTAATTAGGTCACTTGTTAAGCAGAGGCACATGCAAGGGTCTTTAGTAATGATGTGCGTCTTAGATTTAAAACTCCTATTCTCCTTAATTCAGTAAATTTTTCTTTAAAAAAAAATTACTATTGGTCTTTTTTTAAACCCAAAAGTGTTAATCGAAGGCACTTGCCCCTATTAGCCTACTTCCCATTGCCCCTTCCCTACTCGATGCACCTATTACACTATCTTGACCAACTACGTACCAATTACTTGAAAGTGAAGATATCAAACTACTTAGAACTTAAGGTCACAAGAATATGTTAAGCCATCTTCCAGTGATGATCAATCAATTAATCCTACCTAAGTGTGGGCAGTGGGGGCACCGCCAAATTGGATCGATTATTTCATTCCAAACCCATGATCAAACCAACTACAATATAATGATTTCATTCGGTTCGGTTTTCACAAAAATTTCTAAGGAAACCATACCAATGTTGAATAGTTTGCTTCGGATAGTTTGGGCTCAAATTATTATTTCCTTTTTTTTTTTTTTTTTTTTTCAAATTTTAATCCCCAATACAATAACCCATGGATTATATGTTTGTGTTTTTCCTATAGGCAAACCTACTTATTCCCCTACTCACGATTAACATATCTTTACTGTATGAACATTATAATTAGAACTGTTCATTCTCTTTGTCACTATCTAATGGTCATATGAAAAAAAATCATTCCATTTGTAGATTTTTAGCCATTTATATGTATCAAACAAATTGGCTCTCAAATGGAAGGCTCACCCAAATCTACTCCAAGTTCAACTCCTATAAAAATGAGGAGTTTGAATGAGATATATGTTTCATTTCTGTGTTGTGGAACCACACAATTTTGGAGAAGCCAAAGATGATTTAGCATGGCAGAAAGCAATGGAGAAGGAGACTGCAGTGATTGAAAAGATTTCAATTTGGGAACTTGTAAATAGGCCAATGACAAGCCTGTCATTGGTGTTAATTAAGTGGGTGTATAAGAGCAAACTTAACTTGGATGGGACTGTGCAGAAGAACAAGGTAAGATTTGTTGCCAAAGGGTATTCACAGCAACATGGAATTGATTTTAATGAAATCTTTGCCCCAGTGGTAAGGTTGGACACTATTAGAACTCTAATAGCTTGGGCAGCACAAAAGAATTGGAAATTGTTCCAATTGGATGTAAAATCAGCATTTCTCAATGGAATGTTGGAAGAAAAGGTCTATGTTGAACAACCAGAAGGTTTCCAAATAAAAAATGCAGAGGATATGGTGTATAGGTTGAAGAAGGCTTTATATGGGCTAAAACAAGCACCTAGAGCTTGGTATGGTGAAATGGATTCTTACTTCACAAAAAATGGGTTCTAGAGAAGCTCCATTTAAGCTACCTTGTATACAAAAAAAAAACAAGGAAACTCTGATATCCTTATTGTGTTTGTGTATGTTGATAAAACCGAGGATGTGGATCAAAGTTTGTACAGAAGCATTATGGGCAGCCTACTCTATTTGACAGCAACAAGAGCAAACATCATGTATGTTGCAAGCCTACTCTCTAGGTTCATATATTGCCCAACAAAAACTCATCTAGGAACTGCAAAGAGGGCTTTGAGATATATGCAGGGCACAATTGACTATGACATCTATTATAAAAAAGGACAATCTTCAATCCTAATTGAATTAAGTGATAGTGATTGAGAAGGCAATGAAGATAATTCAAAGAGCACTTCAGGACATGCTTTTTCCTTTGGTTCAAGTGCATTCTCATGGACCTCTGTCAAGCAACAAACATTTGCACTATCAACTGTAGAAGCTGAATATGTAGCTACAACATAAGCAACTTCTTAGGCCATTTTGCTCAGATTTATGCTGAAATACTTTGGTAAAGTTCAATTGGAAGCTATGCCATTGACGTGTGACAACATGTTAGCAATTGCAATGACAAAAAACCCTGTGTTCCATCATAGAACAAGGCACATCAAAAGAAAGTATCATATCATCAGGGACACTTTGAAGTTGAATGTGATTCAACTCCTCTACTGCAAAATTGAAGATCAAGTGGTTGATATCTTCACCAAACCACTGCCTAAAGAGAGATTCATATATCTCACAGATCTACTTGGTGTCAAGGCTAAAAGCATCTTAAAGGGGAGTGTTGGAATATGAGCTGCTTGCAGCCTTGAAGGTTTGAAGCCCGGACTCAATGGACTTAAGGGTCTAACGACTAGTTTTATGTTTTAAACATAACGGCTAATTTATGCAAGAATGAAAGCATATAAGATCCTAGTTGCTAAGAATGGTTGTAAGGCTAGGATTAGAACATGTGAATGGCTGAGATTCATACATCCAGCTATCCCTTGTCAAGGACATGTACCATCTATAGTGCTTGAGATAAGAATGTAAGAAAATGAAGAAAGGAATGTTGAATGAAATCATCAAGCTAGCAGCAATGTTTTGCAGAATGCAATATTGAAAATTCCTTGTGTTTTGTTATTTCTTTTACATCATTCTTCCCTAAATATCAAAATTCTAACAGAAACCCCTCAACCCCTATAACCCAGGAACCTTTAAACCCACGACAAAAAAGTAGCCCCACGAATTTCATTATAGTCAAGTAGAAAAACCCACAAGAGAATGCAAACCCATAAGGAAAGGTCCCATGCTGATTGAGGAAACTCAAGACCCTAACATAGTATCTACCCACACATACAAGAATCAGCAGCACATAAATCTGATAAAATAAGAAAGAAATCCAAGAAAGGAATGTCACCGAACCCTAAGCAAACCCTAATCTTTCCTTAAAAGAAGAGCTTCTACTCATTGAGAATCTTATGTTTTTTTATTAGTAATAGGCTAGTTTTCTGTATAGAATACACATTTTCTTGTGAGCATGGTTTCTCTTTTATATCGATACAAGCCTTTTGTCATATCTATACACCTATGACAATTCACTACTACAAAAGGGTCTTATTGTGTCAGTGATTGGTGTCGGTTTTATATAACATAGTGATTGATAAGACATTTCCAACACCTACTTAACATGATGTCGGAATTAATGTCAATTATAAGCGACATAAACTATCTATCTCGCTTATAACCAACATAAACTATTAATATCGCTTATGACCGACATAGATTTTAATATTTTTTGAAATAGTGGTGTCCCATAAAAAATTTGTGTCAGTTGTAACCCACATAAAGTTAGCGTCGGTTAAAAGAAGACTGGTGTCGCTTCTACCCGACACTAATGAAAGTTTTTTAATATTTTCAAAGCTTGTGTCGGTTGTAGCCTACATGGATTTTTTTTTTTATAAATAGTTTGAAACACGGTGTTGGTTGTAGGCGACAGATTGGTGGCCTTTATATACCCTCCCCGTGTTTTCTTCTTCCTCTCTCGCGTCTTTCTTATTTCTTCTTCCAATTTATAAACTCTCCCCCATGTTTTGTTCTTTATCTCTCTCATCTTTCTTATTTGTTCTTCCAACTTCATTAATTCCTTCTTCTTCACAGTAAGTTTTTCTTGCTTTTAGTAATTTTATTTTCTCCTCTTATGTTTAATTTTTATTTAAAATTCAATTTTGTAGGGATTTTATTTGAGTTAGTTGAGTACATAAAGAATTGATCGACGACGGATAATTTGAAATATTTAGATGAGAATTTTCCTGCTTGTTTTGCACGAGGAAATGGATTGAGAAGAGTTTGCAGTCAGTGTGTCAATTAACGTGTCATTTTTAACCGATGCAAACTCCATTTAAACTGATGCACCCGACATTTCAATAAAGTGTGTCAGAAGACGATGTCAATTAGAACTGACACCAAACTTCATCTAAATCAACGCCACGTAAATTTCAATAAAGTGTGTTAGGAAGTGGCTTCATTTAATTCGACGTGCATATCAGTAAAGTGTGTTAGAAGTTGGTGTTGGTTTTAACCAACACCAAGCTTCATTTAATTCGGCGTCAGTGGCTTTTAATTCAACGTCAGAAATCTTCCGTTTATGACTTATTTTATTATACCTTGAAATTTGTGTAATAAAATCTCTTATTTTTCAGGAGATTGCTTAAAAAATAAGCATAATCGGCAGTTGAAAATAATGAACCACACAACTGGTTCAAAATCTTTATAAAGAGTTCGGGAAGAATATGTATGTGTTGTACATTTTTAAGAATTGTAGTTAATTGTAGGTATGGTGGATAATTTTTAGTGTTTGGTACTATTGTTATTGTTAATAGTTTTATTAATGTTTGCTTTGGCCTATATATGAAATATGGTGGGAATTATTTTTATATAAATTTTTTTAATTATTATTAATTAAAAACTAAAGCCAATTTATTTTTATTATTAATATATTTGGTGTCGCTTATGGGCGACAACATAATAATTATTTTATTTATCGAGATGTTATGTAATGTTGGTTAAGACCGACTGTAGGTTTGATATTTTAGTTGTTTAATTGTTACTTGATGTCGGTTAGGACCACCATCATGTCAGAATTTAATGTCGCTTCTAAGCGACGTAAAGTTCGATGTCACTTTTAACCGACGTTGTTGTTCTTTTTTATTTTATATCACTTTGCTTCATGGGGGCGGATTAAGGGGACTAACCGACGTCAATATTCGGTTCCCCTATCCGACATTGCATTATTTGATGTCGGATTTTTACCAAAAATCCGACAATAATTGGGGTTTCTTTTTGGTTTCTACACCGCCAGTGATAGCCTCTTTTGTAGTAGTGATTGACATTTGTATGTTAAATTAAAGTTTTTTTTATGATTTTTTTTATAAAACAAATTAAGAAATTCAAGTTTTTCTATTTATATATTGTTATTAAAAATATTTTTGAAAATAAATTAGAAGTTAAATATAAACCACCCACTAATGTGAGGTTTTATTATTATTTTTCTAAAGTTCAAAATTTTAATGTTTAAAATTTTAAATTCAATCAAAATTAATATTTGTTGAATTATTTTAACTCCTTTTAATTCAATTGTAATTTTAAAATTCTTGAGGGGTAATTTATAGTATTTAAAATGTTTCATCATTTTTTTTTTAATTTTTATTTTAGCATACGATATTATCTCAGTTGTAGGTGAAAAGGAATACTACTAGACCATAGTACTAAGTGGCAAATGTAACGATCTGCCCCTAAAAATTATCGTTTTATAATTTTAAAATATGAATTTACGAAAATGCCCTTTTAAGGCAAATAAATTGATTTTAATAAACCACCTTGTCGTGTCATGTAAGATCCACTTTCTTGGCATATTTGGGTAGTACTCATCGCTACGAACGTGTGGGGGAAAATGGAATGTGATTTGGAGTTAGAACGAAGAAGTTATGGGCATGTAAAAATAGGAACAAAATGGTAATTTGAATATTTTCTGGAAGGCTCCAGATTTTTGGAGCCAAATCTGGAAAGTCATGTGTGTGGCTGAGATTGAAGGAAAGGAAAGATGGGCGGTGGAGATGAAATATAAAGGAGAGAAAGGAGGGGCGAGATGCCCAATCAGAAAGAAGAGAAAAATAGAGTGATCAATGGGGGAGAGAATAAAGGAGGGGAAATGAGAGAGTGGAGGAGCACTAGATCACCCTTAACTCGGTTCCTCCCCGCCTACTAAACGTGGTTTCTACACAACCTAGTGGTGATTCTGGCAATCACCTAGCGAATTGACCGTCCCACGACCTCCCTTCTTCACGTTACACCTAAAAATCGAGGGATTTGGGCCTTAATTTGTGAAGATCGAAGGCACAGCTTTAAGGGCACCTACGGTGGTGAATCCACCATTCCTGCAATATTTCCATTTAATTGCCACCACCAATATACTTCCCTTGAGCTCAGGAACAATGCCCAATCATTGGTTGGAGTATCAAAGTCGATTTGAGGACGAATCAAGAAACACCCAAATTCTAGGGTCCTGGTGAGTTCGTGGCGATTTGAGGCTTTTCCTGGCCAAATTGGACTTGGTAACAGGTACTAACTGAGATCTTAATTTCTGTGAAGTTACATGGCGGCGCGTGGCAGCGGCACGTGGGTCGAGGCATCTCCTAACCTTCCTAAGCTAAGTTTGATACCTCAATTCCATAGGTGAAGTTAGATTGATGAAATCTCATCATTTGAGCATAGTTTTGATAGGATTCGCCACTTGATTATTATAGCAATCAATGATCAGAATACATTATAGTATGTAATATATGAGGATCATAGGAACTCATGAATCGGGAATCCGATGTACAGATCTTCTCGAATTGGATTTGTAAGTTCATAAAACAAAACGTTAACCGCCACTTGCACTTGCAATTGGTGGAGATCCAATCATTGGATCGTAATGAAACTTTACTATGATGTTTTAGAAGCATAATGTGGATCTTTGGAAGTTACGGATCAGAAATCTGTGATGCGGATCTTCCAAATCAAGTTATGTAGGGTTGTGGACCCTACCGTCGATCTTTGATCAACGGCTAACTTTTGGTCAATAGGTCTCGAATCATTTTAAAACATCCTTGGGGATATGTTTTATGTAAGTTACGTGTTCTATCGATAAGAATTCTGAGACGTGGCTGAATATTTGTTCTAGGCGACGATCGTTCGTGATGCCTTGATATTCGTGCTAGGAAGCTGTAATGTGGACCTCATGTGAGTAAGCATTTGTTGTTTTCTATATATATATATATATATATGTTTTACGATTTCCAGAAAAAGTTTTTAAATGAATTTATACCTTGTATGCCATGTCTATACTGTTTATTACTATATTGTTGCATTAGTATGAATTGTGAATTACACTATTTGATGTTGCGGAGGCTCAGGTAAGCTTCAGGTGAGTTAGCATGTGATTGGTCTTGTTGCATTGCATATTGCTATGTATTTATGCATTTAGAGCTTATTAGGTTGCACCCTGGTGTTAGTGCTCTCGCCCGAGGCCAGGGCACAGCTTTCACGTGATTGTTCACCTGCCGCACAACACATTCACCTTGGATCCAAGTTTTGGTGCTAGCCTATCATACAAACCACGATAGGTGGTTTCGACTCATAGGTGACCCACGATTTATCGTACAGCTTTCACGTGATCGTAACACTTGAGCGTACTTATTCACACCCAGCCTGCCTTACAAGTCACATTAGGTGACTTCGACTCATATGCCAACATATGTTGATGAGCTATAGGTCCAATCGTACAGGTCATGTTAGGCGACTCCTGCTAGTATGCTATTTTATATTGGTTTCACACCTGGCTTACATTTATTATTGCTGAAATATTATGACATGGCATACTTCAGTTTTCGCTGCTCTTGTGCATTGGTTTTCATACCTACGTAGTAGTATTTTCTGGAAACTATACAAGTTTTACGATGAGGGTTTATAACGTTTTCAAAAGGTTTTTATTAAAAAATTTATTTTCAGGCCCACTCACCTTTATTTTTCGCCCCTCCAGGTTCTAGTAGCAGAGTTTTCGTACCGACGAGGATTATTGACAAATCTTAGGGTAGACAATTACCATCGATGGTATAATTCTCACCCTATTTTACTATACTGTACTTATGCTCTGTCATTACGTGTGAAATGGGTTCATACCCGCTCACCGTGCACTTTGTACTTAGGCACTTTTAAGTTTAAATTTATTCACATCATCCACATCAATATACTTTATGGCTTTGTCACCTTGCAGGTGTCGGCTAACACAGCTCGCTTCGGAATCATAGTGGACATCCTAGGTCTGTGTGTGTCAACAAATATTTTACCATTTGAGGTGCTCCTTTATATATATAGATATAGACAAACCCTAACTGATTCCCACCTATAAAGGGCATCAGCTGGTAACCGTAATATCTATGTTAAATACCAAAGTGGGTTATCTACCACTCTTTCGGGTCAGCTTATATAGGTCCTTCTTTTAAGGATAGTGTGTGATTCAAATATTAACTCTAATTAATTCTTAATTTAACAATATATTTAGTAAGACCAATAAGATTCCAACATTTCTTATTTGAAATATCAAATAGCGAGAGAAGCTAAATAAACCGTCTCGTACACATTCAACTTACATACTTGGATGAAATTTGGTTACTTAGACCAACACATTTCATTAATTATTTCCCTTCTTGAGTCTTCAATCTTTGCTAGCAGCCAGTGTGTTTCCAACATCAATCACAAATCGGTATCTAACGTCATTCTTAGCGAGACGCTCCATTGCTGTGTTCACGTAATCCATTGAGATAACTTCAACCTCCGCAGTTATGTTATGTTTTGCTGCAAAATCAATCATTTCTTGGGTCTCCTTCATTCCTCCGATTCCACTACCCGCCACCGACTTCCTTCCTAGATTCACATATTCATAATCATTTTAGATTTTAGGCCGAAATAATTTACAAGATAATATACAAATTATCCAGGAGTTTTATACTTACCCATGATTAAAGGAAACACATGGAGGTCAAGTGGCTTATCTGCTACGCCCACCAGAATAAGCTTCCCATGGGGCTTCAAAAGACCAAGTAAGGGCACAATGGGATGCGCAGCTGAGACTGTGTCGATGATGCCATCCAGTGTTCCTATGGCAGCCTGCAATTAATATGTACAAAATCATCACAAGTGCCAATGACGGAGTTAGAAATTTTTCACCAGGTTGGCTAGCTTAAAGATTTAAATCTTTATAAACAAAGAAACTTGATACTATATTTTTTTTACAATATCAGCTAGCTTAAGAAAATTTTCACAAGGTGAGTCAAAAACTTTCGTTATTCAAACAAATTCAAACTTGTACATGGACAAGAAGCAATGAGAAAAAAATGGTTTGTAAACTCTATTATATAATTAAACTGAGAGAATTTGAATCAATGACTAAATATATGGTGGGCTACATTAAAAAATCACTAAAAATTACATGTAAAATTTTATGTTCTACCGAAAGCTACTTGGGCTACAGCCCAGGGTAGCCCTTAATGTGGCTCCGCCAGTGACAAGTGCACCGAGGAATTAATCTTGCCTAATCCTCTATTAACATTTAAAAAAGGATTAATTTAATGAGAGCAAAACAAGCTAACATATCATAATGAAATTGGCTAGAAATGAACCTGCATTTGCTGGGGGTCGCGGCTAACCACGAATGCATCAGCCCCAAGTCGCTTCAGAGCTTCATCTTTCTTGCTAGGGGAGGTACTAATCACAGTCACTTTTGCCCCAAAGGCCTTAGCGAATTTCACACCGACGTGACCAAGCCCGCCAAGGCCTACAATGCCAACATGCTTACCAGGCTCGGCTAAGCCAAAATACTTCAGGGGACTATAAACTGTGATCCCTGCACAAAGTAGAGGAGCACCAGCATCAAGTGGCAGGTTCTCAGGGAAACGAACAATGTAGCGCTCATTGGCGACCATTGTGTCCGAGTAACCTCCATATGTGACAGTTCTGTCGGCGTAAATGGAACCGTAGGTAAGTATCATTTTGGGGCAGTAGTTTTCAAGGTTGCTGTTGCAGCTCTCGCATGCATGGCAAGCACCAACCATGCAGCCCACACCCACTTTGTCTCCTTCTTTCACTTTACTCACCTTGCTTCCCACTTCTGTCACTTCCCCCACAATCTCGTGCCTGAAAGTTAGCCAAATTAAATTCCAATTTTGCTTTTCGTTTTGATATTAAAATTTTTTAGATGTGTTTAATTAAATAAAACTAGCAATTGCCCATGCATTATGCATGTGTTGAGCAGTCCTTGTAACAAAAAATGCAAAGACCATAATGTTGTAAGAAATTTTAGATGTTTTAAGAACTTATTTGGGCCACTAAGTACCGTACCATAGCGCTATATTTTTTATAAAGAAGTATTTCGTATATTAGAGGCCTTACATTTAATTCTTGTACACGAGTTTGAACTCAATTTTTTCATCTATCCTTTAATGTAAATATATAGTTATATTAAAAACTTATTTATTGGTTAAGTTCTTCATGATTAAATTTTTATTTAGTAAAATAAGAGCTTAGTTGAAAAAAGAAGGAAAAAAAAAAACAAAAAAACAAAAACAAAAATAGAAATAGCATTTATGAAGCCACTCAGTACTACGGTCTAGTGGTATTCTTCTTCACTTGTAAGTGAGAGGTCTAAGTTCGAATTTCATGGATGATGAATTCGATACCAAAATAGGTTGCCCATTGTATGACTTAACCAAACTTCTCCATCTCCTTAATTTAAAATATATCGTTTTACCAAAAAAAAAAAAATATCATTTATGAAAAAGAGTTGACAAGGGAGATTTGCCCATACCAAATTATGTGTACATACATGTTCCAAATCAAGTTAATATAGTCCAATATACCTTTTAATTTCTGCTGGGCCAACTATTAATCAGTAGTTTGACATGCATTACATGCTATGCCCTTGAGTAGTTGAGTTAGTTGACAACATTGAAGAGCAATTGACGGTACAATTATTATATATACGAGACGAAGTTGAGTCGGTGACCGCTGAAATTAATGGTGTGCGTTTATTAGGGAGTCAGGTACAGTTCACTGTTGGGCTCGCCCATATTATTGAAAACTAGGCTTATTGAACTGATGGTGATCTAAATGCGAGTCAAATTGTCATTCAATACTACGATTTGGTGATATTTCACTTTATTTGTAAGTGAGAGTTTTATGTTCAAATCTTGTAGATAGAAAATTCAATACCAAATTAGGTCGCTTATTGTATGATTTAACTGAGCCCCTCTCCCCTTAGTATGATATATATAGTTGTACTAAAAATAATGCAACCCAAGTTCAATTTAATTAACAAGATATGGATTCGACAAAAAAAAAAAAAAAAAAAAAAAGAGGATGATGCTAGAGAGACTAAATTTGTGGACAAAATTTACAGGCTAAATGATGCGTCACAAATATAAATGAGCATATTTATCAACGCTTAAGTAATAATTCAATCATCAACTTACATATCTTTTAGTTTACACAATTTTGTCTCCCTAGTATTATTCAAAAAAACTAAATTCTGAATTGAGATTTTTTATTTTTTTATTTTGGTGTCAAATTTGTCATACAAGTTGAATCACCTCAAAACTAACTTAAAATGTTATCACAAATACGTTCATGAGTCCTAAAGACCTCTCATATAAGGAAATAAACGAGTCACAGTCCACAGGTGATTCTAAAAATAGTAGTACCCAAGATGATGAACGAGTCTCAATCCACGGGTGATTCTCAAAGTATTAATACCCAATATCTAATATTATATTTGACATTTTCAACCTATAATTTAAAGGGATAACTTAATATAGATCCAATTTTGTGAGTCATTAGTAGAATTAGTCCACTTCATTGAAATAGGTCCAATAATTGAGATTCTACGTATGTTTATTTGTGATTTGTACCATATTTACCCCTTAGGCTTACGAATTGTTGTAAATACACAAAATTTCTTAATTATAGGATTATTTGTCGTTTAACTAATCCCTTAATTGTAGGATTAGTTATAGCCATATAATCACCTCAACCCCCAATCCGTTTCATCCCTCCTTTTTTCCTTCTTCCAAACAATTCCCTCTATCAATCCTCCTCTTTTTTGTCTCTTCTTTTCATGGGTGATATTTTTGTGTTCTTCCCTCCAAATTCGTTCATTTAATGGAGGTATATTATATCATATTTATATTTCTATAGGTTCCCAGCATTTTTCTTCCAATACAATAGGTAGTTTATTTTTGTTTTGCAGGTAGATTATATCTACTTTGTAGGTATAAAGCATTTTTCTTCCTATACAATAGGTAGGTAGTTACTAAATTATATCAGTTTTGTTTTCTTCATAAATAGTAGGTAGTTACTAGATAATATTTTAGTTTGAGTATTTAAATATTCAAAATTTAAAAACTGAATAAATGATAAAAAATTAAAGAATTTAAATATTTTTATCTGAAGGGACAAAATTGATATCAAAATATGTAATTGGATAACTGGACTCAGTCCCAAAAACAACCTATGTTTTTGGACCTAAATCCAAAAGCCCCTAATTTAAATAGGATTCAAATCTGATAGTTAACATAAGTTTTTCAATACATTGAATTCGAATTGTATTATTTTCGATACGAACAACTAATTAGATCTGCCAATCCAAATAATAAACGAATCAAATACGGATTAAGCCAATTTCGATCCCTTTACGGATCAATTGAAAACTCAACAGTCTATAACTTATGGATTATTGTTTTAAAACAAAATTTATATTCTAACTTATAGATTAAACAAGCTCTGTGTGTGTGTGTGTTTCTTTTTCTTTTTTCCACATACGCGTGATAGTTTGGGAAGGCCAAATTGAACATATAGGCGTTCAAAAACATTTTTTATGTAGGTGATATTTACATGCGGAGACGAAGATTTGAATTTGAGATCACAGAAAAAAGTACATTTATTCTAACAAATGTGACTACATCTATGTCTACATTTTGCTTCATTTAATTACGTTAAGTTTACTCGAATAAAGAGATGGTGATTGTGTTTATTTTTATTTGTTTTCCATATTTTTTTTATGGTGCCTCTTCTAAAATTTAACAGAAAATACATTGATAAAGAAAACCAAAGAAAAGAAAGAAATAAAAGAATATATATTAACAAGAAGGATAATCAAAAGTTTGAAGGTTATTTGTACGTACCCAGGAACCATAGGGTACAAAGAGATACCCCATTCATTCTTGATGTTGTGAAGATCGGTGTGGCATATCCCACAATACAACACCTTAAACCTCACGTCCTCATCACCTGTTGATCTGTACATACACACACATCATATCAACACACACGTACCGGTTATTTGCCAAAAAATTAGAGGGAAAAATTAAGCAATATATATATATATATATATATATATTACCTTCTGGAGAAGTTAAAGGGAGAGAGGTGGCCAGATGTGTCTCTAGCAGCCCATCCAAAGGCCTTCACAGGGTGTTCTAGTTCCGGAGCCTTTGCCATTTTTGAAGCACTGAGTGAGTGGGAGGAGAAAGTGTAATCTCTCAAGTGTATACGTTCAGGGATCCACAACACGGTTAGAGTGATTAAAGCTTCGGTATAAATATAGAAAAGTTGGGGGCAGAGCCAGTACGCAAAGCCAGATCTAATTTAACATTAGATTATCATCTCAACTACCATTTTGGCCTTTTAAATGTAGGCGTTTGTCATGGTTGTGATCTGCAACAAAAGTACGGGTAAAAAAATATTGAAATTAAAATGCTAATTATTAATTTCCGAGTTTGTGATTCTAGTTCGAGGTTTGTTTTACTGCGGCTTTTTTATAAAAGCTTGCTGCACGTTTGCTTGTTTTTTTTTGAGATTTATGTCTAACGTTTGAAATTTGGATGGCCTCAAGTTTTTATTGAGCATTTTGGGTTTATCCGCTGGTTTTTGAGGTTTCTGTTTCTCTGATGCGTTGTGGGCTTTTTGGTTTCATTTTCATGGAAGGATGCGAGTGGGAGACAGACAGATCAAATTGTTGAAGATTCTTTTGAATGGAAAAGATCCTCTTTGTGGGGATCCGAAGATCAAGCAATCTCACGACCATTTATTGTATATCATATGGTCAGAAATTATTTTAAATTTTAAATTTTAAATTAAATTTAAATAATATCTAACGAAAACTGACTGCACGATATACGATAAACGACCGTGATTGCTTGATCCGCCGGATCCCCACAAAGAAGATCCGGCGGGGATCCTTTTCCGTATTGAATGATCCCAGGTACATTTGTTGTATTTGGTTAGCTAACAATTTATTTTTTGTTTAATTTTCTTAAGTATTCTGATTTTTTATTTTTTATTTTTTTGTGCTTGCCGGACGTTTTGAGATCTGGTGTGAAGTTTTTCCCAGTTATCAATTTATCATTACAGATTTCAGCATAATCAAACATGCTTTTACTCCAGTTTTACTGCTGTGTATTTGTTCCTCATTTTCAATTCAGCTCTATCGCATGATTGACGACTATGGTACGGGAATATATGATTTTAATGGTTGATTAATGGAGGTTGGCTTTATTAAACTTAGTAAAGTATTAACATAGTTAAATATCAATTGCGCATCTTCATTGAATCGATTAATTGTCATGATTGTGAAATTGTTGTTGGAAGACAGTGGGACATGTGTAAAAGATGAAGTGACAATCCTGGATGTTATGTGGTTTCGTAAGGCCATTTCCAACCAATCCAGCCAGAGGGTCATAGGGTCAAAAATAGCCCGAAATAACACGAAAACTGTCTCCAACTCAAGGCTAGGCCAAAGGCTTGTGGGGCCCCATTGGGCCAAAACCAGCCATCTCCAGCCAGCTAACCAGCCCTTTTTTTTTTTTTTTTTGTTCTTTTCCATTTGCCCAGCCCACTTTAGAGTTTAGGGTTTATGAATTTTTTTTTTTTTTTGCCCATCTCACTTTATTTATTTATTTTGCCCAGCCCACTTTTTTTCTTTTTTTGGAAGTTTTTTTTTTTTTTAAATTTCTAATTTCTAATTTTTTTTCCTACATTATTTCTTGCTTATTTTTCACCATTCCATACTATCTTACCTCATTTTATTTCAATTCTTCACATTCCATACCCTTTGGCCCTCGGTTGGTGATGATTTTTCATCATAGGGCTATGTTTGGCCTATGACCCTCTGACCCCTTGGTTGGAGATGGTAAGAAATATAGCCATGCACTGTTCATTAAAATATTAATTTCTTAGAGGGCCAGAGGGCTAAAACGAGCCCTCTGGCCCTCTTTCGATTGGAGATGGCCTAAGTAGTCTGAAATCTGGTGAATCATGCTAGTTGAGTTGCATTGAGTGATTTGAGAACTCTATATTTTCAGCCATAAAGTACCATGAGAATGTTGAAATTAACAAAGGGTAAATTACAAATGGCTTGATCCCGTCTTAGGGCACATAGGCAATCTAACACAAAGGTTAGACGCAACCATGAAATAAAGGAAAAGTTAACATGCTATTGGACCATTGGGTCAATTTTCATCATGTCTTGGAAGCGAGACATGATAGTTGAATAGGTACGTGATGACATCACGTGTTGATCATGGATGTATCTCGGGACCGGAGCATGACAATTTTAGTCGTATGAGAGCTTAGGTATTACGCTCTTGTACCTTTACCTTTGAGTATTGGGAATTAAGCCATGAAATTGGATCGCATTACTTGTGTAATGAGAATAACTTTGGGTTATGGTTTTCACACACACTTAACTACTTTTCCCACACCCCTTCCTATTTTTTTAATACTTAATTGGTATCCTACTATTTAATCTTCCATATATACCCCTACCTATTTAATCTTTCATTAATTACCATCAAAAAGTAGGAAGGGCATATATGGAATATTAAATAGTAGGATACCAATTAAGTATTAAAAAATAGGAAGGGGTGTGAGAAAAGTAGTTAAGGGTGTGAAAATCACAACCCATTACTTTTCATCCAAATCTTGGTTATTGATGACTATGATTGTGTTGTGATCATGCTATATGGCTGAGGTTTGTTTTGGAGGACTTTGGGGAGTTAACAACTGAAGCAACTCCATTATTGTGTGATGACACTTCTGCTATAGCTATCACCAAAAATCTTGTCTTTCATAAAAAAAACCAAGCATTATTGATAGAAGATATCACTTCATCAAAGATGCATTGCAGCAAGCGAAAATTGATTTGCTTTACTGTCATACAAATGAGCAAATATCAGACATCTTCACCTAGTCCTTATCAAGAAAGTTTGGTTACTTGAGGAAGAAACTTGGGGTAAAATCTGTGCATGACTTAAAGGGGATGTTGAAATAAAAAGGGTTCTTTTGATATAGGCCCTTCAAACTCCTATTTTCCAAACAAAAACCCACCTAATTTTAAACATTCAAATAAAACCCAAGTTTCAAATAGACTGCCATGTAGACAAATATGTAACCAACTATTACAACGCATATACAATTTATGCCACAAAATCCTAATTTGGTCAATAAATGTTATTACTCATCCTAATTATGATGAGCAATTAAACCCATATGGATATTTACCTTTCTTGTATCATAAATATTAGTAACATATATATAAATTACTTTACCATATTAAAAAATAGACATATCCCGTACGAAAAAAATAATATTGTTTGAATCATGTAATTACATACATATAAATTAATATACCTACTTATAAAATATTATACTAATTTACCTACTTTAATTTACCTATTCCAAAAGAAAAATATTAGTGATAATAGATAATGTTTGAATGTTGTGGGTTTGTGCTTGTAGGCAATTAAATAAACTTGAAATCCAATGGACATAAGTCATATAGGTAAATTAGACTATTCTGTTTGTGTGACAACCCGTTCCAAATTTTATGTTTTTATTTTATTTTAAAAGCGTGAATTTACGAAAATGTCATAGAGACAAAGATTTTGACTTATGTTGACCATCGTCTAGAGAGACGTATGACTTATTCTTTTAACATATTCTCGTAGTACTTGTTGGTGTGAACATATCGGCGAAAGCCGTTTACAAGTCCGGATTATAACGGTATAGTTATGGACGTTTGAAATTGGTTATTTAAATATTTGAATTCCCACCTTGTGGGATTAGTGGACCAATTAAATTAAAGGGACAAGGAACCAATTAGAAGAGAGGAGGAAAGCCTGCAGCCAATCAGAAAGAAAGAAGAAAAAAAAAAAAATGGGAAAGCTTCCCGTGCCCGACCTGTGTGACCACCCATTTTCCAAGGACGATTCCGGCCAACTCCGATGGAATTTTTCGACGCCACCACCACCATATTGAAGCTCTCATTCCCCTCTACAAAACCCACCAAGAACCACCTTGATTAACCATGGTATGTGGCTGTTTGAGGCCACGAAAGTTGGCGGTTCTCACGATGCTCCGGGCACTCTTTTTTATTTTCCGGCAAATCGGCAAAGTGATGGACGATGCCACCACTTGGGCTTTGTAGCCCATCATCCCAGGAGCAAAACCCAACCAACCTTGACCCCGTTGGACCACTGTAGAAGAGGAATCAACACCGGGAAGTTTTAGGCACCCGCCGGCTTTGTGGGCAAAATTGACCATCTTCCATCCACTTTTGGACTTCGTGGCAGGTATGAAAGTTGCTCCACTCACTGAGATCTTCATTTCTATGAAGTTTGAGAATTTTTGGAAATAGTTGGATTTTTCGACGAGTCGGGGCAGCGCGTGGCCAGTGAGCCGCCAATGCTATTTTTAGGCTATGTCGAATGTCTTGAATTCAGTTTTGTCATTTGAATGACGTAGGTTGATCGTTGGAACCTAAATTCGTTACGATACGTTACTTGATAAAAATGTGAATCGACGATCCGACCGTTGGATCATCACCAAAATTGGATACATTATAATACGTAATATTTAAAGATCATAGGAATTTATGGATCGGGAATTTGACTTACGGATCTTCCTGAATTGGATTTGTAAGTTAGTAAAATAAATGTTCACGACCACTTGTTTTAGGCAATTGGCGGAAATTTGACCGTTGGATCGTAATGAAATTTTAATATGTTATTCTAGAAACATATTGTGGATCGTTGGGAGTTGTGGATTGGAAATATGATATGCGGATCTTTCGGGTCGAGTTATACAGGGTTGTAGACCCTACCGTCGATCTTTGATCGACTGTTGACTTGTGGTCAATGGGTCTCAAACTATTTTAGAATGCCCTTGAGGTTGTGTTGTATGTGAATTACGTATTCTACGGATAAGAGTTCTAAGATATAATTTGATAATTGGTCACAAGGACCAATCATTCAGGACGCCTCGATGCGTGCACTAGAGAATCATAGCGTGGACTCCAGGTGAGTGGATCTTTTCCTTTTTATCGTACATATTATTGAGAGTTCTATCGGCACTTTTAAATTGATTAGGTATATTACCTTCATATATAATTATTGTGAATGCTTGAAGTACTATATGAACTATGAATGGCTTGATCCCTGTTTAGGATACGTAGGCAGTCTAACGAGACGTTAGATGCAGCCATAATATATTTGAGACAAAAGCCTTATTTGGGAAATTGAGTAATGCGAAGGAAATTGGTAAAGGAAAGTTTTAGTTTTGTGAATTAGTTAGTTAAATTAGTGTTAATTGGGTTGTCATGGATAATTACTCCTGAAAATAAGTAGTTCGGGAATAGGGCGTTATTGATTGTACATTTCACACCGTATTGTTTATAATTGAAAATGTTACGACATGGTTGAGTATTAGATTGCATCATGGTATATCCATATGTATATTACTTGCATATAATTATTGGGAATGCTTTCAAGTGCAAAGGTGAACACAGGACACCCAGGTAAGTTCAAGTGAGTTTATGGTATTAGTTGAATCAATTGCGTTATACCATGACTACATTTATGTGTTAGGCAACTCCGATATTGTCGTACTGGTTGCCATGAGTTACACATGTTATATTGAGATGCATTGAGAGCTCATAAACCTGCACCCCGGTGTTAGTGCTCCCGCCCGTGGTCAGGGCACAATCCTTCACGTGATGTTCACCTCTCGCACCTTACGCTCACCTTGGACTCAAGGTAGGTGCACAGGCTTGTCGTACAGACCACTATAGGTGGTTTCGACTCGTAGGTGACCCGCGATTATTCGCCCAGTTTTCAAGTGATCGTAGCACTTAAGCGTACTTATTTACACCTAGTCATGTCGTACAGACCACTAGAGGTGGTTCCGACTCATGTACAGGGATGTTTGATGAGCTATAGATTAAGTCGTACAGGTCACTATAGGTGACTCCCGACTTGTATGCTAGTATTGATTGATGAGATATGGATACTTGCACCCCGGTGTTAATGCTCCCGCCCATGGTCAGAGCACAGTCCTTGACGTGATGTTCACCTCCCGCACCTTACGCTCACCTTGGACTCAAGGTAGGTGCACAGGCCTGTCGTACAGACCATTATAGGTGGTTCCGACTCGTAGGTGACCCGCGATTATTCGCCCAGTCTTCACGTGATCGTAGCACTTGAGCATACTTATTTACACCCAGCCCTGTCGTACAGACCACTAGAGGTGGTTCCGACTCGTGTGCAGGAATACTTGATGAGATATGGATAAGTCGTACAGGTCACCAGAGATGACTCCCGACTTATATGTTAGTATTGATTAATGAGATATGAGTACAGTCGTACGAGTCACGTTAGGTGATTCTGGCTGATGTATCATTTTATATTGATTAAGTTCATTTGGCTTACTTGTTAATGCATTGTAGAGTCTATGGACATGGCATACTCATGGTTTTGGTCATTTTTGAGCATAGTTGGATATATATATGTGTGTGTTGTATTGTCCTATAGAAAACGATAAGGGAATTACAGTGAGGGGTTATTACTGATAGAAAGGTAATAGTTTTGGGAAGCTTGGTTTTACTATTTACTCATACTTTTTGTTTTGTACCCCCTTCAGGTTTTAACTGCTGAGTTCGTATCGACGAGGATATATGGCTAATCTTAGTATTGGTGGCTACTTTTAAGGGTATGATTCTTACCCACATTACTGTACTTTACTTCGTGTGAAATGGGTTCGCTCCCACTCGTAGCGCACTCTGGTATTTAGGCACTGTTAGGTTCAAATTTATTCACATTTTATACACTATCACATTTTATGGCTTCGTCACCTTCCAGGTGTCAGCCAACACAACTCGATTTGGGATCCTAGTGGACATTCCGGGTCGGGGTGTGTCAGTTTGTGTGGAACATATAGCTTTTGTTTTGTGCATTAGGGATTGGAGTATATATGCAATAACCGAAGTTGTTTTAGGTCTATTGTTGTGTTTGTAGGTAAATTAACTTGTATATTTAATGTACAAAATCACAAAATTAGTATTATTATTTTCCAATCGGCACCTTATAACAATTTGAAAGTTTATACAATGAATATACAATGAGCATGAAATATTTTGTAAAATAAATATAATTAATTAAATTGATATAACAAGTAACTGATCTAAAAACCCAATCCAAGCATTAAAGGGTAGTTTAGGCATCTGGAAAATACACAATTTGAAAAGTCCAATTTAATTAAAGAATTTGCTTAGTGAAGCCTAGTCAATGACCTTTAGTCAAGAAAACAAAAGGAGATGGGTTTTAGTTACGAAAAATCTAATTTCAAGGAGTAATGTCAAATTTTCAAAAATAAAAATCCTACTCAGATTTTACACAAGCAATTATGTTATTGGAGAGTTCTTTTATTAGCTCATAAGTAATGTAATGGTTCACTTGGCATTAGTTCATCGGCTAGTTACAATGGAGGGCTGAGATTGATTGAGTTTGTTATCTCTCTCTCTCTCTCTCCCCCTCCCCTCCAACAGTTATTTTTGTACTGATGTCGAGCTCACATGCTTAGTGTGATGAATAAATCCAAGCAGCAAGAGTTACATTCTCTCTGCAACAAACCCTCTGTGTATTCATCGATCCCTTCTTCATTTTCATATCATACAAGAATCATAGCTTATAATTTGAATTACATTTCTAGTAATCTGAGTTTGAATTCTACGCAACTTATGTGACCAAGTGAAGGTCTATATAACTAATTGGCCATCTATATAGCAATGGCTACGTCAAAAAAGGAGCACAATGCCGTAATCTGTGGCCTCATTGACAACTATATCCGTTGAAGGAACCACCAAAAGTCACCACTTGTCTGTTGGTACTAAAACCAATATATGTTCACCATTGAGGAGGTCCTTCTAGTCGAATATAATCATACATGACGCCGTCGAAAGAGCCCAATCTTCTTGACTGTGTAAGAAAGATGGTGTTGTTTCCTTCTTGTAGTCGATAACTTGGTACAATAATACTGAACAACCAGTACAAACCATGAATTCCATGTCTTGCTATGGCATTGTCCTTCCCTATTAGTCCTGTCGTAAAGTGAGGTGGTTTGGCGCTCTGGTTGTTAAATCGAACCTGGTTGAATCCCATTGTCAAAGACACAAATAGCCAAGGAAAAAAAAAAAGAGAACTTTAACGAAAAGCTTTCGGTACTGTTCATTTTAACGAAAAACCACATTATTACATTAAAAAGTCAATCATGGTACTATTCACTTTACCCTTTATTTTATCTTTAAAATTCAAAATTTTCAAATCATTTTCATTAGTTTTCCGAAAAAAAAAAACTATACTAAAACCCTGTCATTTGCACATTGTTTAGCATTTTCTGGGGATTTAAACGATACCTGTACTTCTGCATTGTTGGCTGAGGCCAATGCCAATTGGAGTGTATAATTTCCGGTAGTAGTCAAATTCTTAAGTTGAAATAAAATTTGCCATGTGGTTGCTTCATACGTATTATTTCCAGTGTTCCTGCAATGCCTGAATAAATTAAGAGTACCTACAAATCTAAAAAAGCAGAGGCATTGTTCTCATGTTAGGTTAAGTTAGAACAATGAAGTACCTTGTCACATGAGCAAAAAACCACTTGTCATGGTAATCGTCAGCACCAACGGTGTAGATGAGATCATGGTTAGGGTATAAATCTGTATAGCGATCCCACAAGCCGTATTGCCTAAACCTATAAGCAATATAACCTTATGTAAGCATACAAACCAATTGCTAAGAGTACTCGAAAAATTGCAGTTTGATAATGTGCTAAACTATCTATCAAGAGAACATTTCCTCTCTAGTAAAACAAAATACGACTGCTATACGAAAACTAACTTGTCCGTGTGATTGGTGTATAATTGGTTCCTAAGAGTTGGGGACGGATCAGGTACATTGAACTCGGCAGCTGATCGATCTGGGATGCCAATTTCCCACAGGGTCGGACCATTTCTTGGAGGTACGTAAGTTATATTGCCCAGATTAATTCCACGTCCTGCATATATAATTCAGTGATGTGAATATCTAGTCCGGAAATACTGTTCTGTATTGCATTAATCATTGGGCATCTTGAATTTCTTCATTCACGTTTTGGACCAACAAAAACACGAAAGAGGTTTCTGACATACTCTTTCATTTCCACCGCACTTCAGATTATACTAAAGAAACAAAAATTAGAAATCGAAAGTATAATTATAATTTTTTGTTTATAATTTCAAATATATATATTTATTTTGAAAAGATAACTTACTTGGTTTAATTTTAATAATAGTTTCATATTTGTAATCCCCAACAACGCCGGGAACTGTTGCATACAAACTATAGTTCCCAGGTCGAACGTCTTTAATGAGGAAATAACCTTGCTTGTTAGTTTGAGTCCAAAATTGATAACCCTGAAACGAAAAGTATGCAATAAAAAAATTATGTTTCAGTTAAGGAATGATTGCAAGAAATGTCTTATATTAAAATCTCGTAGATGGCGAGTTCGATACCAATTTATTACCTACAGCCTTGAGTGTAAATATTTCATTAAATAAAAAAAGGCATAAGTTCACAACAAATGGAGGTACTTTTTGTTTGTTTATGGCTCAATATTGAGAGACCCGTCCATTAACACCAAAGAAGACATTTGTGTTTCACCAAAGAAAAAATCTCAAAAGTTACCTTGCTTTCCTTTTGCCATGATCCCACATTTCCAGGTGCTGCCAATCCCACGTAAGCGGAACTTGCCCAAACAAGGCTCTCGTTGATGTACCTAAACCAATATCAGTTTTTATAGTTACATTCAAACTCTTGAAGGGAAAAAATTTAAATATTCAAACGAGGAACATACCGATCTTGTATTAGTAACTGGCCCGCAACTGATCCACGTTTATCCGATGATGGAAAATCTTCAGATTGAGTGAAATTGTAAGGCCATCTTTTGACTTCTTCAAGCATCTATTATAAAATTTTCTAGTCGTTATAAGTTGAATAATAGTTACATGAATCATGCACTTCAATTAGTGCATTATTACTTATCTTCTGGACGTTGGGAAAGGCACTGTTCGAATATTTACTACCCGAATGAAAAATGAAAAGAGAAATGGTTGAAGAATGTTGGGGTGAAGTAGCCCAATTACTTATAAGTACATGCAAGATTTCTTCTTTTCTGATTTAGGATTGCTACTCTCAACAATGATTGCCTATAACATAATATTAATTAGTAAATACCTGTTCTTTAGCATTTTCCCAGAGTCTGAGGGAATTATTTGAGCTTGGAACTGAATTAAGATAGACAAAGACAGGCCCAAAAACCTTCTTCCATGCCTCCCCATCTTTGAATGTCATCCCAACTTCCTTCCCACCATAATGAGTACTAGCAAACATCTATTGGATCAGGTGAATTTGATCACAAGTTATTAAGTTCCGTCACCGAAGATATGGATATGCCAATAATGGTAAGAAGAAATATTAGATGAGTGGACATACAGAGAGCACAGTTGGACCCGCATGTGAGGTAAGGTCTTGTTTGAAAGGCCCGGCTGTACGAAACTCATCACTTGATGTAATTATCCAAAACCCTACAGGTGGTTCATTACAAATCCAACCATGAACTTTGTTGTCTTTGTCCTCAGTTGAGTATTGGTACTTGTCATCTACCTGCAACAAACATAAAAATTACAATAACAAAAATGAAATATCATATTCTCAGCAAAAGAAGAAAAATAATCGTAAAAGTGATGCTAGGTTAAGTGGTACCTCTCCTCGAAGGTCAGGATTGCTTGTTTTGGTTAAAAGGACAGCTTCAGGGTAGGCAAGGGGCTTGCCATTTGCACGGTCTCTGGCTGTTGGCATGACTCTTTTTCTGTCGTCTGATATAGCCATGAATGGAAATCTGGAATTGAAAATTTTCATAATAATTAGTCAAGAGGTTTCAATCCCTTTACAATTTGATAAGGTTGAAGAATTGTGTCAAACTCTGATAACAATATATAGTGTCCATAGTGTCCATTTATCATTAACCTGACACACTACATTGATGTATTACAGATTTTTTGCACTTTTCACACGTACTTGTCTTGTTGAAGTTTGTATACAAATCTAATTTGATCCACATTAGTTCTGGGCCACCCCTTAAGACGCTCAAATATTGCGTAGGCATAAAACCCATCATGACCACGTTGCACTATGTATCTGCAACAAGAATTTAATGTTAAGTTTAGAGAACTTTGAGCATAAAGTTTGATGAACTGTTTTGGTTGTTATTGACACTCTAAAATTGTACTTCATATTGGTAAAAAAAAAAATTAAAAAATAGCGAGAAGTGCATAATAAAACTCCTTATTGGGAAAGATTAGAACCGTACCTTTTGTCAGCATTCATGGGAAGTGTAGTATTACCGAGGGAAACATTATATGTTTTAGTAAAAGAAATCTCTATTTGGTCGGCCCTCTCTGTAATGACTCTAAATCCAGTTCCTTGTAGCCTGCAAATGAGTTATGGACGTAATTTTAGTCAATATCGGAATGATTATCTACTATGCTAGGTAGAAATGGAAGGAAGAGGGCTTACTTGTCCACCACATCTTTACCTCCATCTTTGTTCCAGACAACGTCCCAATACCTGTATTATAGGTTTGACATATATCAAAGTTCAAACAATGTGCAAATTATGCATGTATTCAGTAAACAAAAGAAATCAGTGCTGATATTTGTATATCGAAGATGTAAGATTGTGTGCTTACCCTCGATTATCTAGCGCATTCTTGGTTTCAAGCAAGTTTTTAATTCCCTTGTAATTGATTCCAATGACGTCTCCTCCGGGATAAGAAAATTTGAGTCGGACAATGCCATTATCGATCACCACCTAAAAGACAACATCCTTGAGAGAACTGACGTGAAAACATTTATATAAAAATAAAAATAAAAATAAAAAAATAAAAAAAAATAAAAAAGAAGAAGATAGGGAAAGCAAGAGAAAGAGTTCGCTGAACTATGAGAAACTTTTTGTCATCGAAAGACAGTAACAATGTTGATCAAGCTAACAAATAGTGATTGCACTTTACCTGGTTCTTAGTCTTTGTTAGCATCGGATTGACCCCGGTATCTGCCCCAGTAACACCCGCTTGTAACCTTCTGTAATTACACTAAATATATTAATTTCATTATAATTCTTATAAATCAATAATTCACCCCAAACAAAATAAAACCTAAAAGAGAAAGCCTGACTATGGGGCAGTAGTTCGTAAAAAGGTAAAATAGAAAGTGTGGCAGGATTGAGTGGTTGATTTTCTTGAAGAGAAGGCGATTGAATTAATACTCAAATCAAGTACAATAAGAATCATCAAGAGGACATCCTAAATGACATTAGGAGGATATAATTTCAAATGAGATTGCAAGAATATGTTGATGAAGAATTCAAACTTAAAGAAGCACCTGAAAATGTAATATGGGCCAAAAATAAAATTTTGAGAGCATATGTATTGGGAAAAATATCATTTATCGGTCATCATGGAAATTAACTATCTATAACAAAAACAAAGCAGAACTTTTTCGAGACAGTTTATTTGTACAGTATTCTGAAATAACAGATATATGGCTGCTCAGAGCTCATCACCTTTTCTCAGACATAATATCAACATTAAAATGACAATGCATGAGTCTCTATTGCAGAGATGGGTTGCACCGTTGCACTAAACAAGAAAGAATAATGAGAAGGGATAGAGGAAGGACCTTACTGGGGTCTTCTTGAAACCATCACCATGCATAAACAACAAAATGGCAAGCATTGCTAATGCCCCAATGATCCAACTCCATTGCCTTACCTTCTCCATCTTCTATTAACTGCAAATGTTTAAGAAAAAAAATACCAAAAGACATGCACATATATATAACACAAACAATACAAAAATACTGCATGGTATATGGAACTTCCATCAAATTTTTATTGGAACTCAGCTAGCCACATTCTAAAAATAACGGTTGTAACTTTTTTTTTTTTGTTGAAACAGTTTTACCTTGGTTAACGGAAACAAAACAAAACAAACAAAGATTTTACTTGTTTTGTCAAACAGTTGACAGATTTGTTTATCAAATGGATCTGTTTACATCGCCCTCAAAACTGGGGAGACGGCCACCAAGTAGAAGCATAAGAGGCCATGGCGTGGGCAGACATATTACACGATCTTGGTGTGAAATGAAAACTAATAGTTTCCACCATGGTAGTTAAAGTTTGGAAATTATGTATAAGTCCCTTCAAAGTAACGTCAACCACCCTTTTATCTTGAATAGTCTCAACAAGCTTTGGCACATCTGATTCCACAATTAACTTCCTCATCCCATGTTTGAGCAGAAAATGTTGAGTACAACAACCAATCTTCAATCCATGTTAAGAAATACAACGACACTATCTCCTCTTGCCAACAATGAGGAGCGGAGTACCCTACACAAGAAAAAATCTCGACAATCAACACTACAAAAAATAACCTTTTCAAGACGAAATAATTTCATCGAGCCAAAGTGGTTCCATCGCCTAGTTTTTTGTCCGAAGAAAATTTGTTGGGCAATTTTAGTGGGGCAAACACCGTCACTCAAATGTTTGCATGAATATTGAAAATTTGTTGGGCAAATATTTAAGGTGTGTTGACTAACTTGGCCCAACGAACCAAATATTTCAAGAAATAAAAATTTAAAATATTTTGCCCAACGAAACGGTTGTTGTTCAATTAATTTCAAGCAAAAAAAAAAGTACAAAGTACAAGCTTTAAGAAAGAAATCATCGGCCAAAAGTTTTAAATTTTTTTAAATAATTCGTGATTTAAATTATAATAATCTCAAAGGAAATCACAATATTTAAAATATGTATTTGGTTATATTAAAACTAAAATGTTCATACAAATGTATGTAAAACATCCTAAACTAAAATGTATGTAAAATATCCTAAACTAACTACTGTTGGGGTGGCTTGTGGTGGTAACATAGGAGTTAAAGTGGATACAACTTACGTTTTTGATACTTTAAATTGGTCTTTTCTATTACGGGTACTTACTAATTTTGGCTTTTACACTTGTTTTATGAACTAGTATCTAATATCTCGACATGTGTTAAATTGTCCATCTTAATCAATGGTTCCCCACATAAATTTTTCTCTTTTCTTTTGTTTTCAGGGAATGCGTCAAGGGGTCTGAGTCGGTTTCAACTTGATGGGCTTACTAAGACAAATTTTGCTCGAACAGGTTATATTTCTTATTCTCATGTACTTTATGCAAGTGAACTATTTAGTTTTTGCATAAATATTGGTGTCACTTTGCTTAATCTGCAAGGTTTCTTAGATAGATATAGTAGGGACTCTACTCAAATTATCAATAAGGATAAAAGTATTTTCTACTTGGGCTCTATTTCAAGGCATCACAAAGTTGTGGTCGAGCAGTACTTGGGGTTCAAACAAGGTAAAGTACCATTTGTCTATCTAAGAGTTCAACTTTTTCTGTGACAAGTCTAGGGGTCTCATCTTCAAGCCTTGGAAGATAAACCTGAAGTTAACAAGTTGGAAGGGGAACGTTTTAACTATGGTAGGAAGAGTTCAACTCATTAAATAAGTTTTTCAGAGTATGATTACATATAGTTTCTGTTTATCAATGGCCATCTTCCTTACTAAGGTCTCTTTCGCGATGTAATTGCAAATTTATATGGTCCAGTGACATGACCTTAAAGAAGATTGTCACAGTTTCTTGATTTCAGATTTGTGCATGAAAAAATAAAGTGGTTTGGGGTTGTGCGATCTTTGCTCTCTAAATATTACGGCTCTCTTAAAGCTTGGATAGGTTATTATTACTTTTGATTCTCTATGGAGTATTTATTTTCGAGTGCGATTTCATCTACATGGTCGTTCATACTCTTCTTGTTACAAGAGATCTTCTATATGGCCCGGTGTTAATTCCATTCTCCATATCTTATTTCAGAATTGTCTTTGGGTGATTGGAAATGGTTCTAGTACTTCTCTTTTGGTTGATAAGTGGTTTGATACGCTTATTGTGAAGGTTGTTGGTGCTACAGTCCTTACTCCTTTATGAAGTCTTGACATTATTCGTAGTATGAGAAAATGAGTTATTGCTTTTTTTTTTCTTCTACTTTTCCAGAGTTGGCTAAAGAGATTTTAAAGATACCTCTTCCAATTCATGAGGAAAATGACATGTTAATTGGGAAACCTTCTACATCTGGAGTTTATTTTTGGTTTTCTTATGGTTAGAAAATTGTTCGTCATCGGTTTCCTATTAAAAGTCAGGCTTCCATTATTTGACATCTTTTCATTCCACCTAACTATATTATTTTAGTTTGGAGGATTCTTTTCAATAAGCTCCCCGCAAAGGATCAACTATAGTGACGGGGCATTCGTCTGGTTCCAATATGGCAACTTTGTTACAATAATTATAAATCTATCTAGCATTTATATTTTAGTTGTAAATTTGCACAACTTGCTTGGATTTGGTTTGCAACTCATTTTGGCACTATTTCTCCGCTTACCGGTTCCTTCTCAAATTCATGGCTTGCTTTTATGTCAAAGTGGTTTTCAACAAACTTCGTAATGTCTACCTAGCATCAAGGGTTTTCTTAGTAATGGCTATTTACACTAGTACAAAAAATACTTTGCGTGACGCATGTCCTTCGTCGCGCAAAGTTAAAAACTGTCGCGCAAAAATTAGCCCAACGAACCTTCGTCGCGCACCAACCGTCGAGCCAAGACAGTGACAGCAGGGTTTGCGTGACAAAGAAGTAACATGCGTCGCACAAAACTACTTTGCACGACGCAAGTCCCTACGTCGCGCAAAACTACTTTGCGTGATGCAGTTCCCTACATCACACAAAGCTACCTTGCGCGACGTAGGGAGTTACATCGTGCAAAGACACTTTGCGCAACGTATGTTACTTCTTCATCGTGCAAACCTTTGTTTTTTTATTTTTATTTTTTGGCAAAAATATTTTTTATTTAATTTTTAATAAATATTTTAATTAAATTCTAAACAATAATTAATAAACCTAGAAAAATTATTTAATTATAAAATATATGAAAATGTACATACAAGATGTCCGAACAAAAAAGAAAAAACTACAACAAGTAGTCTTCTAGGTTTAATACATCAAGCTACTGGGTATTGGTTGGAGAAAATGGTTGGAAGGTTGAAGGTTTAGCAAGATTAGGTGATGGCATTGGGATTTGAAGGTTAGACATCTGTTAGGCCCGTAAAATGATGCTCATCTTCTCATCCTAGGCCAAAAACTGATCCGCAATCTGGGCTTCCCGAGCATCCCTGGCTACTTCTTGGGCCACAATTTTATCTTTTAGGGTTTCACTTCCTCCGTCAGGGCAACCTGTCCTTATATACACAAGCTATAAGTCCAAAGAATATTGCATCATCAAAATGGAGCAGTTGGCATTAAACGAATACACAAGCTATAATGAATGCCATACCAAATATTTTGAAAAAAGCTATCAAATAGAGCCATTATAGACGAAACAAAAGGAGTACCACGTTGTTTAACATTTATTTTTGAACTACATAAGTTTAGTATAAACAGATCTACTAAAGATTATTTGTAATCAATTAACTTCAACTTTGAGCGAACAATTATAAGTTGACACACTCCAACATGACTATAATACAACACTAAAGACTCTAGTTTGAATAAGTAAGCAAAGGAGTAGGACACACTAGCTGAAAAATGTGGATGCCACACATTTATAGCAGTTCACTTACATGACTTGGAGGGATGTGCTTCCCACTAAGCAGATCTAGAAGGACAGTGCCAAAGCTATAAACAACACTTTTTGGAGTGACCCTTCCTACAAAGTATGTATTTAGATGTACTTCACAAAAGGGTCACTGAGAAATCTTAGAAGCTGAGCTAAAAATAGCATTCTTAAAAAACCAAGTGGAGTTGAAAGACGAATAGTAAATAAAGATAGATTTTGTTTGACATACAATGCAACAAATGCTTAGCCCAAAGTATCAGTAGGCATGTACTCAGCAACAAGCAGCCTTTCATCCCCATCACAGCAATACCCAATCAAATTTTCAAGCCGCCGATTGTCACGCCCCAGACCCGGGGTCGGTGGAAAAATAACCCTGCTCTCGATGCGCGAGTAAAAGTAAAAGTAAAAAAAAAAAACAAAAAACAAACTTCTCTTATAAAAATAACTCCAAAATCCTTACAGGGTGTACAAAAATAATAAATTAAAAAATCCTTAAACTTCTCCTCAATCACATCCTCGACTTTTCCAATACTTATCTTGCCAATAACATATGTCTTGCCAAATAACTCATCTATAAAATAATAGGTGAGGGGTGAGCAACAACCACCGTTGCTCAGTGAGTAGAATATATAATATGCCAGTCAAGCTTTCCATTTTAATCACACTATAAAATAGGATAATAATATTAAATCATTATACACATAATATCATATCACATCATCCCTTCACGTGTTCATGATATCCTTCATAAATTGTAACTCACCACGTGACCCCTAATGGTCATTTGCCCTAATGTCCCCCTAATGTCCCCATGTGCAGTTTACATTTATCCCTTGGATTAATGCAACACTAAAGTTCGCATGCTCCATGAACATATCCAAATAATCCACATATCACCATATTAATAATTCCAAAAGCATTTTAACAAATCCAACATGCTTGACTTAAAATAGATAGAGATTTATAAATAGATAAAACCCACAATAGTTCGTGGTTTTCATTTATCAGAAAATAAGAATACTTTGAGGCCCTGTTTGGCACACCGTATAAGGCACCGGATAGGACTAATAATACGGTGTACCGTGTTTGGTGACTGTTTGGATTAAATAAGCACCGGATTAAATAATTCAGGCCCACCTTTTTACCCGACGCTTACCCGCTTACTAATAACGTGCAAATGCACGGTATAACTTAGTTGGGCTCAGCGAGAAACCAGTCTTCTGCGCCCTCTCTTCCTCTCCAGGCGCTCTCTCTTCCTCTCATCCCAGGTTCGTCTTCTCAACTTCTTCTTCTTCGTTTGAATCACAGTTCTTTTCAGATTCTTCTTCTAGGATTCCGCCCCTTCTTCTATTCTTCCCCCTCCTCCTATTTTTCTTGCAATTTTCTTTCAATTGATTGAATCTAGTTATTATTTTCTCTTTAATTATGCAATTGATTATGTAATTTTGTGTTTTAATTAGAATTTTTGAATTTTAGGGTTTGCTATTGGGGTCGAATTTAGGGTTTGTTGTTGGTGTTGAACTTACAATTTTAATGATTGGGTAGAGTGGGAGTGTGCAGGTTCACTTACCTAAACAAAACTTTGTCTCTGGTGCAGCCCCTGTTTCACTCACTGTCTCGCAGCCACAATGCAATCATACGGAAACTTGACCTTAGGTATGACGGTGACAACTCTTAACCACACCTGAACTACAAATCTCGTTCCAAATTTTTTAAATTTTTATGTGAATTTTACTTTATATATATATATATATATATATATATATATATATATATATCTGTGTGTGTGTGAAAAATTTCGAAGTTGGGTTGTTGATTTGAAAATTTTCGAACTAGGGTTGTTGAATTGTGTGTGTGTCTATGTGGTAATATTTTCACTATCTAATAATGTTATTTTATATTTTCACTAGACATGGATCAAAGAAAGATTGTGGCATGCTTCATTGTTAACGTGTGGTACTTGAATATTGTGACTTGGTTGATGATGTGGTTCATCAAGAATCATAATTCAGCTAGAAAGCGGAATCTGCAACTTGCACTTAGAAATCGCACATTTGTTAGGAGAATGGTAGGGTCAGCCTATTTAGATAGCATAATAGGATATGATGATGTTCAGTGTGTGAACCAAATTAGAATGGATAGAAAAACGTTCCATTATTTATGTCAAATGCTTCGTGACCACGGTAGAGTAAAATTGGATGGTGTAGTGACAATGGAAGAACGAGTTTGCATGTTTTTGCATATACTTGCACATCATGTCAAGAATCGTACAATTGGGAGTAGGTTTTGTCGATCGGGGGAAACCATAAGTAGGTATTTCAATTCCATTCTACATGGAGTGTTAAGGCTACAAGGTACACTTTTGAAAGTGCCAGAACCCATTCCTAATGCCTACCCAGATCCTAAATAGAGTTGGTTTGAGGTATTCTTCATATTTTATAAAAATTACTTCTAAAATTAATGTAATTAAATATATTGAGCATACTAATGTTAATGATTTTTTTTAGAATTGCTTGGGGGCATTGGATGGGACTTACATTAACGTTCATGTCCTTAAGCGAGATAAACCAAGATACCGATCAAGTAAGGGAGAGATTGCAACCAATATGTTGGGAGTCTGTAATGTGGACATGAATTTTATATTTGTGTACCCAGGTTGGGAAGGGTCGGCATCTAATTCTAGAGTACTCCGAGATGCGATAAGTTGACCATTGGGATTAAAAGTTCCCACGGGTAACAATAGATTATTTGTTTATATTAGTAATTTGAATCCTCATTTTTCTTATATATAGTAATATACATTTTTTTGTGTGTTAGGATGTTACTACCTTGTGGATGGTGGGTACACAAATGGTCCAGGATACCTTGCACCATATAGGGGAGTGCGTTACCATCTCTCGGAGTGGAGAAATAGAAGACTCCCGATTAATCATGAGGAGTATTTCAATATGAAACATGCTCAAGCTAGAAATGTCATTGAGAGATGTTTTGGACTACTTAAGATGCGTTGGAGCATCTTAAGAGATCCATCATTTTTCCCAATTAAAACACAATTTAGGATTATGACAGCCTGCTGCCTATTACATAATCTTATTAGAAGGCATATGTCAGCTGATCCAATAGAAAATGAAATCCTAAACTTGGACGAATGTGAAAGTAGTGATGATGATGAAGATATGATTGAGAGTGTTCAACCTACACAAGAATGGACTGCATGGAGAAACATTTTGGCTATGAATATGTACAATGAGTGGCGTGCACAAGTGTGATTTGATTAAATTTTTTTACATATGCATGTTGTGATTTGGTTATGGTTTGTTATTTGAACAAATAGTGATTTCTTATGTATTCGGTTATGATACTTTATTCGAACAAAGTGTGACCTAGTTATGTATTTATTTAAAAAGTGTATGATTTGCTTATGGTTTTTATCACTTACTATTAATTATATGCATTATTGATTATATGTCCTAATGCCAATATAAAGGAGTTCCACATGTTGTGTATGTAATTGTAGGAATGGAAAGTGAACAAAGTAGTCAACCAAAAGGACGTAGAAGGGTTTGGAAATAACATGAAGAAGATGCATTGCTCTCCATACTTGAGGAGGCAGTTGTTAAGAATTTGCGATGTGATAACAGTTGTTTCAAACCTGGAACAATGGCTCAGTTTGAAACAGCTATTAATTTGAAATGTCCTAATGCCAATCTAAAGGCAATTCCACATAGTGAGTCCAAAATGAGGAGGTGGAAAAAAGATTATGCAATAGTTTATGACATGGTTAATAAAACTGGATTTGCATGGAATGATGTACGAAAGTGTATTGAGGTTGATAGCACTGAAGTATGGCAATCCTATGTAAAGGTAATTCTCTAACATAATACTAGAATTTAACTTTACATATTTGATTACTTTAACATGTTCCTTTACATACAATTTAATAGTATGATTGTCTCTACCAAACCATATCATTTAGCCCCATTCATTATAACAGCTTAATTAAATTAATGGATGCTTGATTATATCAAGATAGGTTGAAGAGAACAAAATAAGATTGTTTGTATTTTATGGATAGTGTGATTTGTTTTCGCATTGCAGGTTAACAAAGAAGCAGAAGGCTGGCTAGGAAAATCGTTTCCATTGTATGACAGATTGAATGTTATTTTTGGGAAAGACCGAGCAACCGGAGTAGAAGATGCAACTCCTACTGAGATGATGAATGAGCCTGAGCACATTAATGAAGATGAAGATGAGGCGGGAGACTAGTTCTCCCTCTGTTGCTCGACGGTCCAGTAGTTCAAGTACCCGGAAAAGGAAGAGAGCTACTAATGATAATGATCTTGCTGTGGCATTTAAAGAAATGCTTTCTGAATCAGTTGATAAGTTGGGTGAAGTTTTACAAGTTGCTTTTGGGAAAAGAGTGGATCCAAAACCTAAGATTGTTTCAGAATTGTCAAAGATGGATTTGTCTATTAAGGATCAAATCAAGGCACTAAATATCCTTTTCGAAAAGCCACATAATGAGAGGACATTCTTGTCTTTGGATGGTGCAATGAAAAAAGCCTTTGTACTCATGTTACTTGGACAAAGTAACCTCAATTGACATTTCAAACCAACAACAATATATTTTGTTAAAAGTTGTAGCATGCATATATTTTGTTAAAAGTAGCATGCATATATTTTGGCTATCTGGACAAACTGTTTCTTACTGAAACCACCTTGCATTTGTATATTTTATGAACTTGGTTATGTGGTTAGATTATATATCATAACGATTGTAGTTGTTTTTTGTGAACCTTCTTTTATGTTATTGGAAAATATTTTGAATTTGATGTGCTTTTCAATAGGTATAAATATGAGAAAAGTTCAACAAACAAAGAAAGATTTGTTAAATTTTTTTTCCTCTTGTCCTATCCGGTTCAGTACCAAACACAATATAAATAATACGATCATTAATCCGATACTGCACCAAACACCCGACTAATTTAGTCCGTACTATCCGGTGACTATTTATCCTATTCGACAGAAATAGTCAGTACAGTTTGAGCTGCCAAACGAGGCCTAAAACACATTACATAAACCACTCACATTTATCGATAGCTAGAACCTCGGCAAGACAAGTACACAAAGAATCTCCACACAACAAACCCTAAACCCTATTTCTTTCTCTCTTTACCTTCACTCCCTTTCTCTACGTTGAACCTTCGATGCATGCTCTACATGTTTCCTTGATATGAGAAAACAATGGAGCATGGCTTCCTATTTATACTAGAAATGAGGAGGTCAAGCTAACTTCTTATTGGTTGGCTTAGCGGCTAGAGATATAACAAATCAATTGACCTTCTCTTACAAGATGCTGCGTGGTAATCTAAATAGGCAGTAGGCTTAGGCAAGTGGCTAGCCAATAACAAGTGGAAATAGAAGATAAGACACGTCCAAGTAAGTAGCTTCACATAGTCACTGTGTAGAGTGCTCACTAAGCAAATATACAAGGAGATAGCCATAAACTGTGGTGTGCCACATTCGAGTATAGCTTCCAACAGTAAGCAATCTAGCTAGACTAATGAAAAGAACACCTTTTGCCCTCATTCTAACATTAAGGTTCCACCTCCTGCTTGCATGATTTTTAAATGGCAGCTCCTACTAATAAAAACATGAATTACAAGACACTTGTCTTATAAATGCAAACTAATGACACCTCCACCTTAATCCTTCCAACTCAAAACCTAGTCATGGTAATGGTGAGGTGTAAATATGCATAGCGACATGCATCACACGTGATGAGCTATGTAAAAACTTATCTTAGCTTCATTCTAAATATAAAAATAATAATAATAGCCACAATACAACTAAAAATACGGGACCTTACACCGATGCTGCAACTTCCCCACACCCCAAGCGTCCTCTTGCAAAACCAAAACCCACAAATCATTCATAAACCCAATTCACAAAACGAACATCTGTAAATTTTACTATAAACACGGATAATTCCTGAAACAAGTGACAAGAATACGTGTACAAAATATATTTTTGTATTAATGATTTTGGGGTTACAATCTCTTTGTAATTTGGTCCTCTGATTCTATCTTCGTAGGGTGTAGGTTTGTGGATGAGTTGTTGATCCAAAGGGCCATCGGGGCTTGATCTAAGGATGAACAGTTGATGAATGGATCTTCAAGGGGCGTTGGGCTTGATCTGGGTGTATGAGTTTGTTGAGGTTGTTGATCCAAAGGGGCCGTTGGGGCTTGATCTTAGGATGAACGGATGATGAATGATGAACACTTTCTTCAAGGGGCCGTCGGGGCTTGATCTTGAGTTGGTGGGAGTTCTTCAAGGGCCGTTGGGGCTTGATCTTGAATTGGTTGGAGTTCTTCAAGGGCCGTCGGGGCTTGATCTTGAAGGTTGATGAATGAGCGGATCTTCAAGGGCTTCTGGGCTTAATCTTGAAGAACGATTGGATGTGTGAATTTGTTGAGGTTGTTGATCCAAAGGGGCCGTTGGGGCTTGATCTTAGGATGAACGGATGATGAGCGATGAACACTTTCTTCAAGGGCCGTCGGGGCTTGATCTTGAGTTGGTGGAAGTTCTTCAAGGGCGTTGGGGCTTGATCTTCAAGGGCCGTTGGGGCTTGATCTTGAAGGATGAACGAATGATGAATGAATCTTCAAGGGCCGTTGGGGCTTGATCTTGAAGGATGAACGGATGATGAACGATGAACGAAGAGTGCTTTCTTGATTCTTCGGGATTTGCTTGAGAGCTTTAGAGTTTCAAGGCTTCTTTCTTTCTTCCTTTCTTTCTTTCTTCCTTCTTTTTTTCTTTCTTCCTTCCCCCTAAAATGAATGCCTTTGGCCTCCTATTTATAGAATTCCAAAACTTGATTTTTGGATTTAAATAATCAGATGAAATAAATCATTTCTGCCAGGTATTGACACGTGTCCTATTTGATGACTTTTCCAATTTATTTCGATTTTTCGTTGAATCACACGCTACATGTAAAATTTATGTGACACGTGAACGTTGAAATTTTAATTATTGGTCAACATTCATTTCACCGAAATTTTGATGTCTACAAATGCCCCCACTTTAAGGCGCGTCGTAGGCATGTGCTTGTCACGTGTAGAAGATGCGTTTTGAAGTCCCTTAATGTAGATGTCAACCCAAGGGCCGTCGAGGCTTGATTTTGAATTGGGCTGGAAATTTCTTCAAGGGCCATCGAGGCTTGATCTTGAGTTCGACTGGAAGATTTTCTGGTTTCCTCCAATCGTTGATTTTCCGCAGGCTTAATCTTGAACTGGGCTGGAGGATTCTTTTGGTCTCCTCCGAAGGTCTGAACTTACTCCTTTTATCTGGAGTTGAATTTGATTCAAGGGTGGTGAACACTTGATTTTGAATCGGACTTGTGATTTCTTCAAGGGCCATCGAGGCTTGATCTTGAACTGGGCTGGAGGATTCTTTTGGTCTCCCCCTATCGTTGATTTTCCTTTGTGCTACTCTTAAACTGGGCAGCAGGATTCTTTTGGTCTTCCCCGAAGGTCTGAGCTTACTCCTTTTTTGATGTTTCTTTGTTCAATCTCTCCAATTCGTATTGAAGAGGGTTAGAAGATAGCTCAGCATATGCAGTTGTAGCTTGTCTCCACATGCTTCAATGCATCATTTTCACTTGCCTTACTTGCTCCCTTTTGCAGAAGTGGTATTTCCTTATGCAGGTTTAGCATCTTCTCTTGTACTATTTGTTCCTGATGCAGGAGTTGAATGCAAACCTTGCATTTGAATGGACCATCACTTCTTGGTGGCAGCGCAAGTTTGAGTGGAGGTTCCAACATATTGCTTTCTCTGTCCTTGTCCTGGCAGGTGAGAACAAGGGCAAAGGAAAAGATAGGGGAAAAGCATGATATGAGATACCTTTGCTTTCGCCCTTGATGATATAAGATACTTTTGCCTTGGTGTCAATTGTTTGCAAGGGCATTCCCGAAGAGGAAGAAAACTGAGCATTTTGAGATGCTTTGCTGGGAGTGTACTCTCGGAGGTGAGGAAGAGTTGGGCATTTTTTTTTTCTTGTTTGCAGGTCTGCCTTACCATAAAAGATGAAGGTCGACATATATAGGGATTTCCTAATAGCAAGTGGTGGTACTGTTCTTTTACCCTTGTCGACAAACGTTTTGATCCCGCAAATCCGGCTTTTTGAAATAGTGACGACTCTTCGATCTTTGAATACGCCTCTTTGATTTCTGAACGACGCCTCTTCGATTTCTGAACGAGCGCCTCTTTTGACAAAGCTGCACGCGTTTTCTGAAAAGCAGAGAAAGCGTCACCGAACTTTGCGCTTGTCGGCTAAAGATGTGTAGCTGCGATGATGACCTCCACGTGATCTTTTGACAAAGTGGCACCCGTGCTCTGAAAAGCCGAGAAAGCGTTGCCTAACTTACGCCGAAAAATCCAGCTTTTGAGATTTGTAGAGCGATGTCTCTTCACTTTTGAATAAGCGGCCCTTCGATTTCTGAACCAACGCCTCTTTGATTTCTGAGCAAGCGCTTCTTCCTTTTTATAGAGGTATTGATCACCTCTAACATGCACACTTTGAAGGTTGCTCATTCCTGAAAATCATCTCCGGCCTTTTGAGTTTTAACTCCATCCACCCATCTCTTTTAACACCTTTGAAAAAAATGGCTAACCCATCGAACCTTAGCTTAGAATTGGGTCTCAGCAGTGATACAGGCGCACCGTGTCAAAGTAACGTATGGCGCCCTTCTTTCTTATCTTCTAACGGTCCTCTTACAGGTGAAGACTCAGTGATGCAGGATGCAACAACAGCTACAATAGTAGCTAGGAACCTCCTCACACCAAAAGATAGTAGGCTGTTTTCAGGACGGTCCGATGAGTTGGCCGTTCAAGAGTCCCTCGCTCTTAGTGTTCAGTGTGCGGGCTCTGTGTCCAACATGGGCCAACGCCTGCTTGCTCGGTCCCGTCAGGTGGAATCATTGATGGCAGAGGTGGAAGATCTTAAGCAGGAGATTAAACAGCTTAAGTACGAGAATAGAAGTTTGCATGTGCTTGCAAATAACTATTCGTCGGGCATGAAGAGGAAGCTTGATGAGATGCAAGAATCTCAAGGTCGCATTCAAAGTGACCGTCAAAGGCTTGCGTCTTTCTTCCAGAGACACATTTTTCCTGCGTCATCAAGCGTTCCACCAAGTATTGGGGCCTCGAATGATCTATCTTCGGTGCTTCCCGCTCCTGGAGTTTGGCCGAGTAGTGGGGCTTCACGTGAACAACCTTTGTGAAGGCTCCATTTTTCTCTTTCTTTGTTAGACACTTTTTTTTTTTCGCACTTGTAATTTTTCGAAAATCAATTAACATACTTCGTTTTATTTAGTGTATTGTGCTAAATACAGAGAAAACATGTACATCACCAAGAATTTTTTTTTTTTTTTTTTTCTGGTGGCACAGATCCACCAAAGTTTTTTTTTTTTTTTTCCCGGTGGCACAGATCCACCAAAGTTTTTTTTTTTTTTTTTTTTTTAACTTTCATCATTACTTCCCAACATCATCATTTCAATTTACTTTATTTTATTATTTTTTTATTATTTTATTTTATATATATTTTTTTTTATTTTTTATTTTTTTCTTCTTTCGGTGGATTGATCCACCAGAGTTGTTTTTTATTTTTTTATTTTTTTTATTTTTTTATTTTTTATTTTTTTATTCTTTACTTTCATCATTACTTCCCAACATCATCATTTCATTTTACTTTATTTTATTATTTCTTATTCTACATTGTCGTTTTTTTTTTCCTATATAAAGGACCTGCAAGAAGCTGGTGATGAAGAAGGAAGAGAAAAAAAAAAAAACCAGGAGCGCATAAATTGTCTGCTTTGCTTGACTCAGTCTCCACGGGCCTCAAATTGCTACAAAACTTCCATTGATGGCACATGCGGAAGTCGGTTTGGCAGCTGGTGCTGTCTTTGAAAGATGCTTCCCAACATCATCATTGATGCGAAATATATTAAGCACACAAATTAAACCCTCTTCTGACAATTGTAGCAAAGTATGTAAGTAGGGATCGTTCAAAACCGGGGATTAGGAGGGATTGCTAAACTCTTGAAAACTGACCTAAGAACTCCAAAACAAAGTTAAAAACACTAATTTGGACTCAAAGAATGAAAAACCAAAGTTAAAACACTAAAACAAAACAAAAACTCAAAACAGCAACTAGAAGACTCAAAACTACCTAAAAACCACTTTCTGGGCAGTTTTGAGCACCTACACTAATTTGGACGAAATTGGTTGAAAACTTGACTCAAAACACTTAAAAACATGAACCAAAACAATTTCTAACTAAATTGAGACTTCAAAGTAAAGGGGGATTTGATTTGGACGAAATTAAAGTTGAGAAAACAGATTGCAAAGTAAAACTGATTTTGAAACGTTTTTGGGGTTTTTAATGGATGATGGACTAGTTAGGGGTTCTTTCTCCACACATGACAAGTATGCAAATGACTTGATTTCCAGTTATTCCTTCATAGAATTATGAATGACAATGCCCCAAATTAACCGTGACATCACTAGTTAATTCTCAAGTTTTCCTTGTGTTATTGAATTGGATGACATCATACGACAACCCAAAGCATTCTTCAAAAGTTCCTTACATGACATCATAATAAAGATACAATCAAAGATCATTACGTTCAATGAAAACTATAAGCATTGACAAAGCACTTGTGACTATGACATCATGACACTTATGCTAGGAATTGAACTTAACGCGATTGTGACTAGCAACCTTCACCACTTGTGAATATAAGTGTGTGACAATTATGTGAAACAAACTTATATTCTAGCATCATATTCATGCAAGCCAATTAAGTGCCGACCCCTAATTAACAAACACAAATACGTTATTACTCGCACAGTTAAGCCAATTGCATTCACGATTCAAGAACTCATAACTGGAATTTATCAAATCAACTTGCACACATAGTTATGGCTTCGAAATCACCCCTAACCAATAGGGGTTTAGCCACTCATGTTCATAGCAAAATGAAAGGAAAATAAATTAAACATTGAAATCATAAAACGAATTACACCTAGAATGCACCAACGACGAAGCTTGAGCATCCAAGAGTCCTTCCTTCTTTCTCCTTGCTACGGCACAAAGGTGGATGGGATGGTTGGGATGTGTTTTAGGATCAGGGATTATGGAATTGGATGGAGGATAGGCATGGCAAGGTGTAGTGTTTGGTGGAATTGTGTTTCTAGGATTTTAGGATGTGTAGAGTGGTGTGGCTAGATGAATGGACGAAAATTGGGTGAATGAGTGATCCCCCTAGTGCCTTGTTGCAAAGCCTTATTTATAGGGCTAGGAAAGGTTTAGAACTTAGTTGAAACCAAAAGGTTTTGTACCAGAAATTCTATACATGAAACACTTAAAGGATATATGTGTGTAGCTTGGACAAGGTAGGAGACAAGATAGGACGGCTAGGACACAAGCTAGGACGGCTAGGAGACAAGGTAGGACGGCTAGTGACAAGGTAGGACGGCTAGGAGACAAGGTAGGACGGCTAGTGACAAGCTAGGACGGCTAGAAGACAAGCTAGGACGGCTAGGAGACAAGGTAGGACGGCTAGTGACAAGCTAGGACGGCTAGGAGACAAGGTAGGACGACTAGTGACAAGCTAGGACGGCTAGGAGACAAGGTAGGACGGTTAGTGACAAGCTAGGACGGCTTGTTCTTCCAATACAGAAATTAGGCACCATGTGTGAATAGATAAAGCCTTCTAGAAATAAGGTTTTTAGGCCCCCTTGCAGCTCCCTAACTGAATTCAAGCCTTCAAATTCGTCCATCCTCATGCCTCCATGCTTGCACTATCCAATCTTGGCCCAAAAATGCTCTAGAATGCTCCAAATTGCTTCTTTTTGCATACTTTGACACTAAAACCTGAAATTGCACGAAAATGACTTTAAACACTAGACTAACTAAGGAAAAACAACATAAATGCATGAGAACAAGCCAATTAAGTCGCATAAAAATGCTCCTATCAAATTCCCCCACACTTAGCTTTTGCTAGTCCTCGAGCAAAACAAAGAAATAAAACAAGACAAAACAAACAAACATAATCTAAACCTTCCAACGTTTGCCTCAGGGATTTCCAATGCACATGACATGTTAAAGATTATCATTCCCACAGATTTGAGTCAATTTAACATTTAAGCACATGCTTAATCATAGTCACTACTTACTAGTTCACAATTAACCAATTAAAACAATGTTTTGAATGTAGTAACATGCCTTAGAGAATTCCCTCAATCCTTAATAGATTTGCACTCTATTTTCACTCAGATTTTCTAACTACACACCTTATACTAGTTATATGTGAGAGAATTGATGTAGATATAAAAACGAATGGTCACATATATGTATCACAAAGAACGCAATTTCCGGAGTTAATAGGCATGTTTAGATATGATCTCATGAATGGAATGCTACTACTTAGATGCGAGAACCAGTAACACCATATGCTCATACCAAATTCAAACTCAACAAATTGAAACACATAACACTCAAGATAGAAGTTTAAGGGTTGCAACGGGGCTTGGGGTATTGGTTAACAAAGAAAGGATAGGGAAAACAAACGTTCTTTAAGCATTAGTAAGCAAAGTAATGAAATTAAGACTTAGAATTCTCTTAGTTTGCAGAAATTAACTTAAAAACACAAGGGGAAGACTTTAAACAACTTCTTGGGGCCGAATTCAACTTTTTGGACCCTTTCTTCAACAAACAACACCTTGGAACTTTTTTTCTCATGTTATTCAACTCTTTTCATACTCTTTTTTTTTTCTTTTTTTTTTCTTTTTTTTTTCACGAATTTTTCTTTTCTTTTCTTTCTACCCGTGCTTATGGCACATAATTATCAAAATAAAAACTTCCCCCACACTTGGTTTCTGCCATAAAGGAATTCCATTTGAATCATGCTTACTATACTTTAAGAACGAGGGTATGGATAGTCCTAATCTAGGCTAGGTGAGGGTAATGTGGGTTAACAAAGAAAAGGCTAAACAAGGCTCAATGGGGTTAACACCTAAACATATAATGGAGTAGGGCACACGGCTTTTTGGCTAAAGTGGTGGTCACTACACAACTTCATCTTGAATATGTGTTATGCTAATCAATACCATGCTTTGAATGAAATGGGCATGACTTCTAGTGTTTGGAACTAAATGATGAAACACCTTCTAAGTAGCAACCAAGCAAAGAATAATGAGATCATGCAACGATTTTAGAAAACAAAGAATGCACAGATTTTAACTCTCCAAATAAACGTTTAGGCTCAAGTCTCACAAGGTTGTAGCGTTAATTTGAGTTCCTTCCTTCAAGCATGTTACAAAAACTGATTTTTTTTCTTTTATGATTGCATGTGAATTCATAAGTTATAACCACAACCAAGCATAAACATAGAGTAAATCAAACTTTCATCCATGTTTGTAACTTTCTTTAACCGTCATGCAATTAAAAACCAAATCCTCATCATTGTGTTGGAAGGTAACCTACGACACCAACAACACACAAAAACAACTCTTTTTGGGTTTTTCAAAACAATTTTTCAAATTTTTATGGTATTTTCGGATTTTTAAGTCAACACACCCTAAAACACTCTAAAATAGCTTAAAAACACTTAAAAACAGTGGGAAACAAGTTTAGACATGTTAGGTGGTAATACCCTACAAATTTCATGCAAAAATATATCAAAACAGAATGTTACCCCCCCACACTTAAACTAAACATTGTCCTCAATGTTTTAGACACAATTAAAAACACAATACACATAACATAAAGTAAGCAACAAAGGAAAGGGTTTAGGGACGCAAATCTGAGTATGGAGCGATTCCCAAGTTCTTCCTTTGTTGATTGCATGGGTTGCCTCCCAAGTAGCGCTTGCTTTAACGTCTTCCAGCCGGACGAAACTTCCATTCAAACTTCCCTAGGTCCCACGGCATGGAATTGATCCTTGAATGGAAGGTGATACTTGAAGTGAACCGGCATTGGTTTGAATTCTAGTGTAGGTGCCTGATTCATCAAAATCAGCCAGTTAGTATAAAATTTAATGGAATTTGGAGAAGATGACTTACTTGTTTTGTTCGACAAGAACTCAATGACAAACACCACTCCTTTGAAAGTTTCAGGGATATTGGACTTGGCCAGATTACATGTGATGGTTATGACTTGTCCAATGTCATCAAATTCAACTTCTTTGGGTTTTATGGTTTCAAATATGTCCTCTTTGATGCCTTCTACATCTTCTCCAGCCACTACCTTCTCTTGAATCATTCTTTTTGGTGTACAAAGTCCTTTGAAGAATTCAACACCATCTAAAACTTGTTGTGTTGCACCAAGAATTGGAATAGCATTTTGCACCTTTGGGAAGGCTTCCACGATGTCCTTTTTACTCTCTTCTTGGTTGGGAATCAAAAACCTGCTAGGAGAAGGGACATTGGGTGGAATAACATCAGAATAACATGGAATTGGGACGTCCTTACTTGTGGTGGGTGGTTTAGAGGGCTTAGGGGGCTGCGGCAAGGGTTGTTCTACCCTTGCCGTGTGCATGTCTTCTTCCTCCTCCTCAATTAGCAGCTCCTCATCCACTTCTAGGCTATGTTTGGACATTTTTAGGTCAGCTCCAACCTCCATAGCACTTCCCAAAGTGATAGCATTATGGATTTCAAAATCTCCCTTCGGATTTACAATGGTTGAACTAGGGAGTTTGCCTTGGTCACGAAATTGTCCTACGAACTCCGCTATCTGCCCAATTTGCTTTTCCAAGTGGTTCAACCTTTTGTCTCGATTTTGCATTGCTTTCTTTTGATTTTCTTGCCCCTGAGACAAATTGGTGAGTAACTTAATAAGCGTATCATTATACAAAGACACACCTGAATTTGTTTGGGCAGGTTGTATATGAGGTTGTGGTGGCTGCATAGGGCTTGAATAGAACTCCTCATATGGCTGCCAATATCCTTCTTGTTGGACTTTTTGAGATTCCCACCACATAGAGTTTGAATGATCACTCCAATCTGAATTGTACATGTTGGAAAACAAATTGTTCCTTGATTGATTATGATCTTGATACCCCCAGGTATTGAAATTCTCCCAACTTCTTTGTGGACATAGATTTGCTTGATATTCTTGCCTATAAGGAGCACCAAATGTAGGGACAGTTTGCATTGTGGACCCTTTAGCATACTGTGATAACTGACACGTAAGATTTGCTATTTGAGCTTGAAGGTTAGCAATTGCCATGTCTTGCTTCTCTAGTACCTGAAATCAAAGAAATAAAACTAAATCAAATATCAAAAGAAAAATAAACAAAGTCCAAGATATGTTCACGAATTGGATGAAAACTCCGAGTCATAAACTGGTACCTAAAACAAGAAACAAACAAGATTAAGAATCTGGAATAAAATAAAACAAACGAAAATAAAACAATCCAAGGGATTAGCAAAGTTGCTAATCCCCGGCAACGGCGCCAAAAATTTGATGCGAAATATATTAAGCACACAAATTAAACCCTCTTCTGACAATTGTAGCAAAGTATGTAAGTAGGGATCGTTCAAAACCGGGGATTAGGAGGGATTGCTAAACTCTTGAAAACTGACCTAAGAACTCCAAAACAAAGTTAAAAACACTAATTTGGACTCAAAGAATGAAAAACCAAAGTTAAAACACTAAAACAAAACAAAAACTCAAAACAGCAACTAGAAGACTCAAAACTACCTAAAAACCACTTTCTGGGCAGTTTTGAGCACCTACACTAATTTGGACGAAATTGGTTGAAAACTTGACTCAAAACACTTAAAAACATGAACCAAAACAATTTCTAACTAAATTGAGACTTCAAAGTAAAGGGGGATTTGATTTGGACGAAATTAAAGTTGAGAAAACAGATTGCAAAGTAAAACTGATTTTGAAACGTTTTTGGGGTTTTTAATGGATGATGGACTAGTTAGGGGTTCTTTCTCCACACATGACAAGTATGCAAATGACTTGATTTCCAGTTATTCCTTCATAGAATTATGAATGACAATGCCCCAAATTAACCGTGACATCACTAGTTAATTCTCAAGTTTTCCTTGTGTTATTGAATTGGATGACATCATACGACAACCCAAAGCATTCTTCAAAAGTTCCTTACATGACATCATAATAAAGATACAATCAAAGATCATTACGTTCAATGAAAACTATAAGCATTGACAAAGCACTTGTGACTATGACATCATGACACTTATGCTAGGAATTGAACTTAACGCGATTGTGACTAGCAACCTTCACCACTTGTGAATATAAGTGTGTGACAATTATGTGAAACAAACTTATATTCTAGCATCATATTCATGCAAGCCAATTAAGTGCCGACCCCTAATTAACAAACACAAATACGTTATTACTCGCACAGTTAAGCCAATTGCATTCACGATTCAAGAACTCATAACTGGAATTTATCAAATCAACTTGCACACATAGTTATGGCTTCGAAATCACCCCTAACCAATAGGGGTTTAGCCACTCATGTTCATAGCAAAATGAAAGGAAAATAAATTAAACATTGAAATCATAAAACGAATTACACCTAGAATGCACCAACGACGAAGCTTGAGCATCCAAGAGTCCTTCCTTCTTTCTCCTTGCTACGGCACAAAGGTGGATGGGATGGTTGGGATGTGTTTTAGGATCAGGGATTATGGAATTGGATGGAGGATAGGCATGGCAAGGTGTAGTGTTTGGTGGAATTGTGTTTCTAGGATTTTAGGATGTGTAGAGTGGTGTGGCTAGATGAATGGACGAAAATTATGTGAATGAGTGATCCCCCTAGTGCCTTGTTGCAAAGCCTTATTTATAGGGCTAGGAAAGGTTTAGAACTTAGTTGAAACCAAAAGGTTTTGTACCAGAAATTCTATACATGAAACACTTAAAGGATATATGTGTGTAGCTTGGACAAGGTAGGAGACAAGATAGGACGGCTAGGACACAAGCTAGGACGGCTAGGAGACAAGGTAGGACGGCTAGTGACAAGGTAGGACGGCTAGGAGACAAGGTAGGACGGCTAGTGACAAGCTAGGACGGCTAGAAGACAAGCTAGGACGGCTAGGAGACAAGGTAGGACGGCTAGTGACAAGCTAGTACGGCTAGGAGACAAGGTAGGACGACTAGTGACAAGCTAGGACGGCTAGGAGACAAGGTAGGACGGTTAGTGACAAGCTAGGACGGCTTGTTCTTCCAATACAGAAATTAGGCACCATGTGTGAATAGATAAAGCCTTCTAGAAATAAGGTTTTTAGGCCCCCTTGCAGCTCCCTAACTGAATTCAAGCCTTCAAATTCGTCCATCCTCATGCCTCCATGCTTGCACTATCCAATCTTGGCCCAAAAATGCTCTAGAATGCTCCAAATTGCTTCTTTTTGCATACTTTGACACTAAAACCTGAAATTGCACGAAAATGACTTTAAACACTAGACTAACTAAGGAAAAACAACATAAATGCATGAGAACAAGCCAATTAAGTCGCATAAAAATGCTCCTATCAATCATTGCTACCTCTTTTTTATTAAGGTGCTTCCCAACATCATAATAATAATTTTTTTTTTTTATCGTGATCTGCAACCCAACATCATCATTTTTTTTTTTTTGTTGTATTTTTTTATATATATCGTGATTTGCAACCTAACATCATCAATTTTTTTTTTTTTTTTTTTTAGGTGGTGATCAGCAAGGCTGAGGCTGCCAAACCGACGAAGAACCCAGGAACGCATAAATTGGTGGTGTAGAAAGAGTGGTGCTGTGCAAAGATTGCAAAGGGATTTTGCTGTGTAATGCATTTTGGTCAGTCTTCCCTTGGTAGTGACGTTGCCGTGCCTCTTGCCGCTGCTTGGAGCTTGTTGTAGTGTGTCACTTTTACCGTGTGGGGTTATGCAAAAGACTGCAGCGAGTTTATGCTGTGTAGTGTCTTTTGATCATAATTTTCCTTGGTGGTGACGTTGCCGTGTCTCTTGCCGCTGCTTGGAGCTTGTTGCAGTGTGTCACTTTTACCGTGTGGGGTTATGCAAAAGACTGCAGCGAGTTTATGCTGTGTAGTGTCTTTTGATCATAATTTTCCTCGGTGGTGATGTTGTTGTGCCTCTTGCTGCTGCTTGCTACACCGTCATCGCTGCACTGTTCGCTGCACACCTATTGCACTGTCTGTTGTCCTGCTGTTCAAGTTTTGTGGCTATTTTTTGCTTTGTTGCGGTCATGGTATTTTTCAAATGTTTTAAGAGCAACACCATCACCATTCTCGCGAAGGAAGGTGATTCGCAAGATAGGGGAACAACGCTGAAGATTTACACCCCACTGACTGGCCTTAAGGCGCTTGCTCTTCCTACAAAAGACAACTCCATGCATATTAAGTCGTGGTCTTCTGAAGTATCTTGGAAGGTGGCAGACTTTGTTCGATCAAATACGGAGAAGGAGGCGTGCACACTGGGGATTCTTATCTTGAACCCTTCGCACCATACTCGTGACAATCATCCGGCTCCGTTTAAGCTTCTCGGAGATCACATTCGCAGCGGAGCTATGGCTTGGAATGATGTCTTGTCGACTACCGGAGAAGCTGTTTTTGCTGAGTCTTATTGGGAGTGGCTTGAAGATGTCTTGGGCCGATCTAAACATGTGCTTACTAGCGTGGGCCTTTACCATGCCGTGTACGCATCTTTGTTTAGTTATGATCTCCATCATTCTGTCCTTCATGCGTTCTTCGAGCATTGGTGTTCAGCGACTAACACGCTTCATACAGCTCAAGGAGAGATGTCAATTTCACTTTGGGATCTCCACAAGATAGGGGGATTGCCAATCCAAGGCAAGTTTTATGACGAGGTCGTTCCTAGTGCGGAGGAACTTTCTCTCTGCAACAACCGAGGATTGCCTGCAAGTTGTCGCTGTTTATTTTGGGCATATCATAAGCTTTCCCAAGATACTCGAGGTGAATCAGGCGTGAAGATTTCTTCATGGATCCGCTTCTGGTATTGGGAGGACGCAAGGTACAAGAAGTCCTCGAAGAGAAGAAGTTGCAACAAAACCACTAAGCCAAAGGGAGACCCATATTCGTCTGGTGCCATTGGTTCAACTAGGCGCCGTTCCCCTGCCGAGTTGAGAGCGTTTGAGGACCTTGGCATAGCACCAGAGCATGTGGAAGAATCTTACCTAGCTGCTTTCTTAGCTTGTTGGCTTTGTAAGTTTGTTTTTCCAATCGGCGACGTCAACTTTGTTCGTCCTGGGGTTTTCAAAGTTGCTAGCAAGATGGCTGCAGGTGAATCTTTCAGTCTTGCTATCCTGGTTTTGGCCAATATTTATAACGGCTTGAGTGTTGTTTCGAACTCGGCAAACACTGCAGATCGTGCTGCGGTTCTTCCCTACCACTATGTGTATGGTTGGTTGGGTGAGTACTTCGGCACTCATTTTTTTTCTTCAACTGTAAACAAGTCAGGGCCTTTGATGACGAAGTATTCTGGCGTGCTTTCTTCGAAGAGCCTCGATGATTCCCAAGCGCAAGCACTGTTTAGAAGCTGCAAAGGCTTGAAGATGGACTATCTGGCGAGAGTTGGCTCAGTAAGGCGAGACATCATGGACGATTCGCATCTTCGCTTCTCAGACTTATCTTACCTTATAAGTCTTCGCTCAGGGTATGTTTCTTTGCGTCAAGAAGATCGATGCATTGTTCAACCGTATAGTCCCCACCGTTTCAGCAGACAATTTGGTTTTGTCCAACATGTGCCAAGCAAGCTGAAGGAAAAAAACCAATTAGACTCCTTGCAAGCCGTGTATATGCATTGGGAGTCTTGTACCCGTGCATGTACAAATGCTTCTATCACCCTGCCGGCCAAAGACGAGTTCAAGAGTAGTCCAGTAACCCGTGCTTACGTAAGTTGGTGGTCAAAGGTATATTATGAGAATTTGGGGATGGCAAGTGGTACCAATTCTTCTCATTCACACCTTAATGTATTGAAGGAGGGGTGCTCTGTGGTTCTTGCTCAACTGATATCTTTTGATCGCGCGAGTGCTGCTACTTTGCAAGATAGACCAGTGGTTTTAGCCCCTCAACGCCCACGCTTGTCTTCTCAACATCTGGATGTATCTGAAGAGGCTGGTGATGAAGCCGATTCGCACGAAGATGGACTTGTTTTGCGGCAGGGTCAACAAGTTTTAAACAAGTGACGTCTTGAAGGCGCTCAGGCCGATAGCGATGTCAATTTTCGTCATAAGAAGAAAGAAGTGTTTAGGCTCCCTCAACTCGATGGCAGTGTGTCATTTGAAAAAGACGTATGCATCTTCTTCTCTCTTATGACTTCTTCAGCTTTCATTGTTCTAGCTTTTGTTTCTAACAACTTTCTTTGTTTTCTTTAGGTTGGGCCTTCTTGTTCTTTTGACTTGGTAACAACAAGTATTTATTCTTATACGGAGATGCTATTTGGGGGTGACCTACCTACATGCGAGGAAATTGGGGATCCACCAGGTACAGAGCTTATTCTAAGTTTGTCCAGTTTCCCAAGTTTGCCGTGTGTAGGTGGAGGCATGCAAGATCCCGTCATGCATTCTATACCTTTGCCAGCTAGCTCTGAGATCTCTCTGAGAGAGCCAAACCTCAGTGGTACTGAGCAGCTTATTCATCGCATCAATCTTTGTGCGGCAATGGATATCAAGAGCCATATTGAGGGGAGGATTTCGAAATGCCCGTTGGAGGACCTTGCGTTGCTTAAGGAAGACTTGTCGAAACTTATTTCTGCAATTGACAATCTTAACATTGATTCTTCATCCTTAAAGATCAAGATTGCTGAAATTATGGCCGCCTCAACTGAGTATTCTTCCTTGCGTGTTATTTCCTTGAAGAAGTTGAGTCCAGATGTTAGAGCTCACCAACTTGCTGCAATAGACTTGTCACTAACCCAAGCCCGGTCTTCTCAGCAAGCTGCTTCGGGAGATTATCAATCTACAGAGACTTCTTTAGCTTCAGTCCGGGTACGTCTAGATATGTTGATGCGAGAACAAGAACAGCTGGGCATCGAGGCATCAAAACTTGAAAGTGTTCTCGGGGAGCAGGGAGCTACACTTTCTCAATGCCAAGAGGAGATTTCACGCCTAGAACAAGAGAAAGACATGGCTATAGAGTTGCCCATCCTGTCTCTCACCGAGGTAGAGACTTTGAAGGCTTTGGAAGGCTTGCTTGAAGACCGCCTTCTTAGTTTTAGGGACATAGTTTTCAAGTAGTGTCTTCTGCCCTTTTTCTTTTGTAATCAGACTTTTTTTTTTTTTAAAGAAATAAAATGTTTCCTTTCTTGAGTTTGCTCTTTATTCTTCAAAGTGTTTTTTTTTTTTTTTTTTTTTTTTTTTGATGTGACTGTACTTGAAGTTTTGAAGTTTCAAGTTGCCTACGTACCCTTGGTTGAGGAGGGATCAAGTCATGACGTAGTTCAAATGAGTGATGGTTTTAATGATGATTTTGCCGTACACAGTTTATGCTCTTGCGGGCCAGGAGCGTGGTGCGTTTGCTTTAGGGGTAGTAGCGCTTCAAAAATCTGCCGTTGATGGGGCCGATCTTCAACCCGTCTTCTGCCATGATTAAGTAAGCGCCATTGGTGTAGATCTCTTGTATCACGTAGGGTCCATCCCACTTTGATGTGAATTTGCTTTTTGTCTTATGAGTTGTAATGATGGGCCTACGCAATGCCAGCACGAGATCTCCGGCTTGGAAAGACCTTGGGCGGATTTTCTTGTTGAATGCCTTGGATAACCGTGCTTGGTAGCATTCCAAGTGTTGTTGAGCCTCGAGCCTTCTCTCATCCAGCGCTTCCAACTCCTGAAGGCGCAACTTTGCATTTTCTTCATCAGTCAAGCCTTCTTGTATAGCCATCCTTAGTGAGGGGATTTGACTTTCGAGCGGTAGAACAGCTTCTACGCCATATACAAGAGAATAAGGTGTAGCTCGGGTAGGAGTCCTATGTGTAGTCCTATATGCCCAAAGTGCTTCACTTATTCTTTCATGCCAGTCTCTCTTTGTTCGGCCGATTACCTTTTTCAGGAGGTTGCACAGCGTCTTGTTGAATGCTTCTGCGAGACCGTTGGCCGGAGCATGATACATGGAAGACTTGTGCTGCTTGAACTTGTATTTGTCGCAAAGCTCGTCCACGAGTCGGTTGGAGAACTGCTTTCCGTTGTCAGTGATAATGTAGCGAGGCACCCCATATCGGTGGATGATATGCTCCTTGATGAAACGAACAACAGTTTCCTTCTTTACTTCCTTAAAGGTATGGCTTCAGCCTACTTGGAGAAATAATCTGTTGCAGCTAGGATGTAAGCTTCCCCTGCAGATGACTTTGGCGTAATTGGTCCTACAACGTCCAATCCCCATGCGTCGAACGGCCATGAAGCAACTGTAGGGTGTAATGGTTCAGGCGGTTGATGTATGAAGTTGGCGTGGAACTGGCAGGCTTGGCACCTTTTGGCGTGTTCCAGGCAGTCCTTCACCATACTTGGCCAGTAGTAACCCATTCTTTTAAGCTGGAAATGTAGCTTTGGTCCAGACTGATGTGCCCCACACACACCTGAATGTGCTTCTTCCATGGCTTGATTAACTTCTTCCTCACCTAGGCATCTCATGAGTACTCCTTCAAAAGAGCGTCGGTAGAGTGTTCCTTTGTAGTAAAGGAAGCGAGGTGCTCGTCGACGTATTTCGGAACGATGTCTAAGATCATCTGGAAGCTTTCCGTGCTCTAAGTAGTCGATCAGCGGCTGTCTCCACTCTTCAGCATCGACTGAAAATACTGAGATGACATTTGTATCATCTAGTGACATTTCATTAACGAGCGGAATCACCCACCTTTGGCAAACTGGCACGTCTGCTACTTCATCTTTTCCTAGTGTCATACTCGAGGCTAGATTGGCGAGAGCGTCTGCCATTTGATTTTCCTTTCTTGGCACATGTTCCAGCGTCACAGCTTCGAACTTTCGTAGCAGTTGGGTCGCTAGCCGGAAGTATGGGACGAGATCATCTTTCCTCACTTCATATTCAGTTAAGAGTTGATTGATTATGAGCTTGGAATCGCCATACACCTCAAGAGCTGTGATTTCCATGTTGATCGCCATTTGGAGCCCGATTATCAATGCTTGGTACTCAGCAACATTGTTGGAGCATAGCTCATTCAGTTGGAAGGAGTAAGGTAGTATTTGCCTTTGTGGCGTCATGAATACTACTCTTGCCCCCGCTCCGTCTGCTCGTGCGGATCCATCGAAGAACATCGTCCATGTCGGAAAAATATTGATGTAGAACACCTCTTCGTCAGGCAAGTCGTCTGAGATTTTCCAATCAGCCGGGATTGGATGATCGGCAAGGAAGTCTGCTAGCGCTTGTCCCTTGACGGTTTTAGCTGAGACGTAGATGATCTCATATTGATTAAGAAGCAAAGCCCATTTAGCGAGTCGCCCCGTCAAGACTGGCTTAGACATAACGTATTTGACAGGGTCGGCTTTAGCAACCAAGTGGATGGTGTAAGCATGCATGTAATGTCTGAGTTTCTGAATGGCAAACACCAAAGCGAGGCACATCTTTTCTATTGGGGAATAGTTCAACTCAGCGCCGGTGAGAGTCCGACTGAGGTAGTACAGTGCTCCTTCTTTTTGGGCTTCATTCTCTTGCGCCAAGAGTGCTCCGATTGAATTTTCCTGAGCAGCAATATACAATATGAGTGGTTTCCCGGGCACAGGTGCCCCCAGGACAGGTGGACTTGACAAATATTTCTTTATGCTTTCAAAAGCATTATGGCACGCTTTGTCCCATACGAATGGGACATCTTTCTTCATAAGGCGACTGAACGGTTGACAACGCCCTGCGAGGTTGGAGATGAAGCGTCTAATGAAGGCTAACCGTCCTTGTAGACTTTTCAGCTCGTGCAGGTTTCTTGGCTCGGGCATGCTTTGAATGGCCTTGATCTTTGATTGGTCTACTTCAATACCACGGTGCTTGACGATGAAGCCGAGGAATTTTCCAGAGGTGACGCCAAATGCACACTTTAACGGGTTCATCTTGAGGTTGTATTTTCGCAGCCTTTCGAACACTATTCGCATATCCTTCAAGTGGTCTGATCTTTTCTTCGTCTTAACCACCACATCATCTACGTAACATTCTACGTTCTTGTGTAGCATGTCATTGAAGATTTTCTGCATTGCGCGTTGATACGTAGCTCCAGCGTTCTTTAGGCCAAAGGGCATCACCTTGTAGCAATAGATACCTTTTGGAGTACGAAAGGCTGTTAGCTCCTCGTCTTCGAGGGCCATACGAATTTGATTGTACCCAGAAGAACCATCCATGAATGATAATGCTTCATGGCCAGTGGTTGCATCTACCATGATTTCAATGATTGGCAAGGGGAAGTCGTCCTTTGGGCAAGCATCGTTGAAGTCCCGGAAGTCTACCCAAACACGTATTTGTCCTGATTTCTTAAGGACAATGACGATGTTGGAGATCCACTTGGGGTATTGCCCTTCTCGAATAAAGCCTGCTTCGATTAGCTTGTCGATCTCGACCTCGATTTGTGGGATAAGCTCAGATCGATAGCGTCTTTGAGTTTGCTTTATCGGTCGTGTTCCAGGCCTGACCGCAAGATGATGAACAGCGATGATAGGGTCCAGGGCGGGCATTTCTTTGTAGGTCCAGGCAAAGACGTCTTTGTACTCTAACAACAGCTGATAATACTCCTCTATCTCATCTGTACTTAATAATGCACTTACGAAGATAGGCTTTGGTTCCTTGCTTGTACCTAAGTTGAGTTCCTTGAGATCATCGACCGTGGCTTGCCCCCCGTCTTCGAGCTGTGGTGGTGCAGCAGTGACATCTTCCTCGGGGATTTCGTCTTCTTTACCTTCTTGAACCGTGATGTGGAAAACATCTTGGATCTCCTCTTCAGTGCTGTCTTCTCGAGCTTGTTGGCATAAGGATTGTCTGGTGTGGATGATAGTACGCCTTCTCACTTTCAGTGGTCCCTTTATGTCGACCTCCAAGATTGCTTGGCGCTTCATCCTTGAAGGAATCAAGCTTCGAACGTCATCTTTTTCTCCTAACCCATCGAGCTTTTCTTCCTTTGGTGTTGTCTTCCTCTTTCCAAAAGGCTTCTCATTATCTTCAAATTTTTCTGAAGGTGATCGTCGCAGAGGAGAGATAACTGTGCTGCTTTGTTTCTTAAGCTTTAACAACCGTTCAAAAATAGAGTTTTGGGATGTTGGCGCGTTAAGTCTCTTGAAGACAGAGGTCTGGTCTTGACCACCAATGCGATTAAACACTGAAGTTCTGGAGCTTAAATGGCTCATCCTATCGAAGACCGATGTCCGAGGGGAGGGTTTAGGCTCTTCTTGGTCTTGTTCAATGCTCACGCTGATGTGTTGAGCGCTAGCGTTTTTCGCTTTGTTTGAAATCATCACAGGTGCATTTGGTGTGAAACCAAGTCCGACTTTGTTGTTGTCAACTCCGTAACCATGCTCCTTCAACTTCTTTTGAGTTTTGGTAAGGTTACGTTCTTCGTCATTGACGGTGTTTGAAACCTTCTTTCCAGCCACCGCAGAAGAAGCGAAGTCGTACCCGGCCTTTGACATGAGTTTGTAGGCGTTAGGGTCGAAACCTTCCTCGGTCCTTTTGGTTGGAAGAAAGCTCGATTCCACCTTCTTTGGTAGAGCTTTTATGAAGCCTTGTGGTAGTCTTGCGACCTTAGCACCCCCTAGCTGTGTCAAAGGCAAAACTGCATTTGTCTTGAGCAACTTCACATTATCCGCGTGCCACTGTGTGTCGGTTTTTCTTCTTCCAGTTTCGAATGGAGATTCACCATTCTTTCTTCTTGACATCGGGATATATCGGAATATGGGTGCGTTCGGTCCCTCTGACGGTATCCTACTCCCTTTAGTTGTTACAGGTTTAGCGAACTCGTCATCATCTTTGCTTGAAGATGGCACAGTCTGCTCTTTTTGCTTTTTAGGCATGACTTGCCACTCCTGCTTTTTAGGTGCTGCTTTGCCCGTGGATTTGATATCTTCCGGAAGGGCTTCGGGTACCACGTCTTCATCCATGTAGAACTTGGCGTTTGTAAAGTGTGATTCGGCTTCGGTGAATGGCTTGGTATCACCTTGGATCACTTTCACTCCTTCTCGGTAAAATTTTAGGCATTGGTAAAGGGTGGACGGCACTACCCCATTTGCGTGGATCCAAGGTCTTCCTAAGAGCAAGCTGTAGGAAGTTCTTGCATCAATCACGTGGAATATCGTGCTTGATTTGAGCTCACCAATGGTCATCTCTACTCGGATCATGCCCATCGCCTTTTGTCCTCCTTGGTTAAAACCCTGGATCAGCAGACGGCTCAGGGATAGTTCATTCACCTTGATGCCGATTATGGTCATTGTTGATTTTGGCATGATGTTTATGGCCGACCCATCATCCACAAGCATGCGGTTGACTTTGTATTCCCTTACGTACCCTGAGACGAAGAGAGGACGGTTGTGAGGCTTTGATCCCAGCAGTAGGTCTTCGTCAGTGAAGTTAATTGTGTCATGGGTGGCACAACATGTGGCACATTCATGTGGCTGAAGCTTCAAGCCTTCGTCGTTACTTTCTCGCACTTCGTGGTCGTCGGGACCTGCCAGGACTGCTGCTAGTGCTCTTCGTATCCTTTTTGGCAATGGTAGCGCTTCCTCGATGCTAAAGTGTGTTGGCAGACCTTCTTCAGGTGTGAGGGTCTTTTCAACCTCAGTGGCGATAGCTTTGCCTTTTGAGGGCTCTTCTATTTCTACTTCAACCATGTGACAGGCCACGGTAGTGCACTGTTGGAAAAAGTCATTCGGGAAGTACTCACGCAAGGAAACGGGAATGCGTGGCTTCTGCTCCATAGGTTCCCTAGCATATGTTGTTTTATTATGCTTTATGTTTCTTTTAGGCTTCGCATTGTTGCGGCCGTGGTGATTTCTTCTTTGTTCCACATTTGGCTGTATGATTCGTGGTCTTGGTTTCCTTGTCTTTTTGTAGGTTACCAATATCCATCCTTCTTCATTATCAGCATGTGCATCTTGGTCGCTTCTCTCCAGTGATGGTTGTGTAGGGGGTGCCGTGCAACTTAAGCATTCACGGGAACGGTCAGGTGTCGTTTGGAGAGGCACAGGATTAAACGATCCAAACGCAATTGTAGTGGTATGCGTTGCGGCTGTTTCCTCAAGATCGAGCTCAATTTGCCCTTGTTGTGCTAGCTTCATGATGAGTTCTTTAAGAACGAAGCACTTGCCAACAGGATGACTCACAATACGATGGTACTTGCAGTACCTAGGATCGTTTGTGCGATTCATTTCTTCAGGACGCTTGCATTCGGGTAGCTCAATCACCTTTTTTTTCAGCAAGTCATCTAACATGGCAGCCATGTCAGAGTCAGGAAACGGGTACGTTTTCTGTTCTAACTCTCTTAAGGTGCTCTTGTATCTGTCTTGGGTGCGAGGAGGCTCACTTGTCTTTATCTCCTTCGCTTTCTTCTTGGAGGAGATCTTGATGGGCGCTGAGGAGGTCTTGATGGGGGTAGTGTTGACAGTGAAAGCTTCCTTAGCGGGCTTCTTCCCGGTCTTGTCTACATTTGGGGCGAATACTTTATCCTTATTGAAGTTAGTAATTGGCTCATTTTTCCCGTGATTAGCGATACTCAGCTCCATGTCGTGGGAACGAGTTGCTAGCTCTTCGAATGTTCTGGGTTTTATGCCTTGGAGGATATAATGTAACCCCCAGTGCATGCCTTGAACGCACATCTCAATGGCAGAGGTTTCAGAAAGCCGATCTTTGCAATCCAGACTTAAGGAGCGCCATCTATTTATGTAGTTGACGACAGGTTCATCTCTCCACTGTTTCGTACTGGTCAGCTCCAGCATGCTTACAGTACGACGAGTGCTGTAGAAATGGTTGAGGAATTCCCTTTCTAGCTGGTCCCAACTGTTGATAGACTTAGGTTCGAGGTCAGTGTACCAGTCAAAAGCGTTACTTTTCAGTGAATGCACGAACTGTTTGACGAGGTAGTCTCCCTCTGTCCCAGCATTGTTGCAAGTTTCAATGAAATGGGCGACATGTTGCTTCGGGTTGCCTTTTCCATCGAACTGCATGAATTTTGGGGGCTGATAACCCCTTGGCATCTTCAAAGCATCAATCTTCTTGGAGTAAGGCTTTGAGTACAGTACGGAGTCATGCGAGCTTCCTTCGTACTGTGTCTTGATAGTGCTTGCGATCATCTCCTGTAGCTCCTGGATAGAGAGAGATCCCATGAATGTCGTTGCTTGGTCTAGCTTCGGCTTCTCTTCGACTTTCTCCGCTGGTGGCTCCTCTTCTTCGTCGCCTTCTTTCTTTAATAGGCCAACAATTGGGTCGACTTTCACGTCGGGCAGCGCCTCTAGTTGGTTGACAAGTGCGGCAATCTGCAAGTCCTTTTCTTCCACAGTTCGTGTGAGCTTTGCGATTGCTTCATTTATCTGAGCTAGCTGCTCCTCGATTGAAGTTGCTCCAGTGGTCATGACTTGCATGGTTGTACTGCCGCTCGAATCAGCGTCGGTGATAGGCGCATATTCATGCGACTTAATTAGCTTGTTCTCGTGCATTTATGTTGTGTTTACTTATCTATTTCAGTGTTTAAGGCCACTTTTGTGTATTTTCAGATTATAAGGCCAAAGTGTGCAAGAAGATGCAAATTGGAGTCTTTTGGAGCGAAAGAGGAATGAATGAGTTGAAGACTTGAAGAAACGATGAATTCCTACGCCAACGATGAATTCTTACCAAAACGAAGAATCCTACTCAAACAAGGCTTCCTATTTTAGGAAAGTTGACCCTAAGTTTCCCGTTTTGGTAACCTTTCCTAATCTTAAACGTCCGCATTTTCTAGCCACTTTGAAGTCCTTGTAGGCGCTTTAGGACACAAAACCAAGGCCCTAGCCGCACCCTTTAATCTTTCCCTCTTTAATTTCTGATTTTATTTCCTAATTCTAGAAGCCTTTGAATTTATTTTAGTTAATAAAAATAAACTAGGGTTTAAATTTCTAAAACCCTAGGGTTTCCACCAATCAGCCGCAATCCTTTTCCCTAGCCGCAAATATCCCATATTCATTCTCTCCATATTAGCCGCACCATTTTCCAATTCCACCCTTATTCCCCCCCAAAACCGAGCCATATATTTTCCCAAATAAAAAACCCAATCAGCCGCAAAAAGCCATTCCACCATTATTCAAATCCTAAACCGTGACATTCCAATTTCCCCCCCCCCCCCCCCCCCCAAAATCCATGCATTCCATAACCTAAAAACCCTAACAGCCGCATATTTTCTCCCATTCTAATTCATGCTTGCCGCACCACCCAACTACCCTTTTCCCATTCCATTATTTTTCATTCAGCCACTAACAGCCGCACCATAGGCCTTTCATCCAATAGCCGCAATCCATTCTCCCAGGATTCCAAATAGCGCAGCAGCAACCATTATCAAAGAAACTGTCCAGCCGCACCTTTTTCCTTCTCTGCAGCAGCCTTCCTCCACTTTCCACCACCATACAAACCTTCACACACCACCCCATAGCCTTGCCGCATCCCTAAACCACCTTAAATCTATCCCTAACCCAGAAAACCATCCAAAAACCACCCATAACCAAACTGTCGCAGCAAGGAGAAGAGGAAAGAGGACTTAGACGCGCAGAAATTCAAGTGGATTCGTTGGGCGTTCTAGGTGTAATCCATCCTTTGTTCTTTATCTTTAAATTCAATTTTATTTTTCTTGTTGTGACCATGAGAGGCTAAATCCCCCTAGTTAGCTAGGGGGTGATTCGAAACCATGTTTATGCTTGCAATATGAATTGATTATTTTTGGTTGGAATTTCATGAATGGTGAATTCAATTTGTTTAACTGCTTGTTCGATAACTTATTTATGTATGTTGATTGAGAGTGCACGCTTAATTTTCATGCATGAATATGATGCTAGAGTATAAGTGAGTTTCACCTAATAGTTATGAACTTATATTCACAAGTAGTGGAGGTTGCTTATAAACAATCGCGTTAAATGAATTCTTGGCACTAGTTTCATGCTCATCATAGTAACGAATGCCTCGTCAACACTTATAGTTTTCATGATGCTTAATGATCTTTGATTGTATCTTTATTGTGCTTTTCACGTAAAGGACTTTTGGAGAATGTTTTGAATTGCGTTGCGCTAACCCATCCAATTCATTAACTTAAGGAGAACTTGACGATTAATTTAAGCGGACCTAATTAACCTGGGGTGTTGAGTTTCATAATTTATCGAAAGACCAACTGAAAATCATTTTGTATGCAAGTGTAACATGTGTGGAGAAGAACCTTCTAGCTAGCATTCATTCCATATTTCATCACATTCATATTTACATTCTGCCTTTAAATTACAATCGTTGCATTTAGTTTAATTTCGTCAACACCTCAATCCCCCTTTACTTTAGTGTCCAATTTAGTTAGAAAGTGTCTTAGTTTGTGTTTATAAGCGTTTTGTATTCTTTGAGTCTTTTGATTTGTTTTAGTATTTTATTGTTTAGTTTTACATTCTTTGAGTCTAGTTTAGTGTTTTTAACGTTTGTTTTACGTTTTTGAGTCAGTTTCCAAGTGATTTAGTAATCCCTCCTAATCCCCGGTCTAGAACGATCCCTACTTGCATCTTTACTACAATTGTCACAAGAGGGTTTTAATTTGTGTGCTTACTTAGTTCGCATCAAATTTTTGGCGCCGTTGCCAGGGATTAGCAACTTTGCTAATCCCTTGGATTGTTTAATTTCTGTTTATTTATTTATTTTGTTGAAGTTTCTGATTTTGTTTTGTTTTCCTTGTTTTAGGTACTAGTGCATGACTCGGAGTTCTCAACCGATTCGTGAGCGTATCTCAGACTTTGACAGCGATTTTGAGAGAACTTTGAGACGAAGGAAGAAGCACCACGAGTCGAATCCACCAAGCCCGGAAATTGAGCTTGAAGAACAAGGCCTAGAAGAGGAAGAAGAGGCAACGGCAGGGATCTTTGAGGAACCCACGGCAAGAGTATTTGAAGAAGTCCAAGACATGGCCGTAGACAACCGGACACTTAAGGAGCTTTCCGCTTCGGGATTGGCTAATGCAGCACCTTTGTGCATCCAATATCCCCCACCGGCCGAAGGGAAGACCGAGGAGTTTGAGTTGAAGTCAAGCTTGCTCCACCACATTCCGAAATACCATGGGATGTCCATGGAGGATCCGAACAAGCATCTAAAGGAATTCGAGGTGGTGTGCTCAAGTATGACTCCTGTCAACGTAGACAGAAGTATTCTGAAGATGAAGGCTTTTCCATTCTCTTTAATGGACAAAGCTAAGGATTGGTTGTACGATTTAGCCCCCGGAACCGTCACATCGTGGGAGAGCATGAAGAGGGCCTTTCTGGAGAAGTTTTTCCCAACTTCTCGAATCATCCTTTTGCGTAAAAGGATAAGTGGCATTCAACAAGATGAAGGTGAGTCATTTCCTACGTACTATGAACGTTTTAAATCTCTTGTTGCTTCATGTCCACAGCATCAGATGAAGGAGGAGTTGCTTCTGCAATACTTTTATGAGGGGCTCCTGCCAATTGAACGACAAATGCTTGACGCATCGGCGGGTGGAGCATTGGTGGACAAGACACCCATGGCGGCCAAGGTCTTGATCGCGAACCGAGCGTTGAACGCTCAACAATATGAGGGAGTAGGCCAAAAAGGACCCCCACGGCAGCAAGTGCATGAGGTAAGTTCTACACCTGATATTCATTCACAGTTAGCTAATCTTACCTCCATTGTGTCTCAGATGGCCGAAGGCATGAGGATGCAAGGACCGATTGTATGCGGGGTGTGTTCAATCCAAGGACATGCTTCTAAGAAGTGCCCGCAACTCATAGAAAATGGTGGATGGGAAAGCGCCAACGCGATTGGATTCCAGGGTCAGAACCAACCGAGGAACGACCCATATTCTAACACTTACAATCCGGGTTGGAGAGACCACCCAAACTTCAGATGGAGAGAGCCCCAACAACCACCACAACAAGGGGGATTTAGGCAACAACCTCCGGGCTTCTTCACCAAGCCATTCGTCCCCACACAAGCACCTCCACAACCTGCCCAAACAAGTTCAGGTAACACGTTAGATAATGATACACTTCTTAAGTTACTAACGAATTTGTCTCAGGGGCAAGAAAATCAAGCCAAAGCGATGCAGAATCAAGAAAAGAGGGTGGACCCATTGGAGAAGCAAATTGGCCAAATTGCGGAGTTTGTAGGGCAATTCCGAGACCAAGGCAAGCTCCCTAGCTCGACCATTCCAAACCCGAAGGGAGGCTTTGAAACCGCCAACGCAATTACCTTGAGAAGTGGCAAGGAAGTTGGAACCACCCCACAACCACCAAAATCAAGCAAAGAAGAGGATGAAAAGCTGCAACATGAAGAGGAGGATGCAAGCAAGCCCACGGCAAGGGTACAAACACCCTTGCCGCAACTATCAAGGGACATTAATGCACCCAACTCATCTCATTCGGCCACCAAAGGTAAGTTGGGGTCAAAATTGATTAATTCTAACTTTGTTCCACCCGATGTTCCTTTTCCTAGCAGATTTTTGCAATCCACGAAAGAAGAGGAGGAAAAAGATGTTCTAGAGACATTTAGAAAAGTTCAAGTCAACATACCCCTTTTGGATGCAATCAAGCAAATCCCGAAGTATGCGAAGTTCTTGAAAAAGCTTTGTACAACAAGGAAACGGATTCAAGAAAAAGAGGTGGTTCATGTAAGTGAGAATGTCTCTGCCATCTTGCAACGCAAACTACCACCCAAATGCAAAGATCCAGGTAGTTTCACGATCCCGTGTGTAATTGGAAATACAAAGTTCGAACATGCTATGCTAGATTTAGGTGCATCAATTAATGTCATGCCATACTCTGTTTATGCATCTATGAATCTAGGAGAGCTTAAAAATGATGGTGTTGTTATACAATTAGCTGATCGATCTAATGCATACCCGAGAGGAGTCTTGGAAGATGTTTTGGTGCAGGTAGAACATTTGATTTTTCCTGCAGATTTCTATGTGCTTGACATGGATGATTCAACCTACTCTCCACCATCACCGCTCTTACTTGGACGACCTTTCATGAAAACAGCCCACACCAAGATTGATGTGGCCAAGGGAGCTTTAACTATGGAGTTTGGTGGTGATACAATTAACTTTAAAGTTTCTGAATCCATCAAGAGTACTAATGATGTTCATTCTTGTTGTGTTATAGATGTGCATAAGGACTTAGGGCCGAAAGGATCCGCACCAATCAAGAAGGATGCATCTAGAATCACCATCAAGGAAGGAATTGGATTGGAGCACAAAGAGCACGCCATTACCATAAAAACATCCAATATGGCCGTGCCTTGTGCTAAAATTGGCGAGATAGTGGCTGCCCTAGGGACATTGCCACAATATCCTAGTAAGTCTCCAATCCCAATTCCGATTCCCATTTCAAGTAATAAGTTGTTACCTTCTGTGGTGCAGGTGACAAACCAATTTAAAGGTGGTGGGAGCATGTACATGGAGTGTCGGAACCGGAACACCAAAATCAGGGAGGATCACTACCCCCTCCCATTCATCGAGCCGTATTACGAGAAATTTCAAGGAGTATACTGTGGAGGACATAACCCTCCATTCCGTGAGCCAGAGTGAAGAGTGAAAGAAAGTTTCGTCCGGCTGGAAGACGTTAAAGCAAGCACTTCGTGGGAGGCAACCCATGCAATCAACAAAGGAAGAACTTGGGAATCGCTCCACACTCAGATTTGCGTCCCTAAACCCTTTCCTTTGTTGCTTACTTTATGTTATGTGTATTGTGTTTTTAATTGTGTCTAAAACATTGAGAACAATGTTTAGTTTAAGTGTGGGGGGGGGGGTAACATTCTGTTTTGAGACTTTGTGCATGAAATTCGTAGGGTTTTACCACCTAACATGTCTAAACTTGTTCTTTGCTGTTTTTAAGTGTTTTTAAGCTATTTTAGAGTGTTTTAGAGTGTGTTGACTTAAAAATCCGAAAATACCATAAAAATTTGAAAAATTGTTTTTAAAAACCCAAAAAGAGTTGTTTTTGTGTGTTTGTTTGTGTCGTAGGTCACCTTCCAACGCAATGATGAGGATTTGGTTTTTAATTGCATGATGGTTAAAGAAAGTTACAAACATGGATGGACGTTTGATATACTCTTTGGTTTATGCTTGGTTGTCGTTATATTTTACGAATTCACATGTAATCACAAATGATAAAAATTAGTTTTTGTAACATGCTTGAAGGAAGGAACTTAAACAAACGCTACATCCCTGTGAGACTTGAGCCTAAACGTTATTTGGAGAGTTAAAATCTATGCATCATTGTTTTCTAAGTCGTTGTATGATCTCATTATTCATTGCTTGGTTACTACTTAGAAGGCGTTTCATCACTTAGTTCCAAATGCTAGAACTCATGCCCATTTCATTCAAAGCATGTCATTGATTTGCATACCACATATTCAAGATGAAGTTGAGTAGTGACCACCACCATAGCCAAATTGCCATATTTCCCTTTTCATTTGTTTTGTAGGATTTAACCCTGTTGAGCCTTGTTTAGCCTACTTTCTTTGTTAACCCACATTACCCTCACCTAGCCTAGATTAGGACCATCCTTACCCTTGTTCTTGAAGCATAATAAGCAATGAATTCCTTTTGATTAATGTGTTGCAGGAAATAAGTGTGGGGGAAAGAGTATTTATGTGAGTTTTGTGCCATAGGCACGGTTAGAAAAAAAAAAAAAAAAAAAAAGAGAGAAAAAAAAGAAAGAAAGAAAGAAAAAGAAAAGAAAAAAAGAATGAAAAAAAAAAAAAAAGTGAAAAAGAGTTCCAAAGTATTGGTTGTTGAAGAAAGGGCCCAAAACAATGAATTAGGCCCTAAGAGTTGTTTGAATCTCCCCTATTTGTTTAAAAGTTGATTTCTGCATTCTAAGGGAATTCTAGGTCTTAATTTCATTACTTTACTTACTATTGCTTAAAGAATTTTTGTGTATCCCTACCTTTCCTTGTTAGCCAATTCCCCAAGCCCCGTTACAACCTTTGACTTCTATCTTGAGTGTTGTGCATTTCAATTGTGGAGTTTGAATTTGGTATGAGCATATGGTGTCACTGGTTCTCGCATCTAAGTAGTAGCATTCCATTCATGAGATCATATCTAAACACGTTTAATTACTCCAGAAAGTGCGTTCTTTGTTATAACATATGTGAGTACTAGTCTTTCATGTTTACATCAATCTTCTCACATATAACTAGTGTAGGGTGTGTAGTCAGAAAATCTAAGTGAAAATTGAGTGCATAACTAGTGAGAAATTGAGGGAATTCTCTAAGGCATGTTACGACATTCAAAATGTGTTTTAATTGATTAAATGCGAACCAGTGAATGGTGACTATGATTAAGTATGTGCTCGAGGGGAAGGAGGACTAAAAGCTATGTGAGTAATGATCTTTGACATATCATGTTTCATTGGAAATCCCTGAGGCAAACGTTGGAAGGTTTAGGTTATGTTTTGTTTGTTTTGTTTCGTCTTGTTTCCTTTAGTTGTTTTGTTTTGCTCGAGGACTAGCAAAAGTTAAGTGTGGGGGAATTTGATAGGCGCATATTCATGCGACTTAATTAGCTTGTTCTCGTGCATTTATGTTGTGTTTACTTATCTATTTCAGTGTTTAAGGCCACTTTTGTGTATTTTCAGATTATAAGGCCAAAGTGTGCAAGAAGATGCAAATTGGAGTCTTTTGGAGCGAAAGAGGAATGAATGAGTTGAAGACTTGAAGAAACGATGAATTCCTACGCCAACGATGAATTCTTACCAAAACGAAGAATCCTACTCAAACAAGGCTTCCTATTTTAGGAAAGTTGACCCTAAGTTTCCCGTTTTGGTAACCTTTCCTAATCTTAAACGTCCGCATTTTCTAGCCACTTTGAAGTCCTTGTAGGCGCTTTAGGACACAAAACCAAGGCCCTAGCCGCACCCTTTAATCTTTCCCTCTTTAATTTCTGATTTTATTTCCTAATTCTAGAAGCCTTTGAATTTATTTTAGTTAATAAAAATAAACTAGGGTTTAAATTTCTAAAACCCTAGGGTTTCCACCAATCAGCCGCAATCCTTTTCCCTAGCCGCAAATATCCCATATTCATTCTCTCCATATTAGCCGCACCATTTTCCAATTCCACCCTTATTCCCCCCCAAAACCGAGCCATATATTTTCCCAAATAAAAAACCCAATCAGCCACAAAAAGCCATTCCACCATTATTCAAATCCTAAACCGTGACATTCCAATTTCCCCCCCCCCCCCAAAATCCATGCATTCCATAACCTAAAAACCCTAACAGCCGCATATTTTCTCCCATTCTAATTCATGCTTGCCGCACCACCCAACTACCCTTTTCCCATTCCATTATTTTTCATTCAGCCACTAACAGCCGCACCATAGGCCTTTCATCCAATAGCCGCAATCCATTCTCCCAGGATTCCAAATAGCGCAGCAGCAACCATTATCAAAGAAACTGTCCAGCCGCACCTTTTTCCTTCTCTGCAGCAGCCTTCCTCCACTTTCCACCACCATACAAACCTTCACACACCACCCCATAGCCTTGCCGCATCCCTAAACCACCTTAAATCTATCCCTAACCCAGAAAACCATCCAAAAACCACCCATAACCAAACTGTCGCAGCAAGGAGAAGAGGAAAGAGGACTTAGACGCGCAGAAATTCAAGTGGATTCGTTGGGCGTTCTAGGTGTAATCCATCCTTTGTTCTTTATCTTTAAATTCAATTTTATTTTTCTTGTTGTGACCATGAGAGGCTAAATCCCCCTAGTTAGCTAGGGGGTGATTCGAAACCATGTTTATGCTTGCAATATGAATTGATTATTTTTGGTTGGAATTTCATGAATGGTGAATTCAATTTGTTTAACTGCTTGTTCGATAACTTATTTATGTATGTTGATTGAGAGTGCACGCTTAATTTTCATGCATGAATATGATGCTAGAGTATAAGTGAGTTTCACCTAATAGTTATGAACTTATATTCACAAGTAGTGGAGGTTGCTTATAAACAATCGCGTTAAATGAATTCTTGGCACTAGTTTCATGCTCATCATAGTAACGAATGCCTCGTCAACACTTATAGTTTTCATGATGCTTAATGATCTTTGATTGTATCTTTATTGTGCTTTTCACGTAAAGGACTTTTGGAGAATGTTTTGAATTGCGTTGCGCTAACCCATCCAATTCATTAACTTAAGGAGAACTTGACGATTAATTTAAGCGGACCTAATTAACCTGGGGTGTTGAGTTTCATAATTTATCGAAAGACCAACTGAAAATCATTTTGTATGCAAGTGTAACATGTGTGGAGAAGAACCTTCTAGCTAGCATTCATTCCATATTTCATCACATTCATATTTACATTCTGCCTTTAAATTACAATCGTTGCATTTAGTTTAATTTCGTCAACACCTCAATCCCCCTTTACTTTAGTGTCCAATTTAGTTAGAAAGTGTCTTAGTTTGTGTTTATAAGCGTTTTGTATTCTTTGAGTCTTTTGATTTGTTTTAGTATTTTATTGTTTAGTTTTACATTCTTTGAGTCTAGTTTAGTGTTTTTAACGTTTGTTTTACGTTTTTGAGTCAGTTTCCAAGTGATTTAGTAATCCCTCCTAATCCCCGGTCTAGAACGATCCCTACTTGCATCTTTACTACAATTGTCACAAGAGGGTTTTAATTTGTGTGCTTACTTAGTTCGCATCAGTCGGAGAGTAGGGACTCTGAGTATTTCTTTGGGCTCTCCCCTTTTGATGCCCTTAGCGAGGCTAGGGTGATCACAGGCTCGTACCTCAGGTGCTTTTGTTCCTTTGACAGAGTTAATGCAGGGGCGGAAGCCGCGGCAAAAAGATCTCTTGCCTTACTTCGGGTTATGATGCCCGAAATATCACCACTTGCGGCGATGATGTTCTTGTTCTTTGCTTTGATTACAGGAACAGCTTGATCCTTTCTTGATGCCATTTGCGTTTTTTGATGATTTGAGGATAGAGATGAGAGGTAGAGACTGTCCCACTGGGCGTGCCAAATTTGTAAACACGGATAATTCCTGAAACAAGGGACAAGAATACGTGTACAAAATATATTTTTGTATTAATGATTTTGGGGTTACAATCTCTTTGTAATTTGGTCCTCTGATTCTATCTTCGTAGGGTGTAGGTTTGTGGATGAGTTGTTGATCCAAAGGGCCGTCGGGGCTTGATCTAAGGATGAACAGTTGATGAATGGATCTTCAAGGGGCGTTGGGCTTGATCTGGGTGTATGAGTTTGTTGAGGTTGTTGATCCAAAGGGGCCGTTGGGGCTTGATCTTAGGATGAACGGATGATGAATGATGAACACTTTCTTCAAGGGGCCGTCGGGGCTTGATCTTGAGTTGGTGGGAGTTCTTCAAGGGCCGTTGGGGCTTGATCTTGAATTGGTTGGAGTTCTTCAAGGGCCGTCGGGGCTTGATCTTGAAGGTTGATGAATGAGCGGATCTTCAAGGGCTTCTGGGCTTAATCTTGAAGAACGATTGGATGTGTGAATTTGTTGAGGTTGTTGATCCAAAGGGGCCGTTGGGGCTTGATCTTAGGATGAACGGATGATGAGCGATGAACACTTTCTTCAAGGGCCGTCGGGGCTTGATCTTGAGTTGGTGGAAGTTCTTCAAGGGCGTTGGGGCTTAATCTTCAAGGGCCGTTGGGGCTTGATCTTGAAGGATGAACGGATGATGAACGATGAACAAAGAGTGCTTTCTTGATTCTTCGGGATTTGCTTGAGAGCTTTAGAGTTTCAAGGCTTCTTTCTTTCTTCCTTTCTTTCTTTCTTCCTTCTTTTTTTCTTTCTTCCTTCCCCCTAAAATGAATGCCTTTGGCCTCCTATTTATAGAATTCCAAAACTTGATTTTTGGATTTAAATAATCAGATGAAATAAATCATTTCTGCCAGGTATTGACACGTGTCCTATTTGATGACTTTTCCAATTTATTTCGATTTTTCGTTGAATCACACGCTACATGTAAAATTTATGTGACACGTGAACGTTGAAATTTTAATTATTGGTCAACATTCATTTCACCAAAATTTTGATGTCTACATTTACAGCAACCTATTTCCATAAATTGAAATCTAATTACACAAACTAAAATTGAAATTTGAATTTCGATTTTGATGTACCTAAAATTGAAATCTAATTTCACAAACTGGACCTAGCAAAATATTGAGAGCGAGATGTGAAGGGACCTTTGGAATTGAGGAAACGAAGAGGAATTCCGACGGAAGGTGGAGCGGAGGAGAAGCAGATGGGTGGGCAGTGGCTGCTATCTTCCTTCGTCTTTGTCTTCATCTAACGGAGTAGGAGAGAAATTAGTTTGACATTGTTTCTCAAATAGAATGCATGATCGAACATCTGTGAAAAAGTGAATCTACAAACACTTCAGTTTCATAGCAAATGTTAGTAGACATCTTTTTTGACAAAAGCATAAAATTAGGTTCAAATGACCGAACAACGAGTTTAAACCCACTTTACTACTTTCAAAAATCACTCTTTCTTTCATATACAGTATGCACACATACGCAGATCACAAATACAAACTTTCATAAAATCGTCGATATGGAATCCTAATGGACCTTACCACTTTGAGAAGGAGCCATCTTATCTGAAGTTTCTGAATGCTGGTGAGCTTCTGTGACACTACGTCACAGATCGTTGACAAAACCCCCGCTGTAATTGCCTGTTCGGATATTAAACGAAATGAAGATCGCCAAAAAAAATCCCAATTAACAACTTGTTACACTCATATTATTCAGCTCGAAAAACTAATTAACTACTAATCATAATTAAGGAATATGAGCTGAAAATACATCATCTTTGAAAAAACCCAGATGAGAAAGCAATCTAGACATACAAAAAAAAAAAAAAAAAAAAAATTCAATCATTGGGGGTTTCCTCAACTTTCTCAGGAACTAAATAGGGTTATAATATAGAAAATAGAGGAAATCAAGATATCCTAGAATAAAAGTGAGACTAATAATTTGATAAAGGGTATAGAATTTGACCTTGGTTCTGGGTGATGCTGAAGCTGAAGCAAGTACTGCTTCAACCCTTTCTTTGCAATCGACTCCATCAGAATTTCTTCGTCACAAAATAGTGGAAGAACGTATTGGTCATTCTAACACTCACCAAATAAAACCCTAATTATCATATGTTGAACGATTAAAGCAAAAAGCAAAACATTGAGAGAGATAGATATGAAGGGACCTTCAGAATCAAGGAAACGGTGAGAATTCCGACGAAGGTTGGACCGAAGTGTGTAGTGGCTGTCGTCTTCCTTCGTCTTTGTCATCGTCTAACGGAGTGGGAGAGAAAAGCGAGACAGAGTGAGAGAGAGGGCGAGATGAGCGAGAGGGAAGCGAGAGACAGAATGAGAAAGAGGGTAGTGTCTGGACTCTTCCAATTGCACCTCCATTATACAAATTTAAAAACAGCGCCTATTATTTCAGGTGGATCGCCAAAATTTTAACAACTTGCATGACGCATATATTCGTCATGCAAACATACTTTGCACGACGCAGCAACCAATACATCACGCAAAGAATGTTTGTGCCACGGAATAACGGCGTCGCGCAAAGTGTTTTTGCACGACGCATCAACTAATACGTCATGCAAAGGCTATTTGCGCAAGGCATTGGCTAGTGCGTCGCGCAAGTTAATTTAAAAAATATATATATTATAAACATTAGTGAAAATTTAACTTTATTCCCTTTAAATTTATTTATTTATTTATTTTTTTACATAAAACCCACAATAATATATTTTTCTAACAAAAACTCGATCCGAACTACAATAATAAATTTAAAGCTACTTAATATATATATATATATATATACCACTTAATTTCTTAAGAGTTATACGTAAAAAATAAATAAATTTAAAGCTACTTAATAAATATATATTGTCACATCCTAGCCCAGGCCCCCACCACATTCCAAGCCCGACTTCATCGTAGCATGATATTTTCTATTTTGGGCCCCAACCACGCCCTCATGGTTTTGTTTCTGGGAACTCACACAAGAACTTCCCAATGGGTCACCCATCCTAGGAATGCTCTCGCCCGAACTCGCTTAACTTCGGAGTTCCGATGGAACCTGAAGCCAGTGAGTTCCCAAAATGCCTCGTGCTAGGTAGAGATGAGAATATACATATAAGGCTTACAAGATCCACTCCCTTGGGCAATATGGGATCTAACAATCCACCCCCATTAGGGGCCCGACGTCCTTGTCGGCATAATACCGGCCAAGGATTGGCTTTGATACCAAATTGGTACATCCTAGCCTGGGCCCCCACCACATCCCGAGCTCAACTCCACCGTAGCACGATATTGTCTGCTTTGGGCCCCGACCACACTCTTAAGGTTTTGTTTCTGGGAACTCAAACGAGAACTTTCCAGTGGATCACCCATCCTAGGAATGTTCTCGCCCGAACTCGCTTAACTTCGGAGTTCTGATGGAACTCGAAGCCAGTAAGCTCCCAAAAGACCTCGTGTTAGGTAAAGATAAGAATATACATATAAGGCTTACACAATCCACTCCCCTAGGCAATATAGGATCTAACATATACCATTCAACTTGATGGGATATGCATTCTACGAAACTAGTTTCAAATATCCAACCATCAAACTTGTTTATATATACTTCGAGATCGCGTATGCCAAAAATAACAAAAAACAAACATTCAGAGATCAAGTAACAGGACAAACTTTTTCGACGTTATAAATGAAAAATCACAATTTAATGGTTATTTTAACTTCGATTTTGATGATTTTTTTACAGCTACACTCCTTGATCCTATATGAATACAATTAATGAATTCGATCTTCAATTTAAAATATTTACATTGGTGGATACCACAAAATCTTATGTTATACTTAATGAAAATATAAATAAACTCTAAGTTTTGGTGAATCTATCGTTTTGATGGGATACACATTGTACGAAACTAATTTCAACGATCCAACCATCAAACTTGTTTATATATGCTTTGCGATCGCATACACAAAAAATTGCAAAAAATAAACATTCAGAGATCAAGTAATGGGACAGACCTTTTCGATGGTTATAAACGAAAAACCACGATTTAACGGTTATTCTAACTCCGATTTTGATGATTTTTTATAGCTACATTCCTTGATCCTATATGAATACAATGAAAGAATTTGATCTTCAATTTAAAATATTTACACTAGCGGATACCTTAAAATGTTATGTTATACTTGATGAAAGTATAAACAAAACTTTAGTGAATCTATCGTTTTGATGAGATGCACATTGTACAAAACTAATTTCAACGATCGAACCGTCAAACTTGTTTGTATATGCTTCGAGATCGCATACACAAAAAATTGCAAAAAACAACATTCAGAGATTATGCAACGGGACAAACCTTTTCGACGATTATAAACGAAAGATCACCATTTAACGACAGGTTTAACTCCGATTTTGATGATTTTTTAATAGCTACACTCCTTGATCCTATATGAAGACAGTGAAATAATTTGATCATCAATTTAAAATATTTACACTAGTGGATATCACAAAATCTTATGTTATACTTAATGAAAGTATAAATAAACTCTAAGTATTAGTGAATCTATTGTTATGATGGGATACGTATTGTACGAAACTAGTTTCAATGATCCAACTGTCAAATTTGGTTGTATATGCTTCGAGATCCCATATGCCAAAAATCGCAAAAAACAAACATTCAGATATCAAGTAACGGGACAAACCTTTTCGATGGCGATTAACAAAAAATCACTATTTAAAGGTTATTTTAACTCCGATTTTGATGATTTTTTACAGCTGCACTCCTTAACCTTATATGAATACAATGAACTAATTCGATTGTGAATTTAAAATGTTTACACAAGTGGATACCATAAAAGAAAAAGGCAATGCAAGAACCCCAAAAGAAAAGCGAAAGGAAAAAAAAATAAAATCTTTGCGAGACACAAGTATTCGGCATTGCTACATCGCGCAAAGTGTTTTTTTTTATTTATTTATTTTTCCCCATTTTCTTATGAATTAATTCAATCATTGATTTAAAACATTTACACAAGTGGATACCATAAAATCTTATGTTATACTTAATGAAAGTATAAATAAACTTAAGTGTTAGTGAATCTATTGTTTTGATGGGATACGCATTGTACGAAACTAGTTTAGACGATCCAACCATCAAACTTATTTGTACATAATTCGAGATTGCATATGCCAAAAATCACAACAAACAAACATTCAGAGATCAAGTAACGGGACAAAACTTTTCGACGGTTATAAATGAAAATTCACAATTTAACGGTAATTTTAACTCCAATTTTAATGATTTTTTACAGCTACACTCCTTGATCCTATATGAATACAATGAACTAATTCAATTGTCAATTTAAAATATTTATACTATTGGATACCACAAAATCTTATGTTATACTTAATGAAAGTATAGATAAACTCCAAGTGTAAGTGAATGTATTGTTTTGATGCGATACTGTTTGGGCCCGAAATAATATTGTTGGGCCGAGCAGAAGGTTGTGCTCGGCCCAAGGCTATGTCAAATGTTATGGGCCGAGTGATAAATTCCAGGCCAGTTAGCAGGGTCGGTCGAGTCCTATCCTAAGAAGGAGAAGTCCAGAGAAACAAAAAAGGGTCGAGGAAGTCCTGGTGCAACCAGGATTCCCAGACGGCAAAGAATAAAGCCTCGGAAGAGGGGAAAGTTCAAAGTCCTAGTGGGAGTAGGTTTGTTCGATGTAAAGTTGGAATGGGATAAGAACTCCCAATCCAGATAAGGGTGCTATTCAGTCTCAAGGAACGGGGGGCTATAAATACAAGAAATCATGCAATATAGAGGACTTTCGATTCAACATACAATTGCCCTGCGCAAAAGCCTCTCAAACACCTTGAGACTTTTTCCTTCTCTTTTTCCGCCAACACACCTTCAGTTTGGATAAACAGCACTGTGGAGGTACCCGGTAAACACCTTCAGTTTGGATAAACAGCACTGTCTCCGTAGAATAAGCCGACTAAGGGGCATCTTCAGTTTGGATAAACAGCACTGCGTCGAGGCCGACTGGTTGCCTATCCAAGTCTTGGCCGAAAAGGGTTTTCGAATCCTTGTTGGCAGAGGTCACCTTGTTAGCCCTCTTGGCGTAGCAAGGTGTTACGAGTTCGTTATTCGGCATACTGGGCGCCGAGTGATTTTATGATTGGGTACTCATAAGTGAGTTTCAGAGTTCGGCATTCTGACGGCCGAACTACATTTACCATCAAGACATACATCGCCTTTGAGTACTTGTGTCCGTATAGTCTGGTGTCGATTTGACGTGCTTATACTCTTACGAATATAATCACAGTGACTAAATCAGGCGCCGACGATTTGTGAACTTCGCAAAATTAGCAGCCTTGTCTTCAGGCTCTAGAACCCAAAGACCGAGAGTGTTCCTTCCTCGGTCGCAGTCGCAAGATAAAGAAGTCAACAACGCGCTCAACGCGACATCAACAAATTTTACTCCTCGGCCGACGAGTTGGCACGCCCCGCATTCAACCGAAGGACGTAGTTAGCTTATTAGTTACTCGGCCTGTGCGCCACGTAGGTTTTTGTAATTTATAGGATCAACAGATACGCATTGTACGAAACTAGTTTCAACGATCCAACCGTCAAACTTGTTTGTATATGCTTCAAGATCACATTTGCCAAAAATCACATAAAAAAAACATTCAAATATCAAGTAATTGGAAAAAATCTTTTTGATGACGATAAACGAAAAATCATGATTTAACGGTTATTTTAACTCCGATTTTGGTGAATTTTTTACAGCTACACTCCTTAACCCTATATGAATACAATGAACTAATTCAATCATCAATTTAAAACATTTACATAAGTGGATATCACAAAAGAAAAAGGTAATGCAAAAACTTTTTCAAATGCATGATATACACACACACACACACACCAATAGTTCGCCGAGCTCGATGAGCATGAGTTAGCGCTCGAAACATTTGGGGGCATTTAGTCACCTGATTGAGACAAGAAAAGTGTTAGGCAATGCACTCATTGCAAGATGCATTCAAAGAGGAAAAATGGGAGTATATTAGTAAACTTCCACATTTGCCGTGTGGTTATAAAATACTTTCGGCCGTTTAGGCCGAGAGTGAACAAGCAATCAGCCCTAGGAATTTTGCATGGCACCAAGGTATTTGAACAACAAGTCTACACTAGTGTTGTCCATGACGTGATGGTGTGCTGATACCATTAAGGATGCCCACCGAGCTCAACGGTGAAGTTTCATCGAATGAAGTGGCCTTAAAGGTTTATATTTGTCGAGGTATTTATGGTATTTTTTCACACTAGCTTGGCAGTTAGTCTGCCGAGTTGTGTATAAAAAAAGAATGGCTTTTCGACGATGTTGTTCATTGGTAAGTTGGTGTATAGTCGTTCGGCTGATGCATTTGGCTGATGTATAGTCATTCAACTGGTGTATTCGGCCAGTTATTGATATAACTTCGACTAGTTATGGAGACACTTCAAGCTCACCGAGGTAGATGTAGGGTGCCCAGGAGGGCTTTGGTTCGGCCCACTTGGAGGGGATACGGCTTGCCCGAGAATATCAACAAGGTAAGGACAACGGATATTAAGAGTGGAAGGCAGGCTATGTCGGCAGTGATAGGGGTTTGGTTCCAACACATATACACTGGGACTGGCCTACTGACAACCTTTTCGCTTGCCTTACTGATCCCAGCCATGCCACCATTTTTGCTTCATTCAAAGATTGGGTCGTTGGTCCATTGTTTTGCTTCACCTCTTAGTTTGTGGTTGGTGTACGAGAGGACAACTAATCCAAGATCCAACCTTGTATCTGTTTGACATCCATATTTGTTCGACACCTAATATCTGTTCGACCGTTTCTCTTTTCCTTTGGTAATATATCTTTTCCTTTGGTAATATACACATACATAAATTATTTTCTTAATTATTCGGTTGTGGCCTGTACAGGCCGAGACTTGAGAAAATAAGGGGGGACGGGGGAATTCGGAACAACTTTCTACCGAGTACATTCAGCGGTGGATGTTTATTTTTCCTTGACCATATATTTCTCTTTGTCACTTGAAGGTGCTCAGCGGTCAGGGAAAGAGAGTCCTCTGCTTCACCGAGTCACTTCATTTTTGATGATATTGGGGGTTCTTGGACTGTGCTAATTTCCTTAACTATTCGGCTTATGAGCCGTAACTCAAGGAAATTGGGGGCTAATGTTTGGACCCGATTTTACACTCTAGCTCGAGTAATCAAGGTCGTTAAATGAGCAAAATTTTAGATTGTTAGATGATAAAATGATTGAAATAATTTTTAATACAGTAATGATATTCATTTTATACCACATTTCTATCACACCTTAGGTGGCATCTGATGTGGACAACCACATCATTTGAAAAATTTGCAAAACCCAAGGAAATGAAGGAGAAAAACTTCTCGTATACCACAATCATCATTTAATTAACTAGTTTTTCTTAATTATTATTTTATTAAATAATGAACTAAATTTAAAAATCTGATTAATTCAAATAATGTGGCTGTCCACATCAAATGACACCTAGGGTATTATGAAAATGTGGTATAAAAACATGGTATGAATAACATTACTCTTTTAATTATTATTAAAAAATAATATTGTGATAATCATGATATGTCTTTTAATAATATATTAAATTATCTAAACCTAATATTTATTTAAATCCCAATTGAATTCAAATAATGAAGCATCCAAAGTGGGATGATCTTCATAGAAGTGCAAATGATGCGCACATTTTGATGATGTTTTGTTTTTGGCTACATGGATGCATCTGAGCTAAAATGAAGGAGGCCGTATGCAACGGCACATTCCAGCAAATGGGTGACAAGATTTGCATGGATTGCGTGTAAGTTGGAAGAAAGCACGTGGCATGCATGGCTGCACTCAGACATTTAAGGGGCTAATTAAAAAGAAAATAATGACCTTGAATAATGATGACAAGCCTAGGTAGGCTAGGCTATCATGATAAGAAGACTTTTAGTTGGATAGGCTTTTATGAGGTTTGGAAAATCACGAACGTCTATCTAAAGGATATGTTTTGGTCTCACGCGGATTAATTTCAGTTCCGCAAAATTGAGTTACAGTTGGACTTTACAAAATTATTTGGTCGTGCCAAGCAAGTACATCATCCCTATAAATAAAGAGGCAATGGCAACGAAATAAAGAGGCAGTGGCAACGAGAAAGCGTTGTCCAATTCAACACACAAACTGCCATGCGCAAACCTTCGCTCTACGCGAAACCTCTTAAACACCTTAAGATTTTTATTTCTTCTCGCCAACACATCTTCAATTTGGATAAACAACACTTGAAGGCAACCGGTGACATCTTCAGTTTGGATAAACAACATTGTTGCCGTAGAATCAGCCAACTCCGGAGCACCTTCAGTTCGGATAAACAGCACTGCGTCAAGGCTGACTGTTTATCTATCCAAATCTCGGCCAAGAAGGATTTTCGAGTTCTTATTGGCAGAGGTCATCTCATTAGTTTTCTTGACGAAGTGAAGTGTTACAGATTACTGGGCTAGCACATTGAACGCCGAGTTGTTTTATGATTGGATATTCATAAGTAAGTTTTAGAGTTCGGCATTCTGACGGCCGAACCATATTTACCATCAAGACGTACATCTCTTTTGAGTATTTGTGTCCATATAGTTTGGTACCAGTTCGGCATACTTATACTCTTACGAATATTATCACTATGACCGAACCCGGTGCCGACGATCCGTGAACTTCGCAAGACTAGTAGCCTTGTCTTCAGGCTCTAGAACCCGAAGGCCGAGGTGTGTTCCTTCCTCGACCGTAATCGCAAGATCAAAAAGTCAGCAGCGCGCTCAACGCAACATCAACACATTTTACTCCTTGGCCAAGCTCGGCTGTCGAGTTGACACGCCCCGCACATAACTGAATGACATAGTTAGCTTATTCATTACTTGGTTTGCGTGCCACGTAGGCTTGATAGTTTTTAGGTTCAACAGTAACAAAGTGAAGTTTGAAGGTAAGCCCTTTTCCTTTTCACTATTTGTCGTTTTACTTTGGCCTGTATTAGGTAGGTTGGAATTTTCACTCTAGGTCATGTACGTGGTATTTCAGATAAGCAACTTTTAGTCTCTCTTAGAATATTAGCTGAATCCTATAAAGCTTCTTCTATAGTTCATGTTCTTTGGCATCCTTCTCCATTCTCTTGGGTCCAAGTGAATACATATGACTTTTCTAAAGGTAACTTAGGTCTCCCGGCTTGTGATGGGGTTTTATGAGATTTTGTAGGTTATTATCTTGGTGGTTTCTCCATGAGCCTGGGCATCGTACTTCTTTCTATGTGGAACTTCATGCAATCATCCTTAATGTGGAGTAAGGTTATGTGTGGGGTTGGCAAAACTTATGTCTTGAAAGTGACTCTTAGTGTAGTATCTTGATGTGCTTCTAGTTCTTTTTCTCCTCATTGGTCACTCTAGTTTCGTTGGAAAAGTTGTACTTCCCGGTTACAGCACATGATTTTTCATTGTCTCATACCTTTCGAGAAGGAAATGCAGTTGTTGACAAATTAGCCAATTTAGGGATTTTCTCGTCTTCACTTGTTTGGCACACAGCTCCTCCTATTGAGATTGTTCCTTTTATGCTTTCATATTTCTTGGGCATGCATGCCTACAGGTTTATCTCCCATTCTTAATGTCTGATTTTCTTTTTTACCTAATTCTTTAGGATTTTCCTTCTTGTTTTGTAGCTTACTTTGCAAGTTCTTACCTTTTAGGTTTTATTTTAGAGGGGTTTGGTCCTTCCCTTCCGCCGCCAACAACCCCCCCCCCCCACCTCCTCCTTGTATTTTCCTTTTCAAGAAGGGTAAGTTTATATCCCCTCCTCTTTTCTTGTATTTTGTTTTTCTTACCCTATGAGGACTAAAGTTTATGTGTCAAGGTTAACTTTTTATGTGTCAAGGTTAACTTTTTTTTTTTTTTCATGATGAATAAAATTTGTTCAGTGAATCAAATAAATTGAGGTATGTCCCATCCACAAACATCTTTTGCCAGTAAGTACAAATTAAAGTGAGCTTTGTCCCTCCAATGTTTAATTTTTCTTTCTAAAAGAAACCTGAGAATTAAGAGTCAAGCCACTTAATTAGAAGGAAAATCTTGTGCACTGTCATGTTTGAAGGAAAAAATTGCTGGAGACAAAAATCAATCCTTTATTAAAAATACCTCAACTGTAGCAACAATATGATTGAACTATTAAATATGAACATTGCAAAGAACGGGATTGACCATGCCTAGGCTCTAATTTTAATACCAAAAAACAAAAAAAACAAAAAATTGAAGAATGGGATTGACATATGTATATATGATTAATTTGTGTGGTTCTCTTTACACTACTTTTCTCTTGAAGAAGCATGTCACTAAAGTGATCATATTGGTACCGGAACCAATATAATCACTTTTGAGGAGGAGGTCCTTCTAGTCGGATATAGTCGTACATCACTCCTTCGAAAGTGCCCAAGCTTCTTGACTGAGTAAGATAGATGGTGTTGTTTCCTTCTCGTAGTCGGTAGCTCGGTACACCAATACTGAACAACCAGTACAAACCATGAATTCCATGCCTAGCTATGGCATTGTCCTTCCCTATTAGCCCTGTCGTAAAATGAGGTGGGAAGGCGCTCTGATCGTTGAATCGAACCTGGTTCGAACACAATGTCAAACACAATCAGCCAAAAACTATACCAATGCTATGTCACTTGCAAAATGTTTAGCATTTTAAGGGTTAGAAACAGTACCTGCACTTCTGCATTAGTGGCTGAGGCCAATGCCAATTGGAGCGTATAATTTCCGGTATTTGTCAAATCTTGAAGTTCAAAAAGAATTCTCCATGTGGTTGCTTCATACGTACGATTTCCGATGTTCCTAGAGTGCTTGATTAGATTAGTAAGACATACAAATTTAAAGAAGCAGAGGCATTGTAACGTTTGGTAAAACAAATACCTTGTCACATGAGCGAAAAACCAGTTATCACCATAATTATCAGTACCAATGTTATAGATGAGATCTTCATCAGGGTATAAATCTGCATATCGTTCCCACAAGCCATATTGCCTAAACCTGTGAGCAATTAAATGCATTTTAAATGTAGTGAGTTTCTATATAACTAAACCGAATGAAGTGTTCTCTTGTCAAGCAATCTACTTTGGTTTAGATTGATAGTCTAATAATATATTGTGCCAAAACTATCTATCAAGATTGAGAACATAATTATACTACGAGCAACACAAAATATGACTGCCATATGAAAACTCACTTGTGTGCGTGATTGGTAGTGAACAATTTGTTCATAAGGGTGGGATTTGGATCCGGTACGTAAAACTCGGCCGCGGATCGATCCGGTATGCCAATTTCCCACAGGGTGGGACCATTTCTTGGAGGTACGTAGGTAAGATTAGCCAAATTGATTTCACTTCCTGCATACATAATTCAGTATTGGAAATATATACTTGGTTGCTATTTCAAATGCCAAAGTCAATTAAAGATTTGCACAGAGAACGCACCTGGTTCAATTGTAATGTCAGACTTATACTTGTAATCCCCAATAATGCCGGGAACAGTTGCATACAAACTATAATTTCCAGGTCGAACATCTTTAATGAGGAAATGACCTTGCTCGTTAGCTTGAGTCCAGAATTGATAACCCTGTTAAAGCAAATTTATAGCAAGTTATAAGAACTTGCATTTGAACCATAATATTCACACTGCTAAGTGCGTATTTGGTGCGCAAAAAATATCGACTGGATTTTCTAGCATGTTGATATCTCCTGTTTGGTACTGTTTTCGCGTTTTTGGATACTCATGGTAAGAACAAACACAAAGCGAATAACAAAAACGTTACCAAACTGTTTCTGTGTAACATAAGGGAGTAAACACTAGTGTCACAATTTACCTTGCTTTCCTTTTGCCATGATCCCGCTTTTCCAGGTGCAGCCAATCCTACATATGCAGAACTTGCCCAAACAAGGCTCTTGCTGGTGTACCTAAAACAAGAAGAACGTTTATAATTCCAGTGGAACAGATCGAACCCCTTGAGGAAGAATAAAAGGGAATTAAAAGGAATTGAAGTCTCTAAATAGGAACATACCGATCCCGTACTAGTAATTGACCGGCAACTGATCCGCGTCCGCTTGAGCTAGGAATGTCTTCTGATTGAGTGAAACTGTACGGCCAGCTCTTGACTTCTTCAACCAACTAATAACAATTACAGGGTTAATATAAATTGAAGTATATCCTTATTAACAAAGTAAATGTGTGTATATATTATCACATTACGTACCTGCTCTTTAGCGTTTTCCCAAAGAGCGGACTCATTTAAACTTGGAACCGAATTGAGATACACAAAGACAGGCCCAAACACTTTCTTCCATGCCTCACCACTTGCAAATCTCATTCCAACCTCCTTCCCAGCATAGTGAGTACTAACAAACATCTGGATCAAGTAAATCTGATAAGTATTTAAGTTTTTCAATAATATTATGAATATCAGGGCATATAGGTGGATGAAGATGAATATTGGGGGATATGGATGGCTGAAGAGTTTTGATGGGGGTACTTACTGAGAGGGCGGTTGGGCCTACATGAGAGGTGAGGTCCTGCTTGAAGGGCCCAGCTGTGCGAAACTCATCACTAGGTGTGATGATCCAAAAGCCTACGGCTGGCTTAGTGCAAATCCATCCATGGACCTTGTTATCTTTGTCCTCACTTGAGTATTGGTACTTGTCGTCCACCTGCAACCCAAAACTTATTGTTAAATTAAGGGATGTAAATTAGCCTAATTTTAGTTTTGGAATGAATTCTAAACTCAGCTGTAAGTTCAGAGACAAATTCTAAATTTTACTCTAATTATTATGCTACATACTATAGACAAATTTTGACAATAAAAATGAAGATAGGCTAAGTGGTACCTCCCCTCTGAGGTCAGGATTGCTTGGATTGGTCAAAAGAACAGCTTCAGGATAGGCAAGTTTAATACCGTTTGAACGGTCATCGGCTGTTGGCATGACCCTTTGTCTGTCGTCAGACACAGCCATGAATTGAAATCTGCATTATAAAACGAAACAAATAAATATAAGTGGCAGACTGAAGTAGCTCGTCGGAGTCTGATAAAAATATAGTAGATTCATAGTTTCAGAAATTAACACAACGCGTCGACAAATCCATATTATTGTTCCATTTCACACTTACTTGTCTTGTTGAAGTTTGTACACAATTCTAATTTGATCGATGTCCAAACCCGGCCACCCTTTGGGACGCTCAAATATGGAATATGCATAGAACCCGGCGCGACCACGCTGCATTATGTACCTGCAGCAAAGTTTAAAGTAAAGTTAAGAGAATTTCAGGCATAATTGTAATTACATTCTCTGTACTTTGTGTATCTCTATTTGGGAAAAGTTGACACCATACCTTTTGTCAACATTCATGGAAAGTGTTGTATTTCCTCGAGAAATATCGTATTTTTTGGTAAAAGAAATTTCTGTTTGATCTGCCCTCGCAGTAATAATTTTAAATCTCCCCCCTTGTAGTCTGCACACGGTTGATATACATAATTTTAGCTAAATGCTAAGAGACGTATTTTCTTTTTCAAACCACAAAAAATATGCAGATGAAAGAATGAAGACCACGTACTTGTCGACACCTCCTGTCTCTTTGTTATTCCAGACAACATCCCAATACCTATATGATAGGTTTGGCATCAGTTAAAGTTCAAACGATGTGCAAACTTGTATAATATATGATTAGTATACAAAAAAAAAAAAAATTAAAAAATAAAAAATAAAAATAAAATCACATTTACTCTGCTATTTTTGTAAAATTTGTGTGTTACCCTCTATTATTTTCCTGATTCTTGATTTCAAGTAAGTTGTCGATTCCCTTGTACTTGATTCCGATGACGTCTCCTCCGGGATAAGAAAACGTAAGCCGGACAATGCCATTATTCATTACCACCTAAAAGAAATATGAAATGTGACATGTGATATTTTGACAATGGCATCCAGATGTTAAGAAAAATCATGTAAAAACAAAAAAGAAGTTAGAGAGGACCCGGAAAAGGAGATTCAAATAACAGAATTAGAAAATTCAAATCGTTAGGAATATGATTTCCTCAAAACCACTAGGAATATGATATCAAAAGATATTATTGGTCAGTAAGCTTACAAAAGAGTGACTGCAAGTTTACCTGGTTTTTAGTCTTTATTAACATCTGGTCGAGCCCATTATTTGATCCAGTAACGCTCCTTAGTGCTCTTCTGCAATTACACAGTAAATATTTCATTAATAATTCTTCTTAAAATTAATTCAGTTATGCAGATGTTGACATTAAATTTCAAGGACAATCACAACTTAAGGAAAGAAAAAAAGCCAGAAAAAGGGGAATCCCAGTCCATACGGCAGCTTGAAAAAAAGATCGAACAGAAATGGTAGTCTTTCAAAAACAAGGAATTCCTTGAGGTATGCTCCAATTTTGAGCAACCTTCGTCACGATTAAGTAAACCAGTACAATTTCAAGAATATAAAGAATCCAAAGAGTGGGCCAAGTGTTTCTAGTCCCAGGTTGAATGGACAAATGTCAATCTTTAATCAATTATGCCAATATTCGATCTTAATTTTGATTTTGATTTTATTGAATTACGTGTGATACATGTCAAATAAGGGTGTGTGAGAATTAAAAAAGTGTGTAAGAAATAATAATTGGTATGTTGATATCACACTTTTTTTTAAATAATTTTTTTGTGGTGTGCGTTGGTCTTGTGAATTGCTAGTACTAACCGTGACCTCTGGTAAAGACTGCCAAGAAGGTAAAAGGCAAAACATGGTGGTCCTACAAACATCCTATAAATAAAGTTGTGAATGAAACTATTTAAGGATCTTTGTAACATTCAGCAGAGAGAGAGAGAGAGAGAGAGAGAGAGAGTTACAACCTCCTATTGAGTTATGACTCACGAGATGGACAACAACATTGAATCTGAGAACGCCTTAATTATGATGGCTTATGCTAGAGAAAGAATATATATGTTGATTGGGGAGTTGAGTAAGACTTGAAGTCTCGTGAGAAAAAAAGCGTTGAAAAAACCAGAACTAATTCGAAGAAAAAACACAAAATTATAGTTTATATGTTTTTTTAACAAACGATATTATATATATTAAGAGAGATGATGAATTTAGTCTCATAATATGTTAGCAATAATGCAGTTCAAATTTACATTTGGTAAGAATCGAACTTAAAACCTCTTACTTACAAATAAAGAGAAATATCTTATAACCTAGCTTTAAAAATATAGGAATACCCTTTATATTTTAAAAATATGGGAATATCAAAAGCATTAAATTCAATAAAATATTTCTGTAAACAAAACAAAAAAATTATTTGGGACGTCGTGGGTTCTCTATAGCAATAATCTGCTTCTTCAACAGTCAGCAAAAAAAAATTCAAGGGACCGTTATTTATAGTCCACAAAATAAAACAGGTAGCAACTCAACTCGATCAGAGCTGGTCGCCCTCTCTGAGAGGTCTCACCATTTAAAAGGCAATGCACGACCCTGTCTCTCTTTTGCAGGAAGAGCTTGCCTTTTCCTCTCAACGAAGTTTTGGAATCTAAATTTTTCCGATCACCACGAATTCAAAGAAAAAAGAAAGCGGAAGGTAGAGGACGAACGAACCTTACGGAAATCTTGGCGAAGTTACCATCATCAGGCAAGAAGACGAGCAAAGCGAGCATTGCCAATATCCCAAGGACCCAACTCCATTGCCGTACCGTCTCCATTTTCGACCAACCTGAAAATTTTTAAACAGCATATATTCAAAAGATATATGCATATTTTTGTATTAATGACACAAATATATGCATGGTTAATGGAAATTAACTGCACCAGAATTTAATCACAAAACACGAGCTGGCTAGCACAGTTCCAAAGAAAATGGTTTATGTACCTTGATTAACGCAAATTATTCGAGTTCTAAGATAAACTCTATATTTATGGCCGTCTTTTCTTTTGGAAGCAAAAGCAAAACTATAAAGTGGGACAAAGCACAACAGAGTTTATCTTGTTAGAACGTACCTCTCTCTCTCTCTCTCTCTCTCTCTCTCTCTCTCTCTATATATATATATATATATATCTCTCTTTCTCTGTCTTCTCTGGGCGTTACTAAATTCCTTTTTGGATCCTTAAGGCTTCAAAAACGTGCAGACAAACAAATATATAATGCCTCCAAGTGAATGAATGAGCTTTATATAACCGCAGGTGGAGAATGAGTTCTGCTCCCTTTTGGCATGTTGCACTTGGCAATTTTGGTGCATGAATTTCCAACAATCACCTCCTTGATTCTTTATGTATCACAGCTTCTATTAAGGCAACCCACCTACTATTCTAGTTCGGAAAGGAAAGGACAATTTTGTCATGCAATAATGTTATGTGGGCACAGGATGGTAAGGTGACCTCAAATTATTGACAAATTTGAGTATTTTGTGCCTAAATTTTGACAAATTTCGAGGATTTGTAAACTAAAATATTGTTGAATTTTCAATTCGGTTTTATTTCTACGGACCTGTTTATGCTGTTATACCAAAGTTTGACATTATAATTTCCTATTGGTATTTGGTAGAGCAAAAGCATAATGAGGGGTATTTTCCGTTTAAGGGCGTCAAGAAAGGTGGCAAAGTGTGTGCGCCTAATTTTTAGGAAGTAATTAACAATCACGTTATGAGGTGAAACTAATCCCCCAGATGTGTTTTTGTGACGTCAATCACGACTGCTTACATCTGCTAATTTTTTTTTTTGTTTTTGTTTTAATAAACAATAATATCTAGATTTAGGGTGAACTAAGTCCATACTAGCCAGCTATAATAATATGGTTCAACTTGACTTTTAGCAAAAATCGAACTTAAGACTTCTCACTTATGAGTGAATAAAAATACCATTACATCTGGTAATTATCTTTGGTGTGTGCTACCATTAGAAAATGTATCCACCGTATGTATCCACCGTAACTAGGTTGAGCACTTAACCTAATCCCGCTAACCCTCCCGCCTAGAAAGCTCAACCTCCGGCAGTATTTGTGGTTGGGTCCGTGGCTAGCAGGGGCGAATTTGAGGAAGGGGTGGGCCGTGCCCCCTCTCAGTTTTCTAATTAAGTTTATATACACCTTGCTAAAACTACATTTAAATTTTTTTTTTTTTTTTGTGTGAAACCGATGAGTTCAAAAAAAGTTAAACAACATTGACATCTTTCTGGTGCAACTCTATACCTTGATCCTCATCTAAGACCACCAAGGAAAAAAATATATGTTTTTAGCACAACGACACCCTTTTTTTTTATTAAAGTTTAAAGTTAGTCATTTTTTCTTAAAATAATAAAGGAACCATTAACCCTCCCTCCTCCCAATTGTCTTATAAATTTGAGCTCCTGGCCATATACATAGATGATATTACTCTTTGTTTGACCTATAACAAGTATTTACCTAAAGACATAATTAAAAGAGCATTAAAGGGCAGGAATGTACGCTAAGCACGCAAGGGCATGGGTCAGTCAAGTGCTCGACAAAATGCTTTACTGAAAACAGTGGGAATTTTTTGGTTTTTTTGCCACTATGAGTGCAATTGTAAGGATGCAACGAGGATAGTTCTGTACCCACCACTACTTAATTGTAATCTTGATGAACTAACTTTCTAGTTTCGCCTCTAATAATGGCTAGCAAATAGATGTTTGAGTGGGCAAAAATTTTGTGTATGATGAGTCATTTGTTGCGTGGTGTATATTTCTCACATGATAATATAGGTGCACAACATGATTGATAGATACCACTTAATATATTAATAGAAATAAACACATGTTAGAATTTGGCAAAAATTATAACATGTGACAATGTTCTGTGTACACTTGAAAATAAAAAATCTATTGCCTATGTGATGTAGCATTTGAGCCATATGAAGTCACAAAGCACACAACCCATTATTTATTTATTTTTGGTAAAGAACAATTCCCAAGTTTTCAATACTGTTCCTTGGGTGTTGGGTTAGGTTGTCAAAACTTAAGACTCAAAAATCCTCAGTATTTTTCTATTGGCTATGAAAAGCTAACTCATAGGATACACGATTGACAAAATTTCTACAGTGTCAAAATTGAAACCGGTTAAGACGCAATATGTGCCACATTCTAGAACACCATGACCAAGTGTTGTACAATACAGAACATAAAGCGTACCTCGAAAAAGCCTGTAAAATGATTTTGTCGTGCCTTAAACAATTTTACGTGCCTTAAACAATTTTAGTACTCTTTCCAATAATAAATCAACGTTTGAATTCTTGAGAACCGATCGATCAAAGGTTTATTTTTGTCGTTGGTTTATACAACTACACACATACATATTATTATATAAAGAATAATTACGAAAGAAAATGGAGTTATTTCAGTTCTCGAACCTTCTCACATTTTTTTTAATTTTTATTAAATGATATTATCTACATTAATGTGATTCAAATTTGCTTTTGATGAAAATCAAATTAAAAACATTTCACTTACAAATGAAGAAGAATACTATTAAACTGTAATACAAAGTGACATAAAAATTCAATAATATGTGATCCTAGACCTTTAAATCCGTTGTCAAATAACTTCTAAACCAGGAACTAATAAACCAACTAAAGTCATAGTTGTTAATCCAGTTTTCATTATTTATTGCTAAGTTGTTCGATTTCTTTACTTCTCACCTTTGTTGAAGTCCACCCCCATTATAATTTGACCCCAAAACCCAATAAAAATATCCTCACACAGTCAAAACTGTAGAAAAAATTCCAACAAAGAATCCGCCTATGACACGCCAGGTCAGGAATAACAAATCAGAGGAAAAATCCACCCTCATGTGACTCCAAACGACATTGAACATGGGAACCACGTACATGTAGTTTCACAGAAAGCCCCGCCCGTGACATTGATCTGAACACACTTTGCTTTGAACCACTACTTTTTGCATATACCAAGCGTAGTCCCTCAAATAGAAAGTTTTAATGCATTTCTAGTAGCAGGAAAACAAAAGTTAAAACAATATTGGGATCCAAATGTTGCATATGAGAATATAAATGTTTTATATCTGTAGTTTGATAATTGCATATGTGGCCTCCAACCTAATATTGTAAGGACTTTTATGGTACATAATATTAACTGCATTGGAAGAGGCATGAAACTATTGAAATTACAGAGAAGAAGATGAAGGTTTAGAACGAAATCAAAGCTTGTATGGATGGTTGAACAGATTACAGAAAATGAGAAAGAATTTACAATTTATACTAGTGTACAAAGTAACTAACTCTAACATTCTAACAAACTCTTAGTAGACCAATCACCAACATTCAATCATAAACCAAACTCCATCATACGTCTGCTAATACATAAAGCGTTCTATGTCAACATACAAAGACTACTTATATTAATTTCTCTGCATATTCCTGCGTTATTAATACGAAATGCTATTTGTAACATTGTATTCGTACCATAAAAACTACCTCTCCCAACCCGGTGCACTTGCACGCTTCCAATGTTGACATGTGTACCCCAAATGGTAGAGAGACAAGAGAGTATGAGTATGGACTAAAAGCTAAAGGAGTTGGGATTAATCATATGGTTTCTAACTTCTACATGGTGGGAGGAAGGAAAAGGACGGTTACCTTTTTAAAAAGTTTATGGATAAAGAGGAATAATATTGACGGATGCTTTTTGCACTAGCTTCTTGTTCTTCTTTGGGCTTGCTCCTTCAACAACGTAGCTCTCTATATTTACTATTTTCCTATCCTTTTATACTTGAAACAGTGTGAGCTCGCTTGATCTACTAACTCCTCAGCTAATCTTGCTTAATTATTAACAACCCTTTTGGTTATATTTACTATTTTCCTATCCTTTTATACTTGAAACAGTGTGAACTCACTTGATCTACTAACTCCTCAGCTAATCTTGCTTAATTATTAACAACCCTTTTGGTTTTAATAACAACTCTTTTGGTTTTAACCTAGCTAGATTACCTTTATTAACCCTAGGTAGCTAGCTCTTTTGACTAATTGAATTAATTTTTTATTCAACACCCAATTATCTCTTGAAGTTTGATAAAATATGCAGCAATATCAATCCAATTTTCAAACGCTGAACCTACTTTCTCCACTGCCAAAAAGAAAAACCATAAACTAATTTTTATTTAAACATCGGAGCTGCTATTGGATAATTGGAGTAACAATGATGCTGGTATAATGCAAAAATAGTGAAGAATATCCAAAGTGTTTGTGTATTTTTGTTTTTTATAGACAACATTATTGTTACTAAGAAAACAAAACAAGATAGATTATATAAAAACAAGATAGACTAACTAATTCCAAAACTATTAGCAAAAACAAAATCAATAAAATATAAAAGTTTAACAATTTATAAAATTGGGAGTACGAATTATATATGTTCCGCACTACTGGAGGAAAAATGTCTAACTTGATATGTATAGGTGAATAATTAAAAATACAGGGCTGAAATTTTAGGACTTTGGCCTCTGGTGTTAAACATAGCCAAAGAGTAGGCCGATACAATCCCAAGACGTGCTTCGAGTTGGATCCTGCCCATCCCAGCAGTAGAACTCCTTCCTAACACGGGTTCACGCGCTTCTTAAGCTGAAACGCCTTTAATTACTTGGAGGTAGTCTAAAGGGATGCATGTCCCCGAATAATAATATTCTCAAACCTTCTACGACAAATGCAAAATAATGAAAATATTAAATATTTAGCATTTATTTCCTAAAACGCATGATGCTAGGAAGATTATTTTTTTAACTTATATTTTATAAATTAATATCACGTAGTGATTGGTAATTGAATTCTTTTATTAAATTATTAAAAATAAAATTTAACCATCAACTATTACATCATTTTATTTGTAAAATACAATCTAAAAGATAGCCGCTCAACCATTTTCCAAAACAATGCTATTCTAATTATCTTCTTTTGCTTTAAAGAACTTTCTTTACCAAAGCTGTCTTTCAAACTAACCCACTGCACAAGAAAACAAGGTTGGTTGTACTCAAGAATCTATGTTGGCCGCAACTGTGGAACATTTACTCTGGACAAAAAAGGTTCCCCTCCAAATAAAAATTCTGGAAAAAGGAATGATCTCGAGCCCGTGAAAATAAATCAGTGCCACATGTCAACAGTCTTAATGCATGACGCGCTTACAGTTTGTCTTACAAAAATCTAAGCAAAAATCTAACCACTAAAATGTTATAGTATTGCTCCGGAACTATGTAAAAAATTTCTGCCAACACAACAGTTTTCCCTTATGTAGACGATGCGACTAGATCTAGCAGTTGTTGAAATGATACGAAAATAACAGGTTTCGAGTTAACACGATAATTAATCAAGTCATTATCGAATGATCCGTTAATAGCCGTCTAGATCCGACAGTTACTGACACGACATGAAAATGATACGAAAATAACGGGTTTCGGCTTAACACGATAACTAATCAGATCATTATCGGATGACTCGTTAAGAATCCGTATAACAGGTTCTTAACAGGTATACACATGGGTAACCCATTTTGACCTATTAAGAAAAAAAATATTTTGATAATTTTAATGTTTAATTACTAAAAGATTTATTATAAAATACAATAGCCATATTAATATATATTAAATATATAGTTTTGTATTATTATTCTATATAAGTTTAAAAAAAAAAAAAGTTTTAGTCATTATTTATTTTTATTATGAGAGTTCCTTGTTATCATTACTAGGATAAATTTTACTTAACATGTTGTTATCCAAAAATAAAACAAACTAGTATAGTATTTGTATAGGCAAGAACTAAGAAGACATACATACAAGTATGAAAAATGAGAAAGAATATATAAACACTCGTGACTCGTTGTTATTCCTCCACGAGTAGATAATGGTTACACTTACATTATTGTTTAGATTTTTAAAATCCTCCAAACCCTCATGAAAAATGTTATTTATTTGAGGGAAAAATTAATAAAATTAATAATAACATACCCCGACCTGGAATGTCCACTAGGACTTCGAATCGAGCTGTGATGGCCAACACCTAGAAGGTGACGAAGCCATAAAATGTAGTAATGTGGAAAGTGTGAATAAATTAAAACCTAAAAGTGCCTAAATACAAGAGTGCGTTGTGAGCGGGAATGAACCCATTTCACACATGATGATAGAGCATAAGTACAATACAGTAAGATAGGGTGAGAAATTATACAATCGAAGGTAACCGTCTACCCCAAGATTTGCCAATAATCCTCGTCATTATGAAAGCGCAGCTACTAAAACCTGGAGGGGCGAAAAATAAGGGAGAGTGAGCCTGAAAACAAAGTTTTAATAAAAACTTTTGAAAACGTTATAACCCCTAGCCATAAAACATGTATAGTTTCTAGAAAAATCATACTACATATAAGTATGAAATCAAATGTATGCTAACAGTAAATCCAAAAGTATGCCACAACTCCATATCACATCAACAATATAAATATAATCATGTGCTCAATAATCTAAGCATGCAAGTCGGAGTCACCTAATGTGATATGTACGACTACACCTATGGCTCATCAATTTATGCGCGAGTCGGAGTCGCCTAATGCGACCTGTACGATAGGTTAAGTGTAATAATATACGCTTTAGTGCTACGATCACGTGAAGGCCAAAGCTATACATAGTCACCTACGAGTCGGAGTCTCCTAATGCGACCTGTATGACAGGCTAGCACTTAACTTGGATCCAAGGCGAGTGTGCGGTGCGGGAGGTGAACAATCACGTGAAGGCTGACCTTGGCCCAGGGCGGGAGAACTAACACCGGGGTGCAGCAATGATGAGCTAACTATATGAGTATAAGCATACCATATGATGCAATAATTCCAATCAACATAATAAACTTACCTGAACTTACTTGCGTATCCAATAGGATCATCTTGGTATTTCATAACAGTGCAACATTTCTTATAACATAATTTAATCATGGCATGAAGTGCACGAATCAATTCAAGGGCGTTTGTGGAAACTATCAATCACACACACACACTATAAAAAGGAAAAGACCCACTCACCTGGAGTCCGCGTTACAACTCCCTAGCATGAATATCAAGGCGTCATGAACGATCGTTACCTAGAACAACTATCAAATCACGTCTCAGAATTCTTATTGATAGATCACATAACTTACATAAACACATCCCCAAGGACGTTCTAGAATGATTTAAAACCCATTGACCAAAAGTCAACCGTCGGTCAAAGGTCGGCGGTAGGGTCCATAACCCTACGTGACTCAATTCGAAAGATTCGCATCTCGGATTCCGATCCGTAACTTCCAAAGATACACATTATACTTCTAGAATATCATACTAAAGTTTCATTACGATCCAACGGTTGGATCTCTGCCAATTACAAATTCAAGTGGCCGTCAACGTTTTATTTTACAAACTTACAAATCCAATTCGAGAAGATCCGTATGTCAGATTCTCATTCCGTAAGTTTCTAATATCCTTAAATATTACGTACTATAAAGTATTAAAGTTTGGTGACGATTCAATGGTCGGATCATCGATTCATATAAGGATCAAGTGGCGGTCTCTACCAAAACTACGTTCAAACAATGAAATTTCATCAATCGGATTTCACCTATGGAATTGGGGTATCAAAATTAGCTTAGGAAGTTCAGGGGGTGCTTCGTCCCACGCGCCGCCACACACAGCGGTCAACCACCCCGACTCGCCGGAAAAATCAACTATTTCTAAAAATTCTCAAATTTTACAGAAATGAAGACCTCAATGAGTAGAGCAAGTTTTAACCTGTGGCCAAGTTCAATTTGGTCGAAAAAAGCTTCAAATCTCCACGAACCCGTCGGAACCCTAGAATTGGGTGTGCTTCGATTCGTTGAATCCGAAGCTCCGCCGCCTCATCCAATGTTTGGGCCTTCTTCTTAGGGTTGGGGGAAGTCTATTAGTGGTGGTGATTGACAAAGTTTGTTGCAAAAATGGTGGATTCCGTAGTGGCACCCTTTGGAACCTCCACAGGTTTGATGGCTTTATTCTCCTCAAACTGGGGTTAAATGAATTAGATTTTGCATGGAAATGGAAGAGGTGTTGATGTTGAGTGACTTCTAGGTGGTGGGTGGCTGCGAATTACCTGAAAAACCGCCTAAAAGGGTGTCGGAAAACATGGTGGAAGTCGATCGGGTCACGCATGGGAAATTGGTCAAGGTAGATCTGGGTTGGCTGCGTCTCCCACTCTTTCCTTTCCCTCCTGACCCTTCGCCTGATTGGTCATACTCTCCTTCCTCATCTCCTGATTTATTCCTCATCCTCTTCTCCTCTCCTCCAATTGGGCAGCTCTGCCTAATCCTTTATCCTCTGTTTCTCCTCCTCCCCAATTCCTTGCTTTTCCCCTTTCAGCCACACACATGTGGCATAACAATTTAGTGGTGTAAAATAGTATAATATAATTAAAATAATGATTCCTTTAAAATACTTTCGGATTCATAGCTCCGTAAAACTTTAACCGTAGATCTGATTTTGATTCCGCTTGTGCCTACATGTTCGTATCGTCGAGTATTTCAAGAATACGCTAAAAGAATATTTCGTACGTCTCACTATACATTGGTCAACAAAAGTCAATATGCTCGCCTCTAGGGCATTTTCGTAAATTCATATTTTTAAAATTAATAAAAAAGTAAAAGTAGGGATGGGTTGTCATAATCTACCCACCTTCAAAAAGATTTCATCGCCGAAATTTGAAATCATTTGTTATTCAAAAATAGTGAAAAGACAACAGAAAATAAACATGTAAAGGAGATATCAAGTTAGAGCGGTTGCATAAAATAGAATGTCATTCCGTCGCGATCGAAGTGCAATGATTCCCCTTTCATGCCTCCAAACTCCAACTTTCCTTCTCCTTTAATATAATGCCAAAATACAATACTTTTATAAAAACATAGGGTCAAAAATAGATGTATAAAAGCATAACATCCAAATACGTATATGTAATAATGTAGAAATAGTTGTACTGAAATCAAAACTGAGCATATCGTGCTTCGAGAATAAGTGTGTAGCATTGTTTGGGTTAAGCCCAAACAATAAATAAATAACTAAATGTATAAATAACTAAAATACTAACGTAGAAGGACCTAAATGTCCACTTACTTAACGAGTTCAACAAATAAGTTCTCAATATTACGGTTTGCAGCCCGTGATACCAACAACTCACAGTTGTCCAGATAAGTAAGTAATCAATTCCCGAGGGTGTAATATTACAATACACATACATCGTCTGAACAAAACCTCGATCATGCTCACGCACTACCTTCACGGGTAAGATCAATAATAATCATAATTTTTCTATATCGTAATCTCAATCGTTCAAATACCTGTTCGCAATACTCATCTACCAATTATGCATTGTGCATAAATTCTCCATACAATGTCTTAAACTGTATCATACCCAAAAATCAAAAGTGTAACCGCAGTTACGCACAACCCTAATAAAAATAAATGTCTGCTATAACCTTACCAAGTATGCAGAACAAATAAAACACAACACGTACACGAAGGTCTACGTAGTTTGTTGAGACTAACCATTAGTCTAAGGATAAAGTGTAGTACTGGGTAACAACTTTGTACTCATAGCCTTCAAGAAGACTTCCCAATGCTTGGAAGTGAACCACACATTGTGAGATACAAAAGTGACAAACGTACGATGTAGCCGTACAATGAAGTCTACAACACCTTAACGAGCATCTTCATATTAAATTCCTCTCGAATTTAGTGAAAACTTATGTCGAGAGGCTAAAAGAACACTCAAGAGTTTAACAGTCAAATAAGTTCAACAAATCTCGAATACAAGGTAATTGAAATTAACATCTTGCTACAACGGTAGCTTCAAGAATATTCAATCACCAGTGGTAAAGATTCGTTTAGTAGAGCATTTGATAATAATCATAATTTGATTACCAATGGTAAAGATTCGTTTATTCTAATCAATAATAATCATAATTTGATTACCAATGGTAAAGATTCGTTTAATAATCACCAATGGTAAAGATTCGTTTATTCTAATCAATAATAATCATAATTTGCTGGGTGATTGAAGAATTACTGATCACAACTACATTTCAATATTCGAGCAATTCCTTTAGATAGTTTCTCTGTTTCAAGAACAATACAAAGTGTAGTAGGGTAGACACATACCTAAGGTTGACTAGAATGCTTTCCAACATAGAGGGGTAAATATGGAATCACAGTCAGAATAGACGTTGGTCTAAACATAGTCCCTCTGGACCGACGAAAAATGAGCTAACTTGTCACGTCGGTCGATGGACATTGAAACATCATCATAACTCCACATGTACAAGATACCTCGTACATGAGCTCAGGGTGAGATTTCCCATCTCCATTCGAATCCAGAAAGTGATTATAACCACTTGAATGATTTTTTATCATTTATAGATAACGTTAAATTGATATTCGTGAACCTCAATTGGAATAAGATAAGACAAACCAAAAATGTTTAAGGGTAGATATGTCTTTTGTTACTGTAACAATAATTACATTTGCAAAACGGGGATAATACATGATAATGCAATCGTAGAGGTTGATTTGGTTCTTCCACTGCCACTGTCAGAAATTTAACCTATTTCAAATGAGGATGTATTTGAAAGATTCAAGATTGATAAAGGCCCCGAACACATTTCTCCTTAGAGAAATGTCATTCAGTTTTCCAAATGAAGATGATGACAATTGACTCTAGGTCATGAATAGGGTGGTTCACTTCATACAGTTCCAACCATTGGGAAATATAAGCAATACTCCGTCATGTTGTCTCTACACAGTCGGAACATCCTAAAGGACATGTCATCAATGATTTCGAAATGATAGGCCCTTGAAAGGTGCAAAACAGAGGTAAGGTGAGACAACACTTCGGTTGTCAGAAACTTTACTCATATTCAACATTCCAAACTAAACTAACTTTCCTTCGCTGATACGTGAGGAAAACACTATAGCAGAAAAATCACTAACCAATTGTCATTAAACTCGATAAGACCAAGGATATCTCGAACTTCATAACACTTCGTGAGAATTTCAACTTTCTTTTGCTACAACCTTTTGGGAAAAAGAAAAGAATATCGTTTATGGAGATCACGTTTCCCAAGAAAAGTACCAATTTAACCAACGGTAATATTTAAGGAGTTAGGTAATAAACTGACTGTTGGTGTCTAAAGATTAAATTCATCACTGGAGTAGGTAAGTAAGTCATCGACAAAGCTACTACAAATTCATCAGGTTATGGAAGAAAACTCGAGTTACAAAGGTTGGTCGGCTAGACCATCAACTCGAAGTAGGGGATAACGGTTTTTAATTGTCACCCGAGGAAGTTGCTAAAATCTAGGTATGGCCCTAAGGTTTGACCTTTCACCTTCGCAGATAGGTTTGAGGTTCCCTAGATAAGGGGTTTGGTTGAATAAATTCCTAATCGGTAAGCTTAAGTAACTAAGTTCTCTCAATGAAGTAGGACTTGTTCGAAAAGTCACAAGGAAAACTAATATAGGAGTTGTTCGATAAGAAATAGGGAGAATAAATGTGGTGTTAACAAGGTGGATCAATGGTATACTTCACTCCTCCACTTGATGATATCTCAACTAAAGTTTGAAGGTTGATGCCAAAACTATACGTCCTTGAAGCGTACCACACTACTTCCTTCCAATACGCCATGTGTTACTAGACCTTCACAACTTCTTCAATACTCCATTCACTCTAAAAGTGAGAAATTAACTCGTACTTCGATTCTACTATCTACCTGTGGAAGTGATGGAAAAAATGGCTAGTCGGAGAGGTTATTTTTACCTAGATAGGTGATAAGGTAAAAACAACTATAAGTTTACTATCCTAATACAAAGCTTGCTCCTAAGTTTCCACAATTTAGTTTCTTCGGCTCAAGTAGTCACTGTTAATCGGCCTATTATCGCGCCACTAATTTACGCACTTGTGATATTTTGATATTGTTCGCTACCCTGAAACTGTGAACTGGCGTTCCAGCATAAGGGTATCACCCCTAGATACTAGTATGTGTGAACGATATCAGAAATCATACCGCCTGAATATTGGTTGATAATTCTTGCATATGGGACAATATCGTCACTTAGTAGCATCACCATAGGCTAATTACTGGTTAAAGCCCACTCGAGTGGATGGTTTCATTAATTCTAGGGAAAATACTTACTACTTCAGGGATTTCTACTGATTGTAGGTATAACAACTCATACACTGGTGCCTATGCTTGTCGAAATGACAAGTACATCACTAAAAGAAAACTTAAGAACTAGCGTTGGCTGGAACATCCTAAGGCCGAGAAAAGAATTTTCTAATAATCTAATTTAGGATGGACGTAAATGGGAGTCGATCTTCCTCCTGAAGATTTGGAATAATCACTAGTGCATTTGCAAGGATTAGTGTTATCAGGGACCAAAAGTGATTGTCCCCCTGATATTCTTATGTCGAGTACTACCCTTTTAGCACCACATTATCACTAGAGGCATTTCCAGAAATTTTAGATTCTGTCGTGGCACCCTTCGAAACCCCCACGGGTTTGATGGCTCTGTTCTCCTTAAACCAGGGTTAAAGGAATAGGATTTTGCATAGAAATGGAAGAGGTTAATGTTGAGTGACTTCCAGGTGGTGGGTGGCTACGAATTGTCGGAAAAACCGCCCAAAAGGGCATCAGAAAACATGGTGGAACTCAGCCGAGTCACGCACAGGAAACAGGTCAAGGTAGATCTGGGTTGGCTGCATCTCCCACTTTCTCATTTCCTTCCTGACCATTCGCCTAATTGGTCAGATTCTCCTCCCTCATCTCCTGATTCGTTCATTATCTCCTTCTATTCTCCTCCGATTGGGCAGCTTTGCCCAATCCCTTCTCCTTTGTTTCTCCTCTTCCCTAATTCTCTTCTTTTCCCCTTCAGCCACACACATGTGGCATAGCAATTTAGTAGTATAAAATAGTATAATATAATTAAAATAATGATTCCTTCAAAATACTTTCGAATTTGTAGCTCTGTAAAACTTTAACCGTAGATCTAATTTCGATTCCGCTTGTGCCTACGTGTTAGTATCATTGAGTACTTCAAGAATACGCTAAAAGAATATTTCGTACGTCTCACTATACATTGGTCAACGAAAGTCAATACCCTTGCCTCGAGGGCATTTTTGTAAATTCATATTTTTAAAATTAATAAAAATGTAAAATTAGGGCCCTTCTCTATTCCATTATTTTCCAATTTTTCCATTTGATCAAAACAAAAGCCCTAATCCCTTTCTCTCTCCCCATTCCCATAACCCTCTCTCCCGATCTTGCCGTTTGTTTTTCCTAGGCTCCTAGCCCTTCTCTCCTGCCGTATGTTCAGTTCTTCCAGTAGCCTCTCTTAGTCTCTCTTTTCTCCTCCCTCGTGTAGTGGATGGAATCATCCTTGCCATCTCTGGTTGTCTCTGCATCTTTGCATCTTCATTCTCCAAATTCCACTCCATATTCGATTTTGCCTCTTAATTTGGCTATTTACTTGGATGAAAAATATGTAAAACTTTGGCTATTTCCTGAATAAATTTCATTACTGCTTTTTCATTTTAAGTTCCGTTACTACTTTAATCGATCTCTGCAAGAACAAAGTTTTACTGTACTTAGAATTGCCTGATGATGTTGATTTAGATTAATTGTGGGGAGGGAATTTAGAGGTTAAAAAAGATGAGGATATAGATTTTGGGAAGCCTAGGATGGGGATGTGTATTTATATATTTATGTGTGTGTGTGTGTGTGTGTGTGTGTGGAACGAAGCATATGTTAGAGTACTTAGTACTGATTACTCAGATTGCATATATGTATAGTAATGACAAAGATTTTATATAACTATTAAGTGTTTTGAGTACGTCATTTCTATTTTAAACCAAAATGATATTTGAATTCATAGTGTGGAATTAGCAAGCTTAAGTATGTTGTCTAGGATTAAAATTCATGTCATGCTTTTTAGTAATTGCTTACAATTTTGAATAGGAGTTGCTTACATTTGTCCTACCAAATTTATATCTGAAGGTAGATTCGGGTAACAATGGTGTTGCTTTTAATGTTTCATTTCCAAAATTTCTACAAAGTAGAATATCTGATTTACGTTGTTGGTGACGATTCTTTGATACAATTATTAGTTTATATATATATATATATATATATATATATATATATATATATTAGAGAGCGATGGGTGGATCTATGCGTCATGAAGTTGAACACTTAACTTTTGTTGGAGGTTGGGTTATGGGTGGATCTACCTTACTCAACTCTTCAGCCAATTTCTTTTAAATTACCATTGTCTTATATCAGTGTTGTTATTTGAATTATAAGTTGTACTAAAATAATGTCTATACTAGACATGTTTAATTACTCACTTCATTGCTTAGTAATATCCATTATTGGTGTGTGTTACTGTTTGTTCATGCTTCTATAAATTGGATTGAGTTTGAGTGTTCCTAAAATCTTACTTGTTTAAAAAGTTATTAATTAATTTATACCCATTTTGTTTCAGAAGCAATGGATGTTAGAGATTCAGATTCATTAAACCTTAGTGACGAGGAGTTCGTGGAGATTATAATGGGAACGGAACGAGATATTGGAAGCGAAAGTATAGACAATATAAATACGAGTCTTGCAAAGAAAAATGCTAGAGCAATCAATTTAGGTAAGCGAAAACTTCGATCTCCTATTTGGAACACTGTCACTAAATTGGATACTATTTTTTAAGATGGTAAAAGTCGTGCTCAATGCAAGGATTGTAAGAAAGTAATGATAGATGATAGTCATCATGGGACAGGTAATATGAAAAGACATTTGAATACATGCCCTACAAAGAATAATGTTGAATTGTTTATGTTGGCATATGAATTGTGCTCCCAAAAGTTTGATCATGCGGTATTCCGTGGCTTATTAGTAGAGGCAATCATCAAACATAATCTTCCTTTTAGTTTTGTTGAAGATGAATGAATTAAGGCTTTGTTTGCATATGTATCTCATGATAGTAAGCTATCATGTCGAAATACTGTCAAAGCTTGTGTGTTGATGATGTTCAAAACTGAAAAAAAAAGCACTGCATAATTTGTTAGGCTCAGTTGAAGGTAGAATTTGTTTGACATCAAACTTATGGTCATCTCAGTGCACTGATGAGTATTTTGCACTTACTGCTCACTTTGTAGACAAGGATTGGACGTTGAATAAAAGAATTATAAGTTTTTGTCACATGCCTCCTCTGTATACTAGTGTTGTATTATGTGAGAAAATAAGTGAAGAAGTTATTTTCTATTACTTTGGATAATGCTTCTTCAAATATTTGTTTTGTTAACATTTTGAGGAATCAATTAAATATTAAAGGTCTTCTCTTGATGAACGGTGACTTCTTTCATGTGCATTGTTGTGCTCATATTTTGAATTTAATTGTCCAAGATGGACTTAAAGAAATTGATTATTCGGTGGCAAAAATTCGTGAATGCATCAAGTGTATAAAGGGTTCTGAGGCTAGGAAACTAAAGTTTCATGAAGGTGTTAGGCAAGTAGGGATATTGGATAATAAGAGAGGTTTGAGAGAAGATGTCTCTACTAGATGGAACTCAACCTATTTTATGCTAGATAGTGTCATTTTCTATCGATATGCTTTTATTAATTTAGAATTGAGTGATTCAAATTTTGAAAGTTGTCATTCTTCTGAAGAGTGGGATAAAGTGGTGAAGATTTTGAAGTTTTTGGGGTACTTGTATGATGTTACATACTTATTCTCTAGGACAAAGTACCCCACATCAAATTTATTCTTCCTTAAAGTGTTCATAATTCAGCTTCAAATTAAGGCAACCATTGATGACTATGATAGTTTCATGAATAAGATGGCGGATTATATGCATATGAAGTTTCAGAAGTATTGATCAGATTACAATTTGATTATGTTAATTGCAATCATCCTGGATCCTCGTTATAAACTACATTTTGTGGATTGGGCTTACATAAAGCTTTATGGCATGAATTTTATGGAATATAAAAATGTTTATGGCACATTGATTGCTCTTTTTAATGTGTACTTGGAAATATCTGCTCATCTTAATTATTCAAATATTCCAATGAACTCGATGCCTAATCATCAAACAAAAGGTGGAGATGCTCTCTTTGAGATAACATAAAGTTTGTATTTTCCTTTTTATACATAGTACATTAAAACTATTAATATTATATTTGAAATTGGGTTATGCATAATTTTTATGATGTTTCTGTTTTTTTATTTTTTTTATGATGTAGGATTTTGATAATAATTACAATGGTCCAAATTCAGTTGAAAAAAGTGAATTACAAAAGTATTTGGATGATAAAAGACTAGATAGAAGACAAGATATATATGTTTTTTCTTGGTGGCAAATGGAGTGTTTTCAGATCCAATACTTTCTCAGCTAGCACGAGATGTGTGAACAATTCCTATTTCAACTATTGTGTCAGAATCTTCTTTTAGTATTGGGGGTAAAGTGCTAGATTAATATCGTACTTCATTGTTGCCAGACACGGTTCAAGCTTTGCAATGTACACGAGATTGGCTTTTTGGAAAAGGAGATAGTATATCAACGATATAATATAAAACTATTTTTTATTTCTTTTCATAATTATTTTTAGTATCCATAATTTGAATGGTTTACAATGTTTGATTTTTCTATGTTTAGTTTATGCGGAAAAGAGTGCTAATGTGGAAAACCTCATTGAAAACATTATCAATATAACTATTGAAAACAATATATCAAGTCAAAGTTCCAATATTATTTCCCATGGTGATTGAGGAAAATTGAAGGGTTTGATTGGAAGAAAATGTGCAAGGTTCCAATGTTCTAATGTTCCAATGTCCTTAATTTTTCAAATCTTTTGAACATTTGATATTTTGTAATGTTCTAATATTTTTTTATTTTTTATTATGCTCTTATTTTGGGTATGTAAATATATACTTAAAAGAAAAATGTGTTTTTATGTTTTGGATGTAACAATATGGTATGTATATACTTATTTAGTATTATGTTTTTCATTTGATTATTTATTGGTTTAAAATATATTTTCCTTAACGGGTAATGGGTTGAGTCATATTACTTGTTAATATTATCGGGTCAATTTTGGGTCGAGTCATTTTATCCGTTTATTTTAACGGGTGTTACACGACACGATCCATTAAGATATTGAGTATGACATAAAAACGACACGAACACGGAAAACACGACACGAATGCCAGGTCTAGATGCGATTGTTGTAATTGTTTTGACATACATTCTATTATAGGTAATGTTAGAGAGACTAAATTTAGAGATAAAGTTTTAAAATCTAAAAAACATGGAAGTTAATGATTGATTTATTATTTAAACGTTGATAAACGTGATTATTCATATTGGTGACACATCATTTAGTTTGCAAGTTCAGTCTCAAAATTTAGTCTCCCTAACATTACTCTTCTAATATATATGTAGTTGTGTAAATTCTAAGTAGAGATAAATTAGAAATGGGAATTGTTATTAGCACTCCAAAAATCTCATTTGGCACACCAAATTTTCTATAATTAGAAAAAAAAATACACTTGCGAGGAGTGTAGAATGAAATTTTTGGAGTACTAATAACAAATCCCTTAGAAATCATTTGGGATCTTAAAGATCTTTCCTATCAAACTTTGCATTACTTGGAGAGCAAGTTTCTCTCCTCATTATTACTATAAATAAAGGCACAAGGTTTGCGGAATAACACATAGAATTCTTCTAGCCCTCTTCTCCATCTCTCTTCTCTATGATGTGCATCCCCTCTCTTTCCTTTAGTTAATTATAGGCTACAACACGTTATCATCATGCTATTAATGTTGCGATGACAAGAATTCGTTCATCTTCAATCAAGAGAATACCACGTTTCAATTATTATTATTTGAATAAAATTTTATTTTATCAAATTCATATACTTTTATCGCTTCAATTTATTTTTCTTGCGTTGATGTGATACAAGTTTTGAAGATCGAAATTCGAAATCCGGAGGAGCAACTCTTACAAATCTGTTCACAATATTCATCATGCAATCCAGGTTCTTCCAAACCAATGGTGTATATCTTGGTATTTTTTTAGTCTTAATTGTATGAACATTCACTATAATGCATCACCTAACTTGAAGATTTACGAATTTTAAATTCTACATAAATTATGCATGCCTCATACTCAAAATATTGGCATATTTTGTGAATTGATATTATGATGAGGAAAAAAAACTAAGGTTTGAAAAACCCAGGCGAGCCGCCAGTGTGTGAGCCAGCAGCTTGCACCGTTGGAATTGAGCATGAACCCCCGAGTCACGAGCCGTAAATCGGGATGCACTACAGCAAAATTGCGCCGTCTAAAAACCAAGAACACGACGCCGTTCTTAGCATCAACCCCAACCCACATCCTTGCCATTTCTCTGGAAATCATGACCTGCAGTCGTATTTTTTGGACTGAATTCTTCATCTTCGACGATGTTATTAGAAATTTTGAAAGAATATCTTTGATTTTTTGAGGGATCCAATCCAGTCCATATGGTTTTCGCACCTCGTCATCAAAAATAATTTTTCATCCAAAAATCGAGGGTTCTAGTTAAACCCATGCTTGCCCCAATGAACTCGACCCAGAACTCGGCCCGCAGCAGCACCCAACAAACTATTGCTGCCTATGATGCACAGAGCCCAATTATGGGCCTTTGTCACTTGGGATTGCATCATGCAGCCCATTCACTTGAAACAGGGGCTGCAGGCCCTTTCGGCCGCACCTCATCCCAACCCAGATTTTGGGCCTAGGCTTGTGTTGTTTTCACCAGCCCCGTGTAGGCTTTGGTCTAGTTTTGGACCACTAAAATTTCAACGCCTGATATTTGTTAAGCATTGTTCATGGGGTTTATTATTTTTGCCCGTGTTTTTCCTTATTGGCCGGAAGTTCAATAACGAAAATGATCGATTCATTAATTATTGGTGTATGGCTTAAAGATCTACATGCATTTATCTGTTGCATATTTTTCTGTATATATTGCATTTGTTTGCAGGTATTATGAACCTGAAGTTCATAATTCTGAAACCGAAGTTTGGTAAAAGTGCCATAGAACTTGAAGTTTCTTAACGTGCTCCACTTATGTTGGGATCTGAAGTTCTCCATGATTAATCCGTTTAAACTAAATTATGTCCTAGTACCCAGACATTCTAACTTTGATGCTTATGGAAGTTTTATTTCCCATAGCACGAATCACAATCTTGTTTCGTCCATTCAACGAATTGTCGAACCATAACAAGTTCGATTTCACTGATTTGGAAGTTTCAAATAGAAACTACTTTATATGGATGCAAGATGCAATGCTCCGCTTGACTACGAAGAGTTGTGAAACCATTGTAGCCAACTAAGGTGTGGAAGAGTTGAATAAGCTTTTACTATGATCTTCATTCAAAGATTTATACCTAAAACATTACAAATAAAAGTACCTCACTAATGAGGATTTCCGACTCTTTGACTCACTTATACAGACCGTTCCAGTCATAAAAAGATGATCTATTTGTTCGAAGCAAGACATGATTGAAACCTTTATGTTCATGAATCAGTACAAGTCTGAAGTTTATATCTGATTGAATTTCGACTGTAGAAGATTTTTCTTGTCCTTCCCTATCTCTAACTTGCTCCTGAAGCAGCAATGTAGAGAGCTGAAGTCTTCTAAAATTCTCGGATTTGATTACTATTTCACTTGTGGAAGAAAGGTACCGTAGTGATTTAACTGGGACGCACCGAACATTATAGACCCAGTTTTGGTTAGAGTTTACCCAATGGTGGTACCCTACGTTAAATGGGAAGCACCAACATGCATGCTTTGCTTAGGCAGAGGTGCACCGAAAGGTATGCTTTGCTTTGGCAGAGGTGCACCGAAAGGTATGCTTGCTTTGGCAGAGGTGTACCAAACCGACCCCTCTAACTTCGGCTGGAACTTCTTGAAACCAAGTCTGGGTTTGTTACTCTCTCTTAACCAACCCTGGACTGCTTATAACATGTTGTCCAACGGTAATAATTTACCATAAAGGAGCCTCATACTCACTTCATTACAAAAGAACGCTTTTGAGCTTTCAGAATATTCAAGAGAACTATTACCATTTTGAAACCACTATAGAAAATGGAGTAAAATTCCTCTAACTTCCTAGGAATATAGCCAGAAGCATATTCTAAAGAAGATAGAACGCCTACTAAATGGATTATAACCATTTAGGCCCACTATGTTGCTAGCCAGAAGATCGAGATTCTAAAGGAATTTTTGTTGTGGCATGAACGTTTGGGACATCCAGATTGATTAGTGATGGCCATATAGGGCATTCATTTACCAGAAGTAAGGATATTAGTACTTGGTAGGCAACATGGACTACTTCATGCAGAATCGTTCATTTTAATTACTCTACTGTTGCTCATATGTACCAAACTTCCGACCTCTGCTTGGGAACATGGACTACATCATGCAACTATGTTGGTATGTCCAATGTCCATGCCACCCAATCCTATTTTTGGCGTTACAATTGGTAACTGCGTACAAACCTGAAGTTTCGTACTTATGCGTTTTTGGTGTACACTTTATGTGCCAATTGCGCCGCCGTAATGTGTTACTCCTTACAAAAAGCATGTGAATCAATGTTGATTATGATTCTCCTACACCTTTGCAAGCCGTTAGGGGACTTTTAGGTTAAGGTGGACTTGGGCTTTGAAAACGTCTTCTTGTCTCCCTTGGTACGAATTTGTAACAAGTTCAGGGATATCTCGAAAGAATAGCTTGTCTTAGGAAATACCTTGGTAACATATCAAGATAATGACTTGCTCAAGTGAAGCGTGGTGTGGAAGCTAGAAGATTATCAGTTTACATGAGAGAGAAGGTTGGCATGGTTGCATGGCATTCTTAGCTGCATATTTTGGGCTTTCCTAGGGTAATAGCAATGCTTCTGATGGTTGAGATGTTTGATAGAAGGCTGTGGAAATTTCTAAGGTTGCATGAATGGTGATGCTTAAGGCTTGGAGTAAACTTCTGGACAAAAATGGAGCTCCCTGGGTGGTTCTATCTTATTGTGTTTTCTCTATTTCTTTCTCTATGTTCCTCTCAATCTCTCTGTAATGGCTTCTTTCCCTCCTTATGTAGGTGAAGGGTTTTTTTTTTCCTTCTAGATTTCAAGGAAATATCCCTTTGTGGCTTGGTTTTCCTTCATTTTCTCCCTAGTTATTCTATTATTCCACTTTTGGTGTAAACTAGATGCACTGTTGAGACCTGCAGATTGTTTCTTCCCAAGACACGGCTTTCCCGGGGCATATTCGGCAAGCGCTAAAACTAGTAGTGCCCTTTACGGCTTTTGCGTGCTGTCTGTCTGTGCAGGCTGAAAAGGGAAAGTCAGCATTGAATGCCTGACTTGATGGGCTTAACATGCATTTAACGCAAAAATCTAGTTTAGTCCTAACTAAGGGGGTTAGCTTGCAAGGGAAAGAGATAAACTAGGCTAGTTCTCTCTTAAAGATGCTTGTGTGCAATACAGAAGGTATGGGCTTAGATCTTTGGACTCCCAAGAAGCCCAAAGTCTTCCATGACCCCGATTCCATGTAGGCCCTATAACCTTCTGTAATCATCCACACCACAATCCACTTGGCAAGCCTCGAATATGTGACTTGGGCTTAGCATGAATTATGGCTAAGGAAGCATAACATGATGAATAGGCTTGAGCATGGTGTGAATCTTCGGCTTAATCACTGCGGCATGGCATATTTGTAAATATATTCTTCGTCGCCCCCGTGCCTTGACGGCCTTGAATATAGGCTTTGCATGACAATTGGGCCTTGAGACTTGATTGGGTTGGAATGTGACAATTGTTTTTTTAAACATGGGCTTCCTGATGGGACTTTTCCTCTTCCCATGTGGCAGCTGATCACTCTCTACCGTTGGGCGCCCTTGCTTCCCGTGCACATCCAATCACATAGAGAAACTCTAGGTATTCCACCACCTCCACTTGGTAATCGTTACAAACTGCTCTTCTCCCTAGGACAAGTATTTAATTTGTCCTTGCTCTTTTTCTCCTCCTTTAATTCTCATTCCTTCTTCAAATTTTTCATAACTGATTTTTTCTCTAACTTCTTCTCTGTTTTCTGCGCTAGGCCGTGTTTTCCTGTTCATTCTTCTTTGAGTTCTGCAACAAAGCTTTGGCCAGGTAAGGAAATTCTTCCCTTGACTTTTTTTCAAAATTTTTTCTTTCTTTCTTTTGTCTTCTGTGTTTGCCATGCATGCATCTTTCTTTTGCATTTTAAATATTTTAGGGTTTCAACATGGGCGCACAAGGGGTGTGGATCTTTCCTTCAGGAAATAGAACCTCACTCTTTGGGTAGCTTTGCTGCTTCAAAATCATGTATGTTTACCCTCTACAATTTCTGTCTTGTTGTCTATATATGCTTGTGTAATTATCATTTAGTCTAGCCTTTTTGCATGTTGGTGTGTGCTTAAGCGAGATTGATTGCTCAATTGCATTGATCTGCTTGGCATGATTAGCTTGACTGCGTATAACTTGCCATTTTGCTTGGGTGCGCGTATGGCATGCTTTCCTTGGCTAGATCTTTTAGGGCTTTGATAACATGGCATGTGTAGGGAAAGATGCATGTGCTTAGCGTGAAAGCATATAGGAAAAATAGTCCTATGTTAAAGTCCTAGACTTTTGCATGAAATGCTTTGAATTTTATGCACGTACCCTTTTGCTTTCTTGAGGCGCGCTCGCTTGCTTTCCTGGGATAGATTCTTTATCGTATTTTGCTTAGTACTTTTCTTCTTTCATGATGCACTGGCTTGTAATACCTATGGTTTGGGACTTGCTTTCTATAGGTACATTATGGATGCAGAATCACTAGAGCGCTCAACTGTGGTGGACGAGTCTTTCCTTACTGAGGGTCATCTTCGATGAGGTAGGCCGCCATCTTCTCTTGGCTTCCAGAGTAAGACTTTCAAGGAGAATGAGCCTTTATTAGATTCAGTACCTCCTATTGATCTCATGCGTTTTTCCCGATGTTGCATCGAAAGTGGGTTATTTCTCGCTGTGCCTATCCATTTTGAATTTTCTTGTGGTAAGGCCACTGGTTGGGTAGATTGGGTAAACGTTGAGCTCAACTTCGCCAACCAGTGTACGACCTTGATAAGGGCCAAGGTTTTAGACGCTGTCTTCATGACCAAGAAGTAGGTTGTTCGCCTCGAGCCTAAGTTTCTTTGCCACTTGGTTAGGAGGTAGAGTGCATAGACCCATAATTTCATCTATGCCTGGGGAGAGTTTACCCCTACTCTGGAAGATGTTGCTAATATCATGGATCTTCCAATTACTAATAACAGGGGTCCCTTCCCTTATATTATTCCCTTTGCCGACATCGAGATTTTTAATGTTTTAAAGAAAAATGTTCCTACTTCTCCAAGTAAAGCTTTCCGTTTCAATGAATGGATCAAACATTTTTGGCTGAAGAAGTAAGAACCGAACTGCAAGTTTGAAGCCATGTTGTGCATGTGGCTAGCCTGTTTCATCTTCTGTGATAATAAGGATACCTTTAGTCGCCAAGTGATTCCTTGGGCCATGGTACTCGCACATGGCCAAATGGTTCCGCTAGCCTCGCTGTTCTCAGGCTCCTCTACCACGAACTGGACCAGCTTCACACACTAAAGGGGTAGGTCGTAGGTAGTGCCTTGTTGAAAAGTTTTATCTGTGCTAGCAATGCATCAAGGGTTTGAAGAGAACTCCTTACCCTTCTGAAGCAGCGAAAAGCTGTTACATTATTGACTCCGTCTCTTATTTACCTAAGAAGCTCCCACTGACTTGTCACTGGTTTGGAAAGATTCTAGCGAAGAAGCAGGACTTTTTGGAGCTTCTAGATGATGTGAACAGTTATATTTTTCGTCCATATGTGTCAGTTCAATACGATTTTTCCTCTGTAATGTTCTTTATTGATGTTGCATGTGATGATGATCCAAGTGTGACGTCAATCCCTTTGTCCGAGAATTTGGATTTTCCCTCACTCACCAAAAATCATTGGCGCTGTTGGCTCCCTCAGTCCCTTTCAAAGGAGAAGATAGTGACGAAAGGAATGCAATTTACTCTTATTTTCAGGTGCGATGGTAACTGGGTTTTGATCAAGGTGTGCAAATATCTTTCCCTATTGAAGCTGAGACTTCTTTTAACAATTTGTTTTGGAGTTCTGTGTATGAGCCTCCGGTATGTTTTCATCTTTTCCAATATATCACCAATCGGACTTGAGTACATGGCATTTCTAAATGTTGCGCCGCCTACTAGTTAAAGTGTTTTTCTGTTGTCGCCAAGTATCATGGTGACAAGTAGCCATGGTTGTCTCCCAACATTGTCAGCCATCCCCCATCGGTGCTAGTGCCCGCAGCGGCAGCTTCCGGTTCGAAGCGCCAGTGCTTTACTGCAGTTGAGGAAAACAATGCTTCCGATGATTTTTCTTGGAGCACAAAGAAGAGTAGGGCATTTGATGTCGACGAAGAAAAGTCTATAAGTCAAGGGAAGAATGTGGCTTTAGGTATATTTTCTTAGCATGGTTCCTCTTGTTGACTTTCCTTTTGCATGTTTTTCCTAAATGCTTTACATGTTAGACCTCAAATGATGCAGTGTAACACTTCATGCATCATTTGGTAAAGGACAGCCTTCCAAGCAATAAGCTTGATGCTTCCCCTTCCCTAAAGAAATCGAAAAGTGAAGGTTCCTTGAGGACCGAAGCTTGGCAATTAGTCATATTCCCTTGTCTCTAGCTTTCGTTGCTTTATGGTTGTACGCTGATTATTATCTTGTTACAGCCAATACCTCTGCTAAGGAAGTAGCTTATGCTGACCTTGCTCGTAAAACTAGGAGTGCCTGAGCACTAGTTTCTTTAGGCACTCCCAAGCCTCATGAGTTCCTTGATATTACTGAGGTAAGTGAGGAAGAGCAGATCACTGAGGAAGTTAGGGGCGGTGAAGCAGTTGGAGAAGCTTTGGCCGCTGAAGGAAATAGTAATACAAGTGCCGAATCTAACCTTGGTAGTAATACAAGTGCCGAATCTGACCTTGGCCGCTGAAGTAATTCTGCCTTAGCTAGTTTCTGTGGATTGTGCTATTTTGTGCCTCTGTTTATTGATTTGTTTCCTTACTTGTGCATACTTTCTTTGCTTTCCCTATGGGTGAATCCTGACATTGTAAGGGTTATAGCAGGTGTTGAAGCCCTTAGTGGCGTTGCTCTCGAGCTTACAAAGGATGTGGCGATGGGTGGCGATGCTCAACCAACAGAAGCCGTACCTTATTCAGATGTTCTTTCCCCTGAGGAGCAAGCTTTGGTGAAGGAGTAGGCATCGTGGCAGAGGCCCTCGGGAAGTTCAAGTATAGTATTGCCAATGGAGCCAGGGTGCTAAGTTCGATTGAGGAACTGATCCCTTCCGGCAAGTTCTTCATTATAGGGAGTGAAAGTTCATTTTGGACTAGTTGAAGTGTTGGGCAAGTTCTTCGAACGCACTGGTGTTGTAGATGTGAGCTTCTTAGGCTTATCCCCCTTTATGCATGGGATGATCTTCGAAGAACTTGGGACCCTGCTTTACAGTATGGAGCATACTTTTCCATTATAACTCACCAAGCATAAGTTTTTATGGCGAGATATGATCAGTGATGTAGTTGATTTGGGTGCACTGATGGGTTTTCTAGTCAAGAGGCTGGGAGAGTTGCGCGATACCATGTTT